>NW_028141161.1:17623111-18323939 GCF_030444845.1 Prenolepis imparis
TACGTGCATAATTTTTATAAACATTGAAGTAGATATAAACGTAAAGTAAATATATATAAACATAAAATATAATCACGTTGTTCGATGTATACTATTTATTGAGTCTATTCACGTGATTGCTACTTACTGTTAGTATAAAGATTATCCGTTTATCATTAAGTATCAGGTATTATATTTTGTAAATATGTTCTCGTAAAAACACGATGCATATACTGATAGAGTAAATTAATTAAATAAAGTACTCACTTTTAATATATTTTCGCAATTAAATCTAAAATTGAAATTAATAGAAATCTTTAAATCGTATTGTATAAGAAAAGGAAATTGAGAAAAGGTAAACGAATTTAATTTATAAGAAGATAGAACTTGTTGCTTCGTTGATAGAAAACAATATTGTGGCGAGAAGATCGATCGATGCACAGCTATCAAAGAATGCTTGTCTTACATTAAAATGCATGATAAAAAAGAGAGACAGAAACAGATATAGAGAGAAAAAGAAAGAGAGAGAATTCTTGATCCATCGACTACATGGTCACAGCAACCATCCAAGGAAAAGATTAACGCATGCGCTTAATGTTTTGGGAAAACGAGAAAATCGATGAAGTGCACTCAAGGTTTATATTTCATAAAACTGCATGCACATACATTACAACATAATTACTTCTACACAATGGTGATAATAAATTAATTATCTGTGAATTGTACTTGTTAGTAATAAAAAATTTTCTTATAAAAAAATATACGAATTTGCAAGAAATTTTCGTTGATGATGTATATGTATGCAAAATATTACAGAATAATTTAAATTAATTTTTAAAACAGAGTTTTTCAACTAATTATCATGAAATAGTAAAATAAAATATTTTGCTAATATTTTCTAAGCATACCGCGAAGTGATTATTAAAAATTTTGTTATAATTTTATTTATTTTAATAAACGCAAACTTTAATTATATTAAAAAGAAAATTTTTAATAATATTTATTTATAAAATTTATTATTACATATTACATATTTTTAATGTTTTGTCTTTAAAAAATCTTATTATTATCTTGATTGTTCTGAAAAATAATTAGAATCGAAAACATTTTTTACTACAAAACAATATATACATGTATAAACTTTGATATTTATATTATTATTATAATGTTTTATTATACTAATAATATAAATATTTAGAACTTTATATATAGATAAAGCGTTACATATTTCTCAGATAATACAACTTGTATGTACAGGAAAAAGGGATAATAATTGAGACATTTGCAAGGGAAGTGTTAATTTCATATATATATTTATCCTATAAATACTACACCTAAAATGAGAGAGATGCAAAAGTTTATAACTCTATCAGTATCATTCGCAAAAGTTTAATCTCTGTTTCTAAATAAAATCTTTCCTAGTTAGACATCTACTATTCGTAACTAGCGATCACCTCGCACCTTTTAAGTAGTAAAAGAGTCTATAAAAGCGACAGTGTTTCTAGAGCACTGAGGAGACTTCTTAGGAGATCTATTCGGACGGCTAAACGAGTGTTGCAAGCCGGAAGAAAGTATCCGCCGGGCTTGAAACTGGATCACGATTGATTGGCGCCGTATCGTCCGGTGGGGTACGCAACCCCGTCCGGTGGTGGCAGCTACCGACGCTGATGGTACTGCGAAACGCGCGTCGGTCGGTCCGTCGATGCGGGGGCGACATGGCGCGGTGCTGGCGAGTCGTGGTAGAGGGTGGAAAGGAAGGATCTGACGTACGGGGCGGGCGGCCTCCCTCTGAGGGGTCGCGGAGGGGTCGCTGAAACCAGAGGGGTGGGCGGCGGGAGCCAGGGCAAGAGAGCTAGTATGCCGCAGAACGTAGATCGCGAGCGACGCGTTCCGCACCCCTTTGTCCAAATATACATACACACACAAACATACAGGTTCCTCGTCGACGACCCGCCGCAGGTCGATCGTGCTGCGCAGCACGTGGAGGTGGTCGCCGGATATGATCGCTCGCCGTTGACGCGATCTCAGGACGTGCGACGACGTGCTTCTCGGCCCGCGCGACCGACGCGACGCTGCCACCTTCGAGGTGCCGCAGATCGCGCGCGAAGGGTAGGAGAGTCGCGGAGAAGATGCGAGCGTCGTGGCCGCGCGTGATCTGTAAACAGCAGTAGTAATATCAGTCGGTAGTCAGCCCCGGCGTAAATATATATATAACGGCGCCCTCCACTGTTCTCGCGGCGCCGCGATACGTCGCGCTGCCAAATCGCTAAACGCCGCGTTTTCAGTGTCCTATCCTTGTGATACACCTCGGGCTCTTCGCCCTGGTGTCGTGCCGAAAGTGCCACGACGAATCGACCGTACGTCTCTTAATGTGCATCACATCATACTTCTACCTTGGTGAACGACTCTTAAAATATAGCGGCGTTGTAGGTTGAAGCTGATCAGCCTACGCGCGGCTGCTGATTTTGCTCATTCACGATTATACTGCTGACTTCGCACGTCCGGGATCCTGCTTTTATGGATCGCTTGAGTTACTCGCTAATTGAATGATCACCAACCGGTTAACTCGCGTCTGCCGGCACATGGTTGCTTAGCAGCGCCGCGACATTTTCTATGTAATCAAATTCAGCCTAACTTTGGGATAGGCGCATCTAGTCTTGTATTTGTGACCACTTGTGGTCTGTCTTGTGTGATTTATGTGAAACTTAATTGGATATATTGGAGAATTCTTTCATGAAACCGTTTCGAAAAGTCAGTTCGCAGTTGGCGTAGTTTGCTCACGCGTAAAATGCATTATACACAAAAAATGATGATATAAATTGATGTAATGAGCTTTTTTATACATTATTTTTTTATTTGCGATTACTATTTCGTAATTATCAAATTATGGTTGTGTATAATTTACTAGAGAATTTTTTATTTGCTTAATTATACTTTTATCATCTTATATTGTCTAATTATACTTACAATTAGTATCATATGATTATATTTTTTCACATAACTTGAAAGATTTATTTTTTGATCAGGGTTTTTATCAGGGTTTTTTTTGCTTCAATATTATTATTAACTTATTTTATTTATAGGTTCGTGAAAGTATTGATTGTAACATATATATATATATATATATATATATATATATATATGTATGAATGAATAATAACATATATATATATATATACTTAGAAGTTTACCTTCGTGTGTGTTTAATAATTATTTATTAATGAATTATATTTGATAAATATTAATACACATATTTAATATATGATTAACGATATTTTCTCCAAGTCTTATCAAATTTATAAATGATTGATAATTTATACATACCTATATGATAGATATTTCTCTCTTTTATTGAAGAAATTATTTTTGTTTCGCGCGTTTTTGTAAAAAACAAACCTATCGAAGCAAAGACAAAAAAATAGGTTGAAATATGCGAAACACATCGAACAGTATTGATCTTTTTGACATTTCATCATGTGTCATTCGTGCAAAGCTTTATAAAAATCCGCACGTGATATTCCCCAACGAATACACTTGGACAGGTACGAAACATATTTCTCTGCCGTCGGCAAACTGCTTCGACCAGTAGAAATGAAGTTATCTGTCTGTGTCGCCGGTAGAAACAATCTTGCCGACGTTTCGTTAGTTGCCGTAGTCGCGGTCGTTGATAAATTTGATCGCGCCAGAGGTCTTCAGTGAATAAAAACCAATAATTCTCTGCAGCTTCCTCGAATAGCCTAATCTATATTCACCATTTACTTTACTATGTTGATTTCCTTCGATTTCCATCTTTCAAATTGCACTCGGCTTCGTTATAATCGATTTCTTCTACTAACAATAAGTAGTAACGGTTCGTTTTTATCGTATTATCTTAAGCTCTGGGTTACACCCGGAGTGTCATCGACACCAGTTACGCGAGAGATTTTTGCAGCTCGGTTTGGCGAAACCCGAGTTGGCATGGTTGAACGTGAATGTACAAAACATGAAATATATATACACACATATATATTATATAGTATATATATATGTACCGCGTGCTTGTCGAAATTGCAATGTCGCAACTCAAATTTATTTTCTTCGATACAAGCTAGACACTGTTATCGCACTCCTATTGTTAACACAGCCCATAAAAAATTAAAGAGCAATAAAATATGTTTCTGATATAGGTACTTTGAATAAATACCGCCTTTTAATTTAGCATTAAAAATATACGGAATGTGATATTATCACAGGATATTGTTTCAGTCATATATTTTATGATGTTGAAGCCAATTTTGTTCTAAAACAAATTTAAATAGAAAGTTATCATTTATCATAATATTAACTATGACAATTACGAGTCTTATACATTATATTTTTTAATATATATAATTCAGTTAAAATTTACAAAAATATATCTTACATTAGTTATATGCTTGTGATGCTTTAAATTTACGTACACATAAAAAAATGTGTATTTCTCAATTTCTAATAATTAAAATGATTTAAAATCTGTATTAACATATATTCAAAGTATACTGTTTATTATTAAACCGTATTATTTTAAATTTATTTCGCGCTTTTATTTTTTTATTGGATATTTATTACTTATTGTTAGTTGCTACAAATGTATACAGCTACTAATATGTATACGAATTAATACGGCACAAAAGATAAATATCTTGTATTATATTACCAATTATTATGACAAGTTATCTCACAATGACGGAGAGATAAATAGCTTAAATTACATTTTCTCTGCATTTTATTAACTTTTCTTTTCTGTCTCTCTTTTTATAAGAGATCCTTTTAACCTATGAAGAGTCGTTTCTTGGATTGTAATATCTAAAACTTTGTGATTGCTCGGAAATGCCGATTACTTGCAACCGAAGTTTGCTATGTGGTTAGCCAACTGTATAACGTGCAGCATCTTCGACCTAGTGAGTTCTGTTCTCTATCGTTGAGAGTCCTGTTCGCTTGATTGATAGAGTCAGGAAGCTTCCAACACTCGTTGACCCGAGTTTTTTATTTTTAAAACTTAGTTGCATTTATATCTAGCTATTAAGTTGTTTTCTACTATATCATATCTTCTTGACAAAATAAATGACACATTAGAAATACTACGTAAATGAATCAAATATACAATCAGATATAATGATTAATATACATCCAAAAATAAATTGATTAACAAAAAATTATATATATTTTTTGTTTCTTTAGATTGAAAATTTACTTAATGGCTCATCTGTTTTTTTTTTCTTTTTTTTTAAGAATTAATTTATTTCTTTCGTGATTTATCTCATAGCAAATTAAAAAATTCTATTATTTTTTGTCTACATAAAATAATATATACATAAGAAGTATAAGTTTTAGACAAAAACTACAGAAAATATTATATTATGCCAGAAAAATTTTGCCAGACAAAAACTTGGATAAAGATAATCAATGAAAAATAGGACAGTAATAAATGTCAAAAAAATGCATGAGATTAAATAGAATCACAGTAAATAAAATAACATAATGAAATAATATACATAATTTAATGAAATAAAAATAAGATTGATATAGAATGAATGATGAAATAATAAGAAAAATAGTTTTCTTTCGTCAAGCTATTTTATCTTGAAAAAATACAAAGAATCTTACACAATCGCAATATTCCTGCGCATTAGCTCATTGATTGAATTTTGTACAAGATGATGGGAATGCGAACCGATGACTAATGGCGGCAAGATCGAATGCACGACTAATGGCAGATTTTTGAGAATGAAAAAGAGAAGCGCGAATTTAAATTAGAGTGAATCGAAATCGTTGAAGCGGGTAAAGCAAATAGTGCAAATCTTTTCTTAAGCGGCTTTCTCTCTCTCTCTTCTTTTGGTGACCTTTATATTACATTCGTCCCTGGATTTCGCTCGGTGATTTTAGTCCCTTGATTCTTCCGTATCTTTCGCAAGCTCGTATTCACTCCATCAAATTTACGCACTTTCTTTATCGCACCATAGGGGATAGAATGGAAGATTTTTAGGGCGTCCGTTTGTAAAGCTAAAACTTCTTGGCTCGACCTTGAAAAGTGTTTTTATTACCTACTTACGCGACACGTTGCTATTTCAGTTTAATTTACTGGATAGAAACTATGTTCGAAATGTCGTACGTTTTAAAATTTTCCTGATCTTCATCTACTATATGAATGTTACTGCATGTCTACATATATATAATTGGATGGGGAAAGTTTTCACATGCAGTTATGTCCACCATTCGCGCTTGAAATATTCTGAAATACAAATACACATGCACTTATGGTGTAAATGCAAATATTTATTATGTCGATTAGCTACTTACTTTGATATTGTCATGAGTTGCTAATAGTAGCAATTAATATCATCTATAATTATTATCGGATTATCGCGTAATGAATTATACCGATTCAATAATAATGACAGTCTGCGTGACTGTTTAATCAATTAAATGAGATTAAAGTTGATGGCGCTTGAAGTAATTGTGAGCTTTGAATATGCATTGAAAATCTGTAACACCATGTACGTACACTATATATTGCAATGCTAGCATGCATTATATTTAATATTTAGAAAAAACCTATCTCGCATAATACTGGATTTGAAATTTTATTATTAAAATTTATCATTTATCTCGGCAAAATTGTGCAACTTTGTCCCAGCGCGTTTTAGAAACAAAAGTAGTATACAAGTTCAGCCAATACGATAAGAATTATAATATAAAATAAAATAGCTTGCTGTTAAATCTAATAGAAACTGAAGTCTTGCGAGATTTTTAATTGACATGTGATCAGTCATATTTTACATTCGACTATGTTAATAGTGAAATGTAAGATACGACGTACAAGTTTGAAAGAAGAGATTCTTTTTCTGAGGAGTAAGTCACAAGTATATTCGTATGTCGATTGGTGAATCAATATGTGACTAACGTCGCGCGCACGGAAATGGGATGGGAAGGATATGTGGTGAAACGAAGATCTGGCAGTTGACGGAGGACGATATTGCATATTGTGTCGAAATTGGATTCATATGTAAATGCACACAAATCCTGTAGCTTCCGGGGACGTTCATTTTTTCAGAATAATCCTATGTCTGACGAGGCATCTCACGTCCACTTCTGTCGATTAGTACGACTGAATGCCTAAAAGATCGCGCGGTACGATTCTGGGTAAAAGGTGATGGAACATATAAAATTGCTGAAGCGTTGGTTGCGATCAAACGATTAAATGCGGTGGAAATAATGAAATTGGTTAAATCGACCGTAAAGAAAAGCTTAAATAATGTTATTTTTACTCACATTTGTGTGCGCGCGTGTATCTTCTTTTCTGGTGCATATTTCAACTGCGTCGTCGTCACAATCAATTAGCCGATGGCGTTTGTAAGTAAGAAGAATGATGTTGCTTAGCTAGGAAATTACCAGTCTAAATACATAATGTGAAGCACCTTATTTGTTTCGGCGTTAAACACGAATTGAATCAGGCAATTAAGTAAAACAGCTTTAACCGTGGATTGCATAACACGAGGCAATTTTGCCATTTTAGAAGTAAATCTTATATTGACTATATTTTATTTGACATGAATGAGCGTAATCGACAATAATTACAACTCTTTTGTGTAAAAACAAAAAGAAAATGCAAATATTTGACAGAACAAAACATGTGTGTGTGTATAGAGTTTTTTTTTACAATATTCCAAAATTATGTTTTATATATTAATCTGATTGTGAAAATCATTTTTTATCGCACACAGAGATTAGTAGTTATACTACCATGTACCAGAATACACGCTAGTATATCGGCGATATTTTATAAATTCTCTATTTTTTACCATTATTTATTTATCGCTTGCGCTAAGATAAAACTTACGATGCAATTTAATTTTATGGTATGTGCTGCGTATTCTACAAGAAAATATTTTGCGTGGTAACTTTTTGCGATGCTAATCTCTCACACGAGATATAATATAAACAACATTTTCTATTTATCACACACACACATAAAGTATATACTCGTATATGAAACTTGTACGTCACGTACAAGACCTAACTTCCTACTTTGTGAGAAAGATCAGTATAGTTCACATCGTCAATGGTAATACGGATACGTATGCAGTAAGACTTTGCACGTACAAAGAACAACTCGTAAAGAAAAGGTAAATGCTTTTGAGACACTGCCAATCTCCTAAAAAGCTACATTCGGAAACTCACTCTTGACCGACATGAAGAAAAGGGCGAGAAAGTGAGAAGAGAGAGAAAAAGAAAGAGAAAGAGACATTGCGGAATGAAAATTTAAAGAAATGGAAGCACAAAAGTACATGCGAATGCGAATAGGAAGAATAGTGAAAATGCGCAACGATAGAGTTTTTTGAATGGGTTGGAAGGGAAAAGGGAAATGTATCTCGATCTCGATGTTTAGTGCATATCAATCTTTTTAGAAGTTGTTATTTCGATATGGAATATTTCGTTTGAATAATAAGCAGTAAACGTGAGAATAATTGAAAAAAATAATAAAATTTAATTTTGAAATTAATTACGTTTGGAAATACAGCGATTAATTTTTAAAAAATTGAAAACAAATTTTATTTTTTTTTACTAATATTTAAATTTTTTCTAAAGAGAAATAATCACGGTCTGCTTCTGTTATAAAACTATTGTAAAATGATGTTGGTATTGTGCATGGTTTTATTTTAACTTGCATTTTAATCATGTTTTACTTTAATATGTAAATTCGTAAGCGCATTCTCTCTATCTTGAAGGTATTACGCAAATATCTGTATGTGGCACAAGTTTTGAGCATCATGGTTGAGGACACATAACATACTTTATCACGCTACTTTGTATTCAAGACGAACATATCTCCTTTTCCCACCCTAAACAACTCACTGTTCTATATCGATCTTCGATCAATCCCTAGATGCAATGCTTTTACATCCTGGATTTAACTTAAGTAAAATTCCTTGAATCTGCGCAGCTTTCCGTACTTTAATCGCTACTCATTTCACGTTACATCTCAAATTAAAGCCAAGTCGTCAGCAAGATCCAAGAAAATTTCTTGGTAGATGTCTAGTGATTTGCCCGGGCGATAATCCAGCGAGTCTTATGAGATTATTAAAATTGGCCGGAAATTTCCTCAACGTTTCGCTTTATATCCACCGCTTTTATTCTTTTTATTCCGTTTGTAAAAATAAAATATTTAAGATAAAACACTTTGTGTGTAGAATAGTCACTTTTTTTTATGAAACTCAAAGAAAGTTTAATTTTAGACTAATAATTAAGTTATACGTCTTTTCGTTTAATATTCTCCTCCTTTTTTACACTGTGGAAATTATATTAATTAAATTTACAAATAAGTATATTTTAACGTTCGGTGTACATTTATTTTAATCTCGAGATTAGAGTAAATGCAATAATAAAGTACATTTATTTGTACATTCTAAACACTATAATTACTAACTCATAATTCCTATATAAACAATGATTTATGCTTGCGCATGTCTACGCGGTTGTTATTATTATTAGTTCTCTTTATTAATAAGCTTTGGTATGTGTCGAGTTCTCTGTTCTAATTACCATTCCATACAATGCGAATTACCATTTAATTATACATGCTCTAACTAAGTCACAGAATACACGATCTTTTTCTAATTTTTTAATGCTTTTTAATATATCTCCTTTTTTAACATTGCCGTTTATTGCACAATATATATATAATATAATGCGCACTAGTTATCTGTTCAAATGACTCACCAATGATTTACTGGCTGACGACATGGTTTTTTTAACGTGTTAATATGTATAGTTAATATGTATAGCATTTCACGAGTATAAAATTTTCAATTGATTGATAGTTTGAAGTATACCAATTTCCTATAATTTGCTTTTAAAATTCATGCTGCGTGTAATATAAGTTACAACGTTTTGTTTCTCCTCGTAATTTTAAAGTGTAGTTAGACGTAGTAGTTTCAAACGATCGCGAAATTTCAACATGTTTCAAATGGTCGGCTTGTTGTATCCTGCTGTTGGACGCAGAAATAATTTACGAACTTTGCACTTTCTCAGCGTCACTTTGTCCTTTATGTGGCTTCAACGGATTGCAGTCGCATACAGGTCTTTATTACTACTACTCGTGCGATTCTCGGGATCTTCTTGTTTGCATAAAACCGTGTTGTACGTAGGTACGTGCAGAAGACATTAGAAATCCGCATGTGGCAATTCGGTGTTCATGCTGCATGCTAGTTAGCGTTAAGCCAAGAGTCATGATATTCAGAGTGAGACAAGCAGGCGGGAAATAGAGTCGCTAACCCCCTGCACGCTCCAGTTCTGACTCGTTATAATCTCACACATACACAGTTAGAAATTAACGCTAATTACCAGTTATTTGCATCCTAAATAGTAAATAACATTTAACGCGGAGCGAACTCGAACGATCGCGCGACTGACGAAACGAGTTCTTCAGAAGCATTCGTTGATAATTACGTAACTTTATAATTTAATCGTATTTTTTTTATATACGAATGCGCATTCTCTCCCTCGATCAAACGTATTTTCCATTATCAGAAGAACAATCGAAGCATTTGATTTCGCATCGAGTAATTGCGGATGGATACGGAAGCAATATCCATCCCTCCTTTCTCGACTCCCCTAGCGTCTTCACACGTGGGTGAAGAATAAATATTAATTTCCTACCGAGAAAAGTGAAAGAGAGTTTGGAGTGAAACGGGCGAGAAACTTTTCGAACGACGTGTGTTGTCATCGATCGATCGCCATCGCGGTCCGAGTCGAATCGTCACTATGTGAACTATGTGAACGCGGTCTGCGCGCTCCCGGCGATGACGTGTCACGCGTGAAGCTGCACCGCTATGCCGCCGCCCGTCCGGTCGCCGTGCGTGACGAAGGTGACGACGACGATGTAGCCGCACGCAGGACGAGGAAAACGTGCCACGCGCAACGTGCCGGCGGCGGCTGCTGGGTGTGGAAGGTCGCGCGTTTAATGCGATGTGAAGTTCGTCATGAACCACCCCGCGACCCGGGACCCGCTTGGCTCCAGGTCGCCGGGATGCTGCTATCACACGTGGAATCCGCAATACTGTACGCCGTGCAGAATCTGCCAGAGACCGGTCCTGAGCCTGCAGCCGTGCGTGCTGCGACGCCCGCCGGCGCTCTTCTCGCATCCGTCCGCCCGAGAGCCGGAACATCGTCAGGAGTTTCATCAGGAATGCCGTCACCAGGATCATTATCAGGAGTATCATCGGGAGCGCGTGTACGAGCGTCCTCGACGGCAGAGATCGTTCGAGGCGCCGTCGCCGCGTCGTCGCGACGTTGACATCCCCGATGGCCGACCGGCCTCGAATCCCTATTATCACACTCACCCGCCGCCTGGCTCGTCGACCGGTTATTCCCTCAACAAGTCCGCGAGCATCGTACGCCTAGGCTCGCCCGGTGGATCGCTCGGTCAACGCTCTCCGGGAGCTCGCGTCCCGAAACCGCCCGGCCTCGAGCAGACCCATCGATGGATCGGCGAGGAGACCAAAAGATCCTTACCCCTGCACGTCTACAAGTATTACCTCGCGCATACGAAGGAATACCGTCGGCAAAATATACAGGTAATTATCGTTTGCGAGATCGATGACCGGCGGCAAGATTAATTAACCTGGACATAACCCGTGGCACGTGCGCGTATCTCTCTTTCCCCGCGCGCGGTTTCTATTTCATTATTTATATGAATATCAAAATGCATTTTTCTTCCCTTCTTTCTTTTTTTTCTCTCTTTCTCTTTCTCTCTCGTATTATGTGACGTAATAATTTGTGCGGTTAAAGATGCGAACATTAATTGGATGTTATATTTTTTTATGTAATCCTGGGGACATCTTCTGTGAAGCGTATTGATCTATTTCTCCCGCAATGCTCGTAAAATTCGTAAAATTTGGTTGGTTAATCAAACTCGATTTACGGACGTGTGGTTATTAATTCTCTTTTATTTTCTGGCAGTCGTCGGAACGTTTTTTTTATACCCTTTATATTGCGATATTGAATAAAAATAATAACAATTCCATCTCTTTGTCGCATATGCTCTACATGAGAGGCAAAGTGAATTATTCTTTAAATGTTTCGCACATATCTCTTCTTTCCAAATGGTCATAATTTTTTTCTCAATGAGGATAATCACATATGATACTTTATACACAATGATTCAGAATCTGATATACTGTATAAAATAACATAATTATGCAGTTTTACAAACAACATCTTATTTCGCTACTTATTTTGTTTGCATTAGAAAGTCGCATATATGCGTTTATTGATTATTAAAATATTATTTTTACACAATATTTCTAGTTAATGAATTTTTTCATTTCTAAACAGTTACAACAATTTATGCAATAAACTATAAGCCTGATTACATTAACACGATAAAAACGTCGTCATTTAAATAATGTTAGAACTTATCTTCAGTTTATGAGACTACTCTCTTTTTATTTTTTACTAGGATATCCTTGAAAAAATATCAAAGTAATTATCTTATATCTAAAGTTTAAATATTGGATACGTCGAGAAGAGACAAACTAATTAATCACCATTATCTCAGTTGCACGCGCGAGTTTTCGCGATTTAATGTTCAGACGGGCAAATGTTAGCATTACTAGTAGATTTTGTAGAAAAGTAATTTAAAGAAAATTCTTAGATAAAATGTTTTCTTTTTAATCAAAATTATAGTTAAAGATATATTACCCCCGCCATTATCAAATTATTATATTTACTATTGTATTTAGTGAAACATTTTATATCACAGAAGTATAAACGGGAAAAAAATTGACGCTGGTTTTCTTTATTTTTTATCAAAATGATGAGTAGAATTTCATAGTGAACCATAATGTGTCGTAAAATGCGTTTAAAGGTTTTAAATTTCAGCATTTATAACTTGTTCGCTATAATCACTTTCAATTTAACTCGAAATAAACCATAAAATTTGTCATTAAAAGAATATATTGCTGATGGAATAAAAAGGCAATCAAATTATGATAACAAAATATCTGGAATTGGAATAAAGCGTATCCAACTATGCTAAAACCTTTGCATAATATTTAATTGAAATATAGGATGCGATAAATATGCTCTAATCATGATTACGATGATTTAAGTCGCGAGCTTATTTACGCATTATAACAGCTGTACGTAATAAATCCACTTTATTTGCGATATAAACGTTACTAACAGGAAATACACTGTAATAAACAAAAGAAAAATTTGCGATGAAAATCAAATTCTGGCTGGTAATTCGTACAGAGATATTCGCAAATAATAATTTTTGTTCACGCGCAAAATCCCATATACGTGAGTTTATAATTATTTTATTTTTGCTAAAAAATGTGCCTTGTGCATTCATGTTTTTATCAAATCTATGTTTTCATAATTATATTTGTCGTTGCGTGTTTTGATCGTAAAATTATCGTAGCGTTGTCGCTACGTGATATTTATAGTACAGACAAGTATTCTTGAGCTTTCTAGTGCCATTGAATATATATGCGAGTATTGCGCCTGAACGCATCTCAAAGAGAAAAAGCCTGTGCTCAAACGAACCGACATTTTTCGTTTGCATACTTCGTTATAAAATACAGAGTACATAACTCGTCCTCGAAAGTCTTATGACGTCTTTTTTATTTATCATGCTCTATTATTTGTTATTAGGGAATTCTATGTGAAATAACACAATAAAAAGTACAATTAAATAGTCAAAAAATAAATTCTCAGTTTTCTTTAACATACATACTCAAGCAATTGAATTAGATTTGATCAATTTATCGTATGAATAAATTTAAATTTTATGAGTAAAAAATTTAGATTTTTTAATGTTTAATTATTGGATATGAGGATGAGATTGTTACAATGAAAATATATATATATATATATATTTTCATTATATATATATATATATTTTCATATATATTAAAAAAATATATATATATATTTTTTATATTTATATATAAAATATATAAATAGGTAATACACACAGTCATATGTAAGGTAAAGCACAAGAGTCGGTTTACGAACCTAACAAAAGGGCGAATGTCCACGTGCGTTCGCTTTTCCTAAGTTGCATATCGTGCAATATTAAGTCGCGTAAAGACCACATTGAAGTTTATCACATTGCGTATATTTGGGGCATTAAACTCTATAATGACACATATTGTTATAAGTTTGAAACTATATTAATTGTAACGATCCATGTTACATTTAAATAAATTGTCACATTGTGGGGTAGGAAAGAACTACATTAAATATTAAATAATTAAGATATTTTAATATTTGAACTGTAGCAGAAATCAGCAATTATTACTTAAATTAGTATTTATCAATTTTTATCAGTGATTTATCTCAAACTTCTCAAGTTTATTTAAAATCAAAATTCTTTAAGATAGCTTATATACAAATATGATTTTATTTATTTATTAATTTTTATTCTTAAAATAAGGCACATTCAATAAGATTATAACATATTGCAAATTATTTATGAAAAATATGATTGATTTCTCGTATTTATGCACACTATAAACATGATCATAACAATAACTATTTCCTGAAAGTTATATAATATTTTATAAAGATAAAATTTATTATTTTTTACTTTTTTGGAACTTTTTGAGTAACTGAGTTTTGTCTCCGGTAAATTATTGCATGAGCATTCAAGATATATTAAATAAAATATTTTTATTATTTCTTTCATTATATATACATGGCTTATTTAATGTTATTGCATTTAATTTGTGCACGTATGTCTATGTGTGATATTACAAAATATGTAAAAATATATTCATCAGTTTAAATTTATACGTACAACTAATTTAAATGTATAGTCAACAATAACATATTGTTTCGAAGAAGTAAAAGATAAAATAGAGAAAAAAACGTGTTATTATAATAATCATTATTTCTTTTACGAAGAATTAATTTTATATACAATATACTATTTGCAAAAACTCAGACACTCAAATGGATAAAAGTTTTTTAGTATTTTGCTCGCGCTTAAAAAAAATATATATATATGTATATACCTATATTTATACATTTGCTTCATGTATTATACATATGTATGCATATGTATTATACAGTAAACTCAATTACCGTAAAACCAACATATTGCCATCATATACAAATTGCATATAATGCAATAATTTATTTCATAATCTTAATATTATTAAGTCAATAAATTATTTTCTTTTTTTACAAAGAAAAATAATAATTTAATCATTTTTATGTACGTTATACATTAACATAAATTGAGAATTATATTTTGATATTATTTAATAAATAAAATAACTGTATAATGTATATGTTACATGTAAAATATTTATATAATACTTATAAAATATGTATATGCTATATAAAATATTTAAGTTTTTATTGAATATCGCGCGATTTGAGTTTTAATTAACGTATATTATAATATTTTTGATAATATAATGATGTATGCCCTGATGTCATTTTTTAAATAATTATCGGATTGCATGTAGGATGCAATTATAAATTTTAAGAAATATAATATTCTTAATTGCATCAGTGACAATAAATGATTATAATTATGACATTATTAATAGTAACTAAATTGTTATTAATTTTTTTTATCTTTGGAATGAAATGTAATATCTTTTTTTATTTATTCGGGCGCTCAGGAAATTGAGAGATGTAGAACGCAAACATAATTTAAAAAAATATAATTATCAGAGATATAACATAAACAAAGTTTCTCCTAGTTGTGAAAAATTAAATTCATCCAAACCTCATTCGCGGAAACTACAGTAGCTTAATTTTTGTTTCCTTTATTGAAATTATATGAAAATAAACATTTTGTGTGCGCAATGAACGTTTCTATTTTATTATTTTAATATTTTATTATATATATATGTTGGTTACATATATTGCTAAAAATATATATTTATTTTTATATTTTATATTTTAAATCTTTAAAATGCTTCAAGATATCTAATAATATAAAGGCACTAATGATAGCATACTGATATGGCAATAATGTAATAATATAATAATAATATAGAATTTTGAACAAAAAAAATATATATGTATATATATATTTTCGAATATAAACATATATCATTTCTTATTAATCACATTAATAGTAGACGTATTATCATTAATATCTCACAACGAATAAGTAACTATGACATATTTTACACAAAAAAATCGGATTATTATAGAATATTTCAATTGTCTTGAGCTTGGATGAATGATTTGAGATAAATACATATCGATTTTGCAGCAAATTGAAAACCTACAGCATCCATTAGCTTGAATTCGGCTTACCACAAAAAGGCGCTTTCAAACGTTCGCTTACAATTTAACGATTTTTGCTCTAAAACGAAACCAATTCGATTGGCTCTCTTTTTTTTGATGATATAATATCGAAGAAAGGGATAGAAGGGATAGAGCGCGCTAGATTAACAAAACGTGATAAAATATAGGCTATATGATATATATATAATATCTCATTATATTTATCTTATAATATTAATAGTTATATATCATGTAAAACACACACATACACACACGTAAACGTATCGTATAACACGTGCTTACTCGCGCATATAAGTCTTATAAATATGTAGCATGAATAAGGAGAGAGACGGTTACAAATTTTTGCTCGTAGTTTCTTTTTTATAAAAACGAGAGATACTCTTATATACTTATTTATTTATACTTGTTGAGCTTATCCTATTTGCAATTTCCGAGAGCATGTCGGATGCAGGGAAACGGAAACCAAATGTAGGCAAATAGAATTTGAAGAATCTTCCAACCAGAGTGGGAATTCACGCTTGCATGTGGTAGGAAGACGATAATTTCCGGTTTCGCGGACACAGGAGTTGCTTATAAGAATTTTGTAACTCACCACCGAAAATAAAGGCGTCGGGGATTAGAATACGTTAGATTATTATAATGTGCAATATGCGGTGCTTAAGAAAATCACAAATGGACAGTCAATTTCTACTAAGGTTTGGTCCGCGTATGTGCAATACGTTCCACAAGCGGCTTATGTGGAACCGTCGTTATAATAATATGACTAAGGTTGCTTCGCGCAAGGAATATCAAAATGGTACACGGTGCTTTGCTTGAATATCAAGCATCCCCCTTAAAGCCGACGTAACGAATAGGATTTCTGCTACTTTTACTGCTCTATTTCGTTTTGAATGAATATGTACGCCCGGGATAATGATGCGAATCCACGCACGAATTTCTGATCGCGAAGAATGGAATTAAACGGCGAAAGAAGGGCGTCAATTATATTTGTACTGTATACTGAAATAACGCTCAAAGAAGAGAAATGACTCCGCACTATATCATCGTTATGCATAACAATAGGTCCGTTCCTTTTACGTACACTTTCTACATTGTACTTCTTTTCTTTCCCTTTGCAAACGGTGAGCATGTATTTCTTTCATTTCATACATACACAAGTAAAAATACAAAAATGCAGTTACAAAGAATAATCCTAATAACAGCAGGATGAGAAAACGTATGTTATACATAGTACGTTTTCGTAAAGGCTGCACGAAACTTTATGAATATATATTGTTAACATAAATCTAAAATAATTTCCTATATGGAAATTTTATATGAAGAGCAATAGGAATAGGATAATGTACTGTGCTCACTTCACAGATAAAGTGAAGTAGTTATTTTAAAGCTGCACAAAAAATGTCGCAAATTTTTTAATTTTCTGCGCGATTTAAATATAACAGACCATCTTTAACAAAATTTATAGGTTGACAGCAATATATAATTTTTATAATACACACATTCCTGTATGATGCGTATTTATGCATGAATGAGATATATTAAATTATTTTTTATGTGTCAAATCTGCGTGACATTTGTTGATGTACATACCATCAAATGTTAATACTACGGAATATAAATGCATGTTTTTAGTCACAAATTCAATCTGCATACCTTTACAAGAAATTATTCAGTATACAACTAAAAATAATACTATA
Source organism: Prenolepis imparis (assembly GCF_030444845.1). NCBI lineage: Eukaryota > Metazoa > Arthropoda > Insecta > Hymenoptera > Formicidae > Prenolepis > Prenolepis imparis. Next base: position 17,641,084 of record NW_028141161.1, read on the forward strand.
TACAGCTAAAAAATTCTAGCAAATTTAAAATAAATCTTGAAAAACATTTTCTCCATAAGACACATATTCTAATGCATTTCTAAGCTATTATAAAAAAAAAAAATTCTATTATAAGAAGCATGAAAAACTATTATGAAGAAGATATATGAAAAAATGAATTGTATTTACTCCCCCCATTTGTTTAGCTTATTTATTCTAAAGTTAACTTAATAAAGTTGTAAGCAACGTAATTCTCCTTATTTTCAAGCTCACGTCAAAGTTTTATTGCGTATATTTTGATTGGCATGCTACTTATCGATTTGAAGTTTCAAGAGAGAGTGTATATCAGAAAAAATATTTATATATATACATTTTTCAGAAATATTGAGGGTTTATATATCAAGTGTCGCATCAGCGCATATTTTTCGCTTCGAATATATTACTTGAACGAAAATCGTAGAGGGTATCTTACTTGACATATAATATTTATTATACTATCGAGTTTATGCTAAAGAATGGACATTTATTTTACGATTGATAGATTACACAGCAGATAGTCCAAACGAAATTCAATGAATTATCAATTATAAACACTTTATTTAACTTAAATTAAAACTTTATTTAAAAAATACATATGTTTCAGTGATATAAATTAAAACTGAATTTGGCTGTGCATTATTGAGACTCCAGATTTAAAAGAATTATAAATGACTGTGTGTATAAACGCCAATATGGGATAAGACATCTATGAACTCATAGTACGCACATATAGATATACGCAATTGTCAAACTAATAACGCGTATATAATAGCAATAGAGCATTGCAAGTGCATAGTTTGACAAGATTATGAAAGCCGTAATTCAATTCTCCAGTGTAAGGAACACACAAACATCGTTCGTTGTTCCAATTATTGATGTTGAACGATAGCTGCGGGTCTGACTGTTGATTAGTTGCCATTAGTTGCCAACCTAAATGCGACCTGTTTGTTGCAACATTAATTCTCGTTACAGTAAATTTCACTTGCCCTTCGGACGTGAAAATTAGGCCAGTTGCTGCCGCATATAAATTAGATGTAGATATGTTATCAGATGAATGACACGTGTCTCGTAATTTTCTGAAAATTGAATAGAACGACATAGCTTTTTAGTTATGAATATTACTTAATTTTTTGCTACGATATCCTTCTAAGGATGTTCTTTGAACTTTGTGCTTGCATATTACAATTATTATGAAGTATTTTGTTTTTATTTTGCAAGTAAATGAAATTATATTTCAAAAAATAATTTGCAATTTGTATTCTCTCTCTTCATAAAAATAGATAAAATACGTTTTTATAATCTTCTTTTTAAAGTAATATTACACACATATGCTATACTGCTGTTTTTATGATTATAAGTCGAATCTTTTAAATATAACTATATTAACTGATTTTATTAATTTCATATTAACAAACTTTGTGACGACTAGCATTAAAACAGCAGCATTTATTGTCAACATTTGATATGCAAACGACTGACGTGGAAGCTTGCATTGATTCTATTTTACTTTGTTTATTTAATGAATTTATCTTATCGCGTTTCTGCTCTTCATTATTATTACTTTCAGTTAAATATATAATACGTAATTGAAATATCAAGAGCCCCATGCGAGCACATAAATTATTTACACTAAATTTATTATTGTTACTATTGAACTCTATGTAATTTAAAATCCATTGAAATTTCCGTGACCGATGGCTTTCCGATAACGTTTGACATTTGCATGTTCAACCGGTTTAATAAAGTTTAATTGGAATTTTGCAATAATCTCGCGTTATCCCATGATGATACAAGAGATATATATAATTCTTATCGAAACACATTTACTCGTGATTATGTAAGAGATGAGTGGTGGTTTAAGAGCATGACGATGCTGAAAAACGTGTTAGAACAATCGATTTCGTTAGCGTAAAATTTGTAAACGCTATAGCTTTATATTAACATTGAAATATTTATATGGACAATATAAATATTTATATGGACAATATAACTATGGAGCTAAAATCAATTCTTGAATTATTCCTATACTGTCTTTTATTATAAACTATTTATGCTTTGCATTAAGAGAATATTTAAAACTATATGTTTAAAGTTTTTTATTATATTTATTATCTTTAGACCAAATACATTGATTAGAAAGCATTATACGCTAATTACATAAAAGAGAGAATCTATGCCTAATGCTAGAGAGAGAAACTAACAATAAGCATGCCTGATATCATTAATAAAATATTAACTGCAATTCTCTTTCTACGGATTAATACGGGATGCTGCTGGAACTCTATGATAAATATTTGAAATGTTCGTTCGCTCTCTCAAACGTTTTAACGCAATCCTATGAGTTGCGTCAGATTTTCGTTTCATGCAAAAGTAATCGCGATTGCTCCATAATGCATTACATAAAGATCAATAATATAAGCCAAACGGTGATAACTTTAAACGAGCACGTACATCGATTATATTCCGTATTTTTCTTCGCCTACTCACAATAATCTCCGCTCCTTATTTCCCTCTTATTAATCATTTCGAGCGCTATATATAGATATTGTGTGCACTGCACGTTGGCTGCAGTCGCGGTCAATGCGCGAGTAATCGTCGCACGAAGCATCGATAATTAAAAGCGGAAGCAAACGGTAATTGAATTACAATGAGATTCAATTTATTAGGGTTATCAATTATTGATTGACCTTTGAATTATACGCGTCGTGCGAGGTCTCGCAAAAAGCTCGCCGTAAATCATGACACGGCCGCATTTAAATGAACCACGGGCGAAACCGTTCGCGGCGAGATGTTCGTTTGAAAATTCTTGATAAAATAAACGATGAAGAATAAAATATAGGAGAGACGAGAAAAATTGTGCACTTTAACCTAGCGTAATACATAAAGGTAAAATATAGCGTAAACACGTTGTGCGTTGCGTTCACATAGAAACAAAACGAAAGCGGCGGTATCTCCGGAACGCATGTTAACGCAACCAAATATAACACGGATAAGCGTGACATAACTAGAGAGTATATTTTTTATCTCGTGAAACATACTTTTGTGTCATGGGGTGTAGTTTTAATCATTTATCTTAATTTTACTTCTTTTTAGGTCTCTTCTACTCTTGTTCTTTTTTTAATAAAAAAAAATAATGCTGGAGAATAATTATTTTTATTATATTTTTTTCATATTTGTTTTAGCGATTATATAAGATAATACAATTATATCTTCGCAGACAATATTCAGAATGAAAAAAGTAGTAATAAATCTACATACTCTCGCGGGAATTTTACGTCGCGATCTTATTTCTCTAAATCTATAAAATTGCATATGACATTAAACTAAAACGCAAGACGACCAATACTTCTGAATTCGTTGTCTTAATATATTTGATTATTAAGTGGCATCTGTGCTAAAAATGTCGCAAGTGTGAAAGATAAACTATATAAAAGATGTGTTAATTTAGCTCTTTCTAGCTCTTAGCTGCGAAACGCTACTAGTCATATATACATACGAACTTACAACAGTGCCAGTTACTAATTGAACTTGGCAAAGTTTCTAGGACACGTTGTTTACCGCTAATGTCCGATAATGTCATGAGAAACTGCATGCGAATTGCCGTAGGTTACAGATACATTTTTTGCTTATAACACATCTTCGCGTGATAATTTCGTAAAGTTACCCGAGTTCGCGTTTCCCGCGATTAGGAGAGTTCGAAGAACATTGAAAATTCTATGAGCCATCCTATACGGAGAGATTGATGTACTTTTTGTTTCTAGACAATGGAGATTATCATATGCCGGAAATTTCTTCTCTCTTTTACAAGAGAGCGTTTCTTTTAGTTATATATTCAGCGGAGTTCCGCCTGCGGATTTAATTGCTCTTCTTTTTCACCGGTTACGGAATATACTCATTCGAATTCGCCGTTTCAATAGTACGGACCATAATGGGCACCATTGTATTGTGCCGCTCCTTGAGTTATTTACAATCCGCGTTTGCAGTCTTTATTTAGTGATCTCGCGACCTTGGCTGGGGATATGATAAATCGAGGCCGCGCGCAGTAGGACGGAGAGGCCCTAGAGATATAACACAGAGGTATAACACAATGATATATCGCGAACGGTAATGCGCTCGTGCGCGCGAACTTGCGGTAGTTACAGAATGACGTTCTTGATTGAACTTATAATTAGTATGTAATTAAAACTCTTAATTGCCTCAATAAGTATCTGTCCAGTTCTGGAGCAGGAGGCGTTCCTTTTCGCCGTGCCGTCGTCTTTCTCCCGGGCTTGGTGTTTACACGTAAATAGTGTAAGCTCTCGCGTATCCATCTTTCCTTATTACTTCTTCTTTGAAAGCGAGGCGAAGACCGGCACGATCGATGCTCTGCCGTGTCATTAATCTTCAACGAGTGCAACTCCTAAGTTCTCCCTCGCGTATGTTTACGTATCGTCTATCAATATATGCATATATTTTTCTTCATCATTATTATAATTGGTGATGTTGAATTGTGCTTCTTTTAGCTATCACATCGCGAAATGTATAAATTCATATTTTAGATAACCAAAAATAGTCGGCGTGCACGCTCGAGATAATCTATTGTTGAAAAGACGTTAGAACACAAATTAAAAAACAAAGCTTCCTCTATGAGAAAGCAAAAAAAAAAAAAAAAATCTTCAAAACAATATTAAACTTTATTTCATTATTTTGTAACGTAAATAATACATTCTTCACAAAAGATCCGCTTTTTTGAAACTTCGCATTTACTTTAGCCAATGAAACAAATATTTTTGGGATAGATTGTGTTTTCGTTACGTCACTGTCTTTGGCTTCAATAATATCTATAGCTACATACTTTTTAAGCTGGGCATACTTCTTACAAGTTTCTCCGAAGTTTCTTTAGATACAATCTCTTATTATACTTTCTACGTATTTAGCAGAGCTTGAAATAACTGATTGATGTTACTAGACTGTAAAATAAACACTTTGCAAAAGCGAGTTATTTGAGAATTAGGAAAGTAGATACATATTAAAGCCAGTCAAAATCATTATTGTAATTTTTCATTTTAAATCGTTGATTTGCAAAATGGAGAATAAAAGTTACTAATCAAGAAAGTATTTATTAATGTTCTGTTCTCTTAGATTTTTTTAACAATAATTTATTAGTTAGAATTAAAATAGCTGATAAAAACCTACATAAAGTTACATAAATGACGTTGCAATTTAAGTTACATCACCGGTAACTAATGGTTCCTTAGTCCGAATAAAGACTTTTTATTATTTTCATTGGCCTGGTCGTCGTAACGTCACTGCATGAGCCACAGAACTAAATCGAAAATCGTTCGCCTCGCTAGGTATTTAATGTGTATTTGATTGCGCGCGTATTTTACTGTGAATCAGAGATAGGTGACGCAATGAGAGATAGATGAATTATTTGTGAAATTGCTAATTGAAGATTGCAATTAATTTTTCAAGCTGATAGTTCTATATAATAATATACACACTTATAATAATTATTAAATGATTATAAAACTTTGTTTCAAGAAATGGTTTAATGTAAGAAATATTTTATTAGAAATATATATATTAAATATGATCTGTTGATCTTTGCTAAAATATATTATAAAGATTTTGTTTTGAGATACAAAAAAAATAATTGTTTGCGATAAATATTTTTTTCAGTAATTTTGAAAGTTTTACGAGAGAGGATAATTAATTGGTTTTTTGGGCTCTAATTATTTAGATTTTATAAACAATTGTTTTAATAATTTTCTAAATTTTTAAATTTTGTAAGAAATTTTTTCTAATTTTTTTTATAATATATTATATATATTTTTTATACTAACTAATAAAATTTGTAGATTTTTGTATAATGTAATAATTGAGTGATTTATTTACTGTTAATTTAGTTTTACGTGATTGAAGTACGTGAAAAAAGGAATGAAATAATGGCTGTAATAAATGAAAATAATTTGCAAAGGCCAAGTTGAGATATTTCAGAAAGCGAGAAGTTCTCAAAGTTATTAATTAAATACGGATTAAAGTTAGTCGTGCTCTCGCATTAAAGTTTAGGATACGGTAAAAAGTTTGAAATAAGTATCAACTGAAAGATTAAAGAATACATGCCATAGCATTTCGACTTTTATGAAAGGCAGTTTCTTAATATTTTGAACTGGGATATTTATAAACTTATGTATATTTACTAACTTAATTTGTTGCATTACTTTGATAGAAGAGGGATCATCTGTCACAAAATATGAGAAATATCGAGCGTGCATGTTATAAAGATCTACTTTGTATTTTCGAATGATTTCGCGATATTAAGCATTCGTTTATGGAAATTTTTATATATGTATGGAAATATGTTGATGTATATATGGAACTAAGCACAAAGTATATATATATATTTGGTATTAACATTTTATGGTAGTGTGGGAAATATAGAGCAAAAGCGAAGAAACGTTGTTTCTTTATATAAAAGCATAAAAAATAATATGATGTACAAGCAGATATTCTATTAATAAGGATATCTATGTGTTGAGAAAAATATGACGAGAAAACTACAACTTCTCTAGAAGGTATAATAATATATGTATGAAGGTATAATATATGTTAGATTTGAGAATCTATAACAACGTGAAATAGTACTTGTGAAAATTAAAAAAAAATTATCTATCACAATCTCAGAGGAGATATTAAAAATATAAATATGTTTTTATTAAAAATTACTTAATATAATTTAAAGCGAGAACTATCTTTTAAAATTAAATTGCTGTATTTTAAATAGTCCTCTAGAATATTAATAAACAATGCACGAGTTTAATTAAAGTTACGAATCTTTTAATTTCATGCATTCATGCTTTTATTAGTTCTTCCTTCGTTTTTTCGATAAGACTTTATAGTAGTCTATATACAATACTCCAAATTTAGCTTAATTATGCATTTGTATTAAAAGATTCTTATATGTAATGTGGTATATAGAATGAATCATGGGATGTAAGTGCGCTAAATCAAACAGTCTAGAGGCGTATAGTAGTAAAATCACATTTTGGTCAGACGTTTTGCTTGCTCACGACGATCATGATATTATCGTATTATGAATACAATTAATTATTTAATTAACTAATATTTTATTTAATTAATAAGTTATTTTTTATATAAGATGCGCGCTAAATCAAATAATCTAAAAACGTACAGTAGTAAAATCACATTTTGGTCAGACATTTAGCTTGTTCATGACGATCTATAGTATTATCGTATTATGAATACAATTATTTATTTAATAAGCTAATATTTTATTAATTAATAAGTTATTTTTTATATAAAAAAGATACGCTATAAATCAAAAAATCTAAAAACAGTAGTTAAATCACATTTTGGTCAGACATTTAGCTTGCTCACGACGATCACGGTATTATCGTATTATGAATACAATTATTTATATAATTAACTAATATTTTATTAATTAATAAGTTATTTTTTATATAAGATGCGCGCTAAATCAAATAATCTAAAAACGTACAGTAGTAAAATCACATTTTAGTCAGACATTTAGCTTGCTCACGACGATCTACAGTATTATTGTATTATGAATACAATTAATTATTTAATTAACTAATATTTTATTTAATTAATAAATTATTTTTTATATAAAAGATACGCTATAAATCAAACAATCTAAAAACATACAGTAGTTAAATCACATTTTGGTCAGACATTTAGCTTGCTCACGACGATCACGGTATTATCGTATTATGAATACAATTATTTATATAATTAACTAATATTTTATTAATTAATAAGTTATTTTTTATATAAGATGCGCGCTAAATCAAATAATCTAAAAACGTACAGTAGTAAAATCACATTTTGGTCAGACATTTAGCTTGCTCACGATGATCTATGGTCTATGGTATTATCGTATTATGAATACAATTATTTATTTAATTAACTAATATTTTATTAATTAATAAGTTATTTTTTATATAAGATGCGCTATAAATCAAATAATCTTAAAATGTACAGTAGTAAAATCACATTTTGGTCAGACATTTAGCTTGCTCACGACGATCTATGGTATTATCGTATTATGAATGCAATTATTTATTTAATTAACTAATATTTTATTAATTAATAAGTTATTTTTTATATAAGATGCGCTATAAATCAAATAATCTAAAAACGTACAGTAGTAAAATCACATTTTGGTCAGACATTTAGCTTGCTCACGATGATCTATGGTCTATGGTATTATCGTATTATGAATACAATTATTTATTTAATTAACTAATATTTTATTAATTAATAAGTTATTTTTTATATAAGATGCGCTATAAATCAAAAAATCTAAAAACGGACAGTAGTAAAATCACATTTTGGTCAGACATTTAGCTTGCTCACGACAATCTATGGTATTATCGTATTGTGAATACAATTATTTTATTAATTAATTAACATATTATTTTGTTAATTAATAAGTTTTTTTATATAAGAAATACAACTGTTTTGATATTTTTAAAATACAGACAAATTATAATACAGAAATTATTTATTATTACACAAAGCACTAGTATTATTAATGTAAACAGAATCTAGGATATTAGTGACATATATTATAATGTAAAAAAAGATATTTTGTATTTTTTATTTTCAAATCTTAGTGACTATTAGTAAAATATCTGGACAAAGAAACATTTGAGCAAAGAAAGAGCCTAAATTCTACATGACATTATTTTATTTATTCTGTAATATTACTTATATACATTGCCCACAATTTTTTTATCGCATTAAGAAACTAGTTGCATTTTTAACATATAATGTAATGCAGATGAATGTGAACTTTAACGTACCATGGCTTAAAGCGAATCCTAGATAAGAAGATTGAGAATCATCGAGTAGGATATGCAATGTATTCAATATATTACATGATTCTTTGCATATAGGCATGGATATTATCTGGTATACATATATATTAATATAGCTCAGTTTCACAAAATAAAAAATTTATTTCTGCCTTTTTATTAATACGATAAGACTCTATCTATTTTATGAAAAATGTCACTTTTTTATAGATAAAGAAATTATTGCGCGCCAAAATTGGAATGGTAAAATTTTGATCTAGGCTTGAATATTGGCATTATACGATAGATGGAATACTATGATAGATTACATAGGTTCTCAATCTATATGGTGATAATCAAAATAATGGACTAAATCGATATCGGCATGATCGAGAATATTAGTAATATTTGTAATTTGTGTCAACTCATATCTTCATCTTCTGTGCTCATTAAACTTATAGCTGCAAATTAATAATAAATAATAATTTTAGTATCGTTTTATATTCATTTTATAAGATTTTTATCATATATGTTAGAATATCAAGAAAAGTTCAGATATTTGTAAAAACCTAATTTGGAAAAACTAAGATATCGACACATACATTTTATATTAATACATTATATACAATTGTTTTGTAGAAATCATATTTATCAGAATTATTTTTTAAGAAATGAAAAACTTTTTGCTTATATGACTCATCAAAATATGAAATGAAGTATATTGATCATGAATGCATATATATCTAGGAAAAAATTATATGCGAATATAGAATATTTAATTTTAATTTGCTCGTCATGAGCGGGCGAACGTCTGATCAAAATGTGATTTTACTACTGTACGTTTTTAGATTGTTTGATTTAGCGCACTTATTTACTTACCATGATCTGTACTATATGCTATATTATATGCAAATAAAAAAAAATAAATAAATAAAAGCTTATTAATATATAAAATTAATTTTTATATTTTAACATAAATTTATATAAACTATTTACGTTGAAATTAAATAGTTTACATAAATATTTTTAAAATGATGTTTTAGAGTTATATATATACGTATATATTATAAATTACAATATATATTATAAATTTCTTACAATATTTAAGATATAAAAAAAGTAGAAAATATATAAAAAAATGATTTTATATAACCTGATTTTAACTAAATATTTTTCTACCATAAATAACTCAATGTCAATCTTCTCTGTATATTCTCTGCATATTTTTTTTCTCTCTTTTTCTTTCGTAGGGAATATAAATTTTATAAATGATAAGACTAAACTTTGGCAAGCATCTCCATTTTGCAAATTGCACCAAGATCTCGCAAATAGGACAAGGACATTTTAAGTGAGTAACATACTTGAGTGCAGTTTAGTAACAGAATCTTTTAGAAAATACAATGAGTTATTGGGATAAATTAGAGTTTGTCTTGAGACATAATTAGTTTATAAAATATTAATTACGCGAGATATTTATAATTATGATATCGTAAAATCATCAATTGTTGATTTAATCGATTAAATAGGACGTGATAAAATTTTCCTAGATTCTTTTAGATATTAATAAAATACACCATTGATTATTGTAAATCCGCTTTATGGATTTATCTATGTTTAATGCGATTTGTTATAATGTACCGTATATATAAATACATATTAATGATATGCGCCAACAGTAAATTCCGTAATTTCTATTCAACGTCAATATGGATCATTGAATCTTTTCAATAATTCATTTTGAGTGCGCATTCCAGTTAATAGATAGCCGCCAAGATACATAATTATTCTGTGTCAAAACGTTTTATGCAAACCAAAGATATTTTAATTGTACATTTTATGTTGTCTATGCAAAAAAAAATAGAATTTTTATTTTATTTTGTTGCAAAATTTATCGAGAAAATGTAATATTTTAGTAATTATTTTAGTAATTAGATAATCGCAATTTAAAAAAAATAATGAATATTGTCTTGAATTTAAAATCGGAATGCGGAAGAAACTTTGCGACGTAGCGTAGTTTTTTTGATTCACTATATCGAGATACTCAGGTCAACCTTCGAATGTAGGTCAGCGTGTCATGTTTTCGCTGGAAAACGTGAACGTGACTATGCAGAAATTATTATCAACTCCGTTTATGAATTTTCAATAAACTTTGGATTTGGTATCTCTCAGCAGATGAATAAAAAATCTCTTTGATTGCGTTAACGTTTATATTAAAGATTCCGTTTACATATGATATTTATAAAGTAATTTGGGGAAAATAGGAAATAAATGGTATTTTATGTGTGTGCAAAGACGATCTTCTTTAAACTGCGCATGTTTCAAACAATGCAAACATCTTCAAAATCAGACGGATACCAAAACTGTTCCGATTATCTTGAGTGCGCCGTGTGCATGGGAAATTAGCATCGTTACCAAATGGTAACAGAATACATTTAAGGGTTACTCCGCTGGTGTCAAGCGATGAATTATTCAGAATGCAGGCTGTAATGGCAAATGCCTGTTTAGTTTGCAGCTAGAAACCTGACTTGCATCATTTTCATTTAAAAAGGAGTGATTCGTGTAACTTTATCGTGTATTGTCAATTAGAGCGTAGAAAATATGATATATATTATCAAGTATTATTCTTAAATAAAGGTCCATCTTCTTAAATTCTATCGATCTATCCATGGTAACAATTTTTCTTTCTATCGATTAATATTATATTCTCAAGATTACATATTTGAACAATTATATTTTTGTATTATAAAGGAAAATACTTGAAAATAATTGCTAAATATAATTTTTTTTGTCTCAACATATTCAAGACTTAATTCGACAAAATGTTAATTGTCTTATATAAAAAAACTGCCATTTTTAGATTGCACCTGTTTTGTGTTGAGTTACATCTATATGAAGAAATTGGATATTACTTAAAAATTTTTTAATTTATTGTACGCGCACAAGTGATATATAATTTGATAATCGAAATATCGCGTATTGTGTGCATTGATAGAAATTCTTTTATTGTGCGTAGTTGCGTTATATCAATATAGATTGAACATTTTTACAAGTATAGCTATTCAATCATAAAAGTTTAACAAGAGGCACGCTAATTTGTATCGAGTACAGTATGAAAGCCCTATTACATATTGATTGTATTGTGAGAAAGGAATTGTCCGATTTGCCTAAACTTTATTTTTGTTATTTTGTCAAATATCAATTTGAATGAAAAAACACTGTCATTCTATCAATGTCATTTTTTAATAAACAAATTTTCAATATTTTTCTTTTTTATTTTTGTTCCGAATATAAATTTTTTTATTATTTCCAAATTCTAAAATAATTTTTATAGATAATCTTTCTATAATTTTTGAAGATGTATTAATCAATTAAGAATTAATTTTTAAAATTATAATTTTTTATTAGAGGCTTAATTAAATAAATTATAAATATATATCATATAGCAAGTTTTACAAATGTGATAATCTCTTTCAAAATCTTTGATAGAAAAACCAAATCACTTTAAATTGACCAATAAATTTGTCATTAAAAAATAATGCAATGGAAATCGAAATACTCTCTATATGTTGTTCAATATGTCTCGATCAGAAAACGTACGCACACACATGTATTTCTCTTGTATATATTTGTGAAATATTCATTAGTATAGGTTTTACTGATTCCAAGGAATCACTTAATCTCGCAGAAATATCTCACTGTTATATATTATTCACATCGGGACCATGGGATCCCAAATTCAAGATAAATTTTGTTAGGTCGTAGTTTCCTTTTTTTTAGAAATTTATAAATTATTCATACCTTCTCTATCAGTTACTAACAATTATGATAATTCGGCACAATATTATGGTCGTCGGTAATTTAAAATTTTGAATTTTTCAAGTCACCCTAAGCGTTTCGTTTAAATAAATTTACTTTGTACCATTGACAACACAACTCCCGACCATGCTTGTTGTCATTAATTTAACTTGAAGGCAAAAGGAGAAACACGTGAATTGCACTGTGACGTGAAAAGCTTACGTACATACATATATAATTAGTAGCTCTAAGAGCGTTCGTTCAATGCTCAAACGACACGGGAATTGGGGATACTATATACGGGAATGAGAGGACATAGCGTCAGGAGAGCCACCTACCCTTGGCAGAATCGATCGATCGTTTTTCATTCACGTGCCTTCGTTGGGTACGGGACGCATACTAGTTCCCGATATTCGGTCTCCAATCATGCATATCAACCTCTTCTATTCTAGATTAATGCCTCGAGCTTTCGATACATTTCTCAATTTATTTTAACTTTGGCTTTTTGGCGGACAGAAAAAAATTGCCATCGAGATAAAACGGAAAATATTAAGAAAAATTGGTGTTGGTAAGAAATAGTGAAAGGATGCGTCGCGACGAAGAAAGTGAGTTTCGAGCGAGGAGAGAAAAAGAGACGATAATCGTGAAATTCGCTGGTTGTTCGTGGCAAGGAGGGAGACTTGAGAAACAGTGAGAAGTAAAGGTGGGAGATCACGGAGAAGGAGCGGCACCTAATGGAAAAGAGAAGAAAGGGGGAATTGCGGCTGAGTTCGGAGAAGAAAGTCGGTGGAACAGGGAGGAGAGTTGAACCGGAGGCGGTGGGTGAACATTGCGGTCCGGAGGGATGAAGGAGAGCCGCGTTGCCGTTGAGGGGTTGGTGATGCTGGCGGATGAGACACGCCGGGGTATGGAAGGGTGTACGTGTAGGAGGGATGACTAGGTGGCGGGTGGGTGGCCGTCGAGGATAGTGGGTCGGTTGGTTGGTTTGCGTGGAGGGACTGCGCGGCAGTCGAGGCTGCGAAGCTCAGTGTTGGGGAGCGCGGCATCGCGATGCGTCGATTTTCCATCGCTGCCGCACTCGCACACGGCTTTTTCCGTCGTTCCAACTTTTTCTCCTCCGTTCGCGAGATCACTGGATAGTCGTAGATTTCACTTTTGTTACGCGCTCCTCCATTCCCTCTTTTATATTTGTTTCGCTCGCGTTCGCCTTGTCTCTCGGCCTCGTTCTCTTCTCTCGCGTCTGTCCTGTTGTTCTCGGATTATCTCCGCGTGCTCGTCAGTCTCTCTTGGTCGCTCGGTTTCTTTTCCACGTCTGCATATATATCCGCGATTCGTTTCTCTTCTGTGTTCTCGTTCGCCGATCTGGAGCGCGCCCCGCAAGGCGCACGATGTGCGCCGTGACGCGTCAGCGACACCGCGGATCAACCCTCGCGAGTGACAGTGCGCGACGACGCGGCGGCGGCGGCGACACGTCAGTCCGTCACGTCGGCTAAGAACGGATCATGGCACCGGACAGGGCCATGTGGCTACGAGATCCGTGAGTACGAGCGCGCTAACGGCGCCTCGCGACGGCGATGGATCATCCGTACGCGGGTGGTTGGGTGCCTCAAGGTCATGGTGGCGGCGGCGGCGGAGGCGGTGGTACGGCCACGGCACCACGATGCTGGGAAAGGCCGTGCCGATCGACCGATCCTTCGCCGATGCGGCCGTTCGAGCACGGCATGCGCTCGACCGAGGCGATGAGATCGATGGAGTCGATGAGATCGATCGATTCCGTCATACGTCAGCCACCGTCTGATCCGATGCGAGCATCCGTCGAACATCATCAATCCATGAGACCGATGGAGGGAATGAGCAGATCGATGGAGCAGATTCGTACGGAACAGCCGCGATCGGTCGTCGATCATCCTGTCGCCTCGTCCTCGATGTCGCCGGGTAGCACCATGGGGAGCGGCATGGATCGTCGTGTGATGCGCGCGATCGAGCATCCCTGCCGATTGAAGGATCACGCGAGTTACGTGCACGATCACTTCGGAAGGCCTCACGAGCACGGCTGTCGTTCGGTCGAGCATGTATCGCGATTGCTGGAGCATCGGCAACACGAGGCGCAACACTCTGGCAGACCTGCGATCGAGCATCCGGCTGTACGACCATCTATGAACTATTCCTGCAGATCTCTCGATCACGCTCCCGGGCGTCCTATGCCGATGGACTGCGTGATTTTTGGCCCGCACACCCATCCGCCGCCCAGACTGCCCGCAGAGAGCCCGTTTCGCCTCAATTGCCCCGTGCACAGCCCTTTTCGATTCAGATTCCCAAACGGCGCCGGCACCGAGTATCATTCACACTCGCAGGTAAAGCGCATCCGCAACATGTCATCTATTGTCTGAGTGAGATGAGAGAGATACCATTGTTCGTTGCTTCTCCCTCGGGGGGATTGCGCGATTTATTCCGCATATTTAAAAGGGCCGCGATAGACGTAGATGTTATAATCCCCAGGATCCACGTGCGGCCGCATAATGAACAGAGGCGGCGCTTTCGATAAATTTAATAACAATTTCTGAAGAACGCGTAGTACATCTACGGGAGAAAATAAGTGAGCACAGTGTACCGTCATTAAGTGATTTTTCGTAACTTTCTAATTGCTGCCTAACGATAAATGAGATGAGATTTATTAAATTTAGTATACTTATGTATTGCATAAGTTATTATATGTGAAATATCGCGTCTTTTCGGAGTTGATTGACGGGTTTGATTAGATATGAATTATCTTAAAATACAGAAATTACAATATCAATAGCTAATTCTGGAATTCCTGACACTTATTCTTAACGTTTCATTTTAAGTTTAAATTTAAAGAGTTTA
The DNA here is from genome assembly GCF_030444845.1 of Prenolepis imparis. NCBI lineage: Eukaryota > Metazoa > Arthropoda > Insecta > Hymenoptera > Formicidae > Prenolepis > Prenolepis imparis. Next base: position 17,656,581 of record NW_028141161.1, read on the forward strand.
TCCAAAAATATGAAGATCTACTTTTACAAATAAACGAACGCATAAAATCATATTTGGCACAAATATCTTTATGTATGTACATATATATCCATATATGTAATTTATACATATGTATATATATATATATATATATATATATATATATAAAAGTTAAATTATTCTATATAAAATCTTCAAAATCTTTTCCGATGCATCTGCACTTAATCGCAATATATCCGCCGCTAAAATCATCGTGTCATAAAGTTTTAGGCAAATCTACTTACTGTTCATTGTCAACCTAAGTTTACAGAGCGTTTCAGTAAACAGAAATCCTTTAGTGCTAAAGCTTAATGCCATGATTTAGGTGTACTTTTAATACTACAAGCGTATGCGCTCCAACTCCTTAAATAATCTAAGTCGTATGCTTTTCCGGAGTTGAATAGTTCATCTTCAACATAACTCTGATACGAAAGTTTTTCTTCAAATTAAGCGGATAGTGAACGAACGTGATCAGTATCTATCTCCTTTATATATTCTTGAATTTTACGAGACTTTCGCTGCTAACAAAAAACTCAGCCACAATTGGATTCATTTGTGCATGCGAATGATAACGAGAGGACGCGAGAGAGAATCCAGCCCTATATTTTATTCAGGTGTCGTAATATACTGGGGATGGCTATCGCGCGTGAACCTAATTCCATTATACATGACAACCGGAAATTTGTTCCCGCATTATCGCGCTGGTCTTTCCGTTGAAATTTTAGGTAAAACATACCTGCGTGTCGCAGCATTTATTTCATGAGGAATTGCATCGTGCTTGTTTAGACTGTACTATTGGATCACGTGAAGTACGATCTGCAGTCGCAGATCGAGATTGTAGCCTGGATGCAACGCACGTGCACAGACGTTGCATCTAGAAAATAATGGAAAACCTACACAGATTCAGGAAGAACCGAGTATACTAAAGGTTAATGTCGTTGATATATTCGCTTAGATTTAGATGTATCGACTAGATATTTTTGAAAATATATATGTACGAAATAAAAAATCTCTCTTAAATTAAATTTCTCGATATACCTTCCGGTATTTATGAACTAATTGGAAGAGTCTCACATAAGAGAAGTAGACGAAAAAGAGAGAGAGAATTAAAAAGGGAGAGAGGGAGAGAGAGAAAGAGAGAGAAATATTAATTTCATTGTTCTGAAATACCGTAATGGAGAATGAATGGAGTCCAAATATGTAGTTTCCGTTTTTGTAGTTTCCGGAGTTTTGTATGAATGGATTGCATGAAAACTCATTTGCATTTCTTGCGTTTTTATGCATATCACATAAACGTGATTGTTATATTTAATTAATCTGGCTGTTCTAAGTAGTAAAGCTTGTAAAACCTAATATTTATATTTCCATTGATTAGAGATTTAGAATTTGATATATTTATAATATTAATGAGTGAAGTTCATTATCTAAGTAAGAGTAGTGTGGGCTCGATTTATGTCTTATGCGTACAAGATAGATAATAATAGCAGGTCAATATAGATTCATATCTCTGAGCTATTCCTTTGATGAATTTGTAAATGAGGTTACCACGTAGTTGTGGCAATCGCATCTGCAAATCGCAGCTGCGAATACGACCGCAACACGGTTAGTTAAACCGATCGAAGGATATAGATCCTGAATTACATTTCATGTCACGTTGCAACATTCGAAATGGTTCAGAACCATTGTATAAGCTTTCTTCAGTCGGGCATTGGCCTGTAGCACATTTTGGGCACTTGTGTTAATATCAGATTGATATCGTTATGTATAAATATCTTCTATATATATTACAGACGATATCTGCATTATTATATAATTAATATAATTAATATAATGTGTATACACATATATATAAATTATTTATAATAATAAACATAATCTTATTAATTAATAATTATTTTTAAATTACGAATGATTGAAGATTTCTATAAATTTTCTCACGAAAAGTAATTAATACTTTTATAAATTGTGAAAAATTAGAGAAATTAATTAAAAACTTTTATATAAAGATATACAAATTCTGATCTATCTTTTCGTATATTTTAATAGTTTTAATTATAATAAATAACTAATAATATATTTATTATCTAATTTATTATTATATATATTATCTCTTTATTATTATTGTAAGGTGCTAATTATTTTGCAAAATAACTTTTCTCTAACGGTTTCGTAATTTTATATCAATTGCGGCTCTCCTGCAATATATACGTATATGTCAATAATTTTAATTAAATAATAATTCTTCATTATTCGCGGTTTGAGCTAGTTTAGACGATGACACTATTTCAGTTCTCTGTTATATCTTCTACAAAACTTACTTTTGTATTTAGATTGAAATATTGTTATTTTACTCCTCATTGTATTATTTATAACGTAATTATTTCTAGATTCTAAATATCAACTATTCCATTAAAATTCATTAAAAACGTACGCTTTATCTTCGTTGCGTTCTACTTTTATATGCACCAATTGCAACAACTTATGACAAATTCTTTACTACCGTACTTTAATCAAATGAGATACGTCAGGAATTCCCAGGACATAAACCGGCATGAAAATTTCTCGAGCTCCATGGTGAGACAGAAAGAGGGAACCAGGGAATCCTTTAGTCTCGCGGATTGTACGAGCGTCGTCTAACGGCATCGTAATCGCGAGAAACCCAATTTATCAAGCCTTCCTCCATCAAGCATGCTCTGCACCGCGTTTCGCCGTTTTTCTTTATGCCATCCCTTCCGCTTTTCCAAGCTTGGTCGAGGGAGACAACTGTCGTCGTCCTGTCTCGGACTTTTACAATGTCGCGGTGGTTTACGTGCCTCTCGTACCAAAAACGGCAATGCCAGACGAAGTCGACTTTTCTGTTTGGTGCGACAGTTATTATCGTTTTGCGTTTCTTTTGTCACCCATTCTCTCGTGACACAGATAGAGCATGACAATTCGAGAATTTATATTTCGCTATACAGGGAAATTATTACGCTGCGGCAATCACTATATCGATGGATCGAGCAGCGATTTAATCCCGCAAATATTTCGAACTACATACCACTGCAGTGAAATGCGCATTTCACGACCCAATTTTACTGATACGATCATTGCGCTATTTATCGCAATCCATCATTTGATCTCTTAGGTTAGTATTATATCGTTGCGGTAAATACAGGAGAAGCACAGGATACATGAAACGGACGTTACATAAAACAGATTTTCTAGTAAATCAACACCTTTATTTTTCAGCACAAACGTGCGTCTGTTAAGTTTTACATTTTCGTTTGTGCATTCAGGACCAGAGTGTTTTTAGCTGATAAAATTTTCTTGATTGAATATTGCGTGCTCTACGCTTTAAAAGTTACGTAAAAAAACTATATATGTAAAGGTGCATCTTTATCTGTCATAATTTTATTATCTTAAAATAGCATAAATTGCATATGTAAAAGAATTTTGAAATATCTTTTTTATATTCTTCTAACGACGATATTATATTTTGATTTATTGTTATAAAAGGGGTTATATTATGGCAAATCAGATTTTTTTCACAGTGATGGGAAAGCAAGAAACATAAGATGGAAATAAAGATTACTAAAGGCGACCCATCAGGGGATTGTTGCTTGATTTACGAGCGCGCTACACCTCGCAACATTTCATTTCATTTATCTTACTTGTTGTATATGTTTCCTTTATGACTGACCGTTTCATACTTCTAGTATGTATAGTTTATTAAAAAAAAAAGAAGAAAAATTAAACACATTTATGTAATATTTTGCAAATTATATTATATAATTATATATGATACAATATATTATATAGTATTGCTCTTAATAATTTTATAAAAAATGTTTGACGTACAAATTTGACAAGATTTATTAGTAAAAGAATATAGCAATTTTGTGAAATATCCGCAATGGATATTGGTTAGAGTTTATTCTTGTACATTGCGGTCCTTTGACTGACTTTTTCAGATGCACCTTTGATCGATGGCCGACTTTCATTTACGTAAGCGTCCGTCGTTTACTCTCGGGTATACTTTGTCGGTATCACGATGAAATCTTTGGACGTATTGTGCCCTGGAACGTCCTCGCATTATGCTCCGAATATATACGGGATCACTTTAAATATGCATCGTGTGCTCCATCCGCGAAAGTTTGCAAGGATTCGCAAACACAGGATGACGATCTCGGTAAAGCGTGAAACGAAAATCTTGGTGATTTCATCCGCGAATTTTCTTCATGCGCATGACCAAAAGTATCAACTTTCAGACATTACTTGTCGATATCTCGATAATGTTTTCTCTGTTTCCGAAACTTTTCTCTTCTCGTCGCAACCGTACGATAAGAAGACGTGAGCTGTCTGTATATATTCAATCTCCCGCGCCAAAAACTTTTCACGTATTGAAATTCCGAACGGTTGTTTCGAAAACTCGAATATATGACACTGCACCAATTTTGAAAAACAATTCGAAACAGAAATTTTCTTTGACGTATGTCACAAATCCATATTTTCCACGATTATTTGTATAATCAATTATCGGACGTAATTTCTTGCCTTGCAAAATTGTATAAACATAATAAATAAAATATTATGTTAAACATATATATAAAATATTATTTCGAGCACGTTAAGAAATGTAGCATGATTGTTTAAGATATATTTTGTCAGTTATTCAGCACTAAATTTTGTTTTATCCACAAATTCGCGTATTTACAATATATGTAACATATTTATCTTACGTTCTCTCGTACATTTAATGGTTGTACTTTTGAAACAATGAAATTTCTTTGTTTGTCCGCAAAAGTAAATAGAGTAAAATGTTTTACATGATATATATATCAAGAACGAATTCTTTTAAGCAATAATATTGCATATGTATTATTTACACGTAATATATATTATAAAATTTTGAAACTATATTACAACAATGCATATATTACTATATACGCTTCATGCTCAATACATATAATTCTTCAAAGGGATAGCAGCTCTTACGTGAATTTTTCCTGAAATTCAATTCTTTCTATTTCATACGTGACTACATAACTTCTAACGCTCTGAACTATGCGTAAAAGAATATGGACAAAATCTATTGTGACTTTTCTAGATATGTTCGTTTCATTCTTAAATAGTCGTTATATCAGACTAAAAACCACGTTTATTGGAAAGCTTTTTTATTGTAAGAATTAAAGACCAATTTACCAGGTCAGAACACATTTTCTTTTTTTTTTAGCAATATTATGTATATAACATTTTACATTTAACATTGCACACATAACGAAAATATGATGAAAATATTAATTGTATATTACTAGAAATATGTTTAACTTATTGATGTTATACATATATAACGAGAAAAGTTACTTACACATTAATTTATTTAAATAGATTACTTGACTAACATATGTTGGATAATCACTTTTTGGACTTGTTCCGCCCACTCTTGCTAGATTGTAATCTCGTTCATTATGTAAACGCATACTAGGGCGTGAAGGGATTGGACAAAGTTAGTAAACGTGTAAGGTCAATGAGGTTTCTACCTTTTCCCTCTATCTCACTTTCTCGTTATAGCACTAACAAGTGGAATACCTATTTCCACAGTCCGGGTACCGAGGGCAGCAATTAAGCATTTGCCTTCGTCCATTGCCGTTTTCTCTTGAGGACTAATTATTGTATAAACGGACTAACTGTTTCCGTACACACACATACACACACACACACACACACCGGACAATGTTCCGGTCGAACAATAGAATATCCTTCGAAGTTCAATGCAGAACTCACGAGTAAACGAGGTCCTTCTACCGAAAGATTGTTTACGGCACGGTACGAGAGGAATTTTAGATAATAATTTAGCTGCCGTCTTCTCCCTCCATTTGTTACAGCACTGTGTACGCATGAATGGTTGTTCTCAGATAAACACACCCTTGTCCACGTCCGCTATTTTATGTAAAATATTTTCGCCATTTTCCGCCAAAAGATTCATACTTTTCACAATCTTCGATTCGTGTTCCTACGGTATATTTGATATAAAATATAAAATATATTTGTCTCATTTTTAGTTTGTCTATATAATAGAAATATGAATATAGAACCAAGATTATTTTTATAATAGACAAATGTATCTATAAACGATGTTTATAATGTTAAAACAGTCTTGATATATTTCTAGCAATTTATAAGAGTTATCTTCTTTTCAAGAGATGCTATTTGAACATTCTTATTAACTGTAAACAGTAGAATATTTAAATGAAAATTAGACAGTTTTCTTTAAATGGGTAGATATATGAATATTCAGGTTTTTATATGTATTGTGACTTTTCTACACAATAGACAATAATCATAAATTTTTAAATCTACAGAATATTTATTTGGAGAGTTTATTCGAAAAGCAAGAAATATTCGTCGCTCTTAATCATTATATAATAGTATAAAAACACACGTTAAAAAATTAAGTAAACATGTATTGGAAAAATAAAAGTAAAGTGAAAAAAAGATAGAAAGAGAAGAAATCAATATTTAAATCTAGCTAGGAAAACTGCACACAACTCAAGATTGCTTTTATTGCAATTTTGCTGTTATGGCGATGGTATAACGATTTACATATTCCGACAGGATATTTTCAGTAGGAGATTCTATTATGTTTTTCGAAATAAAAATCTCTGATGATATGTATGTGCATGTATAATAATTCTAGAATAATCTTTGCAAATTGTGGGGGCGGGAGAAGGGGGGAGGAGGAGATGGAGCGTCGGGTTAAGTATCGTTATATTTCTTACGGTGTGACGTAAGTCGCAATGCTCGATGCAACGACTGCACATTATGGTGATTTCCATCGTTACTTGGCGTACTTCCTTCTATTTCTACCGTAACCGCCCCTTGAGAATGCACAATCTGGTTAATGCGTCTGCAGCATCGGCGGTCTCGTTTGTCAGAAGATCCCGAAACCCGTATTTCCATAATCAATCTATATATCCGAAATGGTGTCCTTTATGCCACACATTCTATACCGAACAAACGCTGGTTATTATAAAAAGCTACGTCGTGAAAATCAATTTAACGACATCCGCGAAAAATATATGAACGTCGTGAGTTGTGATCGATAATTCCGTAAGTCAAAGCATTAGGGACGCAAATGGCAGTTCTTATAGGAAACTTTGATTTTACATTCTCTTTTTGCTCCCATTCTCTTCATTATGAAGAACTATTTTTAGTTAACTTTTCATACTTTGCTTTGGTTCATTTAGCTTTGCTCGCGTGGAAGATTTATGAAAGAATTTCTTTTTTTAGAGCTGTATGTGTACGAAGTGCTGATACTCATATATCTAATATGTATATTAAAGTGCTCGATGTGCAAATAACTAAAATGTCTTAGGCATTTGGATAAAAGATATTACAAAATATATACTTATAGTCCTTGTTGCAATTGTACTCTGAATGCATTCTCCATAGAAGAGTGAGTATCGCATAGACATAACCGTCGATGCGTCAAGGCCCACGCTCATATTCGTTGACTTATATAACGTCGAATGGAAATCGTAAATTTATATGCATAGTATAGATAATCAAAAAAAAAATAGCTCGCACACATTAAAGTATTATTACGCTGGTGGAAACGCAAAATTTATATTTCTATAGTTATATATCGTGGTACACAACGTGAATGACTACGGCGCGTTTTCTATTCGCCACAATGGAGAAAAGCAGCCTTCGTTTATAACGCAGTAACATTGTGAAACAGCGCGATGACGCGTTTCATAGGCCTTATAATGCCGATAACTCGCATCGTGCATGTGACTACAATAATAAGCGCGTTCATCTTAATCGCAGACGAACAAAGCGACGTTGTTCCATTCAAAAGACTTGACGCATCTTGAAAATTCAGATAAATTAATTACGCCCTCTCCAATCATATTAAAAAAAATTATCATTTTCCAATAGAAAACAAGCATGTATAGTAAAAAAAATATGTTCGTATAAATTGTTGCGCAGATTTTTTCATCTTTGATAGAGTCGGCGCAACGTTGAAAGTAATAACGTGATGTAAATGATTCATATAGTATATAGTATCGCAGACAGTCATCGCTTTCGGATTGAAAGAGTTGCAATGTCCTCCCCGCAAGCATTTCAATTCTCAGACGGATATCTCGGCGGCGACGCTTTTCATTTCCCGCGCGAGAATTTATGACGCCACCCAGATGCATAAATCCTGCATCCTGCACGCAAACTCGCCGCTAGTCCGGCCTGGGGCTGCGCGTCTTTAGCATTTTAAATAACGCGGCCGGGACAATTTGACTGCGGCGACTGATAGCAAATCGATGGCAACGGTGATCATTCATTATTCAAAACACGGGTGGCTGTTGTTGAGTAACTAGTCTCTCCGCGGTCGCCTTCAATAGAATACATTAGCATCATACAGAGCGAAAGTGGATCCTCTCGAACCACTCGGCTTTACTGTGTATATGTTATTTCGCACCCTCCCTTCGTTTCTCTTTCCCTTTCATGTTAGAGTATACATGTGCCTGACTGTAAATTATTGCGTGAAAAGCTCACGAGTATAGTCTATGGAACTATCTGCCTTTTTACTATTTCATCGGCTATTACTTCACAATTTCCGCTGTGATACCTCGGAGCCTCATTACCTTTTCGGTAAATATTTGATCATGTATATAGACCTGAATAGAGTCTGGTTACTTGCCTTTGTAACGTCGAGAGGCGTAACACGAAGTATCGCAGTGAATAAGCGTACTAAGACGCAGAGGATTTCAGTTTCAATTTAGATTTACGTTAAGCTTCAGATTAGCACACTTTGGTCATGTAAAATGTCACGTAAGTGTTTGAATATTGACTCGATAATTTCGCAGATAATGTCGATGTGATATGATATACTTATAAAAAGATTTTATTCTTTTCTTTTAACTAAAAATATATTAAATTTCGTAAAATTTACGGTAACTCGTTAGACGAGAAAGATGGAAAGATAAAATTAAAAATTCTATTTTTACGTCAAAAGTTGTACCTCTCTTTTTTTAACGTATCAAATACATTTTTTACTTGACGTTGAATTCTTTTGTATCAATAATGAGATTGACGTGTAAATTTGCCTTGGTTCTTTTCGAGATATTTCATCGTTAATTTACTCAATTTATTGAACAGATTGTGCGTGATAATTCAAGCTGTCAAGTTCTTGCACACGAATATTCGATTTTCTTATCTCTGTTCGTCGTCAAATGATTAATCGATATCAGGGATAGTCATTATTAGTCTTGGGGGGTCATTAACGATATAGATGCCATCACAAACGTTAACCAATATTGAATATGGCTTAATCGACAGGACGATGTTAGCAGCTGATGTGGCGTTGTCTAGGACATTTTATATATATCGATTTTATTTTTAAAAACAAATTGTGATATATTTATAATTAATCGAATTTTTTAAACAAACATCTGATAGAAATTAACAATTCCTCATTAATATTTGATATTTTTTTTAGACACACGGACGAATTGACTCATGCGTTCAAATTCTCAAAAAGCGCAATAGGTGACTACATTTAAATCTCTGTTTGTGGTATTAAAATCAGATTTGCATTCTCACGTCGTGTATATAAAAGATCACGCATGTGCAAATGCATGTGTGCGTCGTTTATTCCGATTAAACCGATTATAACAATCTGTATCTAAAAGAACAAAAAACAGTACATGTATGACCTAGTTCGACAGCATTCGAGATCGACGTACATGTATGGAAAAAAGTGATAAATTTGTTTGTGCCCTTGAGTGATTTTAAAATAATAATTATTAAACAATTGCCACTTTAAATTTATTCAATTTGTAAATAAATTTATCAAAGTATGAATATTTTTTTCGGGGATCTATAATTCTTTTATATCCGTTCTAATTAAATAATTAAACTATTTAATTAGGACGAATAAAAAAAGAACTGTGGATTTCCGGAATTCTGAAAAGATATGAAGTTTGCGCGCTGACGCCAAGTGTCTAGTTAGATAGGAGAAATTAACTAGGTAAGAGTTACTGATAAGATGGAGATAGCTAGGTTAATGACAATGGCATGTCCTTTCCTTTAAAAATAGGACCTCTACAGTCATCTATTTTTGCTCGATAAAATTCATTTCTTCTAAGCAGATTTAATTCCGAAAATGGCAGCTTGCCTTAATTCTGTTTTTTCTTTTCTTAATTTGCATTATAAATATTAGGGAAGTATAAAGTTGATTAATATCACTGGTAACTCTCTAAATTGTAATATTTTGAACTTTACTATTGTAAAATATACACGCACACACATACATTTCTCGTTCTCTCTTTAAAATGCAATGATTACTTTAACATCAAGACTGTAAAATCAAATAATTTATAATTGACGTAAATATTTATTTTTTAAAAATTCAATAACATATAAAAATGAATTTCCATTTAATGTATTATTATAATATTTTGACGAGAATTATAATATTTGACACACACATTACTCTCTCTTCTCTTTCTTCTTTTCTCATGATAAATACTTGGATTATCATACCGTATTTTGCAGTTCTGCTACCCCGTTGCAATATTATGTACTTAAATTACACGCGCCTCTGGTATACCGCAGTCGAAGGTAAATTATTCGGCAGAAATTTCAACCGACTCGACGATATAGTCGCTCCTCGTTCTAATTAAAATACTCGGGATTAACGAGATTCCGGAAGATTAAGCAAAGTGCAAGGACACGCCGGAATCCTCTGCTCTCGTTTGCGCCGAACCGGCTGCGGTCGTACACGAAATATCATTGTTCTTGAAAAGGCTCTCGTCGGATTGAAGGTACGATAGTCGCACGGGACACGATGCAATTAAACCTGCGCGCAGCTCAGGTGCGCCGTCGTATACATATTTCACAGACAGCATGTATGTTTGTTTCCCCGGGCACAGCGAAATGCGTGGCGCACATATACATAATTCGAGCTATTGAAGTCTAGCGTCGACCGTGTAAATCGATTGAGCAGCGCGCATTATTCTCGTTAATTGCTTACGATGGAACCGAAGATTTTATATTACGTATCGTTTCTTTATCGGTGCGGGCCGCTGACGAAATTGACAGAAAATCGTTAACAACGATCCACTGCAATGCTGCTCCACGACGAAGCGGCATTCCTCGAAATTAATAAAGTTCGACATTAAGCTCGTTGCTTGGTATTAACCCAGATACGGCTAGACGTGTCGCATTTCGGCAACTTGCAACACTAAATTTTGGAATAGTCAGCAGTCTAGTTAGGTATGGGTAGATATAGTTATAATAGAGTTGCAATAAGATTGGCAGCATAAGTGCTACAATTGATTAGATTTTTCTGTTAGTAATCGAAGATTGTAATTCAAAAATAGGGTAGTTCGATGAGAGAGATTGTAAATTCTTATATAGTTAGTAAAAGTCTTACATAGAAAATTCAATATACAATATATCCTCAATTTGATTATGAAAAATGATGTAACATGTAATAAACTATATAGGTATGGTAATATTGTAATTTTCAAGAAAATGGATGAGATCGTAGGATCTTTTTGTTTCTTTCGGTAAGATGAATAAGCTTCCATATAAAAAGATATTGATTTTTCAATATGCCGCAATATAAAAAGAAGTTATGTTTTAATACTAAAAAATATAGTGCATGATATTTTTAGAATTTTATCGAAAGAATAAGGTTTTTTATCTATACTTTGACATGACTTGAAGACTTATAAGACAGAGACCTTATGCTTAATTTTCTCGCATGAATATATCGAATTTTCAGGCTATAGTATTTTCTTTTTACGATTTATACTTTTTAAATTCAATTAAATCTATTGATTTTAAGTGTATAGCATTTCGAAACAATGTTGATTTTTCTTTGGAATGTAATATTTAGCAGCGATTTTAATCAGAAATTGTATCTTTACAATAAAAAGTAAAAGTGCATCAAGAAAATTGTCGTGCAATTGTATGTACAATATCATATACATTAATGATTAATGTGCTATTTAATTTCGAGAAAATCAAAATTATTGTTAGCCAGCTCATTACAGTCGAGAGATTGTATTGTTCTATTAGAATTCCGTAAATACTTCAATGCACTCGATGAATTCTAGAGTAGCCATCTCCCGTTTCCTGAAGTTGAGAAACTAAATTTATTTCCGAGATGAAATAATTCTATGAAACTGCGAATGTATTTTAGTATTGTATAAGTTTAAAAAGCATTCATCATTAAAATATCTGTCTTTAAATGTCATGTCTTTGTTACGTTATCCGAAAAGATATATAAATCTTTCTCTCAGCGAAATTAAAAATGGAAGAAAATTGTCAAAGAACATAAAACTTTTTCAGAAAAAAATGTATGCTATAATTAACATAAAGTATCACAATTTGTGAGATATCGCTTAAATAATAATATTCAATGTTTTGTTTTTTATTTTATCATTCTCTTGTTTGATTAACAATTTTGCTTGTATTTGTTTTACACATTCTTTACGTTTATTTTCAATTTTTACAATAAGTTAAGAAGTCAAATTGATTATTTTGATATTTTCGGTCAATGCTTTAATTTTTTTTTTTTTGCCTACGTTGAATTTTTCATTTACAATAATTATGTATTCGTCACAAGTTTTAACAAATTGCATAAAACAAAGGAGAGAAGCTCTTATTTGCGAAAGTGTCAAAAAGATTGTACTTTGAAAAAAAAATTATTGTAAAATATCAATTAAGTAATCTAATAGCAATTTGCATCAATTTTGGACTTTATTATGCATGCTGTAATGAGCGATTTACCGCGATACGTTTCACTAACCATTTGCACTATGCAATCCGTCTGTGTACGCCCTGCCCATGAATACATATGCCGGTATGCGATGCAGATAAGATTATAGTTGCATAACCCTCCAATGATCGCACAATTCTCCAAGATCGGATAGTGCATAATTTGGTAATCTTGTGTCTCGCGTCTACCTTGTCAAGATAATTTTGGTAAGGTCAAAACTTCATTAGAAAGTTTGATAATCTGATTCGAATATTAATAATTCGATTTCGGATTTAAATTTGGACTTTTTTGTATAGTTTATTTTACGTGACTTATAGTCCTGCATGATTTTACGGAGCAATTCAATTATCATATAAATCGCTTACAATTAGTACACGATGGAAAACGAGCTTCGTATACATATTTATTTTACAAATTTTCTGCGGAATAAATTTTGCTTCAAGGAGTAGGCATAATTATTTCAAGGACGCGATTTCTAATTAAAAGCACTAGTGACAACGACGCTCTTTCGCACTATCATGTCGGAGATTATCTGGTAAATTTTATTTGCCTGAAACTTTAGGGATACAAGTTTCGCATATCTGAGAGAATCAAATTTCAGAGTTTAAATAAAATTTTATATACAAGTTTATAATTACGCGCGGAGAACTATCATAGACTCGCGACCACTATTAAACATTTTGAATTTACAAGTATGTGTATAAAATGTAATTAAAATATTTTGTACATAGTCGTATACGTGACAAGCAATTTATTAGATTTGAAATACTTAATGCATTTTGTAATAGATAACTTTATAAAAATTCAAATATCAAATTTTGTTCATATATATTGCATTGAAAAATATTTAATTAGTTTTATATAAGAAGTAGAAGAAAATATCTAATTTTAATTTTTATATAAGAACTAGGAAATTTGGTAAATTTAGTACTCTCTGTGGTTACCATCTATTTATATCAAAAAATAAATAATTGTGAACATATACTTTTTTAAAAAGATAATTTTTTTTTCATTTACAGAACTTTAAAAAAAATTAAATTTCTAGTTCTGTCAATTTGATATCTACTCTTTAGTTGATAATTTCTAGTATTTTTTTGGTGATAAATTTCAAAACTTCACTGAACATACACTCGAAAACTGATAACCGAAAATAGTTCAAATAGTAGATTCAATTTCTGGAATGTGATTAGGACGGTTTCGTTGGAAAGTGTCACGTTCTTCCCACGCTTGGATTAGTAATGTGCGGTGTGGATTGATGGCGAATTCTACGTACACTGCAACATTTGTGAGATCATGTCTTTTCGGAAATTGTGTGGGCAGTTTCCTCTTCACTTTCGATCCAAATTTCCATGCACAATTGAATGGATGATTTTTTTCTCTGATAACAGAGTTATTCACGACTAACAATAAGCTTCGAGAATCATTCACAATTTCAGAAGTCGCGTATTTTATAGAGAAATATTGTCGATTTGTGCAAAATATAATATAAATAACTGTTAATATACACAAAAATGTAATTTATTGCAATACTGCAATTTTTTTATTATTATTAAATTACAAATATTAGAAAATATCAATATATGTTACTAAAAAATAATAGCATTCCTATAGGGATAAATAATTTTACAGAAGTTATTCGTGTCTCGTCGTCTCGTCCTTACGTATACATATTATTAATTCTTTTTCTTCTTATTATAATGAATGAAGAATCATGGAGCAAATTAATTATTTTTTTATAAAAACGTAAAAAGAAAATGTCCTCTTAGTTCCCCTCAATATTATATTAAATGTTTTACGATTGCTCAACAACAATTTCGAAGATCAAAAAGTATCATTGCACATTTTAGCTTATGATTACAGAATATGTTTATAGTTATTATAATTGTTGACAATTCTACAAAGTTATCACACTTTATGACTTATTACACATTTATTACTTGGCTAGAAATTTTGAAGACAATCTTCTGAGTATATCAGAAAAAGCATTACCTGCTCGTTCATTTTATTTTCACGTGATATGGTTTTGACATCGTGACACATGGGAAATTGGCAAAATTGTCTAAAACACGTGAGACAAGAGTCGATTTGTACGTGCTAAAAATTGAGAAACTTCTATCGAGAATCCTCTTATAGTTACATATAAAAAAGAAGCAAAATTAGTCAAAGGAGTAATAATAAATATTTTAATGTTAACATTTCAAAGAATTAATAAAATCACGAAGTTATCTATCACCGAAATTTATTATGTTGAAAATGCAGAGCATGAAACAAATATAACGGATTATTTTCTTTTTAATTAAATGTTAGCTGAACAGAAAATATATAATTACAGAGATTAAAGATCAATGTCAAATTCCAAGTAAACTTAATTAATATTTAGTAACAGAAGTATATATTTTTTACGAGCTGTTTTTAAATTGTTATATATTGAGACCTTTTTAATACATTCCTCAATTCTTTTATTCTTCTGTGATTTTTTTCATTTGATTATGAACCAGGCCTTTTTTTCTCGCAAATAGATTTTTATATTTATTTCTATAATTTAAACCGTATAATAGTCCTCCGTACGTAAAGCTAAATAAATCACTTTTGTGCTATCATCATATAAAGTACCATGAAGGCGAATTGTGCAAGTGGCACCGATGTGAAATGCGGGAAAGGTGCAGAGGATGAGGAGGTATGGAGAGTTGCAGGATGGGGTGAATGGTGCGTTGGTATTGTGGGGCTTAGGTGCTGGCTACACCGCAATATGTATGTCTTTATAATCCCTCGGTTTATAGAGAGAGAAAGAGAGAAGGATGTGCTGCGACGCTGTCGTCTGGAACGGACGTGAAAGGGATGTACTCGAGTACTTTGTCGCGCAGTATCGGTCGTGGTTACGACGCCCGGCACAACGATACGTAAACCACGAAATTGCTCGGATTGCGGGCGATCCGGTCACAGAGAGTCTGGGGAAGCTTCGATTTTCTTCGCCTTCTCGTAGCCTTAGATCTATCTGTTAACCGGAATGGCGAGTGGTGCTTCCGATAGAGACGCGCGCGATACGTTTTTTGTTTTTACAATATATTGGAAAGCGGGACGAGAGGATATTTTCCTCTCTGCTGGGCGTGGTCTGCGAGAACAGAGAAGGATTAGCTGACAATCTTCTCGATATGACTAACTGTCAAAGTATCGTTGGATATAAGCCGGATGTTACTGTGTGCGCGAAAAATGTCTCGTAAAAATAGGAGTATAGGAACGCGAATTCGGAAGAATAATATCAGTCGACAAGGGGGCGAGGAAATTTTATATTTATTACTATATTTATTTGATTCTTCTCTTTCTCTCTCTCTCTCTCTCTCTTTCTTTGTTCAATATGATTTAACATTATCATATACATGGACACAGAAATGTGAATGAGTTGTTTTCAAGTATTTTCTTGATAATGTTTCTCTTTTGTGAATGTCGATATAATCTCCGCATGTTTCGCATATGTCGACAATACGTGTAAATATCAGTAACTTTTATATCGAAACTGCATTGTCCAATATTTCATGCAGATTTACTTTCATGTCAGGTTCGCAGAATACAATCATTGACATTTACACATCGTGAATGTACATGGATGCAATTAAAATGATCCTCATGTTTTCGGAATTTCCCATAATAACATATACATGTATGTATAAACATGATATACATGCTAATTTGTCGTTCATTGATAAATCGATCAAGTATGTTAACTATGCAACAAATAATTTGTTTGCGCAACATTTTGTGCAAAGCGAGGCGCTTTTTTCTTTTGCGTGTTTTTTTTTAAACATGTATTAGTGAAACAATATAACTTTGAAAAATTATAATATGTTTTAATGTTTATATACTGATGAAATACGCTGTCACTTGGTAGATGATTGTAATATCTAATAATTGTTAACACTTGATTTACAGTCACACTTTGGTTTTTTTGGCACGTACGTGAATAAAAAAAAACACTCGTTATTCTGTCTGATGGAACAATTTTAGCAAATTGTAAATTTTATCTGTCCGTTTTAAATACTAAAATATAGACAATGTATATACATATATATATATATATATATATAGAAACTGCTAATTGCATTTTGAAAATATTAATTATTATATTTTCGTGTTTTCTCCACAATATGACACATACATTGCTATATTATTCTAACGCTTAATTTCATGTTTAATATTTTATTTAATTATTATCACGATAATATTGTAGAAATTTAATTTATTTTGTTAATTGTTTACTGCAAACTATAGAATAATTTCTTAAAATGGAACTTTCAAAGTGCATTATTTTAATATAATAATACTACATAAATTAAACGCTGCAAGTTGTCAAAAAATACTTGTTGATTTTCAATTTAAAAAATAAATATTTTATTATGTTGGGGAAAAGATAAACGTCGTTGAATGAAAAGTAGCTCCGATATATATCACTTTTACGATTATTTATTAAAATGTCATTGTGACATATAATCTGCGAACAATTTATTATTTTCGTGCAATTGTATTTAGAATTATTTAATTATATATATATATATATATATAAAGTATATATTATACATATATATATTAATTATATATAACATACATATAAAAGAACAATTATGAGATATTAATAATTAAAAAACTAAGTACATCAAGTTATATTACCTAAAAGCGAAATATTAATCTTCTTACGCATTATCTTATAGCTTAATTATCCGTACATGTCATATATTTATTCATTTATTCTTCCAATTATAGACCTGCAACGAAAAGCACATCCTAATGAGATTCAGTAACTTAGGCAAAGATTCTCTCTGCATAATGGCAATAGGCAGATCACTATCATTAATTGATGTAATTATTTGTTAATGATCAGCAATTATTGTGTAACACGTGATCTGGTCAGAGTGTTCGACGATCGAGCATGACTAATGTCCAGGGTGACCACAGTCAACCCGCTCTCTCGACCCTGACGACCAGCCAGATATTCGGTCAACGCATTCCCTAATACCATCCCATGGAAAATTGAATTGTTCGAATCGTCAACGGTCGACTGAGTAAAGCCATCAGTGTAGAGAACTGACCTTCGGCCAACGAGGCGTTAGCGCCGGACGATACTTCAATGACCAAAGTTAATTTACGTTGCGCTTCTAAATAAATCGCTCGAGGCAAAACTTGTCTGCCAATGTATCAACATACAATCGTATCTTACAAGAAACCTTGAAAATTCACAGTTTTGACAAGGAAACACGACGGCTATTTTTGCCCCGTCGTTTCGTCAAAGTTGTAATCGCAGAATTTTGTTAATCTTAGCTATGCTAATAGATTATATGACACATTTCTCCTGTATCCATAAGGCAAATCTAGATCAACTTAATTAATCACAGCAGAGGATGCGTAATATCTGCAGCACCGCACGCTAACGTCATGTAAATTGACCTTAATGAAACTTGCATTAAGCGCATTTCTTTGAGAGTTAGCGTATCACTGGGCAGATAATTATAATTTGACATTTTATATTACGTGCATTACATGTTACATACATCAAACATTGATATGCCTGTTAAAGTAAAGGGAATTCTTTCTTTTAACTTTTATATAAAACTATAATTTTCTATATAACTATATAACTACCTATTTCAATTTTCGTATTTAAAAAAAATGTGTTAACGAATATATTTATTATATTATTACACAATTAAATATCATTGTTTCATCGAATTTTTTTTCATGATCAAATTTAAATTTTGGCTATTTTTAACAAATTAATGATGTTAACATTATGTGTTCTTAGTTATATCTACTTCAAGTTATATCCAATTCTTAGCTATTTAATTGAATTTATCGTTAAACTAAAATAATTTCTGCGTGCTCGTTTCAAACAATAATTTGCCAATGCGACTTCCAGAAAATATTTTATACATACTTTGTATATAATTATACATAATACACTGAGAAAAAAATACTGTTGAATCAACAACATTTTTGTAGTTAAATTTTATTTTATTAATTCAATGTTATTATTAATCTAATCAAATACTGACGTATTTGATTAAATACTGACGTATTTGATTAGATTAATAATATCATTGAATTAATAAAATAAAATTTAACTACAAAAATGTTGTTGATTCAACAGTATTTTTTTCTCAGTGTAGCCACTTATTTATAAATTATTAATCTATTTGTTTATAAATCACAACTATAATAGGAAATTACATTTTATTCTTACGCTTCTTTATTATCCAAAATTATTCTACTCCAAAATTATTCTAATTAAAATCTGTCACGTGAAGGAAGTTGATGAAACAGCTCAGTGAAGGGATTGGGGAAGCGGACAATGAGGTCTCGCTTGTCGACGTAATTAATATGTATCAAGGATCTAGATTCGTCTCGCATCAGACCCAGATCCTCTTACGCCGAGGACATTACTGACGGTAAAAACCGGGCAGGAAATGTTTTATACGTTTTGCCTCGTGAATCTCTGCCGCGAGAGGCAAATCTCGTAAGACACGGTCGAGGAACAAATTTGTTATGCCGGAATGTTGGCGCATCTCCTTCGGTGAAAGCAGCGCGCGGAGAGGAGCGGAAGAGCGGTGACCTATAATACCTCGGAAGAAAGGGATGTAATAAATTCGGCGCTCGGTGGCGAAATATATGCGGACACATTGCGGATGTTATCCGTTTCGAAACGAAATAACCCGTGGTTGCATTCAGATAGGGAAGGTCGTAAAAAAAAAATACGCATTTATTCTGCCTTCTCGTCTCTTCTCGTCTCTTCTGTTATGCGATCTTTCCTGTTTCCATTTGGTCCCAGGTGTTTTCCCGCACCTCATTTACAGCCCTTCTTCCCCCACGCTTTTCTTCTCTCTCTGTCTCTCTCTCTCTCTTTTTTTTTTGGTTTTACTCCATGCTTTTCTGAAGAATTTGCGATTTGATGCTTCATACTGATTCGGTGGTTGCATCTCGGTGCGGGACTTTTATCTTGCTTTCACTTCGAAAATCGAGTGAGTATGCGAGCCCTGGTGCACTAGAGCGTAATGTGACATTCTAAAAACCTCTCTCGGGTGTGGTTTACAGGAAGTTATGTGTCATCTCGAATACACTCGCGGCTTTTGGGCAGATTAATCGATGTACCTTTTTTTTTTTCGTACGATTTAATTTTTTTGCAATGGTTAGAGAATTAATTTTTATTACTATCTGTGAGCATCCTAAAGAAACACGGTCAGCACATATTATTGTATATGTATAATTTCTTTTATATCTTTTAATATGAAAATTTAGAACAAGGAACCATTATTTTTAATCTTGCATACTTATAATAGCAGTAGTAGAATAAAGAAAATTCCAACGTTTTTATTTCAACGTTAAGAATTTTTACATGGAGAAAATGTAACATCTTAATATGTAGGTATTACTGTAACTCTTGCACTAAATTTAAAAGTTAATGCCTTGAAGATTATCATTATTTTTATAAATTTATATATCCCTATATCTGTTTTCTATAAACTTGTCAAAAGTATATTTATTATTTGATATCACTGTAAGGAGTTTTAAAAAGCGTTTAATTAAATGATATTATATGTTATTTAATTAAATGATATACATATAGTTAAGTGGTATATTATTTATGGTTCTGAAAAATGTTGCGCAGGTTCTGAATTATGTTGCGCAGAATGCATATAAAGGATTCTTTGTATTGCTCGCTCTGTCTGCAGAAATATATTGTCCTCTTTCTGTTTCATATGTCGAATTACTTCAACGATCTGGAAAAATGAAATACAGTCTTCGAGCGAATACAGTTAAGCGCCAAGACATTTGAAAATTGTGTTGTCGCCAACGATTTATGCTATTTATTTGTTGACTTGATGCTATTTTTGATATTATATATTATACAGTAAAAGAGTTTTATTTTATTTCGTTTGATCTAATTAAATATAATTACGCGCGCGAAGCAAAGTTATATTATTTTTTGATAATAAAATATTAAAAATGCACGCATAAAAATTATTATTGCAATATATGCATAAAAATATATTAATTAATTGTGTAATGCATAAAAATTCTATAGAAATAGTTGCATTTTATTTGCTTTATTATTTTCTATAGAACTTTGTGTGTGTGTATTCTGTTATTCTTTATAATAAAAATATATATTTTTATAATTATGACAATTGACATACATAACAAATGACTCTACTGCGAATATAATTATACAAAATAATTTTTTTTTTTAAAGCGTGGTTTATACACGATACTTTTTTTCTAGCTATTTTTTCCTAGCATACTAGTGCGCTAGCAGCTAGTAGTTGAAATTTTTTAACTTTATTAGCATGCTAGTTAGAGAGAGAGAGAGAGAGAGAAAAAAAAAGAGAGGAAAAGTATGCAGTTTACTAACATTTTAAAATACTGTAGTCGATAGGATGTCGATATGAGATATATGTATATTCTATTCAAACTCTTAACTCTTTCTAATTCTCAGAAATGGTATAAACTCTTTATTAATGTTACTCTTGTAAATTCTCAGAGAGAGAGAGAGACGCGCTCGACCGAGCGGTCGCCGTTTATAAACACTCAGTTAAAACGCTTATCCTTTCAAATGAAGCCAATCACGGCATGGCACGTTTCGTCAAAGGTATACAATAAAATCGAGGCAACGGACAGATAAGCATATACGAAAACACGACAATGACCCGACACGAAAATAATAACATAATACATATACTGGTGACTTATTCCACGGACATCCCGCTACATCAGATACCGCTAACAATACATAATGTTTTTTTACTAATTGCTAGCAAACTAGCATGCTAATAGCTAGTAAAAAAGCATCGTGTAAAAACCACGCTTTAAATTTTATTTTATTATATCTATTTAGTTTTAATCTTCTAAGAACTTCATCTCTTGTTGTGTTTTAATTATTTAATATATCTGTTTAATCCTTTAATATCTATGTATAATATTAATCTTGGTAATATTTAAGATTAAATATTTTAAATGCTGTGCGTTAAATCGTAATATTCTTCATTTTACACGAAACAGAAAGAAATTCTCCGCGATACGACGTTTTTTAAGCGCCGCAAAGTTTTTTTAATTTCATCCTGGATAGCTTCCACGTACCGATATACGGCAATCCCGTTTTTTTCTCGGCTACTGCGAGGATTACACGAGCCGCTTCATAACTCCAGCCGTGATATATGACGGCCGGCAACTTCTCTCGTTGGCAATATTAATCGGCCATGAATATAATATCTAGCGGCGTCGATTCACCGGCGTGGTCGCGCATTGCGGTGGTTTTTTTATACTGTTTTTTGCACCAGTCCGTGAAAAACAAGTGGCCTCGGCGTGAATCCAAGTGATCTCGGGGAAAGGGGGAAGTAACGTGAATTTAACGTATAACTCTTCCGCAGTCAGAATGGCCTCCCTGTTAAATTGAATTAAAGTCGGCCACCTGAGCGCTCAAAACTTTGCGATCTACCTCATGGACGTACGAGACGGACGCGCGAGATTCTGATCCTTAAATCCTTCTACCTGATCGTAGAACCTATCTTGCCGGGGATTTCTCTAGCAATAGAGTTATTTCTCTAACAGTAGCTGCACTAGTTACACGAAGTCGATTACAGGGATTCAATATCCTCGAGCGCGATGTAACTGCGATTAGTATTAGATCCTCTGACTGAATAACACCATCTCAACTCTTTATTACCACGCATTTAAATTTAATATTCAAGTTCTCTCAAGAATATCGTCGAAATGCAAAATTTGTTACTCGAAATGTTGGTATAGTCTATCGTGAAATCATTGAATGTATGTTCGTGTGAGGATGTGTTTACGATTTCTATATAATTAAGATCTTCATAAATTTAATTGGGTTGAATTAGCTTAAGTGCACTGAATTAACAGAGCATACATTTCTGCCTCGCATTTAATGAGTTCTATATAGAAATAATGCAGATACAAAATTTCATGCGCATTACATGCATTATTATGAAGGAACCTCTTCAAATATCATAAAATGACATAATTTAATTTAGTTAATTACATATAGTAGTGATTAAATTATGTCAATGATTCATCTATTTAATTATTAATATATTATTTGTACATTTATTAATACATTATTTTATATATTTATCTTTATTAATACGAATCTGAAAGTTTATATTTATTTAAGTTGAATAGTTGGATATATGTTTGATGCAAAGCATTTTTTTTTAGAAAGAAAATAACCGTGTTTTTATTATAATATCTTCACATTTATTATAATATATCGATTTATCGATTTAATATAAATCGATAAATAAACTTATAAAATAATAGATTATAATCAATGACGCAAAGATAAATATTTCGGGAAATACACAATATTTTCTACAATACAAAGAAAGCAACGAAAGAAATGAATATAACGATTGAAAAGTATAGGGATTGTGAAAAGGAATGCGGGTTGAAAAAAAATATATACGGGTACGAGATTCATTAAACTCGTTAAGATCCTTTATTTTACAATTAGCTTACATAGTGTCTCTCAGATCTCAGAGACCTTTGTTTCATACCCAGAACATCTTCATGAGAATAAATTAAATTTATCATTTAAATTGGAATTCCTATACATATAGGGGCTTGATCTATATTCACAAAGTTACCTAAAATTTTTGTTATAATATTTTGTAGATTTTCCTGCACTCTTCTTTCTTTGAAAAATTTTTTGTGACAAAAAATACAAGACTAGTTATAAAATTGTTTACACAAATATATTATTTCATATTTATATTATTTTTAATTGTTTTAATATAACGAATAGCATTTGACATCAAGATTTCTTCTTAATCAATCTTTATATGTTTTTGTTCACAATAGAGATATTACCATTGCAACCATATTTATTACATCATATCATGCCTTTTCTTAGTTACAAGAAAAAAAACGTGATAAACACATTGGATATATATATATATATAGTTCGATATATATATATATAGGTATATATAGAGTCAGGTAACGGCGATAAGTATAGTAGTATCGCTGATATAACTCTTGGGAACTTTTCTGTCCTCTCGAGGGATTTAGTGTCGGCAGGCTACAACATCCTTTACGATTATATTCCTAATGGTCTTGCCTCGTTTCGAAGGAAAGAGAAATGGCAAGGCAGGCGATCATTTTCCGAAGTGAACCGGAAAGTAGTTGGGAGTTATTGTCGTGTGAGTCTAATCTATTTATTTTACAACAGCACGCTTTAAGATAGCGTGATAGGCGATCGTAACGATACGGATTGTTACTACGCGAATTCGTTTTGGAATTGAATAATTGGTGCGCCAACATATATAAGAATCCACAGTCACTACGTATTATCACGCAGTGGCAAGCGCATTGTTGACTTGTGCAAGTCTATGAATATGTATAGCCACGAATTCAATATACCTTGCTACGGGCATGTTTTGAATTCGTTCGATTGAAATATGAAGAAAAATTCAGGTCCAACATACATGATTGCTCTCTAAAAACTTACACGAAAAATTCAGCAGCCTATTTTCTATATGATATACTTAATACGTGTATGATATATTATGCCATATATTCTGTTAATCTGTTCTGTCTTATTAGTGCACAGAACCTTTTAGTGAAATTTCATTGTCTTGGTATTAATTCTTCTAGCAGATTTATACATACAATATAAATGTAGATATAATTTACATTTTGACAAGATATGTTTGAACGTTTTTCTGTTATTCCGTTTGCGCGTGATATACATATTTATATGGAAAATAAGTTATATAATATTTTTCTTCTCTGCACACACACACACACAACATATGAACATTTCGCTCACATTTCATAAATGTGTGTTTAAATAGTAGGATAATAATACTCTAAATATTATATGCAAAAGAAGTTTTTATTATTTTATTTTTAAATATAAATTATTGTATTGATTGTGTTTACATTTACTTTTATTATCATTGAGATTAAGTTTATTTAACTTTTAACTACGGCCTACAAAAGTATAAGTATCCGTTTTCTTTCCTGTTTTAATATTTTGCATGGAGGGCAACGCCAAGTATTAGTAATGAAATGAAAGCTGCTCTCTTCCGTATTTCAACAAGTATAATCATTTCTACTCCCTCAAATGCAGCTGGCATTTTATATATTTCGCTACCTCAACTCGTGCTGCGCTTTACCGTAATTCAGCAAGAAAATAATGTAAAAGGTGGAATGAACATAATCTGACCACGTCTCTGCACAATTTGAAAAATTAATTGCGTAAAGAGCAGTGAAGCACCCGGTATATAGCCGACGTGCGAATTTACCTTCGATAGTCCGCAATGCGGAATTTCTGGTTTGAACGTGCACGCGCAAGAGGAATACGAAAAGTCTTTCGAAAACTTACAAAACTATTTCGGAATTGCATTAACTTTTATTCGTCTGTCGTATGGGATGTTCGGTCAATTTTCGAACGGGACAGCTTTAAAACTTAAAGCGTCATTGAAACTTTTATTCTACGTAAATGTAATTTTTATACACGATACATAAGAGTGTAGCACTAATAAAGTTCTGCTGAGAAAAAATTGATATGATTAAGCAGTATGTTACATTTTTATGAATTAGAGTTTTAGTTTAAATTTCTTCAATCAAATTTTTAGAAGAATATGAGATAGTCCTTTCTCGTCTTCTTCTGATACTTTTATTCGATCAACTGTTATATTAAAACTTGTAATGCGATATTAAAAATAACTTTACATATTATAGTCATACCATATTATTAACAAATTGTTTCTTTTTTATTACAGGTAAGTCATGATTTTATGCCTGTCAACTTCGCGCATGCACTTATCAGGTAATAGTATCTTGTATGCAATTTAGTGAAAGAATTTAAGTTTATCCTGACACATACAAAAATAAGTCTTTTTATATGCAAATGGTTAATTGAATTTGATAAGAGCGATCTTGCAAAGTTTATAGTATGATATACATATAGCGATGTTGCATAAGTACGTTATATTTATGCATATTCTTGCAAAATTTATAAGCAAGATACATGTTTATTGATATAACGCGATCGACTTACGAATTACAAATTATAAGGAAATTTCAAATTTTATCGTGGCAGCGTATAATAATTTTCTCTATGTGTGAGTGGCTAATATAAAAGGACATTTCATCAATATAAAATTACTGAATCATCGTCACATATATAATGCATCATGCAATCCGAGAATAAGTGGAAATTATCAATCAATTAAGCGAAATAATAATTCGCAGTTATCTGAAAGATATTTTCGAAAATAAAATCATTTTTTTACTATTCATAAATCGAAAATGTCAACTTTTTAAATTTTACGTATACAGACTCAACGCATTTTACTCTATATATATTGATTTTAAACGAGAACAAGAGCTTAAACAAGCAGCCATTATTATTTAGCTCAAAAAATCCAACTCCTGTAGTTCAATATGCATATTCAGCCCGACTATCATTTGGTACATGTTCACCATGTTATGATTACGGAATTCATTTTGGCGAAAGCGCCAGGATAAGCCTCGTACCCGTTGCATTTCCCATTTGCACGAAGCTTCCAGCGCGCTCGACCGATTGCCTTGTTGATGAATATTCTCTCCCGGTCTGCATCGCAATGCTAATGACCAGCTCGCTTGTCAAGTTTGATTTTTCCTCAAAGATTCATTAAAATCCTTTTCGACTGCGTCAATTTCTTCATGTCTGCTGATTGTTCGATTTATTAGAAGATTATTTCGACAAAGAATTAATTGTCGAAAAGAAAAATAAAACATTTGTTTAGCTTCTAGTTATTTTTTCGATTTTTATATAGATTAATCATGAGAAATGAATATAGGTATAGCTTGTTTTTATATACAATATTATTTAAATATATTATAATTTTTATCAAAAATTTTGATATTTTCGTAAAAATTTTAATATGCCTCGTATAATAATAGTAAATTATACAAAGAATATATTTTTCAAATCTATTATAAATCTATTATAAATAAATTATCAATCAAGAAAATTAAGGACATAAGAATTTAATTTTTTAATTTTTGGTTTTATAATTTAAATATAATAATTGCATCTAAACTGTGTTGCACGCAGTTTAGATGTGTTATATGTAATTACAATCTTTGCAATATTATGCTCATACAAAATTTTAACGAGATCTATAACTGCACATATCATGTAAATTTATCTTCAAACATGAAATGCATATATAATGTAAACATTAATTAGATATTCATTATTAATGATATATTAATCTTTTGCGAGTCAGTGGTTTTAATTTGAATTACATATAACTTATGTAATCACATTATAAAAGTAAAAGTTACAACTAAAATGTTTTCTTTTTACATTTTTTTCAATGATTTTTTTCTATTAGATTCTTTTAATTATTTTAATAACTACTAAAGAAAAATTTGAAATATTTTTTGTCTATTTTTGTTAAAATACTTTGTTACACGTTATTAATAATTGACATAACTATAATATCACAATTACATAATTAGAAAAGATTTTAAAAGACGATAATCTAAAATATATGTGTCACACATAATTATACATTAAATATAATAAACATTTTTTTCACGTTCTTATTTTTATGCACATTTTAAAAGAATAAGATTAACAAAAATGTAATCGTAGTTGGCAGTAAAAAATTGCACATATTTGTAACATCGGGATATATATTCTCGAAAAGTGAGACTCTCATTAAGCATCTTTGTTACCAGCATATTGCACAAGGAAGCATTATATACAGATTCTTTTCACTTGTTTTATAGCAAGCAATCTTAAAGAGACTGATAATAAGTTACATAATCAGGTCTGCTTAGCTTGTTTAGATTTTTAACGAACTAAACGCTCGCTGTTTCAATTTTTCGTCTTGTAGGAATTTCTCATTCGTTGTCGTCGTGAAATTGCTCATAGATTGCCCCAAAGTCTTCTAAAATTTCTCAGAACAATGTTCAACTTTAATCAAATTTCCCCTTATAAGTACTTTACTTTCCTTTGTCTATCGGGGCTAATTAAAATATCACAGATTCAATGAGTGAATCGTCTGAGAGATAGAATTTATATATATTCCGACAATGTTAAATATTAATTGCAATAAATAACATAATGTGTAACCAGACAATATTAATCATAAAATTAAATTTCTTAATTTTATATTCTTAAAAGAGTATTATGTCATTTGAAGCTTTTATACACATAAATAATAGTTTTTTTTTCTCATTTTACACTTACAATTAATCTAATTAAGCTTTTAATAATTTTTCTCATTGAGATTGATCATAATGTTTTCTAAGGAAAGGCGATAGTCTCGTATTGAGAAGGTGAAGTATATACCCTTATATTGCTTTTATTCGTCCACTTTCGCACCAAGCGGGATGAGAAGATAGTAAAATATAGGCTAGCACAATGCGGTTAGAAAATAAAAATAAGTTGCTCTGTTTAGAAGATATCGATTTGTCGTATATTGACAATAAAATAGGATATCAATTTTTTCGCAAAATATAAGACACGCGAAAGCTATTTTGCTTTCATTTTATTATTTATGATGTGTATAACGGGTATGTTAATTCTCTGGATTATGCAAGTTATTTCTTCATAAAAATCTGGGAAGATTTATAGCTGCATCAACATATGGGCGTCATATTTGATCACGGTGGCGTTTCGTTATCAAAAAATAAGGGTATGCAGTTGGGGAACGATAAATTTCGCTTTCAGACCACTCCTTGACCCTTTCTGCGATCTAAGCGACTTCCGTAAATTCTCTGCTTTGGGGAGTGTTTTCGAGCACACCGAAAATATGACGTGCTACTATAAATGGCGTTGCACACTTTCCAAATTTTTCCAACAATAACGAGTTTCTAGAATTTCTCTTGCATTTTATCACACTGTTTATTGTTTATTGTAATATATGTTTTGTTCGAAATATTATGTGTTTTATTCAATTAAAAAATTACGCGCGACCTATATAGCTTGATAATATCTATTTTATATATGTATAACTATGTGTTCCATATAAATTAATAACGTAAATGAAATTTAAAAGATAAAGCTTTTAATAATTTTTATTTAATTTAATTTTTTACATAAAACATATAATTATTTTAATGATGATTAAATTCTTTTTCTAAGAACGATGTTCTCACTTAAATTGATTATTTCTTTTCTGAGAAAAAATATTATATTTTTCAACTAAAAGAGTAAAACTTATCTTTCCATTTTCACGAAGTATACATATGTATATATAATTTTATTTCTAAAAAAACCCCGCGCACACACACATAGAAAGCTTTCACTCTTCCTCAGACGGTTCGCGATAAATGGTGTCGGCGCGAATCACTTTGCAGTTTCGCACATCCCCTACGTCCATCTGATTGACGGTTCGCTTCTTCTCGTTGAACAAGAGAGGTTGCCATCCGGCCGAAAAGGGACGATTTCCTGATCGTGGACGTGTCGGGTGCCCACGAGTGTCGTCGGACCGGCTCGGTCGTAGGATTTATCGCGTCGCATTAATTGGAATGAACGTGTCTGCGCCACCTCCGTTGGCGTTCACATGAAACATGAAAATCCTCTTGCGCCCCGCAGTGTGAATAACGACTTTGGATGCCGACACGTTTTCTTTTACGCAGCGTCGTACGACATATACGAATGTCGACGGAATCGCGCGGAGCAAATCGTACGAAATAAAATTTCGTATATCATCGTGTTTTATCGCGTTTCATCGTGGCTATATATGTGCAATCTTTGCAGAACTTTTTTAAACATGAGACAAATAACGTGTATAACCGAAAAAATTATCACATTACACACGTCACAAATAATAAATGATAGATACAAATAGATCACAAATAAAAATAGATAGACGATTAAAGTGACAGCTCAAAATTTTATCTTTAATTTTTGTATGTGAATTTGTGTCAAACACATCTAACTGCCGATTCTTGCAAATCTTATCAAAATTACTGAAAAAACACGATTACAAACTTTCTTTTTAATCTTAAAATTTTTAATTCAAACTGTCTAATGTCAGATGCGTCAAAATGAAGAATGTATAATAATGTAGAAACTTTTACACTCACAATGAAAATTATATTTCCTAAAGAAAAGAAAAATTTCTACTGAGAAGATTAATTTTGATAAAAATTTATTTTATATATAGATTGTACAAAAATATATATTTTTCTTTATTTAATTTGCGAGTTAAAATTTGATATGAGCAAGATATTTATACATCTTAAGAATTAAATATTATAACTTTTTTCTTTGTAATACTACAATTTTATTCATTCTACACTCTCAACGAAATTGCCAAGGATGTCTATTTTTCTAAAATGTTCTCAGAATTTCATCTAAAGATATCACGAGTGACACAATTCGCTTCAGTCTACTTAAGGTTCAATTTTCAAAGCTTTCGAGATCACTATCCTCATCGTCATCAGTTCATCTACGTCTTTTATCTTTCGTCCCCTTCGTTTTAAGTCCCATCAAATTACATTTTAATTCTAACGAGGAAATATAACTCCATAGCACTTTCTATTTTAGCAGAGTTTTAAGTTAAAAATCAATTTTACTGTTTATATTTTTTTTGCGATATAAATTACTATCGATTGCGTTCTCGTAAAAATATATTTTACTTTTATTATCACAAAGTCTTAATTGTTCTCAATAATAATTTTATACTTTATTTTCGAAACTTAGATATTGACGACAGACTTGACATAAATTCAAGACGCGATAAATCTCATATCAAGGACATCTCTCTTCTTATATGCATTCTTCTCTCGAAACTTTTCAAGAATTAAATTGAAAGTCTCATGAACCGCGAAGAAGATTCTGAAAATATTTTGAGTATGCCGCGGTAAAAGACAGTTCGCAATATAGTCGCCGGTTTTCAAAGCACAACAAAAACACGCTCAAGATATATGGCAGCGATACCGCATTTTAAGGCAACATACCGCCGTAGCTGAAAGTAATTTTGCCTGGCGACACTCTTAACATCGTATCCTCGAAATATATTAAGCCGCTATATAGTATGTCTGAACGCCCACAACGGTTGACGATTGCGTTACCCTATCGATATTCGATACGATGTAGAATCACCGGAGAACGGGTCTAGAACGATGAAGGGTGTACTTATGTAGCCCACTGCGATACTTTAAACACCCGTAGCCATAATTCGCTACCTCGGATATGGCAGTATGGATTGTCTATTTGTATTGGGGATATAGTCTTCCGAATTGTGTTCTCTCTCCTTCACCCACCCTCTCGTAAATCTTACCTGTTCTATATGTAAACGCAATTAATTGCGACAAAGACAGAAAACTATCAGGGGGTATGGAAGAGATTACGGATTGCGGACTAAACATTCCAGACATGACCAAGCATACTGCAACGTGCAGTACGACCTCCTATCCTCGGGAGGCAATCGTTCGAAGTTGCTTGGATGTTGGCCAAATCCGTCTTGTCCGCAGCCGCATATCTGCGACTGCTGGCGAATAGAAGATGGCGACGTGGTGAGAAGATAAAGAGCGAAGCAATGAGAGAAACGAATACGTGAATGCGGAAATCTACCGGTGTGTTTGGTTCTTGGGGCAGGGAAAAGGGTGGAAAAGGGAGAAATAGGCAACTTTATTTATTACTTTGCATTCTGCAGGAGGCATTTCTGTGGATAGAGTTTCAGAGTACGCCTGTTCTCTCGTAAACGTAAACCGAATTGCATCGTAGCGATCTTTTCTTTTGACGTGTACTTTCCTCGCGAGAAGACGCTTGAAGGAACTTGATGCAAAACGCGTCTTTGCTTGACTACTTTTATGTATGTACTTCGTGTTCAGATATTATCGGAATTTTTGGCTAAAAAGATTTCTTCTTATGTTGTTTCTTCCAATTTTTTAACCGCAGATTCTTCGACGTGACTTGCTCTCATATATGTATATATTTTTTTATTTGCTTGTCATGATAGCGTCGAGATTTGATTGCGTATATCCCATATGTCTCTGACAAACTTGTAAATATCAGGTTTATTATCGAGTTTAATATACATTACATAAGTTTAATGACATTAAATAAATTCGGTACACTCTGCAAATCTTAATATGTGGCTGAAATATTTTGACATCGATAAATTAAAGCCACTATTCTTTTAGTTTTATGAAAAATTTTACTAAGGTTATTAATATTATTAGCCAAATAAAACGTTGCCTTCTTTCTTAGCTCTTGTTTTTTACTTGCCAGAGAAAATGTATTTTAAAACTCAAAAAGCGTAATACCATTTATAAGATGTTGATATACGTAACATAATCCGCTAAAGCGTGACTCTCTTTTCTTATCCTATCTTAACCCTTTATACTTTGCTTCTTATCTTACCTATTGTATCTGTAGCGTTGGTTCATTTTTCCCTGTCTACAAGATTGCATTTTATATTTGAGCGTTGTATGCTTTTCAAAGGAGGGGGTTTATTTGTGCTTCAGATACGTTTAGGGTGGTTTGTTACATATGTATATTGTTGCACTCATGTCACCAGTGACATGCAATGAATGAGAATTGAACTTGATCGAGTGCGCATGTACAATTTTTGTACACTTTTTTGTGAATTTTGATAAGAATGTATCGATGAAAAGGATTTTGAAAGAGATTTAATAACTTTAGTCCTATTAAATTGTATAAAGTATACAAATATATCGATACATTTTATATTTTAGTTACTAAACTAAAGCTTTCTTTCAAAATAAATAATATAATAAATAATTAAATGATTAAAATGATAAATTAAAATGATAAAACGCTATAATAACGATCTGATTTTTGCCATAATTAATTTCAAACTCTTTTCATATCAAAATACGGTTTTATAAACACACGATCATACAATTATATGTAGCAATACAACAATAACAACAACAGTAACAAATATATTATTGCAATCTACATAATTTTGAAAATCTGTTAATATTATCTTACAATTTGAAAAATTTAATTTTAATGATTATCTTTGAATAACGAATTAATGATTGTTTTCTAGTCGACAAAGATTTCCATTCTTATTATTTTATATCACACTGTTGGAATTATTAAATTAGAGAATAGCATTATAAAATCTTTATATTCTTCTTTTTCAATTTTCTATTTAAAGTTATTTTTTATTAAAAATTTGAATGAACATTCATATCAGAGAAGTCTATGATTTACAGGTAACAGTTAACATGTTTAAATAACGGTAAAATTTGCATTATATATCTTAAAAATACATTCAAATTATATTTCAAAATTATTCGATTTATATATGTATATCTATTATTTTCCAAATAAACTTTTATCGAAAAATCAAATCATGTATAAACTTGATATTATATTTTGATGTATGGTTGCTGTTGTTAATATTGTATAATATTATCATTGGCTTTTTTCACTGTCAGTATTTACTTTTTTTCGACGTTGTGTTATTTATAGTTATCAACAATCCATTCAACCGAACCAATATTGTTCTTTTTTCAATTGCATTCAATGCTGCATGTTTTTGTCAATTTTCCTCTGAAACAATTTTGAACAATATTTCATTTCAGTAATATCTCTTATTGCATCATAGATCGAAATAAGAAAAAAGAAATATTTCCTGAAATTCTAGAGGCAAAATTGACTGTCGTACGTGTTCTGTCTTTATTATTTTCTTTTGTGAGCTGACGTATTCTCTTTTTTCTTCCGTGACCCCAACTATCAGTCATGTAATAACGCACATAAGTATCACAGCCTTTGTGCTTTTTCTTCAGAATACATCATAGATTTTCTCAGTAAAATCTGACATGATAAAACACTTGGCATAAAAAGAAATGCACGCACGCTCGAACTCTTTAATCTTTTCTAAATGCTTATATATTGTTATAAATAATAATATCGTAATAATTGCTATCTTGCATTATATTTTAATTTTGATTAGTATATATTATAAGATACAAATAAAATATCGCATTAGGAGCTAATAAAGCTAATGTAGATAAAAAAATTTTTTAAATAATTAATTTTCAGAGATAATATTTTTGTAATGTGTGTGCGTAAGTAATTCAATTTTAAAAATTCTATTTTTAGATGTTCAGGGACTCTATTTACCTCAATATTATTTGAAAACTGCAGCGATATATATTTAATGTCTATAAGTGTAACGAGTGACATAAATATAGTATTAGTAACTTCATAAATTTTCATCATCAAACTTTCTCTAAATTTGATCAAAATTTGGTCAAGAGATAGAGATTATTACAACTTTGCCGAAAGCCATGGCTTTTCGTGTTCTTTGGCTCGTCAGCAAGTAATCACGTCAATGTACTTTATAAGCGCTCCAAGGTTCTTACAATTTCATGCTATGTAACTTTTGCAAGTTAACGTCATGTATATTGCCTTTACTTAGTGTCAGTATAAAAAGAAATATTAAAAAACATCAATTTATTATAAAGAAAACAGATGTGATATTATAGTAAGTAAAGATCAATAAAGATCAAATTAATGAGAAAGATTGTAATAACCAAGTGACATATAGAAAAATGTATGATTTGTTAATTCTGAAAGCATTTCAAATAATGTCATGAATATAATAGACACACAAATTTAATCTTTTATAATGTATGCACAAATAATACGCTTCCAAGAAACTTGAGATTAGTTCTAGCTAGCATTTCTAGTCAATGATAACTACTAGTTATGATGAGTCTATTAGGCATCATGGTAAGTTGCTTCAGTAGTTTAACATTCTGAATAATGTGGCAGCTAAATTCGATAAAATTTCTGTTTATTATCGTTATTATATAGGATTTTATAATTACAATTTGGACATAAATTTGATTTATTACGAAATCATTATTATTAATAACATCTTGAATTATGAAAGTTTTATTTAAATTATTTTAGTAATTGATTTACATATCAGAGTACCTTTTTGTAATTTGTATATTTACAAGATAATATTTACAATATTATTAAAAATCCATATTTATAGTATATAAAAATTAAAAACATTTTTTTAATATGCTTATACATATAAATTATTTTATTAGTATATTTAAAAAACGCTGCTTTAAAAATATAATAATATGTTGTTGCGTCATCAATGTGAAATATTTATTAACAAACTCAGGCAGCTTTCATAATGCGTAGGACATTTCAGGAGCGCGATCCACAAATTCTCTGAATATGTGAAATGTTTTGTAAACGCGTTGTATAAGCTTGGAATACTTTTTAATATTTTTATATTAACATGAAACATGGAACAATGAACAATAATTAGAATCGTTTGTAGTTGTTTGTAGTGATTTTCCTTTCGTTTGTAGTTGAGCGGTTCAAAAGTTATAAACAATTGTTTATTCGCCCAAGAGGTAAATTTGTTAATTTTAAAGATATCGCAAATCCGCTTGCGCAGTCTTCTTTAGAATCGTTTGTAGTTGTTTGTAGTGATTTTCCTTTCGTTTATAGTTGAGCGGTTCAAAAGTTATAAATAATTGTTTATAACTTTTGAACCGCTCAACTACAAACGAAAGGAAAATCACTACAAACAACTGCAAACGATTCTAAAGAAGACTGCGCAAGCGGATTTGAAAAATCTTAAAAATTGACAAAGTTAGCTCTTGGACGAATAAACAATTGTTTATAACTTTTGAACCGCTCAACTACAAACGAAAAGAAAATAACTACAAACAATTACAAACGATTCTAAAGAAGACTGCGCAAGCGGATTTGCGATATCTTTACAATTAACAAATTTATCTCTTGGACGAATAAACAATTGTTTATAACTTTTGAACCGCTCAACTGCAAACGAAAGCAAAATCACTACAAACAACTACAAACGATTCTAAAGAAGACTGCGCAAGCGGATGTGCGATATCACAATGTCGGGTGCGAGTCATTTAAAAAATTTTTTTTATTTATTAATTGATAAAACTATAAATGAAATTATTGTTACTACAAAACAACTACAAACAAACTGCTATCATTTTCCGTTTTAAAAAATTAATTTTTAAAAAGTCGGGGTGCTAGGTTCACATAGCTCACACAACGTATGAAACTCTGATCGTTTGATGTTTGAAATCGGGGGAAAAAAAAACAGAAAGTTTTATATCATATAACATCATGTATATATGAGCGTTTCGACAAAATTATTTAACAAATCTCGCTCGAATGAGTCATATTATACTCGCATATAATATGCAATATATTGTACATATGCAATAATAATGAGAAACTGATTTTTTCCGAGTCTGGCGATTAATCAGGGATAGAAAGTAGTACTGGTCAGCCGATTTCAGTGATCATCCATCCGATATAAGCGACAATAGTAACGCGTCCGAACTCTTTTCATCTCTGCACGCTTTTATTTCTCGTTTGAATAATTTCGACAAATATCGCGATAATAGCATTAATAATGTTATCATTTCTTACAACAATTTTTTTTAAATTTCATTTACAAATATTTAAATAATAAATTCTATTGATAAAGTAATAAAATATTATTCGCACACGACGAGCTATGAATCTAGCACCCGACTTTTTAAAAATTAATTTTTTAAAACGGAAAATGATTTTCGTTTGTAGTTGTTTGTAGTAACAATAATTTCGTTTGTAGTTTTATCACTTAATAAATAAAAAAAATTTTTTAAATGACTCGCACCCGACATTGAGATATCGCAAATCCGCTTGCGCAGTCTTCTTTAGAATCGTTTGTAGTTGTTTCTGATTTTTCTTTCGTTTGTAGTTGAGCGGTTCAAAAGTTATAAACAATTTATTTGTCCAAAAGCTAACTTTGTCAATTTTTAAGATTTTTCAAATCCGCTTGCGCAGTCTTCTTTAGAATCGTTTGTAGTTGTTTGTAGTGATTTTCCTTTCGTTTGTAGTTGAGCAGTTCAAAAGTTATAAACAATTGTTTATTCGTCCAAGAGGTAAATTTGTTAATTTTAAAGATATCGCAAATCCGTTTGCGCAGTTTTCTTTAGAATCGTTTGTAGTTGTTTGTAGTGATTTTCCTTTCATTTGTAGTTGAGCGGTTCAAAAGTTATAACCAAACGAAAGGAAAATCACTACAAACAACTACAAACGATTCTAAAGAAGACTGCGCAAGCGGATTTGCGATATCTCAATGTCAGGTGCATTTAAAAAATTTTTTTTATTTATTAATTGATAAAACTACAAACGAAATTATTGTTACTACAAACAACTACAAACGAAATGCTATCATTTTCCGTTTTAAAAAATTAATTTTTAAAAAGTCGGGTGCTAGGTTTACATAGCTCAGTAAGATTTCATTGAAAAGTCAATAATAATTGCACAAATTTGCAAAATGTAGTTTTGAAAGCTTTTTCTATTTATTTTGGATTGCTATTTTTAGGAGACGCTCTCATACACACATATCTGGAATAAAACATATACTATTTAAATTCAAAAACTATTTAAATTCAAAATTATATATATACATATTACATTTTTTTACTTTTTATATGTGACAAATATTTCTGTAATAAAATATATTGCTATTTTTTTCTCATATATAACATTATATTATGAGACGCATTTTAAAATATTACTAATTAAAACAACCACACAAATTAATTTATTAACTCATTCTTTCGATGAGATTTCACTGATTTGCAGTGATATACATAAAATTAAGACCATCATTAACTATTCAGACTATTCTGCTTTTTAGTAATAATATACTGATTCTGTTGAAGAGAATAGGTGTTATATTTAAGTAAATATTATAACTCTGCAACTAGAATTGCACTATTATAATATACGAACAAACGGCCTACGTGATTGCGTACAACTCGACGTTACGTCTCTGCTTCGTGGTAAGAAACAGTGTATACTTGAGTGCGCCGATGCTCGCGAATAATGCAAATAGTGAGTGAAAAATGCAGCAGTTTAGACAGGTTCGAGAGCACGTTGCCGCGAGAGAGGAAAAGCCTTTTATATATACATTCGCTTGTACATCGCATCGCATACATTTGCTTTAAATGTACATTTGGAGCAAATCCAAGAGAACTGATAAATTTTACGCTTTGCAGAAAAGTGTATTTTGCAAAATTTTCCCTCTATTTCTTGCCTTTAATCTCTATTTTGTATAGCAGCAGATAGAAACGCATCTGTCTCTCACATATTGCACGTTTAGACAGGTATGATAAAGCACGTAGGTATCTTGTACTTCCCTCTTACACAGGCTATCAAATGCGGCACATGAACTTACATGCGCCGAGCAAAATGGATTGTTCATGATTCAACTGGTTTTCGTTCCTCCGTTCAAATCGCAAATTATAATAGATCGCGAATGATCAATTATTTACGCTAAAGTAACGAAAGTGTATTGGCTTCATATATGTAATTATGTTACGTATTTTCTCAACTGTATAACTAAATTATTAATATGATGCCAGGTCAACCCAACACTATGTTATAATGGAGAAGATCATTTATAAATTCGAGAATAAATTTATAAATGCCGTTGGCAGAATTCAGAACAATGCTTTACAATTAAATATCTATTTCCATAACTATCAAATTGCGGGATTTTTGCAAGTAACTATATAATTTTTATGTCTTTGTCAGACTGATAGATTGACTTCGTTTATCATTTGAAGCGATTTGTGCGAGGGATTTTGAAGTCGATATCGTTCACTTTTCCACACATTCTTTCCATTTGACCTCATCGGTCACTCGATTTTTCACACCATTTCATTGATCCGCGCAATGTAACGTCGTTCATCTTCATTCTACTATGTGACTTCCAAGCGTTTCTCCCGTTTGCCTCGAAAAATTCCCTTCTTATCCTAGTCTACTTACGCGTAATCTATCACTTACTATTCTCAGGAAAATCGATCTTTTCACTTTCTGCGTGGTCGTTCTTTTTTTTGTGTTCAGTATAGGCATAGCGGACATTTAACAGCTGAAGAAATATTTTTGTTTGAAAATTCTGAATTATATACAATTCTCTGAAATTATTGTATGAGCAGCCTATTGAAATGTGTAGATATAATTACGAGGTGCGTGATACAATAAAATAATGAGTGAGAAATTAAAAATTCCTACATATACTGATATATACATATTTTGCAATATTCTCGTCAGTAATAATATAAATGAAGTTACTGATTAAATTAAAATTATAAATAATATTAATATATATTTTTTATAAAAATAAAGTTCTAATTATACATTTTTTATAGGAACTTTAACTATGACCTGCAGAAAATTATTTAAATATATCGTTTTCATTCTGCATCATATATTCCAACTCGCTCATAGAGTTCGTTATTTCTCTAAAATAAAATA
This sequence comes from Prenolepis imparis, assembly GCF_030444845.1. Lineage (NCBI taxonomy): Eukaryota > Metazoa > Arthropoda > Insecta > Hymenoptera > Formicidae > Prenolepis > Prenolepis imparis. Next base: position 17,695,691 of record NW_028141161.1, read on the forward strand.
CATGTCGAGAAAAAATTTCGCTCGTAACAACTATGCAACGTTTACTCATATCTTTTTTAGTTTTATCAAATGTGACAAGGCAGTGAAATATCAACATCATCCGTTTGCCATTGGTGCATATAAATCATACGCATCATATTTGCATGAGAACTTGTGCATTTTATATTCTAGTCCGCTTACGCATTCCAGAATGATTGGTGATTCTCTTCTACCGGCGAGATAATTTAAAATGTAGCCATGTCGATAGCGCGGAAACTAATCCTTAGCATAAACGCGATAGACAACGAGAATCGAAAAGCATGTTCTTGCGAAGCTATGATTCCCATGAAATCGTTGCGAAAAATCCAATCTTATGCACCGTAAGCTGATTCTACGTTTCCGACAAAGGTGACTTTATCCACTGATTCAGTCTGATACGTCGCTGACCTCAACTACTGCCGCTAGACAATCGCACAGTAGTATAACTCAGCAAAAAGTGAGCCATAACGTTTCAACGTACACTGATTGGCTATTTTAGTTACGATACGTCTCCGGTCGTCATAAAAATCCTTGCAATATTGGATAAATATGATTAAAATCTTGGTCATTAAAATTTGAAGCGAAACCTTTTTGTGTGTGAGCTTCCACGAAAATGTTCATTTTAAACGTTACATTTTACGCGTGAAATCTAATACGACGGTGCTTCGATCGCATACATTATTGAAAAGTTTCCATCAACGGCTCCATTATCACGCGAATATAAATAAAGAAATAGCGAAACAATTTATTGTCCCGTTTATCCTTTTATTTGATATCCGCCGAGACTGCGACAATCGTGGTGAGATCGCGTAAGATATATGTGGAAGAGTGAGATGGAACGAAGTAATCGATCGGAGGAATGCATGAGTAGAGATTTATCACGTACTATTTCTTATTTCTACGTTGCGTTTCTCTTGCATCTCTGTGAAAGTAGATATGACATTTTGCGTAGTCGTTGATTTCTTACTTCTTATCTCCTCTCTTTCTCAGTCTTGTCTACTAGTTTCGAATTTACGAGATACGTTGACTGCAGAAGCAATGAAAAACTTCTTCGAAGAGAAGAAACTCGTCTTTCTACGGTTCTTATTTTAACAATACGAATGTCTGATGTTCTCTTAATTTTGTAGCTTTATAAAGTTTGATATTAATATCGTACGGTGCAGACATTGATATTTTAAAATTATTTTTATGTAGAAGAATATTTCAGGAAAAAAAAAGAGGTAAAAAAGAAATATTATATGATATTAATATCTGCAAAATAGTAATATTTATTTTTTTGTTTAATGAACACATGACAGAATTAATATACTTATATATATCTATTTAATTTAATAAATTAAAAATTTATTATTTCTTATCAATTTGATTACAGTAGATTTAGTAGAATATTTCGATAATTCTGAATACAAAGATGCTATATTTCTTTTATTCGATTATTATTTTATATGTATCTACGAAGAAAATATCGACTAAATATGATAGCAAGTAATCATCTTTTGATCTAAAGATGTTATGTAGACGATGTCATATCCGATTTTATGTACGACAGCGAAGCAGCTAAAAATATAATAGCACGATTTAGTTTACGAGAAAATCTCGTAGGAGATAATCTACATATATACAGCATTTCGAAAAATAGAATAAAAGTTATAATTTTGAGCGTAGCATCTTTATATATAAGAGGATATTTATAACAATCAAAAATCTTTTAATACGAAAAGAGAAAATACGATATTACATGATTAGTTATTTATACATTGACGTTTACACACACACACACACATGTATTATTTTTTTTTTTTTAATAATTCTTTTTCCTTTATTTTATATATATAAACAATTTTATATGCTTTTAGTTACTTATAATTTTAAAAATTACAATCTATTAGAAAAACAACACATAATGCAGACAATAATTTTCAAACATATCTAACAGATAAAACATTTAATTTAAATCTGCCAAAGAATTGACCTTCGTTTTTTAATATATTGAACGATTATGGTTTAAACGCCAAAAGTTTATTGTATTAATTAATCTATGTGGGATGCGATAGTCTCTAAAATATTATCGATCGCGGATATCTTTGATTGCGCACCGATTCTGATTCTCATTTTTATTCTCTATAATACAACAGGCGAATTTTTATACATTCTCACTGACAATCTCATTGTGGTATTTGTTACTAAAAGATTCCACCGGATGCATCGAATGAGCAAAATGGTGCCACAGAAAGCAAATATGCTGCGCCAATAAAAGCAGAAAAAAGAAACGTTTCAATGAAAGAATGGACGGGCAGCAGGAGGAGACAGATTTTAGTATGCGTAGACATTATTGATTCACCTTGCGAGGAAATAAATCGCTCTCTTAGGGAATGCATTTTTACCGATAGCCTTGATATTTGTTTAACGTTTTCGGTTTCCTTTGTGTCCGTAATGCATTCATCGGATACCATTGAATACAGATATTTTTGTTGAAATGAGCAGTACATTTATATAAATTATATTGGAAGCTTTGCGCGGTTTTATGTCTTTTAATGTTTACTTACAAATTTTCTTTCTCATAAATTTTAAATTTATTTTTTAAATTTCTGCATATTTTATTTAGAAAATCTTTTACGCATACTTATATCGCATATTTTATTACTATTAGCGTAATATTTAATTGAAAGTAAACAGATAATATTATTGTCAACGCAATATATAAATATCGCGGTTGTTTATTATATTGTTGTTGTATGCCACTAATTAAATAGGATGTTATCTCATGGAAATTATTACATTTTATTCGTTATTGTCCGCAGAAATAAATAGTGAAAAATAAATAAGCACCGCGATAGTCAATGAATGAAAAATGGAGGAGAGAAATAGCTTGTGGCTTGGCCATAGCAAATAACTCGAACTTATGGGACTGGCACTGCCCACCGGAATTTATTTAAAACGTTCTTCTTCGGCTACTGCACTTCCGGATTACAGGACCGACCGCGTTATGGAGTTTTCGCGGCGAGCAGATCGAAACCGCGGCATTCTGTAGCGTCGTCGGCGAAATTTGTTTACTGACCGGAGTTCATAGAATTTCATGTGCCTATGGCGAGGTTAAATTTCAATGATTTCCGCTGGATTGTAATTAATTTGAATGTATTGATCAAAGAATATGATAGATTGAGTTTACAAAGAAGCGATAATTTTATTTATTTATTATTTTTAAAAATATAGGTACTTTAAATTATTTTGCGCAAAATTAAAATATACATTTGAATATATTTAAGTATTATGTTGTAAAGATTTTTAGGCATTTTTTTGATTTGCAAAATTTTTATAGATTTACGGAAATATCAAGAAATATTTTTAACAAAAGTTTAAAATTAATGAGTTTCTATCAATATCGAATTTCATAAATGCACACATATAATAAGTTTCATTTTTAATTAAATTTAAAAGAATTTCAGGAGAATATATATATTTCAATTTTTATATTAAAATAAAATTTGTAATTTAAAAATTAAAAACGTAAACTAATGTAATTAGATATTTATTAAAATCTGTCGACTCTAAATTAATCAAAGAATAAATGACATAATGGCGATTCTACTGTAACAGTTTGTTGACATTTATCTGACGTTTGATGAATATATTCTATTAATTATATCTCTGTGAATGAATGATTGTCTATGACAAATTGACAAATGACACGAATTTAATCCGCCATTATATCGAATTGCCATATTTTCTGATAGAGATATTGCAGAAATGCCTGTAAATATAAATTTTATTACAAACGTGTCAATAAACTCGCGAAATTTTCTTTTAAGTTTAGATGCGTAATAAATTGTGACCCGAGTCTACGGATTTTCACCAGATTTGTTCGGTTTAGTGCAGTGGAAATATCTCTTTCAGCTCAATCCGTAGTCGAATATAAGTAATGTGGTCGCACGAAAGTGCAGAAATGCATCGACGTTTCCTGAGTAACGAGACATCGATTTGTAGTCCACAGATGAGCGTGATAGGACGGAAAATAGATTTAGCCGCTCATTCTCTCCTATATTTCTCTCTCTCTCTCTCTCTCTTTCTCTCTCTCTTGCGAGCGCTTTCTCCGCGCGAATCTGTATGTCCTTCACGTTAAATTGACGACTCTTCGACTAACAGAGAGTTTCCGACTACGAAAGTGCTTCGCTTACATCGTTGGCCCGCTCACGTAGATTACGCGTGCATCCAGGTGTATACGACGTGTAGACGTGCTCAAACCATCCTCGAGTAAACTGCGTACGTGCATCTGCATCCGCGCAGATCCCTTCATTCGTTCTCACGTTTATATAGCAGTACCTGCTGTGAACACGTACAGAATAAACAAACTCATGGTTAGGACTAGGTAAGGCTTCAATTAAAATTATTTGCGAAATATCTATTTGCGCAATTACATTTTGCTAATTATAATAGATATTTAATTTCAAAAATGTGGAGATACTAAATAATATTATCGATAAATCAGTCACATTAATATTTCTAACACAATCAATGTTCGTGAACTACGAAATATATAATTATAATTAATTTACTTTTTATAAGAAAAATTTGCAGTAAGTTTAAAATTTATATGAATGTTTTTTTATTGACATATATTTTATACTCTAGACAAGTTGACTACATTAAATAAGTCTGTATTTTAAGTATAGACAACCAGTTTTAATATTCTTCGCTTATTAAATTTTTACTTTGCTCGAAGATTAAAGTATCTTCGTTTTTTTACTGTTTAATGTCACATGCACGGACTGTCACAGGAAAATTCAACTAAGCTTCCTTTCTCTTATTTTTAACCCTTCTGTTTGTAGTGATATTTTAATGTCACTAATATATGATATTCTATGTATATATAAGAGATTTTAAACTTTGTCTTTATCTTTCGTTCGAAATATAAGGAATAGACGAGCGTAGTTAAAATATTGCCTAAAAAGTTAAGCAAAAGTATTTAATGAAATGCTAACTTGCATAATGTATAAAATTGATTTAAATACCCAATAAACTTTGACTTAAATGTTCTTATAATCTTACAGCTAAACTTCGCCGACTAAGTTACTGAACGTTCCAGATTTTCCGGAATTGCTACGCTTCTTGACGTTCGGTCGCGTGGCCTGATTTTAATCACATTTTCGATTTATTATATTATGATGTTGAAAGGGAAATGAAAATAAAATAATATTTTGTCTGCCTTCCGCGCATTTTATAAAGGAAATATTTTAAAATATCTCAAAATTTATTAATGAATTAAATTAATGAAAAAGAACCGTCCCTTTTGTCACAAAAGCATTGTGAAATTTATATACATATATATGTATTTTTTAAAACACTCAATTTATTTATTATACATTAATATTATAATCGTAATGATTACAGACTTTGTCTGCCTTCATTATTATCGAAATAAAACGGTATTATTTAGAACACAATAATAAAACAATCGTATATGTGCGCAATGCAGTATGAAATAGTTCTTTGTTAGTTCCAATGGAGTATTATAAAGCTTAATAATTTTGAGTTTCGCAAACTATGGTACGTTAGCATAATTGCATACGAAGGATCGTAAGTAGATTCACTGTAGCTATTAATACGCAATTTGCGGCCGATTCGTCTAACGAAAGCAATTACTCTTCAAGTTTATCTGACTTTGTCTCCTTCTCTTACTAATACCACCAGCCGCGTTCACGAAAGCCTTAGAAAGTTATAGTCTTGGACACTTGGAGAGGCGATGAGAAATCAATTTTCTGGGCTGCGAAGCGACAACTTTCCATCTTCCTTTTTTTACTTAATGAATTCTATCTCTCTTCTGGTATCGATCCCCAAATACTTCTTACGTGCAATCCATCGATAAAATGGGTTTAATTCCACGATATTTCATCATTTCTTTATATTGTGAATTAATAACCTGACCGTTACTAAAGTATAATGTGGACAGTTGTAAAATAAAGTGCGCAATAATGAGAGCTTCTGTTTATTACAATTATTGCACTAACTTTTGCACCAGTTGTACTATATTTTGATTTCAAATCCCTCACTTTCGAAATTATGAAATTCTAATAGTTATGCATTTATTCCTTGCTTTGAATGTTTGCTAAATGCGGATTTTGGAATTATTGTAGCGTGCGATTGTAAAAGCAAAGTACATTGCACGAAAGCAACCGCTGGTTTACACAGATGGTTTATCAATTCAATAAATATACTATAGATACATATAAAATACACATAAAATATATACATAAAATACACATAAATATACATAAAATACACATAAATATACATAAGTACACATAATAAAATAATACATTTATTCAATTAAAGCTTTTTTATGTTTCGAAATATTTCACAATTAATTTGTTCATCTATATAAAATTATTACGTTGAGCTTGATAGAAGTATAAAATTGGATGCATAAAAATTAAACTATCTACTGGAAAGTATTATATAATATTATTCTAGTTTTTTTTTCATTGGAAAAATACGAATCCATAAAATATATCCATAATTCGAGAATTGCCTTGAAATGATATATGCTAAACGGTGCACGTGGTACAAAGCCGCGTGAATTGTTCAAGAAAATTGGAACATGCGCCGCGTTCTATGGAAATAAAAACCTGAAACTTTAATTAAAGGGAACGGATAAACCGCCAGTCGCTTCAGTTGTGTGTTACTATTCCGTACGTGCACAAAATTGAATATAAGAGGCTAAAAGAAGTCAATCCCTTAAATGCTTGTTATTACGTCTTTTACAGTTATGCGAAATAATTATACCAAAAAGAAAAATATAAATGAATGGTTTAATATATCAATTATCTCGTCTCCGAATTCGCCAATGACGAAAGACTCAGAACAATAAAAAGTCAAGTTAAACGAAGCAATTTTAAAATGACGGTTTTAACTTGCATCTTACAGAAAAGCTTCATCAGTGATGCGTTTAATTTTACGACGCAAAAGTTGACATGATGCTAGGTAATAGTACAAGCGAGTGTCATTAAATTCGAATAAATTATCGCGACAATTATATAAGTTTTCAAAAGTTTTCAAAAGACATCGAGTCAATCGTCAATTTTCATAATGTTGGATCGCGCGAAAGTCGAGAAAGCGGAAGCCGGGCTTTATTCGTAATCGCGCGGTTGGCGTACACATGGGAGAGAACCCGGCCAAAGTCAGTATAGTAAATCTGCTGAAATTTTCGAGAACAGGGAATGCTTCGCTGCGCAATTTCTGGCACGAGCCGACCGCTTCAACCACAGCTACAAGATCGCAAATGAGCTATTGGTGCTTTTATCGGATTAACCCCTTGTGCTTTCATAGTCTTTTATCATTGATGTACATATTTCTTCATTTATAATATACATATATTGTTTTTGTATATATTACAAATGCAAATCTTAACATTACTGACTCACATTCTAAGCTTATAAATATAATATTCACGTCATTTAATTTAATATTTATTTAATATAATATTTACGCCATTTAATTTTGAATTATAATATAATTATAAAAGAAAGAAAAATTAAACTGTAAAATTTTATAAAGAAAAAGAATCGGCGACACATGTTTTTTTTTAAAGTAATATAATCAAAAATTGTTACAAATTATTTAATATATAGAAAATAACATAAATACGGAAATTACCTTCTCTAATAATTTTGTTCACAATTAATGTGTGTGTGTATATGACATATCACATTTAGTCTATTCAAACATTGACACTATTTCTGACATTAATATTGCAAATCAATTCGTTTTACAATATTTCACAGCAGTCTCAATTTTTCTCAGAGAAAGAAAATTGGATGCGGTATTTGGATACGAAACAAACAATGTATACATTAGAACCGTTACGGGTCGAGATATAACAATATCGACTTTTACAAAAACACTTTACTTCACTTGTATCGATTCAATATTATCTGCAACAGTTATTACAACGTACAGTGAATATTTGCCGTGCAATTCTGTTCAATAACGAGAATTTAATATACTGCATGCACTAGTGATGATGACTCACAGATCGTACTTGTAAAGTTTATTACATTATATTTAGCTTTAATTACATTTTGCAAATAAGATACGAAGATTGTGTACGAAGAAATCTTTCCAACTTTACAAGTATAAATACAAAAGATTCCATTAATTTTGCATTAGCTGCTGCTGCGTTAACAGTATGCTCTACAAAATAGCTGCAGCGAATAAAAAAAAAGGACTGTTAATTACTTTTTACATGAATTTACTGCACCTTCCTTCATTACTTCCAGGGTATGAAATTTTTATTTCGCTTGGTTATACATTTTTCCTTGCATGTGTTCGTAAATATAACAGTTTATAAACTTGTTTGCTAGCTATAAAGTAAAAACGATTCATATACTACATTTCAGCTATAATCATAAAACAAGACTCTTCCACGATACGGTTAACTGTAACCTCTCACTGCAGAAATATATTATACGTATACATTACTTACAAGAAAGAACCTTGTAATCACACACACACACACATTGATAACTGCGCATTTGTGAAACAGTAAAGATACTGTTACACTAATTTGTGACAAAATAGCCACAGTAACAGTTACCAAATAATATCTTTTTGCTATTTGAAAATTAGAAAAACTAACTTTGTTGAACATTTAAATATTTCACATTCGTTCTCGGCATCTCGAACAATTAAAAATCGTGTAAAAATGTAAAGTGGCGCAAGATTGAAATTGTTCCAAAAGAACAAACGTATTTTTCACACGTATGTGTATTATTAAACGAAACATTTTTAAACCTTTGGAAAAATTATTTGACTGTCAATCTGTGATACACTCGTGATACATGTATTATATTTGTTAACATGATATTACCAATTACTTGATAATACACCGATATAAAAATTTATGAAATTGATCATTAAATAGAGAATTACTATTAAATTTTATTGACAAAGAACATTATGTTATTATTGCAATTTGAATTCGAATCAAGTTTATTTTTAAAATAGAACATTGTAATTTCGATTATTAGTAAGTGGATTATCGTCTGTCAATGCTTGATCACTACTAACAATGTTAAATCCGTTTAACAGCATTGGCAATTTCTCTTAAATGTTTAAAGAAAAAGAAGAATTAGCACACATATCGTAGATCGTATACATGGCAAAAGGTAGTTGGCCATTGGTTATGTTTGTGAAGATTTAGAGAAGGCTATGCGGCAGAAATCGCATCTCTATAGAAGTTTACTTTGAACGCGCCGGTTGACCTATTTCATTGCAATATGATTTCAAATATGATATAAATTTAGTAGTTTCGAGCTTATATCTTCGAAAGACATGGCCAATTAAATATCTCGCAAGTTTCGCTACATTTATCGCGGTTTCTCGAATATTTCCGTCTTTCGTTTTCAGCAAAATGTGCGTTTGCACACTTCTAAGAAAACATTTTAAAGTGTGATTCTGGAATATTGCTGAGGCTTGATATATGAAAAGATAATAATAATTTACGACATTTATTTTTCTACAATTGACTGGAACAACTTTCAGCTTTAAACACTCTCAACAATCTTCCAATAAACATGGTTTCAAATTATATACATTGCAATGCATACTTTGTTAAATTCTTATTTTTAATTAAATTAGTATATCAGTCACAAGAAAGGTTTCTTAAAAATATTTTTAACTTGTTATTTATAAAAGATGATTCTACATTAAAGATTATTTTTACTTGCCTGTATAATGATTTTTGGTGATTTTATGCTAAGAGAGAGAGCGAGAGTAATATATATTTATGCCTTATTTAGTTATGAACTGTTCTAAAAGTTGTAAAAATGTGAACTCGAGCGATTACTTTTTTATTCCAAAAGCTATTCCGAACTTTGACAACTAACAGTGAGCTCTCTAATGGACCGTTAGAATATAAAAAATCGTGAGTTAGAAATCATATTTTCAGCAACATAAATCTGATTTCAGAAAAAGTTGAGTCCGCACGTAACTCAAAAAAACCTTTTTCTCTTATCGAATTCTGCTGACGCTTTACCGAGAGTTTAACGCGGCATTAAACATCCAAACAGTCGACTAACTGCTTTAATAATTCTCGTCTTTCTTGCAATTAAAAAACCTTTGTCTGGTTCAAAAGTCCGTACTTTAAGCAAATGTGGTTGAAATTGATTATTATTTAAAGAAATTTTAAAACATTGAAAAAATTAAAAGATTTGAAAAGATTAATTAATTTAAATGCTAAAATATAAAAATTCTGAGCCATGAATTAATAAGCATTTAAAAGACTTTTTACATAAAAGACCAAAAGAAAAATCTAAATCTTCAAGATACAAGATGTTTGACCGCGTATTTTCCCATCATTGAAAACTTGACTAAAGTGATTTTATTCTCAAGAATAACAGAATTTTGTAAAGATATATTAATAAAATTACTTGTAAACATTATTCGTTTACAATGCCTTATTGCTACAAAACCGTTGAACACTAAAGAGCGAGAATTATACACATTACACGCGTGAGAGAGATCTGAAGTTTTATTCAGTTAATTGATAACCTTTGGTTGAGTCAGATCTAAACGAATGTCGAAACAAGTACTACTACAAAGAACAACTTGCTTCGAAGAGCAACATAAATACTACGAAAGATATACTGCAAATATTTCTCAGCATGAACTGGCCTGTACCTGACGGCTCGTATTGGCGTTAACATTATTATTGGACTTACTATTATTGATTATTAATTTAAAAATTGCTATTATAAATCTTAATAGCATTGTTTAATCACTAATTTAGTGATTTTTATATTCCAGTTATTACAAAATCTTTTGCGAGATAATATTAAATCAATGTTTAATTTACAAGCATTCATATAGGAAATTTGTACAGCAATGCAATTATTAACGTAAAACTGTGCAGAATTATATGTATATCTAATTATTGCAAGTGCGAAATATAACTATATCTAAAGAAATAATGATAAAATAAAGAAAATATAAAATATATTAGAATATATATTAATATATATAAGTCGCTATATATAAAAATTTAATAATATAATTAAAAGAAGTGTTATTTCCTAATTTAAAAGAATGTTATATGTTAATTAATTTTTTAATTAATTTAATTTTTAATATCAATAAGCTTGACATTGTACTTTATATATTGATAGCTATAAAATATGAAGTATCTATATTTTATCGTTAATTTAGTCTATCGGGTATTGAACTATACTTTATGATTCGCTTGAGAAAATCTATGTCAAATCCAGATTAAAAATTGCTCAGTGCTTCAGTCACTGCATAGTGCATCTGATGATAACGATTATCCATAAAAACGGACTACATACTGTCACAGTCTATCTGACCTATCTGATCTCTATCAGTAATTTTTTGTTTTATTACAACCCTGATATGTAGATTAAAAGAAGTCTAAAAAATATGCGAAATGATATCTAATAGTCGTAAAAAAAAATGATGAAGAAAATGAAGCTTATGTCATTCAAGATGTTTATGTTGATTAATTCGGATATTTACAAATATAATCACAAGCATAGTTAATATATAATAAGAAGGAATTTAACTGTAAATTGATATTAAAGAATTTATAGGATGATATGTAAATATCTCTGCTTAGATATGTTGCATACGAATTCTGCATTAGGAGACAAAGGCAAAAGATAATTTTCAATAATTTAATTTACATTTAATAATATCGCGTTATAAAGTTTGTGGACTTGAAAGAAATTAAATATTTTTATATTAAATTTGCAACAATGAAATTTGAAATATTATATTATTACATATCATATATTATTTTACATCATATTTTCCTTGGATAATATAAAACATATTAAACAATAAAATAAAGCGAACAAAATTGATAAGAATCTTGTTTAATTTTGATATTTTACTCTTTGTAATCTTATACTATTTTATTATATTTTATAAATTTTTAATCAAAAGCATAACCATTATATCTAAATAAATGTATTATACATATATAACATTAACAATTATATTTTTATTATAACATTTATAATCAAAGATAAAACAAAAATTTTCTCATCAAGATGAAATAACGGGACAGTTAAAACAAAGTTTGCTACGCTCTATATGATTTCAATATTCTTTAATAATTTATATTTTCATATTAGCTATTTGTCTTTCATTTCGTTTATCTATTTATGCGACACGGTATAAAATTCATGAATGTCAATTGAACTATAGAAGAGCAACTGACGACACGTTAGAAATCAGATGTCTAAGAACTTTGTCGAGTTAGAGGTTCCACACTTGCTGGAAACTCACCAGCACCAAGTTACAAGAAATAGGCACTCTATCTTCATACTGTCGTGTAACTGGGTGATACTGGTTACGCTGAAAGTCGCTCTCGCACCTCTCCGGCGTCGGAGATTAAACGGGGACACGGGGGAATAGCGGCCGCATGATTAATTTCAGAACATAATCTTAAAGGAAGCGACACATTTGCGCGGAAGTGTCAAGCCATGGCTATACAACTAGCAGGTGACACATTTGTCAGAGCAGAGTCCATTATCTGACAGTTGATTTTGTCTACATAGAAATAGTATATTTAATGATCATGGCGTACAACTTAATCATCGATTTTGGAATTAGAAAAGCGATAGTGTTGTTATCTCTTAATTTGTCTAACAATGCTTTATCTGAATTTTGCTAAATCGATCTCGCTAAAATAAAATTTCTTTACAATATGCCGGTTCTTTACTCATAAGTAATTAAAATTCGCATAATTTCCGCTTCTATTGAAACCGTCAACTATTGAATATGTATATTCTTATAATACGTATAAAATTCGTAGAAAAGTTACGAGCTTATTTATTCTTCTCTCTCTATCTATATATCGCCTTTTATGAAAAACAGTAAAACACGCAAGCTGTTACTTGCTGTTTCGATTTCACACTTACGTAAACGAATTACAGGTTTTTTATTCTGCTTCTCTCGTCAAGTGGTAATTATGTGTGGCGCGCGAGAATAGCGTGCTATAAAAAGAAACACCAAACATATTGTACCACGCGTATACGAGAGAGAATATTTTAATTTTCTTTAAAGGCTCCATAAAAAAGCAGCTGTCGTCGATGAACAATTACCAAGCATAGTGTAATACATAAACTGTCAGGGACTTAAAACCGGAAAAACTACATACGGAATTTACTAGAAAATTTCATTGTACATCGTTACATAAACATGAATGCATTATATGAAAAAATATATGCATGCAAGCTTTAAAAGATATTAAGATATTAAGATTAAAATTTTTAAAGAAAGATAGAGTATTGCGCCAATGTGATTTTATATACTTGATAATAGTTTAGATCGTAATACTACGTTCCAATAAAGTTTGTGAAATATGAAGTTTTTTTTTTATACACCATAAATTATAAATTAAATATGTAGAGCATTATGTGACTATTGGGTAATAATTTTGCTTTATTAATCAAAGCCAATTGAGGCGTTTACAGCCAGCTGCCATCGACAGTTTGTCAATGAACAGCCAAGACGTATGGACTCTACGTCCGTTTCAAGATGATTGAACATTACATAGATTGAAACCAATAAATCGAAGATGATCTATTGAATTTTCGTCATTTATTATTTACATAAATGAATTTGATGATATGAAAACGATTTTTATTCTTACGTCGAGAGAAACAGAAAATATTTAATTTCTTTTTTATCATTTAGAATTTAGATTATTAAAGATTTATGAAATATAAGTATATGTTATTTCCGATAAATTTGATATGTAATATTCGTACACATATGCGTATTATTAATCTGTATATTTTTTCATATAATATACATATTGATGTAGACTACACTATTTTATATCGAAATTTTTTGTTACACGCGAAATTTAATGGATATATAAATGACATTTACGAAGAATTAATTCCATAATTCGAAAGCATACACATACATAAATGAAAAACTCCTAGAATTGATGTATTACGTTTAACAACTCTACAAACATGTCACGAACGTTTGTATGAAACGATTTTAAATACAAAAGCAATTGCTGTAGATTACAGAGTATGATTCGTTGACAGAGCAAGTGACGGATTGCACCACCGGGATACTTAATGTTCTCTATATAACTGTACTCGCGTATTTCTGTTAAACAACGCATGTGAACTATAAATGTAGACAGGTAGAGCCTAATGATCTGTTTTGCGTCCGCACAAAAATAATCATGAATTGAAAATGAAACAATATTTCTGCATTTATATGTCAATTTCTCGTAATTTGATTTTATTGATTATTCTTTTTATTCAGCTAAACAATACGGAGTCGAAAATCGATAATGGAAATTTTACTGCTAATTATATCCATGTAATGATATCAGGTATTCGAATTTGCATGATATTCACTCTGCAACGTAATAATTATCTGTAATTTTCTGTAAAAAGGATTTAATAAAATATATTTACCGGTTTTAATGCTTTATAAAACTGTTAAGTCTATCTATGTTTTAAAATTGAATCACTGTTTTAAATTATAAAGTCATTATAGAATTGTTATTGTTCTATAATTAATTATAATTAATAATATTTAATAATTAATAAAATTATAATTAATAATATTTAATAATTAATAAAATTAATGATAAACTAATAAAATAGTCCGTATACAAACAATTTTTATATAATATACATTCTAAAAAAAAGACGTGAATACTTATTAGTTAAAAAGGATTTTTCAAATAAAGTTTTTTATTCCGTCATTAAATGTATGATAAGTTTTTCCAGAAATCTAACACTTATGTTATCTCATAATTATAATAATTAATTAATTATCTTTTCGAAATATTAGTTTTCAGTACAAATATTATATCTTGCTATAGTAGTGAAAATCATGAATTATACATTAATGCATAATTATCCATTATTATAATAATATCGTTTGGATATCTAAATATTTCGCGTAGTCATCGATTTTGGCTGAAAGCATTTCAGTTGCTACTTTAAGTTCGTTCCATATGCCAAGCATTTACAAGCGCAATTAATTGTCGCAAACGTATCAACTCTATACACATTCCATGAAAATTCAAAGTCAATGTGACGCTAACGTAGCCCCAGCAGATTGCATATCAGAATAACACGCGCATGCACCTAGAAGGGTTAATTAAATTAGTCCGTGCGCGGAAGGCTGCAGCGATTGCCTTTCTAGCGGATGGATAGCTACTCCCATTGGAATTATCTGCTAAAAACTTTATACTATCCCCGTGGTAATCAGCGAAATATGTAAATTGCATTTTGACGCGACTCGATTATAACGAACATCAGCAGGCAGCTAAGTTTGCGAACAAATTATGACTATCCCGCATTAAATATTGCGTTTTAGATTAGTATCAAGCATATTTTACAAAATAGAGTGGAAGACGTATACAGGCTATATATCACAATTAAGAAAGTTTTTATTAACTCTTTTTTATTACTGTAGTTTTTATTACTCTTCGTCTTACATAGATTTTTATTGCTGCAGCATTTTGCACATTTATATTAATGATTTTATTATACATACATCTTTTATTTATTGTATTATTTATACGTACTATAATGTATTTACACAGTAACATAATTGTAATAAACTCAATCATCTAATAGATAGCACAATTTACCATTATTAGTTACAGCATCGTAAATAACATTAATAATTTCATAAATATCCTCATAAGTATATTACTTTTAAATATTATGGATAGAACGATTTTATATGCCAAAAGAGACGACTTTTAAGATATACAAAATTTCTCTAAAGGATCTTAAATAAAATGTATGTTTATATACATAAATGCGTATGTATAAACGTGAACGAAAAATTGGCTTTTTACATCTGACAATTTTTACAATTATTGCTTGCATTTGTTTTCTCATCTTTATGGATGTAATTCCAAAATGGAAGCGAATTATATACAACAGCAACAAAAACCATTTATAAAATCTTCATCAGTTATATTACACTTACATTAAATTGGATTAAATGTACGTTTTGTATGTGTATGATTGGTGTACTTATATTAATATTACTACATACATTTCAAAAATTGGTTTATACTATGACATTAGCATTAATAAATAATTAGTTAGAAGTTATTAAATAAAATAATTATTAAAAGTAAATTTTATACAAAATTACAATTGTGCAATTGCACAATTGTAATTCCTTGCATACTGTAAGGATAACTTTACAAATATTATACAATCGGATTTGTTAGTTTAAAAACTGTTTTTATTAATACTATTTGAAAACATTTTTTCATGAGAACATATTTTCCCATATTTTATTATTTGAACATTATTTCATAAATATTTATTATAACCAATTGAAAAAATAGCAGAAAAAAAGCATTTATTATCGGAAGCATTTTTTTAGCTAATTATATTTTCCAAAATACGCTATATAAATCATCTCGAAATTTTTGTATTTGATTAAAGATATCAGATGTAATTATAATAGCTATATTGCAATCCTTAATTTGTGAAAATCAGAAGGAATTAAAAACTGGTGAACGAAATAAATAACTCTTGGTATGTCTACTTTTAAAGATACACATATATATATACATAAACAACTCCTCTGACTTAAACAATCTGAAAAGAGAAAAAAGATATAAATCGATAAAAGAGTTCGGGGTGTCTTCTTGATGAATAGACAGTTTTATCCCGGGAAACCCTCGATAGTCACCCTGTTATATACTGCTAGGTTCGTACGCCATCAGACGGCAAGCGATGGAAGCGATGGAAGCTAGCTACTCTGGAAGGGAACAATCAATGTCCTCGGGGAAACTTGCTCCCTAGTTTGCAACTACGGTTCAGCGACGTCGGTTTGCATTTACCGACCCAACCGTTCGCGGATACACACCCCCATCGGTTTAGACGCCATCGGCACTAGCGACCGTCTCTTACCCCCGACGCTTGTGCGATCAATATTTATCATAAAATACTTTTCATTTTATCAAAATCATATTACTTTGATTGCTGGACATCGTTTTATTTTTTGCAAGAAAAATTAATAATTACAAACTTTGGGTTTTAGCGATTTCGATATTTGTGCAAAACGTTTTATAGCAACTGTATGTTGTTATAGACTACTGTATTTAATTGTATAATGAATTGAATATTATTATTTATTTACATATAATTATCTGTTTACGCCTTTTCTCTCTCTTTTAACATGATTTTTAATTCAATAATAAAATGATATAAGAATTTTTAACAGCTTTGTATTATAATTGCATTCTGGCTGTATATGAAAGTTTTTCTTACGAAGAAAATCTTTATATTGTTTTTTAAATATATAAATTGATTACGAATGAAATATATAAATCGATACAATATTATATATATATATATATTTATATATATAATATTGTATCAATTTATATATTTATATATATATATATATATTTTAATAGATTTATAAACATACAGTTTCTCAACCATATTATATTTAAAGATCATTATTTTAATTTAATCTGCTATATTTTTTATTCTCACATATCATTGTCAATACTAACATCTACGTAACGGGGATGTAATTATGCTTACTTATCTCGTTGGATCAAGAAAAATCCCAGATTATAGGTGGAGCGGAGGATTTTTATTTGTTTCTTGATGCTGCGCGCCCTAATCTCCCGGCGATTTAAATATCACCTCTACAGTTTCAACCTGGAATATTTGCCGTTAGCAATATAGATGAAGTGCTTAATCAGTGCCATCGTTGTAATTACAGCTCACGTAAAAGATAGCACATAAAACCTCGTTACCCCGATTTTGAAATAGGTCAAATCGTCTATATAAATCAAGGGATGATGATCGCGTTTATAAAGCGTTGTGATTAATTGTGGCAAATACGAAAAACTATAATAAATTGATATCATATAATATCATTATCAAACAAGAGTAGGCATCACGAGGATATATACAGTGAAAGATAGAAATTTGATTGTTAAGATTGTACATTGTTTTTAGCTCTGTGATCCTTTTACACATTATTTATCTATAGTTTTTTGTTTCTTCTTAACTCTGGAATATATATTACAACTTTTGTTAGACTAGTACTATTACTGTCGTGCAAGATAGTATGCAAGGAAAGAGAATTCAAAAACAAACGACCGCATAGCTACAGGCATGGAATAACTAGCGAATACACAAAGGCTGGGCGCTCTAAAGCAAGCAGATCCGGTGGCAAGAAGTTTGAATTATTCACGAGGTGATTTTTCATTCCGACTAATAATCCTGGGTTAACGAAAATTTAATTACGAAGTTATTTGACATTGGAAATTCAAAGCTTTCAACGAATTATGTTTCAAGAATGGGTAACGAGAAATTTTGTCTTTCAATTAATTTCAAATAGATTTCCACAGGAATATAATTTATATTTTATTATAATTTATATTTGTAATTATTATATGGTATTATATTACCGACTATATATTATAATATTTTACTAACAGCATTCCTATATATAGAATTAATTAAAATTTAATAAAAAACTGAAGAGATATTATAGCATACATTTTTTATATGCGTATAAGTATATTTCGGTTTTAAGAGTAAAGATAATTATTGCGAAGAAGAAAGAACAGACGAAGAAGAAAATTTAATATATTCTACATTTAATGCACCATACAATCACATATAAAATACATCCGAAATAATCCTTTTAGTATATGCATTATAATGGTCTAATTTCCATCTTGGCTATTTAGTCAATTGTGTAAATTGCTGACAAATTATTACCAAATTACTGTTGTTACTGCTATCATCAGGTTATCATGTAATATGCATGTTGCTTTGAATGCAAGTGGAATATTAAACAATACTTTGAGTTCCGTGAATTTCGAATGCGTTTCCTTAAAGTAATTTAAAGTCAATATGTAGTATAATATGTTCACAAAGACATTAGAGACATGGCTTGTCGGTCGTGTTTTTGCACCGACCAGCATGGTTGCGCAGGTGTGCACAGCGCCATACTGATATAAAAGAAAAGTGTTTTAAACTTATCCTTATCCTAGCTTTTTATTACACTTATACCTTGCAAAGTTTGTGGCGACTGTTAACCGTTCATCGTCACTTTCTAAGCGACAAAAAGCGGCTTAGATATTCTTTTCGATCTGCTTTCCCATTTTTGTTAAACTATTAATTTTTTTATTATGTTGTTTAACGATATAGCATTTTTAATTATTGCAAAAGATGTAAAATAAATTATTAAGAAAAGTTTGAAGCTGTTAAATTAATGTGCAGCTATACGTAGATCGATGGCGGAACAGTCTTACGGAAACCACAAGTAGTAAGAGACGTCTTTTATCAGACGCAAGTAGTAACGTCTATCTTTAACAGAACCACATCATTATAGCAACATTCTACGTTAAAGGCTTACGAATATTTTGCATTTATGAATAAAATCGATACAATTTACTCAATCTATACATACTTTAATAGTAATAAGTAATAAAATAATAATATATCTACACACTAATCGAGCAGAATTATCACGACGCAACATTTTCATACGATTAGAAATTCTATCTTTATATGTATATTTTCTCTTCTTGCTAAACTAAAAAATCTGTACCACGTATGTATATGTGATACTTTATTAAATTAGTACACATATATAATACATAAAATAAATAGTGCATTGTTTTTTATATTACATGATAATATTTGCAAAACTAATATTTTTTAAAAATAAAAAATTCATCTATTTTATTATATTTTAAATTTATCTTGGAAGACATATAAGATTTTCAATTGCAGAAATATTCCAGCAAACAAACTGGTCCAACAGACCAGCATTTCTCATTTTACTAAAACCGTCGCAGAATATTATGCTCTCTCCACAATGAAAATTTCTTCTAATATTTAACTTGTGTCTTCTATCTTAAAGCTGCAATAACAAAAAATCACTTTTTTCTCCCGAAAGAAAGTAGAACTAAGAGAAGAAATTGAAAATAATAAAAAGTTAAGCTCGCTAATTAACAAATGACTATATATATTTTAATATCATAAAGTACTCGGTCATAAAGTACTATATCTTAATATTATAAAGTACTCTTCTAGACACGTTTCTAGTAATTCGCGTTCAATTAATTCGGAGATGTCAACATCTGGTTGAATGTGAGCGAAATCTAGACAATTATCAAGTATACGCGCGGCTTGTCTCTGTCGAAATATTTCATTACAGAGAGGTACTCATATTCTGAATACCCTTTTTTAAACAAAAGCGTAGAATGCAGGCAGGCGTATACACATCGAATGTTATGGGACACAATGTGGGATGTTCTCACGTGATGCGGGATATGTGTGTGCACGAACATTCTATTGATGTTGCCGGTGGAGTCTGCGAAACGCGAATATTCGTGGCAATCATTTTCGTCCGATGGACCGTTCCACCGATCATTCGGTATAAAGAAACCGGCTATATGTGTATGCATTGCAGATGGAAGTACAGCTGTGTTTAATACGGAAAACAGAATGTACGATTCCATTCTGGTTCGCGTCAGGGACGGAATTGTCGCTTGATCCGTGAACATTTCACGCGCCGCGATTTTCGCGAAATATATATACATACACTATATATATATATATATACGCGCGTGCAGAAAGACGTAAATTCGCCTTATTGACAACTCCCCGAAGCGGTTGCCGTCTCGCATGACGATACCAATTCTTGCCTCGGGGTTGGAACTCTCTTGTCTGAAGCGCGCTTTATGCTGCTTGGAAATCTTTCCCTACTATGCTATGCTTGCAAGGCGCGAGGCAAGAGAGAGATGAGATGTACACAATATCGCGGTTGCGCAAGAAATCTAATTAATTGCGGAACGTTTAATTCACTACATGTAAAGTTGTAAAATTGTAATTTACGTAATGTATAGTTGTTGTGGCTGTAAAGTCGCGTGCGATTAAAGTCGATGACATCCAGGTGTTCGGGATTTTTTGTGAAGATTTCAAGAATGAGATAATTCGATAAATGCTGTAGATGTTGAGAAATTAAAGCATACTAATTGTTTTATACCTACGTTATATTGCAACAAACAAAATAATTTCGTGACTTATCAAATTGTTTACATTTAATGCTTTGGAGAATACGCTGAATATACAAATATGAATACATAATATATAGCCACTTTCGCATATTTTGCGATGTCAACAGATTGCCTTATGTAGAATATCCTTTGACTAATTTCGTAAATGCCTATCCATGTGATGCTTACCTTCACCGCAAGGCAAGGTAGGGAAGTTCGAAGTTCGAAGATAAGACAGTCAATCTCTGAGGGCCAGAAACTCTCCGGTTACAAGTAGCGCCCGAAGGAATATCGCTTACCTGCCTTCTGAAATTCATCTTAATTGCACGAAACGTACGCCTGTGCACGGGTTAAAGAGCAATCTTATAATGCAAAGCGAGGCAAAAGTGAAGTATCAAGCGAAAGTGCTTCGTCATACCGATGAAAATTCGTTACTCGTCACTTAATTACATGACTGTTAAAAAGCTGTAAGCATCTACGTTGCGGTGAATATTAAGTTTTTAATAAATCCGGAATGCGCGCAACGTTTAATTATTTTTTAGATTCTGGCACAAAAAAAATGCATAAAAAACTAGTCTAGGAATATTACTATGAAAAAAATAATAATTAAAAAAGATGCATAAATACACAAACAAGATATTTATGTTATAAAATATTTGTATTATACTTGTTTATTATGAAAATAGTGACAGAGAAAAAATTAAAGTTCGCAATAAAAAAAATTTATTATAAAAGTAGTAATTATAAAAGAAGCTGCATGAATATTCAACGTCAAGATTATTATAACAAGCAATAATGAGTAATTTTGACGTATTTATGTGTATTATACATATGTAACTTCTTTTAAACGATTATTTTTTTGTATTATTTATATAGTACTCATTATCAAATATTAAATTTATGAGATTTTATTTGATCTTATTTTATCGTTTATCAAAAAAATTATTACTCTTTTTACATCTTTTCAACTCGTTAACAGTCTTTAACATTATTACTTAAACTTCTTAAACTTCTTACATTTAAAACTCTTGAACGCAGATTGCAACAATAAAAAATCTAATTTTTTAAAGTAAAACAATTGATTAATAAAAATACAAATTTTTAAAAACTGATATCGCAGAAATAAATTGACGCAACTATTTGATTTGGAATTTTGATTGCATACAGATCAAAATTCTAACAAAGAAAAAGAAAAACTGAAATATCAAATTTTATAGATATTTATTTTAACAAAGTTTGTTACACACATATACCTTGAACTGGAATTAAATCTATAACATCTGATTGGGCTAATTTGTACATAGCAGTAATGTGCATTAACTCAACCGTAAACGTTGATGGAGGTCAGGAGCCCGTGTATCCTGCGAACATATACGATCGAACGCATTTCGAAAGTTTATCCTGAATGTTAGATTAGGTAAGTAAATATACAACGCGCTTGATATATATGAATTCGAAATCATGAAGGTATAACTGTACTATAAAATTAATCATTCGATGATGACGAATCATTTAGATTATATAATTTAATATAATGCATTGCTATTAGTTTTGATATAAATAAATACTTTAAAAAAGTCACAACTATTGTATCGTTTGCGATCAAATAACTCCCGCGTTATCAAAATCTCTTTTTAAGCTGTCTAATTATTAA
Source organism: Prenolepis imparis (assembly GCF_030444845.1). Classification (NCBI taxonomy): domain Eukaryota; kingdom Metazoa; phylum Arthropoda; class Insecta; order Hymenoptera; family Formicidae; genus Prenolepis; species Prenolepis imparis. The sequence goes on from NW_028141161.1 coordinate 17,718,421, forward strand.
TTTAATAATAATTTGACTTTGTAGTCGTATTTTGTAGTTTTACACATTATAGCGCAACAAAATATGCTCGCGAACAAACTTTTACGTATTACATATATTGTGTAATATTTATTCTCAGTTTTATCGACAACGTATATATGTTATGCCACTACAAAAGAGCGCACTTCGTATTCACTATTTCAAAATTGTATACAATGTATAGGACATTTAAATTGTATGTCTTTATGTCCACAATTGCTCTTGAAAGTCGTCTTTTATTTTTCTAATATAGTCAGAAACCTTAAGAAAATTCATTACTTTTCTTTCCCATTTAACGTACTGCACGTCGCAAGTTTCAAAACCAGCCGACACTTGTGCTTTGTGAAAAGAGTTTTGTGTCAGCATTTAAAATGCATGTGATAAGCGTCGACTTGTGCCATGCAATTTAATATCACGCAACAGCATTTGATATGCAAGACTCAAATAATCGAATAAAAGCAATCAATTTTAAGCGAGGAATTGGCATAAGATAATAGAAATACCGTTAAGAGTAAAATAAGATACGATCAGCATAAAGACCTTTTCGTGCAAAGTAATAAGGATTCTTATTTTAAAGAGCGACGTGAACCTATTTTCTGAAACACTTGCTTTATAACTACGTCAAAAGTTTATTTAGAGCATTTTTTACCGAAAGAGTTATGGTCAGATATTATTTTTATATTCACATATTGAAAATATTTGTAAAAAATTCAATAACGTTTGAGTATACACATCTATAAAAATTGAGCAGATCATTCTATGTTTTTTTTTATGTATTTCCATTAACTTTTGTTTCTACTACATACATATTTATTTTATAAAAATTTAGAGATTTTTGCACCATATTGTTGTTACAAAATAGACGCGCACGCAACATATAATAATTTAGTAAATCAATAATACAATACACAGTGACATGTTTACAACATTTCAAAATTTAAAAGCATATACATATTGTTAGTATTTATCAATATCATGAAATTTATCTCCAAAGCAAAGAAAAGAAATTCGGCTTGAATATCGCGTTGCCTCTGTGCAATAGAAATTATTAATTTGAAATAATCTAAACTCAATTTTAAGATTAAAATATCTAAATATTTAATTATTTGATACTTTACATTGTTTAACAATTATGATAACATAAAAATTAAAATATTGCGTCGGCAAGATTGATATTAAATCTAAATTTTGATACTTTAGAGCGTGATATTCTCATATTATTTAACGGAATTCAGTAGAGTTATAAGACCATTCTTCCTCATTGGATGCCGAGGTACCATTTCGTGTGATAATGCGGTGTCTCGTTTTGCAGTGAATTACCTTTTTCCTCATAAGATAGGGGTGCATTCGTGGTGGGCGAAGTCGCATCGAGTGGTAGGGGATTGGCGGGAAGCCGAACAGCTCGACGTAGCGCGACGCAGTCAGTACTCGGCGAACTGCCTGCACGTTCGGTGCTGATGTCCAAGCTACGGTTCTCACGGTTCGGTTCCATAAACAATTCCGCTTCCGTTTAATTAGCATCTCAATTAACATCTTACTATATATATCTATTTCGCGAAATCAGAGAGGACCAATGAAATCGTGTTTACGATCTAGGCAATCAAGTGTGGATAAAGAATTCCTCATCTGTTACGTTTAAACCTCATCTCTCAATCAGCGTAATGCTATGCTACGTGAGTTTAATTGTGCATAAATTAATTATGATTGTTTAATTTTGGTATATTTATCTTGATCGTTTTTATAGGGAAATATCGGAGTGCAAATTATGTGTATAAAATTTGAAAAATCGACTAGTGATAACTTAATTATAAAAATCAATTTTTATTTTAATCTATAATTTTTAATGTTTCTGTTGTAATTAATTAATATTTAATTTATTATATTATAAAAACATATTATTTTAATTATTAAAAATAAGAATAAACTATCATAATATTTATGCTACAGATATTCTTTCACATTACATTTTATTTTCCTTCTAGAGATTCTTCGTGAGATATATATTTTGAGAGAATACATTAATCTCGTTGTACATAACATGCTTTTATATGCATATTTAGTTAAATTATTTGATACAGGATAGTGTCGTGTGTGGAGATACGTTGTTGCATATTCAATGATATTCCCCTAATATCCTTGGAGGCTCATGCTGTAAAGTTTGATTATAAAAACGAGAAAGAGTGACAAATGCAATATTCGCGTTTTTAGTGACTTTTTTTCAAGCAAATATGTAAAACTTCGCTTATTATATAATTTTATAAGACAGGCTTGCATCAATCTTACCATTATCATAATATAGAGTCGAAAAAGTTTTTCGTGCAAGTATTAAAAAATATATATGAAATATTCTAATTTTTATAAAAGAGAACTTACGTCAAACCATGTGCTTATATATATAGATACTACAGATTAACTTTGAAATAATTTAGGCAGCTTATTATTTATACGTACAATTTTAAGTAAAATATATATAAAAATTTTTAGTAAAAAAAAAATATATATATATATATTGTACTAATTGTATATAACGAAAGTTAATTAAAACAGTTGTAAACAATAATTGGCGGTACTATAATAGAGTATCGAAAACTTATTTGACCATGGCTCCGCCATTCTTCTTTTTTAATCGTTCTTAATTTCAGATCGTTAAATATCAATGATGATCGTATGTGAAATCGCTTTTCCCGTCATTTTTTTTCTCCGCACTCATGCATACACAATATGATGGAAACGCCCGGTATTGCCTATATATCGCCATGATAACATTTTTGTCAAACGGCCATTTAACAAATGGTTTGAAAATAATCCGCTCTCTCGGCACACGTGCTAGATGTTTGTTTAATCTTCTCGATGAATTCATAAAATAATACATAAACGAAAGAATGTATTTTTTCAATTTTTGCGCAATGCAGACAGTTTACGCTAATAGCCGCGAGCAATTGTTAAGAAATATACATAATCAATTTTTTTAAATTCTAGTTTGCAACTTTTATTTTGTTTCTTTAATTGTGGCCTTTTACCTTTTTTTTCTATTATATAATTTCTAACTATTAGATTTCTGGGTATCAAACTTGTTTTAAAACTATAACAAAACGATTGTTTTGTTAATCATTATTGTTTTGCATATATAAACCTGTTATTTTATATATACCTTTCCAAAATGACCACGTTGTTTCTTCAATTAATTTAGTTTTGTTATAATATAATATAGTTAAAAGAAGGCGTCAGTCAGGATAACCAATGCCTTAACAAAGAAGAATTGCAATTAAAAAGATAATTATTTTTTATCTATGTTAAAAGATAAGACATATTAAGTTCTTGTTACTGGAACGAAGTTTCAAGCCAAGCAGTTTGCTTCATCGCACTTGCGACGGTGTATTGAATTAACACAAACTGCAGATTTTCGTTGTTCAACATCATTACAATTTGTGTTGTAACTGTTTTAATCAGCATTGTTTATTTTATACTCACTACATGCGCGCGCGTAAGGACTGTTTTACTCAAAAAGCTTTGAACTGTCATGAAAGCACTCGATTTACGGTACCAAGTTGAAATTACTGATGGCTGGCACTGAAGAACTTCGTGTTTTGAGGTATCACTTATTTGCAGCGGGTTAATTTTTTTTGACATTTATTTGGTTTAATTAAACTTTCAATCTTAAATTTTTCATCTGATACGGCACTACTACGCTTTGTGAATATTAAATATAAGAAAACTTCAATTTGAGAGATTAACTTATTGCATTGAAATTTCTGGCAAGTTTAATGTATTCTTATCACAGGATATCTCCGCTTGCTACCGATGCCGCGTCTCAAATACTGAAAGCTTTCAACGAACACGCGGATGTGCAAGACGTATTTGTAATAGAATTGCTGAAGAGAAGAAAGTTAAATTGAACTTTTTTATCTAGCGCGAATGTTAGTTTCGTTTTGTTATGTCAAGTGTTACACATTGAAACATAAGTAGTCCACAGTTAGATGATGCGCAATCTAATAGAATAGTTCTTAAACTAGTTTTATCGCTGCATTTTTAAAAGATTTACAAGTTAAATTAAGAGGCTAACTTAATATTTTTTTTTTTTTTTTTTTTTAATAAAATTACTTATGAATTATACAGTTTTTACTCATTTATAAGGGGATCAAAAGCACATAAATATTTTGATGAAAATTTGATTAAAATTTTATGTGAAATTACTGGAATAGTTTTACAAACTTTTAAAACTTATTTAGTATAAAATGTGTACATACATATATAAGCGTAAGCTTTAATATAAAATATTTCTTTTGCCATATTATATATATATATATATATGTGTGTGTGTGTGTGTGTAAAAAAACTGAAAATTATACTTGGAATTATAACATAGCACATTTGTAATACGCAAAGGTATATGTTTCTTGTAACAATTTTAAATATTGATATTTATTATGAATGGCATCGTCATATAACTAGTCATTCTATCTATATTATCTATTTAGTCAACTATAGTATTATACATACAACTATTAATATTAATTGTTTATCGATATGTTTAATTATTGTTTTTAGTGTAACTTACGTTAATGATTTTATTAACAAAGAGAAATATTTTGATTCTAATTAATTCAATTAAGAGTGGCAATTGAACTGTATGTACATATCAATACATGATATATACGTACATATATTCGTTGATATACGCAAGAGTTTATATATTCCTTATTTGTATATATTCGCGAGGGCTCTCAAACATTGTACTGCCTTGAGTTAGTTTCTGAGTGCACTGTTTGTTACTAGTCCTTTGTGGTTAACTCCAAAGCTCTTCAATTATTCAATATGAAAGATAGTCACTAAATTTAATCTCAAGGATCATTTAGGCTTTTCAAATATATGTACAATAGCGAATCAATACACTATCAATGCAGTATTATTTTTATGCATATTTATAAATCATAAATCAGTACACGAATATTCTTCCAAGACATGCTATTTTAGTTTCTTTTTCTTTTTACCAATCAGAAACAAAGCATCAAAGTGTAAGGAAATACTAAAGAAATCTCTGTATCTAATTATGCACAATTTAGCCTCGAAGAAACTCGAGAATACACTTTTCGTACAAATTTTGAAATAAATTTGCCATAGAATTTTTGTTGTTAATATTACACAAAATATTCTAACATATGTGTTACACAAACCACTTATTTAGATGTTATAAAAGTTATCAAACTAAGCCTTGCGCTTTAGCGATTATAACCGATCTTTTGTACTTTGTATTAATGCGGTTTATTCCATGTCAGAGTTTCAACAGTCGGACTGACTGTAACATAAAAGCGCGTGCACTAAAGTGGAATTACCACAGCGTCGATGTAATGTACGATCATGATGGTCCTGACTAAGCAGAATCTATCCCGCACAACGACATCGTTAAACCGGAATTAATAGTAATTTATGTTTTCATTTCTCAGTTAATTTATCCGATAATGAACTACTCTAGGTACTTGTGCTACTCTAATACAAATGCATGTGTATATCGATGCATACGAAAATCTTATTGCCAAATCAAAAGAATATTCTAATATCTTACAATCTTTTTAATAATTACACTATGTTTTTACACAATCATGATTTGTACATATTTTTCTAGCCGATAAAAAATTGCTGAATTTGTTTAATAATAGATCAAGAAAAACATACGTATATAGATATTTTTATGAGAATTCTATGAAGTAAATATTGAGACTTAAAAGATTCTCTCTCTCATTTTATACATACATTTTGCCTATATATTTTATATATGAAATTATTTAAATTTTTAAATTTTAGATTGAAGAATTTTAATTTTAAATTATTTCATATTTGTTGTCCATTAGTTCTTATTAATATCGCATATAACATGCGAAATATAATCAAATGAAATATATTATAATAATCAGAAATAATTCTTTTTAAAACAAATATAATTTTAAATTATCAAATACCGATTATACGTGTAGATTTAACTTATTTATTTTATTATTATTTTTCTATTGACATAAAGTAAAAAGTGTGTTTTCGATTTTAACTATTTTAATAAAATAATTTGCCAAATTGCAATTTACACATACAAGTGCTAATTTTTATTTCAAGTCATTTCTATCAGTATAATAAGCACAACTGCTAGAAAATGTAATTAAGATGGTGGTCTTAACGACTGAATTTCTCTGCCTCCTATATAAGCTCCGATAAAGCGGATTAAACCCTTTTAAAAATAATTAGTCCATCGATTGCCCAAACCAAAATACACCTGCACCATAAACGAACACACCTCAGCCCTGTGGCTCGATTAAAAATCTCCCTTAAACATAAGTTTCACGAAAAATGTCTGGCGCGTGGGCTTGGAAATCGTTTGGGAAAATAGTTTCTCGCGTGGCAAAATGTTCTAACACCTCGTTGCAATTTTCTCTGGAACGAAATGCGTCGGCAATTTTCGACCGAGATGCGAGGTGGATATGAGAAGTCAAGATAATGCATATTCACCTACGATTTTGGCTTTTTGCGTTGTTCCTCTTCGTTCCTCGCTTCGTTCTGCCACTTCGACTGCATTCATAATTATTCGCCATTAAGCGAATCCAAGGAGTATCCATTTAGTTCTGCGCGTGTTAAGTGACAAGTGAGGACGAGCTCTCGTAACTTTTGCATCTTCTAATCGCCTCCTACTCATTGCTAGGCTCATTCTTCATGCCGCGTCTCTACCATGTATTCCACCCTCCCATCATCATCATCTGCATAATTTCGCAGCGCATCTACTCACGCAATCGCACATACATACATCTCGCAATCGAAGTCGCTGGAGTGACTGATCTTGCACTGGCGTTTGAATATTAAATAAAATCTAGGATACGCGGAAAATTGATTTTAAATTTATGGAGGGATATGTACGTTGGCAACATTGTATCGGAAGGGCACGCGTATGATATGATTTAAAGAATTGTCTTGTCGTTTGCACCACTCCACGCATAAATCCTGCAGAGATTATTCGGGCGTTGAATCTGCGACTAGTGATTTATTTTCGCATTTTTATCGCCTATTTCGTGAACGTCCAACAAATGGCATTGAATTTCAATGCGATCTATGATGTGAAAGAAAGAGATTTCTAATTTATAGAACCAGATGCGCCAGTTAATGGCGCATTAGATCGCGCAGTTGAAATATAAAGATAGATAATTTAATTTGAATATATAGATAATTTAATTTAAATATATAGATGGATAAATAATTTAATTTCTTTGCAAATAGAAACTTTATTTTTCTAAAATTTAATTCAAAATCTCACTCTCTCTCTCTCTCTCTCTCTCTCTCTCTCTCTCTCTCTCTCTCTCTCTCTCTCCTAATATGCATTGCATTGTATTTATTTATTTTTGTAAGCTTATATATTACAGAGAGAAACGTGCTGTTTTATGAAAATCCATTACATTATAATTCTGCAGTTCAACAAATCTTCGTAAAACATTACTGCTGCGTAAAATTATGCAACTGGAAATACATGAGCGTGGGATTAATATATTGAGGGTAATAATGGATTTTCCTGAAAAGTAAATAAATAAAATATTTAAAAAATTAATAGCAATAGAAGTTAATTAACATAAAATATTTATCATTGTAATATTATGTTAAATATCAAATTCAATTATTAATGACCTGCGGAAATTTTGACATATTATGGAGGATTAATTTTTTTACGTTTTATGTTTATCGATAATTTAAACACAGGTCTTTACAGTTCCAAATTATTGATAAATGGCTCTACATGACAAGAATACTGAGTTACTGTGACGAAATCGAACGTTAACATCAAACAATAGTACAGTGCAAGCAATGGAGCTTGTGTTTAACTTTTCGAATTCGGAAATGCAAGACGGCGCTATCCGCTATCCAATGTTCGCGCCAATATCAATGTGTAATTATTTACAAAGATCAAATCAAATATTGGACCGTGCATATCAAACTCTTCCAACTCGATAGAGATAATCTGAGAATAACTATAACAACTTCTTGCATCTTGCGTAGTTCTCTGTTAGCAGAAATATCGCGGCAAAAGTTACCGAGATAATTTAAAAATGTACAAATTTCGTTTGAAAATTGCAGATAGTACAGAATCTTTTCTGCTCTCTGTATAGTGTTTCTTCGTAACTTAAATACTTGCACGGCAACTCGCCTTCGCTCGCAATTTTGTATATACCGTCTCATTGTTTCGGTAACTCCTGCGAGGAAAAACCGTCGGTGTTCGCAAGGAAGTTTTCACTAGCGACTCGTTGTCAACACGAATAGAAAAGTTTTGTTTTCACGGTAAATACATGAGCAAAGTTTCATCTAATTGGTTAAGGTCACGAGCAAAATTGATGGCGACAAAACTTGGGCGCTATAAGCGGCGTAAATAGCCAATGCTCAACGAAAGAAATGGAACACGCAATTGTAATAGAATTCGACAATTCAAGAATGTATTGATGTTAGCACACATATACACACATCAGTACGAAATCAGGGGCACATGAATATGGAGTTGTATATTGCCATTTAATTACGATTACAAATTGATTGCTCTATAGTTCAGATTAATCTTAAAAATCAATATATCGGCGTTAATACTTTTCAACGAAGTTTACAAATGATGTTACGCGGCCAACTATCTTATTTTATTGCTATTTTTTATTTATTATATAACGTTCAGAAGATTACAGTAATCTATTTATTAATAAATGGGAAACAGGGGTTTCATATATTCGATAAAATTAGAAAAAAAGTTAATAGAATAAATAAGATTATACATACATGTATTCTGTATGTGTGAACATTAGTTATTGCCGAACAAATAACCCGCGACATGAGATTTGTAAAATTACGTCTCCAACATTATTTGATTAAATTTTTCCTTGTACAGAATTCGGCCACTATATTGTTAATTAATATCGGACACGGATCGAGCTTTACGTAGTTCGACAGAGAAACGTTATTCGCTCTACTACGCGTTAACAAGTTCGTTTATTGAATTGGTAATGCATTTTACATTATTTCCAGATTCTAATTACACGTATCACTGGGGCATTATTGGAGTGAATTGATTGTAATTTTCAATTACAATGCAGTTTACAGTTTCAGTATCCATTGCGAGATAGACACTAGTAATATTTTCTCTGTATGACTATATTTACATTACTTTGTGACTTTTTGTATTTATATTTCGAATTCGCTGATGCATATCACCTTGCAACGATGCCATCTGTCATCCAACATTGGATGCATCAATTAATTGCAGACTGATGGAAAAATCAATCAACCAATTAATCTTAACAGTTATCTCATTTATCTGGTTTTTATTAAATATTATGTGTACTTACTCTCTATATTCTTTATCATTTTGCATTAATTTTTTGCACTTTTTACAAAATCTACTTTAGTGTCTTTTATTTAATTAGTATATTTTCCATTTAAAAGATAATTGATTTATCGATAATTGACAAAGAGAAAGAGTTAACTATATATTTCTCATTTTATCAGTGATAGAGATGAAAAGAATTATTTCGTTAGTGAAAGATATTAAAATTCATTAGTGTCTTTATAGAAATAATAATTTCTAATTTTTAGCTGTGTTCCAATACATTGTTCTAATGTATTTCATTCAGGAATTATATTTTCAGATAACAACAATTACTACGATATTTTCGGTACTTTCTAAGTCATAAAAATTTACACACACCGTAAATTTCAGCACATATAACTTTACTTAACGACATGATAGTTAAGATTTTACGTTCAACGGTAATAATATCACTATAGCATTTAAATCGTCAAGAAACCGGCAATTGTAATATTATTGTTGCATGCACTATAAAAAAAATTGCAGTATTTTTACGAGATGAATAGTTAAATATTAATATGAATTCTTCGCTATTTAAATGTTCATTTCCTTATATTAAAGAGATGTATTTTTAATTCACAAACTATTTTGATATAATTCTTTTTTAAATATATTTTTTTAAATATATGTTTTTTAAATATATTAAATATATGTACTTTTTAATGATACATTTGCTTGTTAAATTAATTTTACAGTATAATGAAATTTTTTTATTTATCTAAGATTTTGATTCACTACTGCAAATTATTTTATTAATTATACACATCTTGCCAAAACATTGTCACTATTTTATTGCTAATAAACTTGTGTGAAAATTGTATCTAAACTTTATTATAATGTAATTTATTAATTTTGTTTGATTTATGTATACGCCATGTGATATTTATTTTTTTTTATACTTATTTATTCGGCTTCTCTTTTAGTATAAAAATATCTCGAACCCAATATTTAGAAGTAGGCCGAGACTCTTAAATAATCCGCTTAGTTATATGTGTTTTCCGCGAAGCGGCCATTAATTTAAAGTACTTTTTAAGTACGTACGAATCTCGTTCTCGACTTTTAATTTTCACGACTATATTTCGATATTGGTGCGGTCGTTAAAGTTGAAACGCAAACTCGAAAATAGGATACGGGAAATGGTATACTCTCATACATAGTTTGCTTTGAATGGGCCGTACAATACAAGTTTATTGAAAGCCGGAAGTTGATTCACTATGACGAATCTAGTCCTCGCCTCAGCGAAGAAGACGCCTTGTCTGGCCATACGCGCATCTACTCCACTTCGCATCGTGCGAGATTCCTTAACGCCGGCGTGCTGCTTATATTTCGCGCGATTTTTTTGCACGTAGAAAATACATTGTAAACAGTATATAGGGACCGCGGTTTCTATCAGTTTCTATCACGTAATGTATGTCAATGCGGTCGCTCTTCGCACTACTTGAAATTCACTGTGCAAAATAATAATATCGTTCACGAGCGGTTTGCGTTTCTTATATTTTTTCATTCTTTCTCTCTCTTTCTCTTTTCCTGACTTTTTTCACAAGGCTTTTTCTGTTTAATATTACTTTTTTTTAAAGGTAGAACAAAATTGAAATGTAAATCCAAATCAAAATAATTTTTTTTAATTATATTTTTTACATTACATTTATTTAGAATTTTTTATCATTTTTATGAATAACTAAATTTTTGTATTTTAACAGATATTTAATTAAAATTTGTAGTAGAATATATTTAATGGTAACATTGTAAATCCTGCAACGAATAAAAAGTAGTCTTTCATAAAATTTTTGTTAAGGAAATAATCGACTTAAGATTATTCTTTATTTACAAAAATGATAATGATGGAAATTTTATATGCGCTGATGATAGATTATATAATTTTACGAATGACGAATTTGTAAATATTTAGGATGACATAATTCGATGAAGAATGGCTGGCAAAATGTCAAAAAATGGGACAACGTTTCGCATGGCGCGTATATTTGCGAGTTTCATACCTCATATTCATCGTATTACCGTATCATCGTATGTACATGCATAACCGTGTTACATAACCCGTATATTATGTACCTAGAGGATATATTTCTGAGTGCACAAAACAAAGCGGAAATCAACTACGCAGTGCATTATGCCGTTCGTGATGCACCTGCATCGTTGCGTTGCGCGGGAGTGGCACTTCCGCTCTATCATTCGATCCTTCCGTGTCCTTTGCCTTCGAAATATCCCAGGAATTCCGTTACGAATTTCGGTATTCAACTACGATTACAAAGATAGATGGCTTTATGCCGTTATATATTAATTAATTTCACAACTTTTCTGACTTACATACCTGCTGCCTCTATGTGCTTTAATGACTTTCCGCGTTTCTTGTTCACTGTCATATTCAGATTTTTCCGTAATGAGTTATATGAAAAATTTTACAAGCTGTTATTTTAAGACGTATACTAATTGTCGGATTTATATCGAATGGGCCGCGTCGAGAATTTAATCCCACGCTTCAACGATATTCTGTAGCTGATGAAATTCTCAACGGGACTGGATAGTAAATCTGATAAGTCTTTGCGATATGTATTTCAATGGATATCAATAATTATTTCAAGTAAACTATAATAATTTTTAGTAAACTATATTAGAGTATATATAAATGTATGATTTATTCAATCTAATAAGATTAGAAAATTTTTTTTCAGTTGCGTATCTAGTGTTCACTATGTACATTTTCATCTTCAAATAAGCAATATACGGTCAGATTTGTCACACATGCCACGAGTATAAATTTATTAAATAGTATACAAATAAACATATAGAAAGAAATATAGAGATCTGATTTAAATAACATGATAAATTCTCTTAAATTCTCTTAAATCTTGTACTCTTAAAAATTGTTTTTTATTTTATTTAAAATCTAAACCATAAATTGAGTATTTTCCCAAGGCAATTTGTGGAGAACAAATGCCAATACGTTTGTCGCATACGACATATATACGGAAAACACGCGCGTGTTTCATTATTGATTGCATCGGTTCTAAGGCGGAGTAATGTTTTTACGAATAATAAATTTTTTAACGACGCCGGTTCATTAGCAAGTACTTAAAAATGCTGGAGCCAAGTTCGGCTCTTGCCTTCGGTGGTATATAGCGCCTATATTCTTTCTGCCGCTGACAGAAAAATTAAGTGAGGCGTGGGGAAAAAAAGTTAATAAATGACCGCGCAAGCCTCAGACCAGAGCTGGACGAATATAAAGCAGGACGGTGTTACTAGATTGCGAATTCACATTATATACTCCATATATCGCATCTTCCTGAGAAACAAATTTAGCTGTTGACAGTGCGACGCTCTGACAGTCCAATTATTAAGTATAATGGGAATTTTATCGTCCTTCTAGCTTCGCAAATAAAGAGATTTTATGATACGTTATATATCATCGTGACCACTTATTAATTTATACCTCTGAATAATGATGATAATCGATATATATATGAACTTTTTTTTGGTATCCATTTATTTTCAGATATATATTTGAAGAATGTTTGTCGTTTAACAGAAGAATTTAGAAGACAAAAGATTTTAATTTATGTAAATGTATACAGGTATATTTATTAAATAATATTCGTTATTTTACAAGTCACTAGTATATAAAATAATAAAGAATATATTTATGTATATTTATGTTTAAAATAAATGTATATATACATATATATAAATTAAATCGGTATTTTTCATCTAGCTAAATATGAATGAGATTGTATAAATATTTTAGGCAAAATTTTTAATTAAAATGTAACTAGTATGCACACAAGGTCTCCCGCTTTTTATATTTGTTTTTCGTCTATGAGTTGTTATTACGCCGTTCTACTCGTTTCAAAATAAGATAAATACGTTCCCAATATACATAACTATATATGTTCCAATATCGCTTCACTCCCAGCGGTCGAAGAGCCAAAGTGCGAACTCTCGAGGAAGGCGCCGCGTATGTTCATGCGCGAGGCGATAATTCGTCGCATCCCAAGCACATTTAACGGCGGAGAGATCCGCCGGAGTCGGTTTTCCAGGAATAAATCACCGAAAACCAACGGATGCTGGCAGTCTAAATCGCGTCCATTTGTCACAATCGACACAGACCACCGCTATTTTCTCGAATATGTCGATCCGCCCCATCTCAAGCGCATTCCTACTCTCTCTCTCTCTCTGCTCTTTCTACGATTCACGAAGAAATACACCGAAAGACGCGTTTTTCGTATGTCTTTTATACAATCATTCCTTTGTAAACAAGATAAATATATCTTGAAGAGAAGTACATCTTGAAAAAGAGCGTAAAAGGACCTTCGGTATATGTGTAGTGACTGAGGCTAATCCAATATAGTTATCAGACATATCCATGTGGTCATAATGGAGTAGACGACCAAAGGGATTAATGTTGTAACAATCGCTAGCTATAGCCTTGTACCCAGCGATTGGGTTCTGATCATTTGTGTGTTTAATTGGCGAATACCTATATAATCATCGATACTCTCTCTCTTTTTTTCTCTATAGGTATATAATTGAAAATGATACTCTCATAGGAATTCTCATTTCCACTAAGGCGTTAATTTATACACAAATAGTTCATATATTCTTATTGTGCATTTTAAACATGATTATCCGATATTGATCTTGCGATTCTAAATATAATTGCATTTATGTATAAATCTCAAAAAAAGTTGCGCAACATTTTATCGGTTTGTATTCCATGAAGATTTTAGTATGTTTTTTCTAGTCGGTCTTGCGTGTGCAATAGTTCATTGAAATGAAAATACTATCGACAAATGTTTTAATAGAATATCGAAAATTGTTTTTGACAAACAATAAGACAAATCTGATAAATATTGTCATGCACAATGTATATCTGCAATGTTGCAAATATTGATATTATGCTATGTCGACAATTGAATTAAAGATTATTTTGCGCAGGTATATGTGTGTGTGAAGTAACAATATTTTAAATAATTCTATTTTATCTTCTTTTTTTTCTTTTTTACTTTTTTTCTTTTATTAATTCTTCATCAACAAATACACATCTAATTCAGCAAAAATTTAAGACCTTTTTTATACTTTTAGTATGTGTACATGGATATTAGTAATTTTAAAACTGAAATTTAAGATATATATATATATTGCATACATATTGCAGCACAAGAAAGTTATATAATATAAGGTCTTCCAAAATTATTGCATATATTTCTTTCATATTCTTTAACCAATTTAAAATCGATTTTTTCTTAATGAAAGTTTGATTAAATATCTTCTGATGTAATATCTTCTAACTTTCTACAAGTTATTAGCTATATCTTACAATATTGAATATCTTGATGTCGTAAAATTAAAATTTATTAAATTCCAATTCAACTAAAGTTTAAAATTATATGAAGTGTAACATTTTTTGTTCATTTTACACTTTCAGAGATTAATTTCTGTTAGAACCATTTCAATTATTTATAATTTAATAATTTATAATATTTTACAATCAATGAAAGTAATAAAATAGATCATTTTTTGTAACATTTTTAAACATTTATTTTAAAAAAATTAAAAGATTCGCGAAAATTGAAGAGTGCCTTGAAACAATGGTCTTAGAACCACTTTATAGGGATTTTAATAATTCTCTAATCCAAAGTGATTTCTCAGACAGCAGATTTACGTATAATTGAATTTTAATTTGCCTCTCGAAAGAAAACTATTCTTGCAGGAACAACCGCGGATATTCAGTCGCTAAACGATAATTGAATTGGATTTTCGGAATCTCGCGATTAAGTCAGTTCCATCGTCGAATTGGCGCTTTTTTCATTCGTGCTTTTCGAAGAAAAGTTATTTTATATTCGAAAGGAGTAAATATATCTCTCGCAATTGACAGATTAATTAAAGACGACACTTGATATAAATGACGAAAATAGCTAACAAACATACCGAATGAATTTGATCACTTCAGTATTATTTAACATATAATATTCATCCGTGTCATTTGTTAAACCTTGGGGCACAAGACAAATTATTATAAATTTTAACACGGAGCTTATATGTACCGCAATTGAAGCAACCCACAGTCGCGGTTTACCGCATCCACCCCATCCCCCTTGATATTGCAAGCCGATGAATTGGCTTCCGGAGTACGAATGATGCCAGAGCCACGGATACATCGCACTTCAATTTGCACACATATGGAGTAATATTATTTTATCCTCGAATCTGAGGACTAGCTTGCATATGCTTACGCGAACGCGTATTAACATCTAGAATAAAGTTGCAATACTCTCGATACTATCAAATGATATTACCTAAATTTATTTTTTTATTCAAATGTGTATAAAAATGTTATGGAAACATACATTATAAGAGACAATAAATATATGTATGTTATATCTCAAACCCATTATTTTTGTTGATTAATTTTATTTTAAACTTTAATTACATATATACAGCACTTTCTAATATGTAATAAAATAATTGTCAAACTTTCATCTTCGCTTTCACAGAATTTGCGATTGATATTTTTCTCTTGTTGCTCGTGCTGCTATTTCGTATGTCAAAATTGCATCAGCCGTACATTTTGCGAGACAGCTCCGAGTGTCTGTTAAAGCTGTGTGTGACTGTGACGGACATTATACGTAACAATATTATGCATTACAGTTATGATAATGAGATGCTTCGCGAATGAAAACATTTCAAATTCCATGTGACTTTTGTATGAATATGTAATGGCTTCTTTGACACACATGCATTGTCGACAATTTAAAAAGATTTCATTATATAATATTGATATTCCATGACATAATTGCATTAAGTTATATACGATATATTTTTCAGTTCTAATAGATGTCTGAAAAAAAAAGAAACGTTAATGTACAATTGCTGCCTTTTCTTTCTCTCTGGCAGCTCCATGGCTGTCCTTAATTAATGAATATCCAATGGCACTAATGTAATTAACGGCATTTGATTAACGACATTGCGAACAAATACTATCGAAATAACCTCCATGACTGTTTTCATTTTCCTTGAATTAGCTATGCAACTGTGCTTACTCTGACCAGATGGTGCAACAAATAGGCAGTCGTATAATCGTATTAAGATTAATGCATTTTTCATGCCTTATAACAACCTTATCTTTTCCGTTTTAACAATTATTCTTGTTCCTTTATATTTTTGTAACATTTTTCTGCGACAAATCGCCAATTGATAGCTGCAAAACCTAGAAATTCTTTCTTGAACTACATTGAAAATCGATTTAGAAATACTTCAGATATAATCTAAAACATATTCGCAGATATTTTTTCTCATCTGAAACGCGGCTTATGTGGATACATATGTACCATAGCGGATAATTTGTCTTTGAGTTTCATCTTTATATTTCGTTCTATTTGCAGTGTATCTGAAATATGTTTTTTCCATGTGCGATTTGCATACAGAGTAAACGCGCAAGAAAGGAGAAATAGAGACGTGTCGTTGCTATCAACTGGGTCGCAAGTGACGAGTTTGGCCGCGTTTCGAGGTGAGCGAGTGCTGTCCTTGGACAAAGTGCTCGTGTGTAACCCCTTCGAGGATCCTTTACGTCCATGAACAAAGCGTTTCCATGATCCCATACGAATATGACGTGTGGTATGGCAATATACGCTTGTCTATCTTATGCATAATTTAAGCACATTTTGTACGAATTCAAAATGACAAATATCTTTTCAAACTGAATTGAAATAAAACGAGAGATATATTTATATGTATTTAAATGGTTGCTCTTTTTTATTAAATATGATTATCTTATACATATTATCTTATTATATATTTCTGGGAATGTAAGTTTTGGCAAAGGAACAAGATTAACTAAGGCGGAGGATTATGCAAACATGTAATTCAGCGTATCAAAGCAACATACAATTCTCAAACCAGAGTTCGCAGTGCAAGCAAGTCAAATTCGCTCGAGACAATTTTGGAGATCGCGATAGATTAAGCTTTAAGCTTGATCGGCCGACAACTAGAACTTAGAATCCAAATACTGTTATTGAACCACAAGCGCAGTTGCGATTGTTGTAATAACATATATAGCGCGGAAAGTTAGTTGCTAAAGTAAATAATAAGTTTAGTAAATATTAAAATTAATATTTGAACTTTGGGGCTATTAGAAATCAGATTTTACTTTGTGGATAAATTTGTTTTATAAGATAAAATTTAAAAACTGTCACATTAGTATATAGATCCAACAAAAATTTTAACTAAAATTTCTAGATTAGTTATCTTAATATTATATTATGTTTTAAGAAAAATGACACATTTAAAAAAAATTATTTAAACATATAAAAAGAAAGTATTTTTTAGTTTGCAACTACTACGTAAACTGATGTTTGAATTAGGCAATGAATAGATTTTAGTGATTAATTCTCAATACTTGAAAGCAATTTCGAATATTATCTGCCATTTTTCACAACTCTGTGAAAATTTATTACACGTTCAACGTACAGTCGACGTAAACATCATAAATTTCATAGAGTACTTTTCTTTTATCCAGTTATTTATATGTATGTCAAGTGCATACAATCTTCTCCACTATAAGAAATTTCTACCTAATAACTTCAATAAAAAGTAGTGTCAATCTATAAAAAATTTTATGATTTCTTAACTTAAATATACGTGTGATAGATCTTTTGGGAAAGATTATCTTTTATAACTATAATATTATATATATATACATATATATATTAAAAATATATATAACTATATAAAAAATAAAATATTTTTAATAATGAAAACAATAAAATATGCGCTAAACATGATGTTTGTAAGTGCATTTATTAATATGCATTTTGTAAAGTAGAACACGATCATTTATTTGTTTATCAGGTATGCCATCCTGTTATTAAAATCAGAATTTACATTTGAATTTTAATGAAAGCCGATAATTTAAATGTAAATTAAACTGCATATTTTACGCTCTTTCAGTTTGATAGAAACGTTTGCATTTACACATATCGCTACTTATGCAATACACGTTTCCTATGTGAAAAATATTGCGTTCGTTATAATAAGACATCTCATGTTTCATGACAATAATAATTGAAAATAACGTCTCTGAATAATTAACAAAAATGAGAGATAATTGCATGTTATAAAATAAAATTATATATGCAGTACATTATTTTCTCAAAAAGTATATAATATTTTTTTTGATGTATTTAATGTGCAACATATAAAATATAATGTCTCTTGCATACTTGTGTACACGATACGACTATACAACAACCTGAAAAACAAAATGATGTCTGTTTTTTATCGATAACAAAATTCAATATTCATATTTCGATCACGTTTTGCAGGACACAATCAGCAATCAAAATTTGATTGTTTGCTTCCTTTTTCCACCATTGGAATCATTATTTTATTTATGAGACAGTATCGCAAAAATAAACTGTATGAACTAACGAACTGTCACAACTCTTTTTACGAATGAAACGTATTTGCATATAACGAGAATATTCCTTATTATCATGGTAATTACTAAGAAACTGACGTGAGTCAAGATTTAACTATTTTGCTACGTGGAAGATAGTGACGTTAATAGTTTAATTTGCAATTTTGCTTTTGCTTGCTCTGTTTCAGGCACTCTTACAAGCCCACGATGTTGCCGGCCACGAAGTTTACGGCGAGGAAGCCACCAGAGTAACACCACCGCCGCTTCTCACGTATCTGAATGGTGGCGACGACCTCGAAGGACAAAACGGCGATTTAGACGAGAAAATCACTCGCGTCAGACTGGTGCAGTTTCAGAAGAACACGGATGAGCCGATGGTGAGTGGCACTTCAAAGCACCTGTAATTGCGGAAACGTGTCTTTTCGGTAGTACGAGACCGCGTTGAATTTCTACGGCACTATCAGATTTATTTGTGAGCTCCCTCTCTTTTCCTCTTTCTCTCTTTCTCTTTCTGACATGATTTTTATATATTTGTTAAAGAAAAGCGCATATCCATTCAAAATTTACAGAGAAAATTTACAGAGAAATATTTAAAAAACGTTGACATAAAACGTATCATATTAAAAGATTTATGTTGAAAATATTATTTCATATTGTGAGACAAATATAAAAGAAAAACACAACAGACATATTCGTAGTATCTCATATTTTGAACATGATGAATGCTAAATTTTTATATGCGACTATAAAACAACTGGATATTGTCATTGAAATTTGAATTTTAAATTTACATCAGTATTTGCTGTATATGCGATTTAACGTAGCATTAACGTAGCATTAATAATATTTGAAACACATTATCGTAAAAAAACGAAAAAATACTCATATTTGATTATTGTTGGCGTGCTCTGCATTTACCATTTTTAATTCATTTCGCTTTATCCTGTCGCTTTTTAGGGAATCACACTAAAAATGAACGAGGACGGACAATGCTTTGTCGCGCGAATTATGCATGGTGGGATGATCCATAGACAAGCCACTCTTCACGTTGGTGACGAGATCAGAGAAATCAATGGTATACCAGTTCAGAATCAATCTGTTAATGCCTTGCAAAAGATTCTGGTGAGTATCATCATAAAATTATCCTCACAATTGCGAGTAAAATTTAAAAAATACAAAATTCTTTTTTCTAAACTGAATTAAAATAATTAAATTTTTCTTTATAAAGCACATATTATAACTGATACAAATATATATTAATTATAAACTTAATAAAAGTTATATTTTGAAATAATGTATCATTTTATTATTGGAAAATATATAGATTTATGTATTTGTCCATTGTGTGAAAAAGAAATGTTGAACTCAATTTTACGCGAATAATTCATTACTTTTGCTTTCTCATAGACTAGTAACATCTAAAGATTCGATCTTTTTTGACTGTTACAGCGGGAGGCACGAGGATCTGTAACTTTCAAGATTGTGCCATCGTACAGGAGCGCGCCGCCCCCCTGCGAGGTACAAGTAAGACCCAACACCCAAACCCATTCCCAAAACACTATCGCGTCTAGTAAGCCCGCATCATCCGCAGCCTCCACGGGCGTCAGCCCTGGAGGTGGTGCGAACAAATCCGGGAAACTGGTGAAAACCTCTGCAGCCACCACAAGCAAAGAGAAGACGTCTAAGACGTCGAAATCTTCCAAGTCTAAGAGCGCTTCCTCGTCTACCGAGAACACGCCTAGACGTCGCTTAAACCCATTGTCGGCCCTACGATCGCGAAAATCTTAAATTTCGACGTACGATTTTGATCTCGAGTAGCTTACACGATTAGATCGCGCATTCATAGAAAATCGCTAAAAATACACCCATTTCTAGAGATAATTGTGGTGGATTTCCCGCGGAATAAATTTATGCCTCTTCTTCCAACAACACTGCTGACTTTCTCGAGCGAAGTTGGTTTACGAACTTAAGCCTTATATAGTGTAGGTAGCTTGTAGCTCTAATAAGTAGCTTATGCATGTAGGTAGCAGATAATTAGGCTTTTTCCAATACGCTTTATTAGCGAATACATTAGTTATGTAATGATTTCGGAGATACGCGAATTTTTCTGTAATATTATTCTGATATTATATTAAGCTAATTCGGATGATAAATGTGCAATATTAGAAGTAAAATCTATATATACGTTTAAAGCTTTAAATGTGTCTAATCAAAATATTAATTTTTTTATTTATTTATTATTTATTAATTTAGTTTTTTTAGTAATAGATTTTATCTATTGTTAGAGATATTATTCACACAAGAAAATACTTTATTCTTAAATATTATTTATTTATGTTCAATTTTGTTTACATAAACTAATAAATACATTAATAAGAAATTATAATCTTATATCTTTCAAATATATCCATTGTATAATCAAATTTAATTCTCTAGTCGCGCATCAATATTATGTTTTGCATGTTATTATTAATTATAACCCAAGGACATACTTCAAAGCGTGATCTATCAATCGCTTAAATAGTTTGTCTTAGTTTCTCCTACGATCCTCTGATCTAACAAGAGAGACTTTAGAAGTCCTGATAGAGCTTACAATAATAAACAACTAATAATTCCCGCTACATTATATATACAAATTATTGCAGATAATCATACATGAAGGAATTCAAGAACTTAATTTGAGTAGATGATTTAAATTTCACACGACTAGCTTTTGTAATGAAATATTGCTCCATATTTCGCTTCGTACAAGTTGGATTCGCATTCTACGTAATGCGAAGTACTTCGAAGTATTACTTCGAAGAACCTACGCAAAGTGCGAGAAGTCTCTGCCTATTATCCGTTCCACGATTAGGAAAGTTTTGAGCCCGATAACGAACAGAGGGATATGCGATTAGTTTCTCAATAGTTTGTAGTTTGTATACAGTTTCCTGCGTAATTCCATTCAAGGTAAACCACGGAGTTTACAAGAAGTTTGAAGGAGGAGACAGTTAATAGTGTCCACTTTACGTTACATGGCATAATCTGCTATTAGAAAAAAAAATTTCACGCCATGTAATTGGTACTAAAAAAATAATGTAATCAACATGGAAATTTCTTTGGAATTATTTTAGAAGCTCGTATTAATTTTATCATTTTTTTTAGTCGAAATTAATCTAAGTTTGTGTGAACTTTGTGTAAGAATAATATTACGAATGGATGGAATATATTCTCCTAACATGTCTTAACGCATATTCGTAAAATATATTTTCTTGACACGTCTTAATATAGTTGTCATTTATAAGTAATATACGTAAAATATATACATATATAAGATGAGCCTACAAATAAATTAATAATATTCTTTTATGATTTTAACATCAATTTTTAATAGATAAATTAATAGATGAAAATCAAAAATTTAATTCTTATATATTATTATTAGAAGTCTGAGATAACTTTGGACATAGTTTCACTACTAATCTTTGTTAACATTAACGGAAGGAATGGAAACTGGTAACCGGTGGTATATGCGCCAACTTACGTGCAATATTCTCAAATAGTTAGATATATTTGGCGACAAATTTTGCTATAGTTCAACGTTCGGTCGTATTTAAAGTTTCAGTAATTAGCGCACGAATTCTATCCGAAGGAATAAGTTCTTGAAGAATGAAACGTTAAATTCTTAGAGCAAACAAGAACTTTCCTTTCTGTGATTTATGATTGTTTGCGTTTTGAATGAATCAATTACAATTACAGTGACGCTGAGTAAACATAACAAAATTTATAAATTTTTATCTTTTTTCTTTTTCGGATCATAGTACAATTATTGAGCGCAGGTAAACTTTATTTAGCTTTCACAATGTCAATAAATTTGTTTTGGCAGAGTAGTTTTTTGTTTTTGATTTACAACACAATCAAATGAAATCGGATAAAAATGTTATAAACTGGGTTTGTTTACGGTGGAACCACTTTAAATAGCACTTTTTCAAAAAGTTGTTTGTCGACTGACAGTTTCGGAAATTTAAAAGTGAACGATTGTTCAATGTTTGATACTTTCACTACATTCGAATCTTGTTTATTCTGCGTTAGAAGCAATAACTTTAATATCATTCTTATAATTTTATATATAAAATGCTATATTAAAATATATTTTACAACTACAAAACTAATACAGTTATTTAAGTTATTTTAATTATTTTAACTATTGTTTTATTTTTGTGTTAAATTATTATTTAGTAATGAAATTTATTTTTTTAAATCTGTCTAATTGCTCATTTTAATTATCTGAAGATAGAAATATATTAACATAAAAATAAACAAGTAACACAATTATTTCTCATCTATTTTCTTGAGAATAAATAATTAAAATCTTTAAGGAAGAATGAGATTTTAAAAACATTTTTATATCAGTATTGATTTATATAAATCGATGAACAACAATTTCTTATAAAATTTTACGAAATTTTTGAAATAAAAATGATAAATTTTTTTAGAAGAATTTATATATATCTAATAGAAAATTCGTACAATTTATAATTTATGACGTAATGATATTCTTTTGAGATTATTATTTTTAATGTTTATTCAAACAGCAAATTTTTAACTTAGTTTTCACAAAGCTAAAAATTACTAGAGATGTTTATAAATATATACTTTATCTCATATCGTTTGTTATCACGTTCCACCAATTACTTCAAGCTAAGATTTCAAGCAATAGCGCAAAATTGTGCGTAATTGGCAATAGTGGAAGTAAAATCGGAGTCACATTTAAAGCGTGCTAATTTTGATGCTAAATCAGCGTAATTGCATTAAGCCGAATTATTGCACAAATTATCGTTCATTCTTTAAATATTGTACGATACAGATGAAATAATGTGCAAGAGACTGTTCAACAAATACATATATCTTGAATGTGATCAATACTTGCAGAGGTTTTCACCAGAATTATATACCCGTATTATAAGATACACATGTGCATAACAATATATAAAATGATATTCTTTTTAATTAATTCTTTTTACTGTTTTACAAAAGAAGAACTCAGATATAACTAATACTGCTTGACGTACCGAGAAATACTAACATTATTTATAAAGCTCGCTTGCCATAATCGTTTTTATAACGAAAAATATTATTTACTATTCTTTTATACATATATATCATCTTTCTCAGTGCTCAAGCAGTGCTACGCAAGACAAAGATTTCTTTCAGCAAAACGTCAATAAAATTGAATTGAGGGAACAGTTTTTTTTTCCCCGGATCAGGATTTTTTATTAGGTACAACTCTTTTTTTGTCGTTGCAAATTTAAATACAGTACGCGCGAAATGAGTGCTCCTTCAATCAATCTACGAGATTGATGAGACACTCGACTCGGAGTAAACGATTTTACTTTTGCAATATTTGCAATGTCCTTGCAATATTTTCATAGCTCACAATTCTGCGTGTCGAGAGTTCGTGCCTCGTGCACGTTGTACATACTTTAACTTCATGAACTTATCAAAGGTCCGTACAATATGCAGTTTACATGTACAGCTCTTTAAATGGATGTACGATACACCCTTCTTCGCGTGTCCACATGTATAAAGAATATTCGCCTTCAAATTGCTTATCCCAGACTGTATTGCGATGTAGATAATGGACATCCTACGATTGTTGCAATTGTACGGCAACAGGATATACGCTAGTCTCGCATGATATATAATGTTCTCTTTCTTCCCTAGGATTATATTATGCTTGCAACACGCAAGCGTCACGTATAAGTGCTCTGAAATTGGCGATACATTTGACAGGAAAAGACATTTATTGTCAACAAAATATTTAATTTTTTTTTTATAAAGAAAAAACACGCGAATCTAATTACATATTTAATTTAATCGTCATTGCAACAAATGAGTTCTTCTGACGATATAATCGTAATTTCGAGAAATCTGAATTTTGCCAACTGTAACGTCGATCTTGTAGCACTGCGCACATATGTTTCATATATAGTTGATTGTCCCTCCACTGACCCGTGCTCAAAGTTCACATTAATGTCATGGACATTAATTCTGTAATGAGATAAAGCATAACTGGTAACCTGTTCTGATAGTATTAACGTAAGAAGGTGATGCTCGCTCAACTGAGATTACTTGGATTAATGTTGCAAGTGTTGAAGCTGCTATAATTGGATATGACATCATCGACTAACGTGAATTTTGTGATTTATGGGCCAGTGTAACATAAACATCTCGCCCTATATTGCGAGATTAAATCCAATTAAATGAATAATTAATGAAATTAATGGGACGATATTGTTAGAAAATAATTTATGTGATATCCACATATATATATATATTAGAAATGTATATTATAATCTATATATATCTATAAGGCAAGGTCGGTACGAGCGGTGTAACAAAACGCTTTGGTCGGCGCTTTCGAGTTCACGGAGCGTGCATGTTTCTTTTTCGCTCTTTCTCCCCGATTTTTTTTTTTTTTCTCTCTTTATCTTTCTCCCTTTCTCTCTCTTAAACTCTTTTTGTCCCTCTTTCTCTCATTCTCTCGTAATTTTGTTCTTTTCACTTTCACTACTCTTCCTCTCTGTATCTCTGATTTCGTCTTACGACGTTTCAGTCGAACAACATCTCGTTACCGATAGTACGATAGTTCACTTTACGGGGAAAAGAAGTATACAAGGAATGCACACTTTCGTTTCCACATGTGTTGGAATGTTATTTGTGTTTTTTGTCATATAAGGAAGCTTTTGTTACACCCCTCATTATACCCTCACCTGCATGAAGGACATCTTTGCGAACTGATGCTTTTCTTTTTGGCCAATGTAGCCCTCTGCATCATAAATGCATACACGTAAAAGGCTGTGTAAATCGATCGATGGATTTTTTAGTCGAGACTGCAAAACTCTCTGGGCCGTTCGTTAATCATCGTTTTGCACGAAACTCACTCGCGATTGTGTAGATAACGCGCAAGCCTGGTAGCAGTGTGATTTTAATCTCTCTTTTTTTTATTACTTTGTTTTTATTGGCCAATCGTATCATACCTTGTAATTATTGGATTGTCCACACAGAGACGGACAATATATGCCGATTTAGAGATACCCGTTTCACGCAAGCTACATCTGTATAAATTTTTTATCGCATTTTGAAAGTATAAAATGACGGATGTATTTTTTTCTGGATAAAATTCGGATAAGCTAAAATTCTATTATTGAGGAAAAATGTACACCCTCTTGACGTCTCTTCTGCATCATTGTTGTCTACAAATGTTTGACACGTGCAAAAGTTTCCGTACATGCAGTTGAGGGTAGATCGTAAATAACATCATCTATTCCAGTTCGGATAAAGTAGACCGTTGTTTAATATAAATGCCGCGGTTTGATTTTACCTCGCAAGAAATCTAAATACAGCGGGCGTCATTGCTAATAAAAATCTTCGAGATATTTCTCTAATAAGTGTCACAGTAAACACGCACTAATGGCTTCACAAGTAAGGCACTTCCCTCTTTCTCCGTACCTGAAAATCAACGGACATTATTTCCGACGTATTCTGTACCTGAAAAAAAAAAACAAAAACAAAAATTGCGAATCTATCCTAGAAATGTTGCGACGTCGAACGATTATGATGATCCTTAGAAGCTTCTAGTCTCTCATTGTGTAAATATTTTAGTTCTGAAAGATCGAAATATAGTTGCAATCAATATTGTTTAATATAATAATCGCGTGCGGTTCAGTTTTCAATTATAATTTTTCAATATCTTGATGTGAGACGTAGCATTCGTTTGTAAATACTCTGTACTTATATATCTGCTTATGTTCATACATGTGTTTTTTAACGTAGCGCCCAGCCTCTCGCTCTCTCGTTATGCACCATGTAGAAATGCAACAAGGAGGAAGTGGATATGTTAAGAAAGTGATATATTGTCTACTTCCTCGCACTCTATACTTTACATATGTACACTTACACACGTATACATACACACATATATACGTACATACATATATACATGCAACGGCTTGATTGGATTAGATTTTGTAAAGCGTTATAAAATGTGTTGGGAGTTTATAGATGTTATAAGAGATATACGCAGATCTCTTATCGATGTATAACTTCAAGTTATTGGTGTGACACAAATATCTGTATGCGATTGCATAGTATATAGATCATATTTTCCGAGATATACAATTTCATTATACTTTCGGGAGTGCAAGGTAGAAAGACGCAGGACAGATGAACGTTAACTATCTTACTTTACGTTATAATAATGTTACGAGCTCGAAAGGAATAAGTATATACGCGACAAGAATGACTCAACAGATTCGATTATAGATACGCAGTGACTGTCGCCTGCGAGAAAAATCGCTATTTTTGATAACTGCAAATGTGTACGCGTATTCGATAAATCGAAAATCGGGCGACAAGGGTATAAGTCCTTACTACAATACGTATCAAAGCGCTATCCCTCTTTCGCGAAAACGAGCTTACGAAGTTAAACAGTTCTCTGTCCCTTGCGTCTGCATTATACACTCGTTACACAGTGAAAAAGGGAGCATTTACGGCTAATAATCGTTGCGCAAACACGTGCGCACTCGGAACAACTGAATAACAACCCGTCTACATATATGGTACGAATAAGACAATGTAACTCTAAGGGCGTTACGCGATGACGAGCATAAAACGAGGACAGGGGTATATCTCTCAAGTGTTACACGGGAAGCGAGACACCCTCGGTAACGATAAGCACCCCCCTCAGCCCCGACACCGTACCACATTGCATTTCCGCCATCACTCTCTCTCGGACCCCCCAACCCCCCTCAATCGCACCTTTAGGCAGGAGAGCGGCAACAGCATCGACGAGCGCAACAGCTGCGGCGTTGTTACCCTATACAGTGCATTGTACGAAGATATAATAAAGCATGAACCGCGCTGGAACACACCACGAGTCGTCGCACGTTACCTATATAACGTGACCTCTTGTCCGTGTCCGTCGTAGAAATAGAGAATCGACGAACGACACATGCACATCCCGCCCCCATACATACACATACATATACACGCAAGACATTGTCTGTCTGTCCGTCTGTTCCGTTAGACACACATGCTCAAATGTGTTTAACATGCCCCTCCGTATTGTCATTCTCCATTACCACCCGTTTATCGCTCTTGCACCATGCAACGATCGTGCTCGATTGCTGTTGACACTTTATCACCCCGCATCTCAAAATCTCATTAGACGTCTCGAGAAAATTGGTTCAACCTTTTTCGCAATTGGTAGCGCGCCTGTGAAAAAAAAGTCGCTATAAAAAACTTCAAAGAAAATAAAACTTTTGTCGTACATATATATGTTGTACTATACACGATATGTGTGTATAGCCTCGTATATTAGATAGATTCAATTATAATTGCATAATTTTAAAATTATGTATTTTTTTTAATCATCAAAAAAAAAAAAATATTTTAATTATTTATGAACATACACAAAAGTTGAAATTCTTAAAAATGATTATTGACTTGAATAAGACAGTAACGTTCTTTTATAATAATAAGACATTGATATTTTTCGATACATTTTTCATTTACGGCTGTTTTTTCACATAATAAGACGCGGATTAAACGCGTAATGCACAGAAATCCTATTTGTTGAAATTGATCCTTCAATCTCGCCATTCTCAGATTTTATTCTGGGCACGTGCGTATCTTCTGCTTCTGCCGGCGATTCCGTACTTTCGATTTATGACGTTTTCTGCTTCGTGAAGAATATGCCACGAGAAACGAAAATATGATTCGACGTACGTTTCTGATCGCGTGCGAGAAAAAGCGTCTATAATATTTGTATCGTCAGGCGACGTTTGGAGTGAGCTGAAAACGATATCGGTTTCTCGGAGTAAATTCGCGAATGATGGAAAAATCTTCGGTGACTAAAATCTTATTCCATCCTTATATCACGCGTCTCACTCTTCATTAATTACCCTCAATCACAACGCACCACTTCACACAAATGTTACTTGCAGTATACATGGATGAAATAGGTAATCTCTACGTGTCTGTGTGTGTTGTTCACTTTAATAAACCCCGACCTACATTATCTGTGATGTTCGTGATCCATATAGAATTTTGACCCCTTTACAGAAATGACCGAAAAACTATTTCACAAAAGCACAATCGATTCTCCAAAGAACGTATCGCAGTATAATGCAAAATAATCGATTTGATTTAATTCGCAATATTTAATAATATATAAATATGTGTACCGTACGACATGAATTATCACATAGTATGCTATACTAATTAGCCTACTGACCTAGATAAAACTTGAAAATTATAATTCGTTCAGATATGTTAAGATATCTAATATAGATAAATAAAGAAGATATCTAAGATTTTTCAATCACGGTTCAAGCTGATGAAAAATATGCGTCGATGCACGTTGTTAATTCAATCGAGTTAAGATCCACCATTGCCGCGATAGACTGTCGCAAAGTTTTCAGTCGAGTTTATTCTTGTGTGTGCACACTGCTGCGATACGATTCTTTTTATCTCCCCCTTCCGAAAGGCAAGCCCGAAGCTTGGCTCTTCGGTCTGGCACTCGGGAGCAGATAGTCCGATCCCGATGGAAATCGACAAGAGGATTCAGCAGCATCAGCAGCAGTCAGTCCACCAGACGAGTTGTCGATAGCGCAGTACCTGCTATATCACTGAGTAGAATTGTCTTTCCCAGTGTCGCCTGAAAATCCCATCAGCAGCATACCATCGTCAACCTCTTCCCATCGTTCGCCCGTTCATTTCTTCTTTGAAGTAGTGCGCAGCTCTTCCAATGCACGTCGGAAACCCACATACTGAACCACCATGTCCATGCACTGTCCTCTGCGACGTTACTATGGAAACGGGATGGGCACAATCGCTCGCGGTGACTTTATTCGAACAGTGCGGCCTGAGAGAAGTTTGGGGACGCGTCGCGTCATTGCCGAGCTCTGCGGAATCGGTTTCATAAAAGGAACTCGCGTCATTATTCCTCCCGTCCGAATCGGAGCGAGATAGGAATTTGTAATCAGATAGAATGGAAATTTCCATACTATACAGGATACAGAGAGGATATGAATTCTATCGGGACTCGAGTTGCGGAAAATAGATATAATATCGATTTGTCAAAAATATATTTGATTGAAAAACTATACTCTCTCTCGTAGTAAACTCTCTTTCTCTCTCTTTTCTCTCTTATTTCTTCAGATAATTAACTTCAACATGCAATTTGTCTCCGTATTATTTTACGCCCCGGATATAATTTACTGACGGAGGACATTCTCCATATAGTCATTTATTTAACATTGTCTGTCCACGATTACCGGACAAACTATTTCCGGATATTCGAGAGTGTGTTAATATTACATTACCTATATACATATATAAATTATTACATCAAATTCATAAAATGAAAATCAAATCTAGATATTTTTGATTATCTACTAAATAAATATATTATGAAGTCGATTCGCAGAATGTATATATATCTTTATACAGACATATCTTTTTGTGTTGGACATTGTTTTAAAAATCTACTATTTTTCCTTCATTAAATGTTACACATTATTCGGTATTCGCTCATTTGTATTATAAGCCATTAATTATTCGTTATCCCACATAATCCACCTGGTATTAAAGCAATTATTAATGAAGCCGCAACGTGACAATGAAGTCATTGTGAGTATGACAAGTCGAGACTCTATCGAGACTTTGAAGCGTTAATAGAGTGTGTCTCTCGCCAACTTGTGAACATTTCGCCGGAAACAAGCACTCTCTAATCATTTGTGCGAAAGATCCGAGCTAAAGTTAGTCACGCGGATGCATAGTCCTGTTAATTTTGAACAGTGAAGAACCCCTAATCGCGGACTTTATATGCGATCGGAGGTAAACCACGAGAACTTCTATCAGCTTGCTCCCGTGTTTGAAAGTGTTTTATTTCCAATTGCGCGCAAGAGGGAACTTCTCTCTCCCACGTAAAAGCGCGAGGCGTAACCACAAGCATTAGAATGTTACTAATTGTACCAGTCCGCTTTGATTCCTCCCGACTTCCCGACGGAAAGCATCGAAAGTTCTCGCTCGAAACTCGCATTTCCGCGCCACGCTCATCACATGTGCCACAGAACTGCGAGCTCAAAATTACTTCGTATAGTCGACTCGTAACAGGTGTTGGGCAATGTACCGGAGAACAACTAATAATCTATACGCGCAATATCATTTTGTATATAAAATACAAATAAGCAGACAATAATGAAAAAAATCGCTGCTATTTATTGTTTGCTTAATCAGATTGTATATCAATAACTGTACTCTGTATCGGTGACATTTGCACAATACAAAATACTAGTTTTTAATCAAACGTATAATTTACTTTAAACACTATTCCACACACATCTTCAATATAAAACAACAGAATTTTTTATTATTACAATATTATATAGCTGATTGTCATTTTTCAATCATTAAAAATGTCGCTGATTCACAGTGCAGAATGCTTCTGCAGATTACAGATGATGATGATGATTCTAAGAGATTGGAAATCAGAGATTGGAGAGAACAAAAATGAAATTTCTATATTTATTCGTGGTAACAGAAATATGTAATAATTCACGTGAAATTAATTTCTTTCTACATCTCTGGACTATCGAAAATTAAGTACTTTGAAGCAGAATCGGTTTTCATTCCCGATTTAGATACTTTACGCGTAGATTATGCGTGGGAGCCCAACGCTTGTAAGCGTCGAGGGTACGAAACATCAGTTTCTATAATAGTACGAGAGAATCTATTAAAGCCTTGCATGTGTCACACAGCAATGCGCACCGTGCATCTCGGAAGCGTTGACGCGTGCGATTCAACCGTAGGTGCTCTTTATCGTTGATTGTATCATTCTTATCACTTTTTTTCTCCCCTCGCGCAAACGTGCGGGGGGCGGCCTTCGATTAATCCGTATTACGCTTGGTGCGACTCTAAACATATTAATTAATTGATCTTCCTTTTTTTCTGTTTCCTCAACACTCTAGTTGTTCAGGATTAAGCCTCTGCCAGTGTTAGTAAGTACCGCCACTTGATCTGGTGTGATTGGACTGCTGTAGTTAGAAGGCTATGCGTATACATATATATTACTTTTATATATATATATATATATATATATTACATTCATATATATACATTACATTGCCTCATACTCTATGCTCCTATTACCTATACACGCCATCGCTGAAAAGTAGAACTCTCTACTCAGACTTCCGTGTCTATCGGTTTTCCTTTTTAATTCCGCGTTTTTCTATGCAGCGTCTGTTTCTACTTCGCGACAGGAGTTTTCAAGCGCGAGTAATGCATATCGATACATTCGTTTATGTGCCTACAAACGAAAAAATTTCAATTCGCATGGATGCTCAGAGGAATGCTTTAGAAAATAAAAAAGAAGCCTTCAAAAAAGAGTCTCTCTTTCTCTCTGTAGTATATGCAGGAATTAATTATATGCATTAGAAGCTAAGAGAGAACAAAATATTTTAATTTTAATTAAGCTATTTTAATTTTAAGTCATCAATAGTTCGTGAGAAGTTGGAAATCAAAAGAGAAAATTCGCTAAATTAAATTTCGCGGATTTAAATAAATATATATAAATAATTTTACATAATTTTATTGACAATATAAATAAATTTAATAATATTTACTTCTCTTTTATATTTTTAGTCTGAACGTCCATGTATCTCTTAGTAAAAGAAATTTTTTCGTTTCTTAAAGCACTTGATGTAATTTGTGAAAACGTGATTATCCTGCCTGAGAACGTGTGGTTCTTTTGTTATGCTTGAATTCGAGGAATTTGATATTCCCGAAAAGAGCACTTGCTGACATAATGCTAGCACAGACATACCGCTTAAAAATCTACAGACAAAGTGCCACACGTTAACAGGAATCACAATGTTATCATGATTAACCGAGTACCTTCGAAGCTAACGATTCTTGTATATTTGATTTTCGAAATTGCGAAGTATAAAATCTTGCGATTGCCATACAATTCGAGAATTAAGAGTGGGGCGTAAGTTACTGAATTTTGTTTTATATCTTTTGATGGTTTGATTTTAGCCTGGAAATGTCTCTCCTATCGAAAAAACTTTATACGCGATTAACAATTTAATATTATCAATATGCATAAAACTTATAATTGTTTCACGTACATAGTGTAAATTTTGTATACGATTTTCTTATTCTTACATTATCGAATCTATGATCAGATTTTAACCATGTCCTCTATCATGAGAAATAATGGCAATCCTAAATAACAATTTCATGCAATTTTATCGATATGTAAAACTTATAACACAAACATTAAACCTGTACGAATATTATTGATATTAATTTATTGGTAAATTATAAGTGATGATATATTAACGTCAAATTATTTATATCAAATAAAAAAGAATGTTTTTCTGAGATATCAAAATGTAACAAAGTAGTCGCTGAACAAAACCGCAGAAAGTATTCAGCCGTTGTTCCCAAATTCTCTTCCATTCAATGCATATAATTAGTCCATACGCGTTAATTAGTCCAGGCTATTATATGCGATACGTCGATATTCTCTAACTTTAAAATATTCCGACAAAATTTCTAATTGTAATTAAAACCAATATATATACAATTACGCAATGTCTGTATCTCGGATAAGTAATATTCGTACAGAATGAATGAACAATCAATCTTTTTGCTCTTCTTCATATAATCCTCTCGCGTCCCTATATATTAATTAAATATTAATTAAATATATCCGCGACTCTCTGTGTTTCTCACGAATAATACGCGCGTTAATCAGAAGCCACTCCCGTCTCGTCATTATGCAACCATATTATTCATCATACCCATACCTCTTTATGCGTCGTTCTTTACTCACACGTTCATGTAGTGGCCGCGTCGCATACATAATCTGCATCATGCATCTTCGGTATGCGTGTGCGCGCGCGTATACATGTGCGTCTGTTTTGCGTGATGTGCAGCAACTAGTGCTTGAGCTTCTTGTAAAAAAAAAAAAAAAAAATACGAACTTACACTTATATACGTCTATCTATGTATATGCCTTTACATGTAAATACGTATTGTGTATCGCTAAATGACCAACTCATGTAGCATTACGCGACACATAAAACTCGCACAATAATCTCGCGTCCCCCCCCCCCCCCAATTGAAGAATCTCCCCTGAACCGATGAGTGTATCAATGAAACTGTAAAAATCGCACGACCCTTTCGAGTCGATGATATACCTAACTAAGCGTACCGATTGCAAAACGTCATATAGCGACGTTCAGAGACCGGCGAATCCATATCTCGTCTGGAAACTTGTTTTCGCGCGTGTCCCCTTTTTCCTAACTTTTAAGCGATGTGGCGAAATCGAGCTACGAATCGATCGCTGGTTGTCTCGAGATATAACATGTAAATTTTATATGCCTTGTGTTATATCGATACACTGCAATTGGAACAAACTTACGAGCGCTCTTTATTATTGCCATATTGATACCTTGTATTGTACATACTCTATACATCGTATATTGTTACTCTTTGCAAGAGCTATTGCCAGTGCTTATTATATTGCATTTTTTCGCTTCTCTCTCGCTAATCTAATATCTAGATTCGTTCGCTATATTTAGCGCAGAGCTATGTAGGTTTATCAGCGATCGATTTAGCCGTAGAACGATATCTTAGTCACGTCTCATGGTCGAGGATTTATTGTTGTTTATGAAATTTTTTTCTCACTAATCCTACAGATATTAATGATTTCACTGTGCGAATCAATTATATCTTACATATAATAAATTTGTTATTTTGCATATTCTGTGAGTAGTTTTCTTTTCAAATAATTTCTCTCATTTGATGTGTCAGTATACAGTGAAATCCTTGATGTCAATCCTAATAGTAATTTTGTAACAACGTGACATTTCTACCATTTCTAAGAAATTTTAACGTGTTTTTTACTGTACCAACAGATTTTCGTTCGAGCACAATTCGATTACGATCCACTGGAGGACGAACTGATACCTTGCGCGCAGGCTGGAATCGCCTTTAAGACCGGTGACATTCTGCAAATCATCAGCAAGGATGACCATCATTGGTGGCAAGCGCGAAAGGATAACGCGGCTGGTTCCGCGGGTCTTATCCCTTCGCCCGAACTTCAAGAATGGCGCATCGCCTGCATGTCTATGGAGAAGAACAAACAAGAACAAGGTAATGCAATTTGGCTATTTGTTCGTCTGTTTATATGTAAAATTGTTCGTTCGTAGAACACAAATAGCGTATCCGATATCAGATACTGCAGTAATGAAAAATGAAAGAACGATACTTGCGTGCCTTCTTGTCGAGATTCTTTTCCACTGTTCGATGAGGATGTGAACCAGTCTTCTTTTATTTTTGTTGTTAAATTGTTATTCTGCGTGAAAGTGGTGAAGCCATCTAAAAATTTTCTTTAAAAAATGTACATTTAATATAATGGAGCAATTATGGAAAATATTATTCCCTAAAGTATATATTTTTCACAATTTGGAATAATTAAACGTAAGAATATAACACTTTCTAACTTTATTGTAAAAGTTTTAAGGATGATTCTAAAGTATTTTTGAAAAGAAAAAACTTCTCTGGAATTGTAGGAACGTTAAAAGCTTAAGGTAACGATAATTTCGGTTGAAAACTCGAATAGGATGAGTGCGGTAATCACAGGTTCCAGCAGATCGCAGAATTTCTTTCGAATTCAGATCAGAAAATCAGAATTTTGCCGATTGAGAAAATCGTTATTACTATGTTCTTTCACCGCCGTTCCATCACTCCATTATCATCCTATCACATCTATTAATTCCAGTCAATTCCAACTGATTTTCACCGCTGCCAAAAAAACGAATGTGCTGATGAAACACAATGTCGTCTGTGTGTTGTTCGATGTGTACAGGTTTTCGATGGAGCATGTGGTATCGTTGTTATCAATCAATTATATCATAAATGAGATCGTGCGTATCAATAGCATATCATTCGCTGACTACGGATTAATTAGAGATAATTGCCGTTTTGTCACGCTGTAACACCTTGAATGAAAACAAAATGGAGATTGACATCTGTAATTTTATTAGTTGAGATTCCATACTTCCTTTTCTTATGATTCTTAATAGGGAAAAAAAATCTAAAGAAATTATTTCAACTTTTTATATTTTAAAAGAAGTGTCGCCAAAATTGCGCATTTTAACAGTTCTCTCTAAATTATATAATAATTGTCAATTGTCATTCTAGAATGAATAGAATCAATAATTAATACATTTGTGATGTTTGATATGTAAACTATATAAATATTGAATGAGAGAAAGAGAGAGGAGAGAGAAATCACTTTAATCAATTCAATACATTTCTAAAACTGCAGCTATATATTCGCATTTAGTGCTAAATGTATAATTATGATTTTAATCAAAATTGAATATAATATAATATATTCTCATGTTAATATATTCTCATATTAAACAAATTAAACATATAATCAAATAAATACATTTAGCAGTAAATGTTTAATTCTAAGCTTTAATTAATTACGCTTAGAGAAATCGAATCTTATTTTAAATATTGTATTTTAAATCAGTTTCAATTTATTCTCTATATGGTGTGTAAATATGTATCGATTTCGAATCTCGAAGCTAGGTACGAATGTTTTTAAGACCATTTTATTTGACTAAACGCGTCTATCATTTCCAGATGCTGGAGAAATAAAGAAAAAACTAACCATTACTTTGAATATTTACTATTTGAATCGTGAAATTTTGTTATCGTCTTTGTAGTAATTGTGAAATTTTGTTATCGTCTTTGTAGTAATCGTGAAGCATTTTAAAAAAGAGATGTTACTAGATATAAAAAGCTGGAAAAAGCAATTGATAGTTAATGTTATATATAAGATAATTTATCATCCTGAATTTCACATTTTTTATAACTTATCTTTACAATATATGTATACTTAATAGAAGAGGTAATATTTTTTCAAAATAAAGGTTAATATTTAAAATAAAAAATATATTAAAAAATCATAAAGTGAAAGAGAGAGAACAGTAAATAAGAAAGAATAATAGGTAAATAAATAATTCTTCAACTTCAAAGTATAATGTTAAAAATTGGATTAGAGGAATTGCAATTCTGAAGCTACCGTGCAAACAAAGAGCTGAATACTTTAAGAACACGTATATAGCAAGAAAAAGTTTAGATTGTCATGTATATATCTCTAAATATCTCTATATGTGCCTGCTGACACAAGTGGGTGGCATGAGAGACGGATTAGGAATAGGTAAACGGAGAAACTAGCGCTACAGGAATAATTAGCTGCAGTGATATATTTGTTGTTGTGTGTTATGCGCGGCTAGATGCTGAAGGAGAAGGTGGATGTTCTTCTCACACCGAAGGCTGCGACGGTTCGACAGGTACGTCTCTGCCTTCAGGTAGACACGTGTAGAGTCACGTAGAGGACCATTTTTATACGCATGAAATATAAACTGGATCTATGCTTCTACACACATGAATACAAAGGGAAGATCGAAAATGTACGGCTGAAAATCTCTTTTGATGGTTATATAAAAGAATAATAGTCTTGCTTTTAATAACTCATTTTATATCATGAAATTTATCACACTCATAGTTTCATAATGTAAAATGTGCGTAAAATATCTCTTTATAACATTTAATGAAATAAAATATTGACAAGGAATTTCATAAGATATTTGAGTTCTTTAATTTATAATTTTTATTTAACTTTGAAATTAGCAATAAATTAGTGTTATTGTTTTACTAACATCATCTGGACAAGAAATTTTGAAAGCTATACATCATATATTATATTGCTATTTCATATCAACAATGTATCATGCTTATTACACAGCGAATCAATATCTGTGCAATACATGCAATAAGCTAATCTCTAATCATCATTACAATTGTTTACTAAAAAAAATATATAGATCTGTAATATTTTTTATCTCTTATAATTCAGTGCTTCTTTAATAAATTATATTGTATTAATTTTAAAAACATTATTAATTTTATTCATTGCGTATAAATTAAAAAACTGTATTATTAAATTACACAATTACAGAAAGCAAAAAAATAGCTTTTGAAAGCTTTTTTATATTCCAGATCTGTACAAATAATTTTATAACATCACATATCAAACATTATGAGCATAAATAAAATAAATATAAGCATTATGTTAATAATAATTTATTAATATAGATAGCTATGCCATTCTGTGATATAAATTATATAGATGCTTTTACATAGCGTGCTTTAATGCATGCATTTGCTGCAAAACATTTTACGCACTTAATATGCTTATCGCGCACGATTTCATTCATAAACATACGTGCCAGCACGATTATAATCGGAACTTGTGATAGATCATTAATCGATTGTTCTAGATGTTAGCAAATAATGACACGCATTGTCAGCGAAATATCTTGCCAAAAATTTCGAATATAAAATTTTTTCCCTGTGAGTAACTATCTCGTAATCTTTTATATTCGAGAGAGATGAAAGTTCTCTTTGATGTTTTATGTACATTGAATATATTTTTAACTCTCGCTGTTAAACTCTCTCAACTATCCAAATATTTTGGCAAGATATCGCAGTTTACCCTGCACAGTCGTGCTATATCATCCGCAGCTATAATACGTTGTAGTTTCGCACACAACGAATCTTCCTAGTATATTCAGTAGCTCTCAACAATCACGGAAAATAACATTCATGATACAATTCATCATAGCTCCGATTATAATACCTATCTAAGGTTTCACGCATCAGTTACATCACGGACCTTACGTTGTCATCTTGTGACCTGCTGGAACACCCCTCTCAATAGGACTCCCAAGTGCCTTTGGGCATGGCTTCTTTCGAACTGGCTGACTGAGAATGAATTCTTTTTATCAATAGACAAGATTTTGCTTGACCCAGGAATCGATATTCGCAGAGTAGTTCGTTATTTCGTGTCGGCGTGATTCGTTGATTTCCGAAATGTTTCAAAGGATTGCTATCACATTAGTGCACATGTCGATACGTGCTATGTTCTTAACAGGATAACACATCATATTATATAGGCGAAGTAATTATTAGGAGAAGTGATCAGGAGATATTTTAGCGACGTGAACGACCTTTTGTGCAACTGATTTTTGCGAAAAATGATACTTTTCATATTGTCTTCTCTCGTCGTGAGATAAATTGCATTATTAATGTTTTATTGGTCAGGAAACTTCTGTAATAGATATTTACAACATGTATCGTAAAGAAATAACTGTCGTTTCATTCATTAATTTCTGGTACAATTGAATTTGTTTGTCTCCCTATGTGACGACCACAGTATTGTCATCGTTCTTTAAAATTAATTTATCGGTCGTTCATCGACACTATAAAGGCACGGGATTTATTAGTACGGATAATGGATTCTGTAACATGACACTTGCACAGTAATTTGCAAGTTTACACCAGGCAGACACTTTCGAGCAGAGATAGCCTCGTTTCCAGTTTCGCCGTCAACTATATTAACGATCCTTTCTACTTACAGTAAATTGCTCAATATTCGGCCGGAAAAAGAAGCAATACAAAGATAAATATCTTGCAAAACACAACGCCGTTTTCGACCAGCTGGATCTGGTGACCTACGAAGAGGTCGTGAAGCTTCCTTGTAAGTCTCATTTATTTTTTTACATATAGATGATTAATTAATATGACATAGATGTGCAATATCTATTTCTCTCTACATAGCCAAGGATGTTTATTTTTTATATTGTCCCGATGATCTTTTTATTAAAGTATGATTTTTTTTTAACATATATTTTATAAGTTTTATCACTCCAAATTTAATCTAATCTCATATGAATGTTATAGCGTACATAAAACATATGTTAATTAAAATTGTGTTATTTCTTTCTTTATAGATCCTGCCTTCCAACGGAAAACTTTAGTATTATTGGGAGCACATGGCGTCGGTCGACGACATATAAAGAATACGATTATTTCCAAGCATCCCGATAAATACGCCTATCCTATTCCACGTAAATATCTCAAATTTTTTATAAAGTTTTAAACTTATTTTCCCATAATTAAAAAAAAATGTGGAATTAAATAATTGCGTATAGATACATATATTTATCGGAATATTTATAAAACATGTTTTTTATACAGATACAACGAGGCCTCCACGAAGCGACGAAGAAAATGGTCGTAATTATTATTTCGTATCGCACGATGAGATGATGGCAGACATAGCCGCTAATGAATATCTCGAATACGGTAAATTATATAAATTTTTTTCTATTTGAAATTTTTTGAAAATAGTAACTATTAATCATCAACAATGAAAAATAAATATAATGATAGATCGATCTTCGATCGAAACATTAAAAACAGTACACGTTAAATACATAGAAAATAAAATTATGTAAGCAATGTGATTTAAAATATTTGTTTTATATTAACAGGTACACACGAAGACGCTATGTATGGAACTAAGCTCGAAACTATTCGTAAAATTCACGAAGAAGGCAGAATGGCCATATTGGATGTTGAACCGCAAGCACTGAAAGTTTTACGAACTGCTGAATTTGCACCTTACGTCGTCTTCATAGCTGCACCTGCATTTGCAAATGTTACGGACGTAAGTATGAAAATAATTTTACAAATTTATAAAGTAAACGTATATTGCAGATCTTTTTTTTATATGTCTTCGAAAAATGTAATTTGGGCACCAGTATATGAATTGCACCGCGTATTTTATTGAACTAGAACACAGCGCGCGCCATTCCTTGATTTTATATATAAAAAAGAATGAAATGTTTATATAAAGTTTGTTTAAACTTGATTAATATTTTTTGTCAGAAATCAGCTGATTAAAGCGCTAATTTGCTATTAAATTTTAAAATATTTAAAATAATTTTAAAATAAAAATATGTTATAAAAATTAAAATTATAATGTTACAAATAATATGTTATAATACCTTAAACTCGAATAATATTTTTTGACAGAAATCAGCTGATAACTGTCAAAAGATATTAATTGAGTTTAAAGTACTGTAACATTTTATTTAAAACTACTACTATTATTTTATAATTTTTATTACATACTATTATTTTAAAATTTAATTAACAAATTAACGTTTTAATCAGCTGATTTCTGTGAAAAAATATTAATAAAATGTTAATTTGCTAATTAAATTTCAAAGTAATAATATGTTATAAAATGTAAAATAATAATATGTTGTAAATAATATGTTGTAATACTTTATCCTCCATTAATATTTTTTGACAGAATTCAGCTGATAACTGTCAAAAATATTAACCGAGTTTAACGTAGCTAATTTCTATCAAAAAATATTTATAAATCTTTTTATAATAAAATCGTAATTAATCTCGATGTAGTAATTATCTTGATTATCAAAAGATTCTTGTAGAAAATTCTATTTTTTTGTTCGTACCTTTTGTTTTAGATTTATATACTGAATTTTTATGCATTTCATAATTAATTATTATATATATTTTTTTATGCATTGATTGCAATGCATTCATAAAAATATGTGAATTAATTATACAATTTATACAAAATCCATTATTTGAACCTTTAACAGAGAACAAAAAAATAGAATTTTCTACAAGAATCATTCGATCAAAATATCTGCGCTTCCATTAGATTCGTGCGTCTGTACACATCCACCACGCTACATGTCTCGTGCGAGACTGACCGCAAGACTCTGAGCAGCGGTATCGCCAAGCGCAGCCCATACGTCCGCCACGCTGCGCGTCTCGCGCGCGACTGATTCTCGAGATTCGAGATATTGCGATTGCGAGACTGATCGTCAGTCTCGCGCGGGACGCGCAGCGTGGCGGACGTATGGGCTGCGCTTGGCGATACCGCTGCTCAGAGTCTTGCGGTCAGTTGTGCGCGAGACGTGCAGCGTGATGGCTGTGTATAGACGCACGAATCTAATTTAACAGCGCGAATCTAATAAAAGCGCAGATATTATGATCGAAAGATTCTTGTAGAAAATTATATTTATTTAATTCTTTGTTAAAGATTTAAATAATGAATTGTTATGCATTGCTTAATTATGTCACATATTTTTATGCATGCATTGCAATCAACGCATAAAAAATATATTAATTAATTATGCAATGCATAAAAAGTTTAGTATATAAATCTTTAACAGAAAGTGTAAACAAAAAAAGTAGAATTTTCTACGAAAATCTTTTGATAATCGAGATAATCACAACATCGAGACTAATTACGATTTTTTGACAAAAAGATTAAGATTTTTTGATAGAAATTAGCTATTCTAAACTCGGTTAATATTTTTGACGGTTATCAGCTGATTTCTATATCATTTTTTTTAACATAAAATCGAGGAATCGCGCTTGTGTTGTTCTAGTCTTTAAAAAAAAAAAAAACAAGTTAAGTTGATTCTCGCAAGTATTGTTGCCTTTTTTTTGCGAGGTTGATTAGCTGCCTCGATTTGCGTTGTGCTCTATATTCATAACATCGAAATGCTGTCATTGCAAAGATTAGCAGTTTGACAAAATAAAATAAAATAAAATAATAATACGTTTTAAATAATATGTTTTAATACTTTAAATTGTTATAATAATGTGAATTAATATTTTTGACAGTTATCAGCTGATTTTTTATCAAAAAATATTAATCGTGGATGCAATA
Source organism: Prenolepis imparis (assembly GCF_030444845.1). Taxonomy (NCBI): domain Eukaryota; kingdom Metazoa; phylum Arthropoda; class Insecta; order Hymenoptera; family Formicidae; genus Prenolepis; species Prenolepis imparis. Next base: position 17,760,937 of record NW_028141161.1, read on the forward strand.
TAAACACATACATATATGTGACGAATGCGAAAAATCCAATAAAAAGAAACAAATGATATTTTTAAATTGATAAAAAACTGCATATATTTTTTTATTCTTTGTACTACTATTATACTTTTGACAATTTATTAAGAAATTATTTGTAATTTAATTTATCAATAATAATATCTTCAATAATCACGGAAATATATATACATATAGTAGACAGTATAAATGCTTTTTCAATCAGAGATTCTCGGCATGTATAAAAAGAATGGATAACATTTTTGTAAAAAATTTCATCACAAGATTTTGTATCTTGAAAATTTCAATCAACTTCAACGAAACATACCATTATGATTCTTCTAATCAGCATCATTTGTGTTTTCAGTTTGACGGTAGTCTGGAACGACTGGCGAAGGAATCGGACATGCTGAAGCAGGCGTACGGGCACTTCTTCGACCTGACCATCGTGAACAACGATCTCGACGAAACGATCGCTCAGCTAGAGGCCGCAATCGAGCGCGTGCACACGACACCCCAATGGGTCCCCGTTTCTTGGGTCTACTGACAGCGGTCTTCGCCGATTCGTCACATCGCCACCATGGACTGCAACGGCTCGTCGAGAATGAAGCAGTGATCGCCGGCACCATAACGGCCATCGGCTCACGATCCAGCCTCTCGTCGCGAAGATCTGACGGCGACGTCGACAGCTGCCGGCAGGAACCGACAGAAAGCAGCCGCGGGCTCTTATGTCGGACCAATCGGATATAAACCGGAAAAACGTACTCGACGCCGATCGGCTCGACGGTGAAACGATCGACTGGAGTGCGTGACTATATGATGGCCGTGTGTTCATGAAGTTCTTTCCATCTCGCTGCAAATATAATTGTTACCAGTCGCGGGACACAAGGGGAAATTAAATAACGACGTGTCGAAGTCGTCCTGACGTCGTCGATGAGCGTTGTCGCCGCATCCCACCATCGAGACGTCGGATCTTCCAGAAATTGTGGAACGCACCATCATCGCAGCACGGCGAAACCAGTGACGACAATTACGTCACAATGCGTCTAAAATAAATTTAAAAAAACGGACGCCTTCTCGCGGACCACCAACTTCTCCTGCACACTTCCTTCTCCTTTTGTTCCTCTCTTCCTTCTCTCTCTTTCGAAAAACTTCGAAAATAAAGAGATAAACACAAAAAACCGATTAGCTGGAACTCCTCTTGAACGAGACTACTATGTACGAATGCATGTCTTTCTCTCTATACAGTCTGTCGCATTCCTGGCACAGTTTCAGCGAAGTCTAACATGAATTTCTCACGATTTACAACCATCCTAGAGGCAGTCGTTTACGACGCGTGTCATGTGCAGTGAATACGGTAACATGCGACAACAAGCACCAAAGAATATATCCCGTTTACGGAAAAACCAAACGAAAAACAAACAATAGCCGTTCCATGCTTCACACGGATGTCAACCGAACGGCTGCACCTTCTCGTATCCTACCCTGCGAAAATCTATCAGTCGACTTTCCATAAACTGTAATTGCCTCCTTCTATTGTACTTTATTATAACTATTTAAACGAAAAAAGCTAGAGATCGTGCGGCACGGCAGTGCCCGTAAATAAATATATATATATATATATATATATATATATATATATATACACGCATATAGGAAAAAGACGAGGGTCCTATCGTAATAATCGAAACCCGTCTGACTGTTCAATCGAAAAGAGGGAGGGTAAAACAAAAAAAAAACACAGAACATGAACTCTCTGGTGTGCTGCCGGCCGTCCGTTATTTAACTGTAACTTTTAAGCAGTAGAGAACTTCGCCGGTTTCGTCTTAGTACTTCTACTAATATCTAACGAGTGTTCATCTCTTGTCGCGGGAATCTTACTGCGACAAATCTATACGCGTATGCTACACGAGCGCTTTTTACGTTCACAGTGCCGTCTTTTCTATATCTTTCCTTATATATATATTGTGTATCTTCTTTTTTATTTTTTTTTTCTGCCTCTATATTCCTAATCGCTCACCGAGCTTCTTTCCACGTACTTTCGATAAAAATCGGGACCGCCGTTGGAGCGGGACGGCTCGCTCGCTCCCTCGCTTGACCGTGCACTCGCCCACGCCATTTGTCGTTATATTGTTCATGAAACATATTATCAAAAGCTCAAATATATTCACTGATGCACCACCGAGAGATTGCGACGTTCTTATACTCTGTACGGGAAAAGCTTGGAACCGAACATCTCGGACGAATGCACGGACGGCGGATATCGATCCGGCAGCGAGAATTCTACGCTCTCATTCGAAAGAACTTGTATATGCGATTATTAAGTTGACACATGAAACACACACACATACACACACTTACGTATATACACATGGGCACATATGTCAAAATTACAATGCCACTCTGTTCGCATTACTTACTACACCCTCGTACAAAAGCGCATAAGATCGAATGACGAAGTAACAAAACAAAAAAATCGCGGATTATTATAGGATATTTATAAAACGTAAATTTCAAATAAATAGGTAGTCTATACCAGCTATATGAAATAATAATGGAGGAGAGAGACAGTTCGCGCAGAAGAAGATACACATGCACACTGTACACACAAGTTTATTATACGCCACATATATATATACACACACACACACATACACACGCACATCTATCCATTCAACACAATCACACTCATATACACGCACACACACACGCACATAAAGAAATGCAGTCGCATGCGCGTGAGTGCAGATTTACAAGATACAGATTTAACGACTAGATAATTAATTTACAAGTGATTAAAGAAAAAAAAAAGATTAAATGTATGAATAATTAATACTAAAAAAATTATTAAGAGACTAATAGGTGATTTGCATATGCATATGCCCGTAGAACGAAGGAGTGAATGCGTGTATACATGCAGGCGCGGTGTGATAATTAATATTGATAACAACCTCGAAGCTCATTAATTGTGGATCTCGCGCTTTCGTCAATCAGCCTCTCATCCCTCGGTCGTCGCAATGATCTCGAAACATACGTACATAAGGCGAAACTTAACTAAGCGCGCATCTTACTCACCCCCCGGGGGTGCGTTCTTCCTATTCTGTACGCCGAGCGTCCACGACAAGACGAGTTTTCGTCGTGTAGCACACACAAAGGCACACACTTGATTATTATATATTTCAGAAACGCAAACGACGGGGAGGTCAGAGTATCGCGCTCGCGAGGATCGGACAGAGAGCCGATTTTCACAGAGCCAAATATGAATTTGTAAGTGAGTAATATAGGATACTTGCGAGAGAAATAAAAACAAAAAAAAAAAGGGTTGCCCGCCTGGGGTGTGATAGCGTAACGTATGCGTAAAATGTTGTGAAAGCGTGAGAAAAATGAGTCACAAGTGATTTTGTAATATTTCTTATAAGTTGTAGCTGCCATATCCAGTAATTAAGTACTAGGTGCGTTGAGTGATAATCTGACGACGACTGTTATGCTAATGATAATGATGATGATGATGATGTTGATGATGATAACGGTGATCGTGATGACCGATCACGTGCTGTCAGTTGCACGTGTGTGTCAGTTAAATTTGGGTGAGTTGTGCTAAGATGTTGAGAAAGACGACGGGTCTAAAGAAAACAATAACAAGTTCATTACAATTATGTAATTATAAATAAGAGGAGAAGAGACGAAGAGTATTATAACACGTTGTTAATTGAATTAATAAAATTAGCCCAAAGTAATGATGGTGTTTGATTTGAAGGTAATTTACGTTTATGTCTTTTGCATTAATTTTTTATTTTTTATTTTTTTTTACATTGTCTATATTTTTTTTTAAATGACGTCTATGTTTCCGTTTTAACGGATGTCTTCTGTTGCCGTAGCCTCTATTGGCTGATATCGACGCCGGGATAAGCATATCTTCCGAGCTGTCGGTCTTATTGCACTGTGTTTGGTCCATAGGAAACATGTATTCCAAATCGATGTCATATCTAAAAAGATAAAAATTTATTTCTGATAATCTCATAAAATAACAAGTATGCTGCAATTTAATTTAAATAATTCGTCTTATTTCTGAGAATGATTTTCTTTTTGTGAAAAAATTTAATTTAAATATGTTAATTAATTTTAAGAAATTAATAAATCTATCTTCTTTTAATGACTAGGGAAAAAGAAAAGGGGGCGTTATTAAGCTCGGAAATACAGGATGTTTAAAATCAATGATTCAAAATTTATATTGATTAGGAGAGAAATAAGATTGTCTTGTATTAACTAATTGTAAGATAACACTTTGAAGTATATTTTATTATTTGAAAGATTTTTCAATAGACAAAGTTCTGTGGAAACTCTATTCGTAATAATATCAAAACAAGCCTATAATGTACCTAGGCAGCTTCTCTCGAAGATAAGAAATGACGTTTGCCCCAAGGCTCTCTTCGCGGCTCATGATTAAGCTAGATAAATATCGTGGACTTTTGCTCTTCTCGGCACAATGCATTAGTAAGGCCCAGGATTTATAATCTGAATCTAACACATACGTATTGTATACTCCTTCATCTAAAAAATATCAAATTTATCATAAAATTATTGCAACATATGTATATACATATATATATGAGCTTTCTCTTGAAGATATACTATTTTGAAAAAAATCAATATGTACTTCTAACCGATATAATCAAATTATTATAAATGATTTGTAAGAAAACATTTTCAGCTTAAGAGTTTTGAAAAAAACATTCATATTTAACATTACAGTAAAATAATTAAAATATTTCTCCAATTATATAATAATCAAATTACACAAATTAGATTAATTACAAATAAATAACTATTTACACGGAAATTCAGCGTGTACCCAATGAGCAGGTAAGTCCGGCGAGGGAATTTTCCACGTGATGTTACCAATGAGTAGCTCATTAATGGGATCATCGGTAAAGCTGTAAGTGAAATTCATAGTAACTTCGGCGTTTTCAGGCGAAACCGAAAGCTCGGCTCGCATACATCTGTATGCAAGAGCTTCCTCTGAACTTGCATAGTACTGTACTATGTACCATAATCCGAGAAACTGTAAAAAAAATGCAAGATGTCTGTTATGAGCGAGTATATGTAGATACGAAGTCACGTGTAAAATAGGTCTAACAGTTCACACAAGTCACGTTGATTTTCTTAGCACTAAACATATGCTAATGAACGCGTGTGTAATGCGGGTCAAACGATCGCACTCAATAGTAAACGATGTTAAAAACAGGTTCAAGAAATTTTCTAGATGATTATTGCCTAGTCTTTATTCTTAAACGCATTTCTTATCATTTTTTCAACTGTATAATATAATATTTTCTTTTTCATAAATACAATGTATAAAAAAATTATGTAATTATATATACTCTTCCTAAAATATATATTACTCATTATTCCATTGAAAGGAAGGCATTCTTACTTAATACATTTAAACAAAATATTTTATCTTCTTATTACGAAAACGTACACATTTTAAGTTATTCTTTACTCATTATAGAAGCGTGAGATATTTCAAAGTTTTGAATAATTACAGTATATATATTTTGATTCAATATCTATCTCTATAGAATCACATGCTGTCAATCTAAAAAAAAAGGCTTCAAATATTATACTAAAAACACATTGTAATAGCTATCAAAAGTTTTCATCTTCCTTAAATTATGTCAAATTGAAAAGTACACATTATGAAAATATAGAGCGATTATATTTTAAATAATTATCCCCATTGCTATAAGAAATTCAACTATCTCTATCTAAATAGATATCAATTGTTTTGGTATGTATTTTTAAGTCACTTTGTAATTTTGAAAAATAAATATAAGGATTAAAGTAAAGAATAAATCCAAAGATTAAAGCTTTAATGACACACACATTTTATTTTACTATTTATTACGTGCTACGCGCGCACCATTCTTCGATTTTATGTTAAACAAAATAATATTTTCAAAAAAACTATATAAAATTTGTTTCAACTCCATTAATATTTCTTGACAGAAATCTGTTGATAACTTTTATTTAATATACATATAAATTATGTATGAGTAGTATAGAGTCCACAACAACAAAAGTATCGATTTTTAATATTTTAAGGAAAGACAAAAATTTATCGCTAATATATTTCGATAGTACATTGTTTGCAGAATATATTTGTACCCAGCAGACACCAGCGTACAAAATTTTTTATTTAATATACATAATATAAGAAAGTGCCGCATAGTGTCCGCGGCGACCCCGTGTCGATATTTAATATTTAAAGGCTAGCCAAAAATTCAGTTCATCGCTCGTATATTTCGATGAGTTGTAAAATATTAAATGTCGACACAATGGCCTATATTCTGGATATTCTTTTATCGATAAAAGAAAATCCAGAATATGGGCCTATGCAGCGCATTCTTATATTATATATTTATAAAAACCAAAAATTCATCGTTAGTATTAAATAAACAAATTCGTATGCTCAAATCTGTTTTTTTGGTATAAAAATAATCTGCAAAGAATATAATATTAAAAAAAAACAATTAATTTTTGGCTCTCTTTTAAATATCAAATATCGATACTTTATAGCCACGGACATTATATTAACGCAGAATTATATTATGTGTATTAAACGAAAAAATTTGTACGCTCGAATCTGTTTAATATAAAAGTAATCTGCATATAATATACTATTTAAAAGAACATCCGATTAATTTTTGGCTCTCTTTAAAATATTAAAAATCGATACCATAGAGCCGCAGATATTATGAAACGAAAAATTATATTATGTGTATTAAATGAAAAAAATTTATACGCCCGAATCTGTTTGTTATAAAAGTAATATGCATAAAATGTACTATTAAAATCTTTAAAGATCTCTTCAAGACTTACAAAATGAGCCGACACAAAATTTTCTAGGCTTTATAGAGGCCTTAATCTTTTCAAGTTTAAACGTTCTTTTAAAGATCTCTTCAAGATGAACATAATGAGTTCGAACATAAAATGTTCTACGACCTACGCAGGCCTTAATTTTTGAATTCAAAGTTTAAACGTTTTTTGCGACAATTAAGGCCTGTGTAAGTCGTAGAACATTTTCTGAGGGCTCATTTTGTAGGTCTTGAAGAGATCTTTAAAATGCGCCAGAAGAAAATGTTCTACGATTTATACAGGCCTTAATTTTCGTAAAAAACGTTTAGACTTTAATTTCAAAAATTAAAGCTTTGAAGGAACCTTTAAAACGTGCTCAAAGAAATTGTTGTATGACTTACACAGGCCTTAATTTTTTAATTCAAAATTTAAACGTTTTGTGCAAAAATTAAGGCCTGTGTAAGTCGTAGAACATTTTATTTGGACGTGTTTTAAAGGTCTCTTCAAAGCTTTAATTTTTTAAATCAAATTCTAAAAAAAAATTCTCTGTGAAATATTATTATTTTATTATTTTGTAACATATTTGCATTTTAAAATTTAATTAGCAAATTAACGCTTTAATCAGATGATTTCTGTCAAAAAATATTAATCAAGTTTATACAAACGTTATATAAAAATATCAATCTATTTTCTATAAAATCGAGGAATGGCGGGCGCGCAGAGCGCGCAAGTTAGATCAAAAAGTTTGTACGCTGGTATGCTGATGGTACCATCATAATCTGCAGACAATACACTATTGAAATATATATATAATTAATTTTTGGCTCGTTATAAAATATTGAAAATTAAAATTTTTAAACCGCGGACCCCATACTTCGCGGAATCATTTTACTTATATTAGATCAAAAAGTTTGTACGCTGGTATGCTTATGGTACCATCAAATTGTGCAGATAATGTATTGTTGAAATATATAAAGAAATATTTTTTGGCTCGTTTTAAAATATTAAAAATTATAATTTTTAAACCGCGGACCCTATACGGCGCGGATTCATTATACGTATATTAGAACAAAAAGTTTGTACGCTGGTATGCTTATGTTACCATCATATTGTGCAGATAATGTACTGTTGAATATATAATAGAATAATTTTTGGCTCGTTTAAAAATATTAAAAATTAAAATTTTTAAACCGCGGACCGCATACGGCGCGGATTGATTTTACGTATATTAGATCAAAAAGTTTGTAGGCTAGTATGCCGATGGTACCATCATACTGTGCAGATAATGTACTGTTGAAATATATAAAAGAATAATTTTTGGCTCGTTTTAAAATATTGAAAATTTAAATTTTTAAAAAGGACCACATACTCCGCGGATTTATTTTACGTATATTAGAACAAAAAGTTTGTACGCTGGTATGGTTATGGTAACATCAAATTGTACAGATAATGTATTGTTGAAATATATAAAGAATAATTTTTGGCTCGTTTTAAAATATTGAAAATTAAAATTTTAAGCCGCGATTCCCATACGGCGCACAATTATATTACGTATATTATACCAAAAGGTTTGTAGGCTGGTATTCAGATGGTACCCACATAATGTATAGACAATGTACTGTTAAAATATATGAAAGAATAATTTTTGGCGCGTTTTATAATATTGAAAATTAAAACTTTTAATCCGCGATTCCCATACGGCGCACAATTAAATTACGTGTATTATACCAAAAGGTTTGTAGGCTGGTATTCTGATGGTACCTTCATAATGTGTAGACAATGTACTGTTAAAATATATGAAAGAATAATTTTTGGGGCGTTTTAAAATATTGAAAATTAAAATTTTTAAACTGTTGACCCCATACTTCGCGGATTCATTTTACGTATATTATATCAAAAAGTTTGTAGGCTGGTATGCTGATGGTAACATCAAATTGTACAGATAATGTATTGTTGAAATATATAAAAGAATAATTTTTGGCTCGTCTTAAAATATTGGAAATCGATACTTTTTACCGCTGACCCTATGCGACGCAACGTTATTTTATGTATATCAAGTTAAAAAATTTGTACGCTGGTGTCTGTTTGGTACCAAAAGATTCTGTAATCAATGTACTATTAAAATGTATAATCGATGAATTTTTGGCTCGTCTTAAAATATTGGAAATCGATACTTTTTACCGCTGACCCTATGCGACGCAACGTTATTTTATGTATATCAAGTTAAAAAAATTGTACACTGGTGTCTGTTTGGTACGAAAAGATTCTGTAATCAATGTAATATTAAAATGTATAATCGATGAATTTTTGGCTCGTCTTAAAATATTGGAAATCGATACTTTTTACCGCTGATCCTATGCGACGCAACGTTATTTTATGTATATCAAGTTAAAAAATTTGTACGCTGGTGTCTGTTTGGTAACAAAAGATTCTGTAATCAATGTAATATTAAAATGTATAATCGATGAATTTTTGGCTCGTCTTAAAATATTGGAAATCAATACTTTTTACCGCTGACCCTATGCGACGCAACATTATTATATGTATATCAAGTTAAAAAATTTGTACGCTGGTGTCTGCATGGTACCAAAAGATTCTGTAATCAATGTACTATTAAAATGTATAATCGATGAATTTTTGGTTCGTCTCAAAATATTAGAAGTCGATTCTTTTTTACCGCTGATCCTATGCGACGCATCCTTAATTTATGTATAGCAAATGAAAAAGTTTGTACGCTGTTGTCTGCTTGGTACCAAAAGATTCTGTAATCAATGTACTATTAAAATGTATAATCGATGAATTTTTGGCTCGTCTTAAAATATTGGAAATCGATACTTTTTACAGCTGACCCTATGCGACGCAACGTTATTTTATGTATATCAAGTTAAAAAATTTGTACGCTGGTGTCTGTTTGGTACGAAAAGATTCTGTAATCAATGTAATATTAAAATGTATAATCGATGAATTTTTGGCTCGTCTTAAAATATTGGAAATCGATACTTTTTTGACGCGGACCCTGTGCGACGCATCCTTATTTTATGTTTATCATATTAAAAAATTTGTACGCTGGTGTCTGCATGGTACGAAAAGATTCTGTAATCAATGTACTATTAAAATGTATAATCGATGAATTTTTGGCTCGTCTTAAAATGTTGGAAATCGATACTTTTTTACCGCTGACCCTATGCGACGCAACATTATTTTATGTATATCAAGTTAAAAAATTTGTACGCTGGTGTCTGTTTGGTACCAAAAGATTCTGTAATCAATGTAATATTAAAATGTATAATCGATGAATTTTTGGCTCGTCTTGAAATATTGGAAATCGATACTTTTTACCGCTGACCCTATGCGACGCAACGTTATTTTATGTATATCAAGTTAAAAAATTTGTACGCTGATGTCTGTTTGGTACCAAAAGATTCTGTAATCAATGTAATATTAAAATGTATAATCGATGAATTTTTGGCTCGTCTTAAAATATTGGAAATCGATACTTTTTACCGCTGACCCTATGCGACGCAACGTTATTTTATGTATATCAAGTTAAAAAATTTGTACGCTGGTGTCTGTTTGGTACCAAAAGATTCTGTAATCAATGTAATATTAAAATGTATAATCGATGAATTTTTGGCTCGTCTTAAAATATTGGAAATCGATAATTTCTTGACGCGGACCCTGTGCGACGCATCCTTATTTTATGTTTATCATATTAAAAAATTTGTACGCTGGTGTCTGCATGGTACGAAAAGATTCTGTAATCAATGTACTATTAAAATGTATAATCGATGAATTTTTGGCTCGTCTTAAAATGTTGGAAATCGATACTTTTTACCGCTGACCCTATGCGACGGAACCTTATTTTATGTATATCAAGTTAAAAAATTTGTACGCTGGTGTCTGTTTGGTACCAAATGATTCTGTAATAAATGTACTATTAAAATGTATAATCGATGAATTTTTGGCTCGTCTAAAAATATTGGAAATCGATACTTTTTACCGCTGACCCTATGCGAAGCAACCTTATTTTATGTATATCAAGTTAAAAAATTTGTACGCTGGTGTCTGTTTGGTATGAAAAGATTCTGTAATCAATGTAATATTAAAATGTATAATCGATGAATTTTTGGCTCGTCTTAAAATATTAGAAATCGATTCTTTTTTACCGCTGACCCTATGCGACGCATCCTTAATTTATGTATAGCAAATGAAAAAGTTGGTACGCTGTTTTCTGCTTGGTACCAAAAGATTCTGTAATCAATGTACTATTAAAATGTATAATCGATGAATTTTTGGCTCGTCTTAAAATATTGGAAATCGATACTTTTTACCGCTGACCCTATGCGACGCAACCTTATTTTATGTATATCAAGTTAAAAAATTTGTACGCTGGTGTCTGTTTGGTACCAAAAGATTCTGTAATCAATGTAATATTAAAATGTATAATCGATGAATTTTTGGCTCGTCTTAAAATATTGGAAATCGATACTTTTTACCGCTGACCCTATGCGACGCAACGTTATTTTATGTATATCAAGTTAAAAAATTTGTACGCTGGTTTCTGTTTGGTACCAAAAGATTCTGTAATCAATGTACTATTAAAATGTATAATCGATGAATTTTTGGCTCGTCTTAAAATATTGGAAATCGATTCTTTTTCCGCTGACCCTATGCGATGCAACGTTATTTTATGTATATCAAGTTAAAAAATTTGTACGCTGGTGTCTGTTTGGTACCAAAAGATTCTGTAATCAATGTAATATTAAAATGTATAATCGATGAATTTTTGGCTCGTCTTAAAATATTGGAAATCGATACTTTTTACCGCTGACCCTATGCGACGCAACATTATTTTATGTATATCAAGTTAAAAAATTTGTACGCTGGTGTCTGTTTGGTACCAAAAGATTCTGTAATCAATGTAATATTAAAATGTATAATCGATGAATTTTTGGCTCGTCTTAAAATATTAGAAATCGATACTTTTTTACCGCTGACCCTATGCGACGCATCCTTAATTTATGTATAGCAAATGAAAAAGTTTGTACGCTGTTGTCTGCTTGGTACCAAAAGATTCTGTAATCAATGTACTATTAAAATGTATAATCGATGAATTTTTGGCTCGTCTTAAAATGTTGGAAATCAATACTTTTTACCGCTGACCCTATGCGACGGAACCTTATTTTAAGTATATCAAGTTAAAAAATTTGTACGCTGGTGTCTGTTTGGTACCAAATGATTCTGTAATAAATGTACTATTAAAATGTATAATCGATGAATTTTTGGCTCGTCTAAAAATATTGGAAATCGATACTTTTTACCGCTGACCCTATGCGAAGCAACCTTATTTTATGTATATCAAGTTAAAAAATTTGTACGCTGGTGTCTGTTTGGTATGAAAAGATTCTGTAATCAATGTAATATTAAAATGTATAATCGATGAATTTTTGGCTCGTCTTAAAATATTAGAAATCGATACTTTTTACCGCTGACCCTATGCGACGCAACGTTATTTTATGTATATCAAGTTAAAAAATTTGTACGCTGGTTTCTGTTTGGTACCAAAAGATTCTGTAATCAATGTAATATTAAAATGTATAATCGATGAATTTTTGGCTCGTCTTAAAATATTGGAAATCGATACTTTTTTGACGCGGATCCTGTGCGACGCATCCTTATTTTATGTTTATCATATTAAAAAATTTGTACGCTGGTGTCTGCATGGTACGAAAAGATTCTGTAATCAATGTAATATTAAAATGTATAATCGATGAATTTTTGGCTCGTCTTAAAATATTAGAAATCGATACTTTTTTACCGCTGACCCTATGCGACGCATCCTTAATTTATGTATAGCAAATGAAAAAGTTGGTACGCTGTTTTCTGCTTGGTACCAAAAGATTCTGTAATCAATGTACTATTAAAATGTATAATCGATGAATTTTTGGCTCGTCTTAAAATATTGGAAATCGATACTTTTTACCGCTGACCCTATGCGACGCAACATTATTTTATGTATATCAAGTTAAAAAATTTGTACGCTGGTGTCTGTTTGGTACCAAAAGATTCTGTAATCAATGTAATATTAAAATGTATAATCGATGAATTTTTGGCTCGTCTTAAAATATTGGAAATCGATACTTTTTTGACGCGGATCCTGTGCGACGCATCCATATTTTAAGTTTATCATATTAAAAAATTTGTACGCTGGTGTCTGCATGGTACGAAAAGATTCTGTAATCAATGTAATATTAAAATGTATAATCGATGAATTTTTGGCTCGTCTTAAAATATTAGAAATCGATACTTTTTTACCGCTGACCCTTTGCGACGCATCCTTAATTTATGTATAGCAAATGAAAAAGTTGGTACGCTGTTTTCTGCTTGGTACGAAAAGATTCTGTAATCAATGTACTATTAAAATGTATAATCGATGAATTTTTGGCTCGTCTTAAAATGTTGGAAATCGATACTTTTTTACCGCTGACCCTATGCGACGCAACATTATTTTATGTATATCAAGTTAAAAAATTTGTACGCTGGTGTCTGTTTGGTACCAAAAGATTCTGTAATCAATGTAATATTAAAATGTATAATCGATGAATTTTTGGCTCGTCTTGAAATATTGGAAATCGATACTTTTTACCGCTGACCCTATGCGACGCAACGTTATTTTATGTATATCAAGTTAAAAAATTTGTACGCTGATGTCTGTTTGGTACCAAAAGATTCTGTAATCAATGTAATATTAAAATGTATAATCGATGAATTTTTGGCTCGTCTTAAAATATTGGAAATCGATACTTTTTACCGCTGACCCTATGCGACGCAACGTTATTTTATGTATATCAAGTTAAAAAATTTGTACGCTGGTGTCTGTTTGGTACCAAAAGATTCTGTAATCAATGTAATATTAAAATGTATAATCGATGAATTTTTGGCTCGTCTTAAAATATTGGAAATCGATACTTTTTTGACGCGGATCCTGTGCGACGCATCCTTATTTTATATTTATCATATTAAAAAATTTGTACGCTGGTGTCTGCATGGTACGAAAAGATTCTGTAATCAATGTAATATTAAAATGTATAATCGATGAATTTTTGGCTCGTCTTAAAATATTAGAAATCGATACTTTTTTACCGCTGACCCTATGCGACGCATCCTTAATTTATGTATAGCAAATGAAAAAGTTGGTACGCTGTTTTCTGCTTGGTACCAAAAGATTCTGTAATCAATGTACTATTAAAATGTATAATCGATGAATTTTTGGCTCGTCTTAAAATATTGGAAATCGATACTTTTTACCGCTGACCCTATGCGACGCAACGTTATTTTATGTATATCAAGTTAAAAAATTTGTACGCTGGTGTCTGTTTGGTACCAAAAGATTCTGTAATCAATGTAATATTAAAATGTATAATCGATGAATTTTTGGCTCGTCTTAAAATATTGGAAATCGATACTTTTTACCGCTGACCCTATGCGACGCAACGTTATTTTATGTATATCAAGTTAAAAAATTTGTACGCTGGTTTCTGTTTGGTACCAAAAGATTCTGTAATCAATGTACTACTAAAATGTATAATCGATGAATTTTTGGCTCGTCTAAAAATATTGGAAATCGATACTTTTTACCGCTGACCCTATGCGAAGCAACCTTATTTTATGTATATCAAGTTAAAAAATTTGTACGCTGGTGTCTGTTTGGTATGAAAAGATTCTGTAATCAATGTAATATTAAAATGTATAATCGATGAATTTTTGGCTCGTCTTAAAATATTAGAAATCGATACTTTTTTACCGCTGACCCTATGCGACGCATCCTTAATTTATGTATAGCAAATGGAAAAGTTTGTACGCTGTTGTCTGCTTGGTACCAAAAGATTCTGTAATCAATGTACTACTAAAATGTATAATCGATGAATTTTTGGCTCGTCTTAAAATATTGGAAATCGATACTTTTTACCGCTGACCCTATGCGACGCAACGTTATCTTATGTATATCAAGTTAAAAAATTTGTACGCTGGTGTCTGTTTGGTACCAAAAGATTCTGTAATCAATGTAATATTAAAATGTATAATCGATGAATTTTTGGCTCGTCTTAAAATATTGGAAATCGATACTTTTTTGACGCGGACCCTGTGCGACGCATCCTTATTTTATGTTTATCATATTAAAAAATTTGTACGCTGGTGTCTGCATGGTACGAAAAGATTCTGTAATCAATGTACTATTAAAATGTATAATCGATGAATTTTTGGCTCGTCTTAAAATGTTGGAAATCGATACTTTTTTACCGCTGACCCTATGCGACGCAACATTATTTTATGTATATCAAGTTAAAAAATTTGTACGCTGGTCTCTGTTTGGTACCAAAAGATTCTGTAATCAATGTAATATTAAAATGTATAATCGATGAATTTTTGGCTCGTCTTAAAATATTGGAAATCGATACTTTTTACCGCTGACCCTATGCGACGCAACGTTATTTTATGTATATCAAGTTAAAAAATTTGTACGCTGGTGTCTGTTTGGTACCAAAAGATTCTGTAATCAATGTAATATTAAAATGTATAATCGATGAATTTTTGGCTCGTCTTAAAATATTGGAAATCGATACTTTTTTGACGCGGATCCTGTGCGACGCATCCTTATTTTATATTTATCATATTAAAAAATTTGTACGCTGGTGTCTGCATGGTACGAAAAGATTCTGTAATCAATGTAATATTAAAATGTATAATCGATGAATTTTTGGCTCGTCTTAAATATTAGAAATCGATACTTTTTTACCGCTGACCCTATGCGACGCATCCTTAATTTATGTATAGCAAATGAAAAAGTTGGTACGCTGTTTTCTGCTTGGTACCAAAAGATTCTGTAATCAATGTACTATTAAAATGTATAATCGATGAATTTTTGGCTCGTCTTAAAATATTGGAAATCGATACTTTTTACCGCTGACCCTATGCGACGCAACGTTATTTTATGTATATCAAGTTAAAAAATTTGTACGCTGGTGTCTGTTTGGTACCAAAAGATTCTGTAATCAATGTAATATTAAAATGTATAATCGATGAATTTTTGGCTCGTCTTAAAATATTGGAAATCGATACTTTTTACCGCTGACCCTATGCGACGCAACGTTATTTTATGTATATCAAGTTAAAAAATTTGTACGCTGGTTTCTGTTTGGTACCAAAAGATTCTGTAATCAATGTACTACTAAAATGTATAATCGATGAATTTTTGGCTCGTCTTAAAATATTGGAAATCAATACTTTTTTGACGCGGACCCTGTGCGACGCATACTTATTTTATGTTTATCATATTAAAAAATTTGTACGCTGGTGTCTGCAAGGTACGAAAAGATTCTGTAATCAATGTACTATTAAAATGTATAATCGATGAATTTTTGGCTCGTCTTAAAATGTTGGAAATCGATACTTTTTTACCGCTGACCCTATGCGACGCATCCTTAATTTATGTATAGCAAATGAAAAAGTTGGTACGCTGTTTTCTGCTTGGTACCAAAAGATTCTGTAATCAATGTACTATTAAAATGTATAATCGATGAATTTTTGGCTCGTCTTAAAATATTGGAAATCGATACTTTTTACCGCTGACCCTATGCGACGCAACGTTATTTTATGTATATCAAGTTAAAAAATTTGTACGCTGGTGTCTGTTTGGTACGAAAAGATTCTGTAATCAATGTAATATTAAAATGTATAATCGATGAATTTTTGGCTCGTCTTAAAATATTAGAAATCGATACTTTTTTACCGCTGACCCTATGCGACGCATCCTTAATTTATGTATAGCAAATGAAAAAGTTGGTACGCTGTTTTCTGCTTGGTACCAAAAGATTCTGTAATCAATGTACTATTAAAATGTATAATCGATGAATTTTTGGCTCGTCTTAAAATATTGGAAATCGATACTTTTTACCGCTAACCCTATGCGACGCAACATTATTTTATGTATATCAAGTTAAAAAATTTGTACGCTGGTGTCTGTTTGGTACGAAAAGATTCTGTAATCAATGTAATATTAAAATGTATAATCGATGAATTTTTGGCTCGTCTTAAAATATTAGAAATCGATACTTTTTTACCGCTGACCCTATGCGACGCATCCTTAATTTATGTATAGCAAATGAAAAAGTTTGTACGCTGTTGTCTGCTTGGTACCAAAAGATTCTGTAATCAATGTACTATTAAAATGTATAATCGATGAATTTTTGGCTCGTCTTAAAATATTGGAAATCGATACTTTTTACCGCTGACCCTATGCGACGCAAAATTATTTTATGTATATCAAGTTAAAAAATTTGTACGCTAGTGTCCGTTTGGTACCAAAAGATTCTGTAATCAATGTAATATTAAAATGTATAATCGATGAATTTTTGGCTCGTCTTAAAATATTGGAAATCGATAATTTCTTGACGCGGACCCTGTGCGACGCATCCTTATTTTATGTTTATCATATTAAAAAATTTGTACGCTGGTGTCTGCATGGTACGAAAAGATTCTGTAATCAATGTACTATTAAAATGTATAATCGATGAATTTTTGGCTCGTCTTAAAATGTTGGAAATCGATACTTTTTACCGCTGACCCTATGCGACGGAACCTTATTTTATGTATATCAAGTTAAAAAATTTGTACGCTGGTGTCTGTTTGGTACCAAATGATTCTGTAATAAATGTACTATTAAAATGTATAATCGATGAATTTTTGGCTCGTCTAAAAATATTGGAAATCGATACTTTTTACCGCTGACCCTATGCGAAGCAACCTTATTTTATGTATATCAAGTTAAAAAATTTGTACGCTGGTGTCTGTTTGGTATGAAAAGATTCTGTAATCAATGTAATATTAAAATGTATATTCGATGAATTTTTGGCTCGTCTTAAAATATTAGAAATCGATACTTTTTTACCGCTGACCCTATGCGACGCATCCTTAATTTATGTATAGCAAATGAAAAAGTTTGTACGCTGTTGTCTGCTTGGTACCAAAAGATTCTGTAATCAATGTACTACTAAAATGTATAATCGATGAATTTTTGGCTCGTCTGAAAATATTGGAAATCGATACTTTTTACCGCTGACCCTATGCGACGCAACATTATTTTATGTATATCAAGTTAAAAAATTTGTACGCTGGTGTCTGTTTGGTACCAAATGATTCTGTAATCAATGTACTATTAAAATGTATAATCGATGAATTTTTGGCTCGTCTTAAAATATTGGAAATCGATACTTTTTACCGCTGACCCTATGCGACGCAACATTATTTTATGTATATCAAGTTAAAAAATTTGTACGCTAGTGTCTGTTTGGTACGAAAAGATTCTGTAATCAATGTAATATTAAAATGTATAATCGATGAATTTTTGGCTCGTCTTAAAATATTAGAAATCGATACTTTTTTACCGCTGACCCTATGCGACGCATCCTTAATTTATGTATAGCAAATAAAAAAGTTTGTACGCTGTTGTCTGCTTAGTACCAAAAGATTCTGTAATCAATGTACTATTAAAATGTATAATCGATGAATTTTTGGCTCGTCTTAAAATATTAGAAATCGATACTTTTTACCGCTGACCCTATGCGACGCATCCTTATTTTATGTTTATCATATTAAAAAATTTGTACGCTGGTGTCTGCATGGTACGAAAAGATTCTGTAATCAATGTACTATTAAAATGTATAATCGATGAATTTTTGGCTCGTCTTAAAATGTTGGAAATCAATACTTTTTACCGCTGACCCTATGCGACGGAACCTTATTTTATGTATATCAAGTTAAAAAATTTGTACGCTGGTGTCTGTTTGGTACCAAATGATTCTGTAATAAATGTACTATTAAAATGTATAATCGATGAATTTTTGGCTCGTCTAAAAATATTGGAAATCGATACTTTTTACCGCTGACCCTATGCGAAGCAACCTTATTTTATGTATATCAAGTTAAAAAATTTGTACGCTGGTGTCTGTTTGGTATGAAAAGATTCTGTAATCAATGTAATATTAAAATGTATAATCGATGAATTTTTGGCTCGTCTTAAAATATTAGAAATCGATACTTTTTTACCGCTGACCCTATGCGACGCATCCTTAATTTATGTATAGCAAATGGAAAAGTTTGTACGCTGTTGTCTGCTTGGTACCAAAAGATTCTGTAATCAATGTACTACTAAAATGTATAATCGATGAATTTTTGGCTCGTCTTAAAATATTGGAAATCGATACTTTTTACCGCTGACCCTATGCGACGCAACGTTATCTTATGTATATCAAGTTAAAAAATTTGTACGCTGGTGTCTGTTTGGTACCAAAAGATTCTGTAATCAATGTAATATTAAAATGTATAATCGATGAATTTTTGGCTCGTCTTAAAATATTGGAAATCGATACTTTTTTGACGCGGACCCTGTGCGACGCATCCTTATTTTATGTTTATCATATTAAAAAATTTGTACGCTGGTGTCTGCATGGTACGAAAAGATTCTGTAATCAATGTACTATTAAAATGTATAATCGATGAATTTTTGGCTCGTCTTAAAATGTTGGAAATCGATACTTTTTTACCGCTGACCCTATGCGACGCAACATTATTTTATGTATATCAAGTTAAAAAATTTGTACGCTGGTCTCTGTTTGGTACCAAAAGATTCTGTAATCAATGTAATATTAAAATGTATAATCGATGAATTTTTGGCTCGTCTTAAAATATTGGAAATCGATACTTTTTACCGCTGACCCTATGCGACGCAACGTTATTTTATGTATATCAAGTTAAAAAATTTGTACGCTGGTGTCTGTTTGGTACCAAAAGATTCTGTAATCAATGTAATATTAAAATGTATAATCGATGAATTTTTGGCTCGTCTTAAAATATTGGAAATCGATACTTTTTTGACGCGGATCCTGTGCGACGCATCCTTATTTTATATTTATCATATTAAAAAATTTGTACGCTGGTGTCTGCATGGTACGAAAAGATTCTGTAATCAATGTAATATTAAAATGTATAATCGATGAATTTTTGGCTCGTCTTAAAATATTAGAAATCGATACTTTTTTACCGCTGACCCTATGCGACGCATCCTTAATTTATGTATAGCAAATGAAAAAGTTGGTACGCTGTTTTCTGCTTGGTACCAAAAGATTCTGTAATCAATGTACTATTAAAATGTATAATCGATGAATTTTTGGCTCGTCTTAAAATATTGGAAATCGATACTTTTTACCGCTGACCCTATGCGACGCAACGTTATTTTATGTATATCAAGTTAAAAAATTTGTACGCTGGTTTCTGTTTGGTACCAAAAGATTCTGTAATCAATGTACTACTAAAATGTATAATCGATGAATTTTTGGCTCGTCTTAAAATATTGGAAATCGATACTTTTTACCGCTGACCCTATGCGACGCAACGTTATTTTATGTATATCAAGTTAAAAAATTTGTACGCTGGTGTCTGTTTGGTACCAAAAGATTCTGTAATCAATGTAATATTAAAATGTATAATCGATGAATTTTTGGCTCGTCTTAAAATATTGGAAATCGATACTTTTTTGACGCGGACCCTGTGCGACGCATCCTTATTTTATGTTTATCATATTAAAAAATTTGTACGCTGGTGTCTGTTTGGTACGAAAAATTCTGTAATCAATGTACTATTAAAATGTATAATCGATGAATTTTTGGCTCGTCTTAAAATATTGGAAATCAATACTTTTTACCGCTGACCCTATGCGACGCAACGTTATTTTATGTATATCAAGTTAAAAAATTTGTACGCTGTGTGTCTGTTTGGTACCAAATGATTCTGTAATCAATGTACTATTAAAATGTATAATCGATGAATTTTTGGCTCGTTTTAAAATATTAGAAATCGATACTTTTTTACCGCTGACCCTATGCGACGGAACCTTATTTTATGTATATCAAGTTAAAAAATTTGTACGCTGGTGTCTGTTTGGTACGAAAAGATTCTGTAATCAATGTAATATTAAAATGTATAATCGATGAATTTTTGGCTCGTCTTAAAATATTGGAAATCGATACTTTTATACCGCTGAACCTATGCGACGCATCCTTAATTTATGTATAGATAATGAAAAAGTTTGTACGCTGTTGTCTGCTTGGTACCAAAAGATTCTGTAATCAATGTACTATTAAAATGTATTATCGATGAATTTTTGGCTCGTCTTAAAATATTGGAAATCGATACTTTTTACCGCTGATCCTATGCGACGCAACCTTATTTTATGTATATCAAGTTAAAAAATTTGTACGCTGGTGTCTGTTTGGTAACAAAAGATTCTGTAATCAATGTAATATTAAAATGTATAATCGATGAATATTTGGCTCGTCTTAAAATATTAGAAATCGATACTTTTTTACCGCTGACCCTATGCGACGCATCCTTAATTTATGTATAGCAAATAAAAAAGTTTGTACGCTGTTGTCTGCTTGGTACCAAAAGATTCTGTAATCAATGTAATATTAAAATGTATAATCGATGAATTTTTGGCTCGTCTTAAAATATTGGAAATCGATACTTTTTACCGCTGACCCTATGCGACGCAACATTATTTTATGTATATCAAGTTAAAAAATTTGTACGCTGGTGTCTGTTTGGTACCAAAAGATTCTGTAATCAATGTAATATTAAAATGTATAATCGATGAATTTTTGGCTCGTCTTAAAATATTAGAAATCGATACTTTTTTACCGCTGACCCTATGCGACGCATCCTTAATTTATGTATAGCAAATGAAAAAGTTTGTACGCTGTTGTCTGCTTGGTACCAAAAGATTCTGTAATCAATGTACTATTAAAATGTATAATCGATGAATTTTTGGCTCGTCTTAAAATGTTGGAAATCAATACTTTTTACCGCTGACCCTATGCGACGGAACCTTATTTTAAGTATATCAAGTTAAAAAATTTGTACGCTGGTGTCTGTTTGGTACCAAATGATTCTGTAATAAATGTACTATTAAAATGTATAATCGATGAATTTTTGGCTCGTCTAAAAATATTGGAAATCGATACTTTTTACCGCTGACCCTATGCGAAGCAACCTTATTTTATGTATATCAAGTTAAAAAATTTGTACGCTGGTGTCTGTTTGGTATGAAAAGATTCTGTAATCAATGTAATATTAAAATGTATAATCGATGAATTTTTGGCTCGTCTTAAAATATTGGAAATCGATACTTTTTTGACGCGGATCCTGTGCGACGCATCCTTATTTTAAGTTTATCATATTAAAAAATTTGTACGCTGGTGTCTGCATGGTACGAAAAGATTCTGTAATCAATGTAATATTAAAATGTATAATCGATGAATTTTTGGCTCGTCTTAAAATATTAGAAATCGATACTTTTTTACCGCTGACCCTTTGCGACGCATCCTTAATTTATGTATAGCAAATGAAAAAGTTGGTACGCTGTTTTCTGCTTGGTACCAAAAGATTCTGTAATCAATGTACTATTAAAATGTATAATCGATGAATTTTTGGCTCGTCTTAAAATATTGGAAATCGATTCTTTTTCCGCTGACCCTATGCGATGCAACGTTATTTTATGTATATCAAGTTAAAAAATTTGTACGCTGGTGTCTGTTTGGTACCAAAAGATTCTGTAATCAATGTAATATTAAAATGTATAATCGATGAATTTTTGGCTCGTCTTAAAATATTGGAAATCGATAATTTCTTGACGCGGACCCTGTGCGACGCATCCTTATTTTATGTTTATCATATTAAAAAATTTGTACGCTGGTGTCTGCATGGTACGAAAAGATTCTGTAATCAATGTACTATTAAAATGTATAATCGATGAATTTTTGGCTCGTCTTAAAATGTTGGAAATCGATACTTTTTACCGCTGACCCTATGCGACGGAACCTTATTTTATGTATATCAAGTTAAAAAATTTGTACGCTGGTGTCTGTTTGGTACCAAATGATTCTGTAATAAATGTACTATTAAAATGTATAATCGATGAATTTTTGGCTCGTCTAAAAATATTGGAAATCGATACTTTTTACCGCTGACCCTATGCGAAGCAACCTTATTTTATGTATATCAAGTTAAAAAATTTGTACGCTGGTGTCTGTTTGGTATGAAAAGATTCTGTAATCAATGTAATATTAAAATGTATATTCGATGAATTTTTGGCTCGTCTTAAAATATTAGAAATCGATACTTTTTTACCGCTGACCCTATGCGACGCATCCTTAATTTATGTATAGCAAATGAAAAAGTTTGTACGCTGTTGTCTGCTTGGTACCAAAAGATTCTGTAATCAATGTACTACTAAAATGTATAATCGATGAATTTTTGGCTCGTCTGAAAATATTGGAAATCGATACTTTTTACCGCTGACCCTATGCGACGCAACATTATTTTATGTATATCAAGTTAAAAAATTTGTACGCTGGTGTCTGTTTGGTACCAAATGATTCTGTAATCAATGTACTATTAAAATGTATAATCGATGAATTTTTGGCTCGTCTTAAAATATTGGAAATCGATACTTTTTACCGCTGACCCTATGCGACGCAACATTATTTTATGTATATCAAGTTAAAAAATTTGTACGCTAGTGTCTGTTTGGTACGAAAAGATTCTGTAATCAATGTAATATTAAAATGTATAATCGATGAATTTTTGGCTCGTCTTAAAATATTAGAAATCGATACTTTTTTACCGCTGACCCTATGCGACGCATCCTTAATTTATGTATAGCAAATAAAAAAGTTTGTACGCTGTTGTCTGCTTAGTACCAAAAGATTCTGTAATCAATGTACTATTAAAATGTATAATCGATGAATTTTTGGCTCGTCTTAAAATATTAGAAATCGATACTTTATACCGCTGACCCTATGCGACGCATCCTTATTTTATGTTTATCATATTAAAAAATTTGTACGCTGGTGTCTGCATGGTACGAAAAGATTCTGTAATCAATGTACTATTAAAATGTATAATCGATGAATTTTTGGCTCGTCTTAAAATGTTGGAAATCAATACTTTTTACCGCTGACCCTATGCGACGGAACCTTATTTTATGTATATCAAGTTAAAAAATTTGTACGCTGGTGTCTGTTTGGTACCAAATGATTCTGTAATAAATGTACTATTAAAATGTATAATCGATGAATTTTTGGCTCGTCTAAAAATATTGGAAATCGATACTTTTTACCGCTGACCCTATGCGAAGCAACCTTATTTTATGTATATCAAGTTAAAAAATTTGTACGCTGGTGTCTGTTTGGTATGAAAAGATTCTGTAATCAATGTAATATTAAAATGTATAATCGATGAATTTTTGGCTCGTCTTAAAATATTAGAAATCGATACTTTTTTACCGCTGACCCTATGCGACGCATCCTTAATTTATGTATAGCAAATGGAAAAGTTTGTACGCTGTTGTCTGCTTGGTACCAAAAGATTCTGTAATCAATGTACTACTAAAATGTATAATCGATGAATTTTTGGCTCGTCTTAAAATATTGGAAATCGATACTTTTTACCGCTGACCCTATGCGACGCAACGTTATCTTATGTATATCAAGTTAAAAAATTTGTACGCTGGTGTCTGTTTGGTACCAAAAGATTCTGTAATCAATGTAATATTAAAATGTATAATCGATGAATTTTTGGCTCGTCTTAAAATATTGGAAATCGATACTTTTTTGACGCGGACCCTGTGCGACGCATCCTTATTTTATGTTTATCATATTAAAAAATTTGTACGCTGGTGTCTGCATGGTACGAAAAGATTCTGTAATCAATGTACTATTAAAATGTATAATCGATGAATTTTTGGCTCGTCTTAAAATGTTGGAAATCGATACTTTTTTACCGCTGACCCTATGCGACGCAACATTATTTTATGTATATCAAGTTAAAAAATTTGTACGCTGGTCTCTGTTTGGTACCAAAAGATTCTGTAATCAATGTAATATTAAAATGTATAATCGATGAATTTTTGGCTCGTCTTAAAATATTGGAAATCGATACTTTTTACCGCTGACCCTATGCGACGCAACGTTATTTTATGTATATCAAGTTAAAAAATTTGTACGCTGGTGTCTGTTTGGTACCAAAAGATTCTGTAATCAATGTAATATTAAAATGTATAATCGATGAATTTTTGGCTCGTCTTAAAATATTGGAAATCGATACTTTTTTGACGCGGATCCTGTGCGACGCATCCTTATTTTATATTTATCATATTAAAAAATTTGTACGCTGGTGTCTGCATGGTACGAAAAGATTCTGTAATCAATGTAATATTAAAATGTATAATCGATGAATTTTTGGCTCGTCTTAAAATATTAGAAATCGATACTTTTTTACCGCTGACCCTATGCGACGCATCCTTAATTTATGTATAGCAAATGAAAAAGTTGGTACGCTGTTTTCTGCTTGGTACCAAAAGATTCTGTAATCAATGTACTATTAAAATGTATAATCGATGAATTTTTGGCTCGTCTTAAAATATTGGAAATCGATACTTTTTACCGCTGACCCTATGCGACGCAACGTTATTTTATGTATATCAAGTTAAAAAATTTGTACGCTGGTTTCTGTTTGGTACCAAAAGATTCTGTAATCAATGTACTACTAAAATGTATAATCGATGAATTTTTGGCTCGTCTTAAAATATTGGAAATCGATACTTTTTACCGCTGACCCTATGCGACGCAACGTTATTTTATGTATATCAAGTTAAAAAATTTGTACGCTGGTGTCTGTTTGGTACCAAAAGATTCTGTAATCAATGTAATATTAAAATGTATAATCGATGAATTTTTGGCTCGTCTTAAAATATTGGAAATCGATACTTTTTTGACGCGGACCCTGTGCGACGCATCCTTATTTTATGTTTATCATATTAAAAAATTTGTACGCTGGTGTCTGTTTGGTACGAAAAATTCTGTAATCAATGTACTATTAAAATGTATAATCGATGAATTTTTGGCTCGTCTTAAAATATTGGAAATCAATACTTTTTACCGCTGACCCTATGCGACGCAACGTTATTTTATGTATATCAAGTTAAAAAATTTGTACGCTGTGTGTCTGTTTGGTACCAAATGATTCTGTAATCAATGTACTATTAAAATGTATAATCGATGAATTTTTGGCTCGTTTTAAAATATTAGAAATCGATACTTTTTTACCGCTGACCCTATGCGACGGAACCTTATTTTATGTATATCAAGTTAAAAAATTTGTACGCTGGTGTCTGTTTGGTACGAAAAGATTCTGTAATCAATGTAATATTAAAATGTATAATCGATGAATTTTTGGCTCGTCTTAAAATATTGGAAATCGATACTTTTATACCGCTGAACCTATGCGACGCATCCTTAATTTATGTATAGATAATGAAAAAGTTTGTACGCTGTTGTCTGCTTGGTACCAAAAGATTCTGTAATCAATGTACTATTAAAATGTATTATCGATGAATTTTTGGCTCGTCTTAAAATATTGGAAATCGATACTTTTTACCGCTGATCCTATGCGACGCAACCTTATTTTATGTATATCAAGTTAAAAAATTTGTACGCTGGTGTCTGTTTGGTAACAAAAGATTCTGTAATCAATGTAATATTAAAATGTATAATCGATGAATATTTGGCTCGTCTTAAAATATTAGAAATCGATACTTTTTTACCGCTGACCCTATGCGACGCATCCTTAATTTATGTATAGCAAATAAAAAAGTTTGTACGCTGTTGTCTGCTTGGTACCAAAAGATTCTGTAATCAATGTAATATTAAAATGTATAATCGATGAATTTTTGGCTCGTCTTAAAATATTGGAAATCGATACTTTTTACCGCTGACCCTATGCGACGCAACATTATTTTATGTATATCAAGTTAAAAAATTTGTACGCTGGTGTCTGTTTGGTACCAAAAGATTCTGTAATCAATGTAATATTAAAATGTATAATCGATGAATTTTTGGCTCGTCTTAAAATATTAGAAATCGATACTTTTTTACCGCTGACCCTATGCGACGCATCCTTAATTTATGTATAGCAAATGAAAAAGTTTGTACGCTGTTGTCTGCTTGGTACCAAAAGATTCTGTAATCAATGTACTATTAAAATGTATAATCGATGAATTTTTGGCTCGTCTTAAAATGTTGGAAATCAATACTTTTTACCGCTGACCCTATGCGACGGAACCTTATTTTAAGTATATCAAGTTAAAAAATTTGTACGCTGGTGTCTGTTTGGTACCAAATGATTCTGTAATAAATGTACTATTAAAATGTATAATCGATGAATTTTTGGCTCGTCTAAAAATATTGGAAATCGATACTTTTTACCGCTGACCCTATGCGAAGCAACCTTATTTTATGTATATCAAGTTAAAAAATTTGTACGCTGGTGTCTGTTTGGTATGAAAAGATTCTGTAATCAATGTAATATTAAAATGTATAATCGATGAATTTTTGGCTCGTCTTAAAATATTGGAAATCGATACTTTTTTGACGCGGATCCTGTGCGACGCATCCTTATTTTAAGTTTATCATATTAAAAAATTTGTACGCTGGTGTCTGCATGGTACGAAAAGATTCTGTAATCAATGTAATATTAAAATGTATAATCGATGAATTTTTGGCTCGTCTTAAAATATTAGAAATCGATACTTTTTTACCGCTGACCCTTTGCGACGCATCCTTAATTTATGTATAGCAAATGAAAAAGTTGGTACGCTGTTTTCTGCTTGGTACCAAAAGATTCTGTAATCAATGTACTATTAAAATGTATAATCGATGAATTTTTGGCTCGTCTTAAAATATTGGAAATCGATTCTTTTTCCGCTGACCCTATGCGATGCAACGTTATTTTATGTATATCAAGTTAAAAAATTTGTACGCTGGTGTCTGTTTGGTACCAAAAGATTCTGTAATCAATGTAATATTAAAATGTATAATCGATGAATTTTTGGCTCGTCTTAAAATATTGGAAATCGATACTTTTTACCGCTGACCCTATGCGACGCAACATTATTTTATGTATATCAAGTTAAAAAATTTGTACGCTGGTGTCTGTTTGGTACCAAAAGATTCTGTAATCAATGTAATATTAAAATGTATAATCGATGAATTTTTGGCTCGTCTTAAAATATTGGAAATCGATACTTTTTACCGCTGACCCTATGCGACGCAACGTTATCTTATGTATATCAAGTTAAAAAATTTGTACGCTGGTGTCTGTTTGGTACCAAAAGATTCTGTAATCAATGTAATATTAAAATGTATAATCGATGAATTTTTGGCTCGTCTTAAAATATTGGAAATCGATACTTTTTTGACGCGGACCCTGTGCGACGCATCCTTATTTTATGTTTATCATATTAAAAAATTTGTACGCTGGTGTCTGCATGGTACGAAAAGATTCTGTAATCAATGTACTATTAAAATGTATAATCGATGAATTTTTGGCTCGTCTTAAAATGTTGGAAATCGATACTTTTTTACCGCTGACCCTATGCGACGCAACATTATTTTATGTATATCAAGTTAAAAAATTTGTACGCTGGTCTCTGTTTGGTACCAAAAGATTCTGTAATCAATGTAATATTAAAATGTATAATCGATGAATTTTTGGCTCGTCTTAAAATATTGGAAATCGATACTTTTTACCGCTGACCCTATGCGACGCAACGTTATTTTATGTATATCAAGTTAAAAAATTTGTACGCTGGTGTCTGTTTGGTACCAAAAGATTCTGTAATCAATGTAATATTAAAATGTATAATCGATGAATTTTTGGCTCGTCTTAAAATATTGGAAATTGATACTTTTTTGACGCGGATCCTGTGCGACGCATCCTTATTTTATATTTATCATATTAAAAAATTTGTACGCTGGTGTCTGCATGGTACGAAAAGATTCTGTAATCAATGTAATATTAAAATGTATAATCGATGAATTTTTGGCTCGTCTTAAAATATTAGAAATCGATACTTTTTTACCGCTGACCCTATGCGACGCATCCTTAATTTATGTATAGCAAATGAAAAAGTTGGTACGCTGTTTTCTGCTTGGTACCAAAAGATTCTGTAATCAATGTACTATTAAAATGTATAATCGATGAATTTTTGGCTCGTCTTAAAATATTGGAAATCGATACTTTTTACCGCTGACCCTATGCGACGCAACGTTATTTTATGTATATCAAGTTAAAAAATTTGTACGCTGGTGTCTGTTTGGTACCAAAAGATTCTGTAATCAATGTAATATTAAAATGTATAATCGATGAATTTTTGGCTCGTCTTAAAATATTGGAAATCGATAATTTCTTGACGCGGACCCTGTGCGACGCATCCTTATTTTATGTTTATCATATTAAAAAATTTGTACGCTGGTGTCTGCATGGTACGAAAAGATTCTGTAATCAATGTACTATTAAAATGTATAATCGATGAATTTTTGGCTCGTCTTAAAATGTTGGAAATCGATACTTTTTACCGCTGACCCTATGCGACGGAACCTTATTTTATGTATATCAAGTTAAAAAATTTGTACGCTGGTGTCTGTTTGGTACCAAATGATTCTGTAATAAATGTACTATTAAAATGTATAATCGATGAATTTTTGGCTCGTCTAAAAATATTGGAAATCGATACTTTTTACCGCTGACCCTATGCGAAGCAACCTTATTTTATGTATATCAAGTTAAAAAATTTGTACGCTGGTGTCTGTTTGGTATGAAAAGATTCTGTAATCAATGTAATATTAAAATGTATAATCGATGAATTTTTGGCTCGTCTTAAAATATTAGAAATCGATTCTTTTTTACCGCTGACCCTATGCGACGCATCCTTAATTTATGTATAGCAAATGAAAAAGTTTGTACGCTGTTGTCTGCTTGGTACCAAAAGATTCTGTAATCAATGTACTACTAAAATGTATAATCGATGAATTTTTGGCTCGTCTGAAAATATTGGAAATCGATACTTTTTACCGCTGACCCTATGCGACGCAACATTATTTTATGTATATCAAGTTAAAAAATTTGTACGCTGGTGTCTGTTTGGTACCAAATGATTCTGTAATCAATGTACTATTAAAATGTATAATCGATGAATTTTTGGCTCGTCTTAAAATATTGGAAATCGATACTTTTTACCGCTGACCCTATGCGACGCAACATTATTTTATGTATATCAAGTTAAAAAATTTGTACGCTGGTGTCTGTTTGGTACGAAAAGATTCTGTAATCAATGTAATATTAAAATGTATAATCGATGAATTTTTGGCTCGTCTTAAAATATTAGAAATCGATACTTTTTTACCGCTGACCCTAAGCGACGCATACTTAATTTATGTATATCAAGTTAAAAAATTTGTACGCTGGTGTCTGTTTGGTACCAAAAGATTCTGTAATCAATGTAATATTAAAATGTATAATCGATGAATTTTTGGCTCGTCTTAAAATATTTGAAATCGATACTTTTTACCGCTGACCCTATGCGACGCAACATTATTTTATGTATATCAAGTTAAAAAATTTGTACGCTGGTGTCTGTTTGGTACCAAAAGATTCTGTAATCAATGTAATATTAAAATGTATAATCGATGAATTTTTGGCTCGTCTTAAAATATTAGAAATCGATACTTTTTTACCGCTGACCCTAAGCGACGCATCCTTAATTTATGTATAGCAAATGAAAAAGTTTGTACGCTGTTGTCTGCTTGGTACCAAAAGATTCTGTAATCAATGTACTATTAAAATGTATAATCGATGAATTTTTGGCTCGTCTTAAAATATTGTAAATCGATACTTTTTACCGCTGACCCTATGCGACGCAACGTTATTTTATGTATATCAAGTTAAAAAATATGTACGCTGGTTTCTGTTTGGTACCAAAAGATTTTGTAATCAATGTACTACTAAAATGTATAATCGATGAATTTTTGGCTCGTCTTAAAATATTGGAAATCGAATCTTTTTCCGCTGACCCTATGCGACGCAACGTTATTTTATGTATATCAAGTTAAAAAATTTGTACGCTGGTGTCTGTTTGGTACCAAAAGATTCTGTAATCAATGTAATATTAAAATGTATAATCGATGAATTTTTGGCTCGTCTTAAAATATTGGAAATCGATACTTTTTACCGCTGACCCTATGCGACGCAACGTTATTTTATGTATATCAAGTTAAAAAATTTGTACGCTGGTGTCTGTTTGGTACCAAATGATTCTGTAATCAATGTACTATTAAACTGTATAATCGATGAATTTTTGGCTAGTCTTAAAATATTAGAAATCGATACTTTTTTACCGCTGACCCTATGCGACGCATCCTTAATTTATGTATAGCAAATGAAAAAGTTTGTACGCTGTTGTCTGCTTGGTACCAAAAGATTCTGTAATCAATGTACTATTAAAATGTATAATCGATGAATTTTTGGCTCGTCTTAAAATATTGGAAATAGATACTTTTTACCGCTGACCCTATGCGACGCAACGTTATTTTATGTATATCAAGTTAAAAAATTTGTACGCTGGTGTCTGTTTGGTACCAAATGATTCTGTAATCAATGTACTATTAAACTGTATAATCGATGAATTTTTGGCTAGTCTTAAAATATTAGAAATCGATACTTTTTTACCGCTGACCCTATGCGACGCATCCTTAATTTATGTATAGCAAATGAAAAAGTTTGTACGCTGTTGTCTGCTTGGTACCAAAAGATTCTGTAATCAATGTACTATTAAAATGTATAATCGATGAATTTTTGGCTCGTCTTAAAATATTGGAAATCGATACTTTTTACCGCTGACCCTATGCGACGCATCCTTATTTTATGTTTATCATATTAAAAAATTTGTACGCTGGTGTCTGCATGGTACGAAAAGATTCTGTAATCAATGTACTATTAAAATGTATAATCGATGAATTTTTGGCTCGTCTTAAAATGTTGGAAATCAATACTTTTTACCGCTGACCCTATGCGACGGAACCTTATTTTAAGTATATCAAGTTAAAAAATTTGTACGCTGGTGTCTGTTTGGTACCAAATGATTCTGTAATAAATGTACTATTAAAATGTATAATCGATGAATTTTTGGCTCGTCTAAAAATATTGGAAATCGATACTTTTTACCGCTGACCCTATGCGAAGCAACCTTATTTTATGTATATCAAGTTAAAAAATTTGTACGCTGGTGTCTGTTTGGTATGAAAGGATTGTGTAATCAATGTAATATTAAAATGTATAATCGATGAATTTTTGGCTCGTCTTAAAATATTAGAAATCGATACTTTTTACCGCTGACCCTATGCGACGCAACGTTATTTTATGTATATCAAGTTAAAAAATTTGTACGCTGGTGTCTGTTTGGTACGAAAAGATTCTGTAATCAATGTAATATTAAAATGTATAATCGATGAATTTTTGGCTCGTCTTAAAATATTAGAAATCGATACTTTTTTACCGCTGACCCTATGCGACGCATCCTTAATTTATGTATAGCAAATGAAAAAGTTGGTACGCTGTTTTCTGCTTGGTACCAAAAGATTCTGTAATCAATGTACTATTAAAATGTATAATCGATGAATTTTTGGCTCGTCTTAAAATATTGGAAATCGATACTTTTTACCGCTAACCCTATGCGACGCAACATTATTTTATGTATATCAAGTTAAAAAATTTGTACGCTGGTGTCTGTTTGGTACGAAAAGATTCTGTAATCAATGTAATATTAAAATGTATAATCGATGAATTTTTGGCTCGTCTTAAAATATTAGAAATCGATACTTTTTTACCGCTGACCCTATGCGACGCATCCTTAATTTATGTATAGCAAATGAAAAAGTTTGTACGCTGTTGTCTGCTTGGTACCAAAAGATTCTGTAATCAATGTACTATTAAAATGTATAATCGATGAATTTTTGGCTCGTCTTAAAATATTGGAAATCGATACTTTTTACCGCTGACCCTATGCGACGCAAAATTATTTTATGTATATCAAGTTAAAAAATTTGTACGCTAGTGTCCGTTTGGTACCAAAAGATTCTGTAATCAATGTAATATTAAAATGTATAATCGATGAATTTTTGGCTCGTCTTAAAATATTGGAAATCGATAATTTCTTGACGCGGACCCTGTGCGACGCATCCTTATTTTATGTTTATCATATTAAAAAATTTGTACGCTGGTGTCTGCATGGTACGAAAAGATTCTGTAATCAATGTACTATTAAAATGTATAATCGATGAATTTTTGGCTCGTCTTAAAATGTTGGAAATCGATACTTTTTACCGCTGACCCTATGCGACGGAACCTTATTTTATGTATATCAAGTTAAAAAATTTGTACGCTGGTGTCTGTTTGGTACCAAATGATTCTGTAATAAATGTACTATTAAAATGTATAATCGATGAATTTTTGGCTCGTCTAAAAATATTGGAAATCGATACTTTTTACCGCTGACCCTATGCGAAGCAACCTTATTTTATGTATATCAAGTTAAAAAATTTGTACGCTGGTGTCTGTTTGGTATGAAAAGATTCTGTAATCAATGTAATATTAAAATGTATATTCGATGAATTTTTGGCTCGTCTTAAAATATTAGAAATCGATACTTTTTTACCGCTGACCCTATGCGACGCATCCTTAATTTATGTATAGCAAATGAAAAAGTTTGTACGCTGTTGTCTGCTTGGTACCAAAAGATTCTGTAATCAATGTACTACTAAAATGTATAATCGATGAATTTTTGGCTCGTCTGAAAATATTGGAAATCGATACTTTTTACCGCTGACCCTATGCGACGCAACATTATTTTATGTATATCAAGTTAAAAAATTTGTACGCTGGTGTCTGTTTGGTACCAAATGATTCTGTAATCAATGTACTATTAAAATGTATAATCGATGAATTTTTGGCTCGTCTTAAAATATTGGAAATCGATACTTTTTACCGCTGACCCTATGCGACGCAACATTATTTTATGTATATCAAGTTAAAAAATTTGTACGCTAGTGTCTGTTTGGTACGAAAAGATTCTGTAATCAATGTAATATTAAAATGTATAATCGATGAATTTTTGGCTCGTCTTAAAATATTAGAAATCGATACTTTTTTACCGCTGACCCTATGCGACGCATCCTTAATTTATGTATAGCAAATAAAAAAGTTTGTACGCTGTTGTCTGCTTAGTACCAAAAGATTCTGTAATCAATGTACTATTAAAATGTATAATCGATGAATTTTTGGCTCGTCTTAAAATATTAGAAATCGATACTTTTTACCGCTGACCCTATGCGACGCATCCTTATTTTATGTTTATCATATTAAAAAATTTGTACGCTGGTGTCTGCATGGTACGAAAAGATTCTGTAATCAATGTACTATTAAAATGTATAATCGATGAATTTTTGGCTCGTCTTAAAATGTTGGAAATCAATACTTTTTACCGCTGACCCTATGCGACGGAACCTTATTTTATGTATATCAAGTTAAAAAATTTGTACGCTGGTGTCTGTTTGGTACCAAATGATTCTGTAATAAATGTACTATTAAAATGTATAATCGATGAATTTTTGGCTCGTCTAAAAATATTGGAAATCGATACTTTTTACCGCTGACCCTATGCGAAGCAACCTTATTTTATGTATATCAAGTTAAAAAATTTGTACGCTGGTGTCTGTTTGGTATGAAAAGATTCTGTAATCAATGTAATATTAAAATGTATAATCGATGAATTTTTGGCTCGTCTTAAAATATTAGAAATCGATACTTTTTTACCGCTGACCCTATGCGACGCATCCTTAATTTATGTATAGCAAATGGAAAAGTTTGTACGCTGTTGTCTGCTTGGTACCAAAAGATTCTGTAATCAATGTACTACTAAAATGTATAATCGATGAATTTTTGGCTCGTCTTAAAATATTGGAAATCGATACTTTTTACCGCTGACCCTATGCGACGCAACGTTATCTTATGTATATCAAGTTAAAAAATTTGTACGCTGGTGTCTGTTTGGTACCAAAAGATTCTGTAATCAATGTAATATTAAAATGTATAATCGATGAATTTTTGGCTCGTCTTAAAATATTGGAAATCGATACTTTTTTGACGCGGACCCTGTGCGACGCATCCTTATTTTATGTTTATCATATTAAAAAATTTGTACGCTGGTGTCTGCATGGTACGAAAAGATTCTGTAATCAATGTACTATTAAAATGTATAATCGATGAATTTTTGGCTCGTCTTAAAATGTTGGAAATCGATACTTTTTTACCGCTGACCCTATGCGACGCAACATTATTTTATGTATATCAAGTTAAAAAATTTGTACGCTGGTCTCTGTTTGGTACCAAAAGATTCTGTAATCAATGTAATATTAAAATGTATAATCGATGAATTTTTGGCTCGTCTTAAAATATTGGAAATCGATACTTTTTACCGCTGACCCTATGCGACGCAACGTTATTTTATGTATATCAAGTTAAAAAATTTGTACGCTGGTGTCTGTTTGGTACCAAAAGATTCTGTAATCAATGTAATATTAAAATGTATAATCGATGAATTTTTGGCTCGTCTTAAAATATTGGAAATCGATACTTTTTTGACGCGGATCCTGTGCGACGCATCCTTATTTTATATTTATCATATTAAAAAATTTGTACGCTGGTGTCTGCATGGTACGAAAAGATTCTGTAATCAATGTAATATTAAAATGTATAATCGATGAATTTTTGGCTCGTCTTAAAATATTAGAAATCGATACTTTTTTACCGCTGACCCTATGCGACGCATCCTTAATTTATGTATAGCAAATGAAAAAGTTGGTACGCTGTTTTCTGCTTGGTACCAAAAGATTCTGTAATCAATGTACTATTAAAATGTATAATCGATGAATTTTTGGCTCGTCTTAAAATATTGGAAATCGATACTTTTTACCGCTGACCCTATGCGACGCAACGTTATTTTATGTATATCAAGTTAAAAAATTTGTACGCTGGTGTCTGTTTGGTACCAAAAGATTCTGTAATCAATGTAATATTAAAATGTATAATCGATGAATTTTTGGCTCGTCTTAAAATATTGGAAATCGATACTTTTTACCGCTGACCCTATGCGACGCAACGTTATTTTATGTATATCAAGTTAAAAAATTTGTACGCTGGTTTCTGTTTGGTACCAAAAGATTCTGTAATCAATGTACTACTAAAATGTATAATCGATGAATTTTTGGCTCGTCTAAAAATATTGGAAATCGATACTTTTTACCGCTGACCCTATGCGAAGCAACCTTATTTTATGTATATCAAGTTAAAAAATTTGTACGCTGGTGTCTGTTTGGTATGAAAAGATTCTGTAATCAATGTAATATTAAAATGTATAATCGATGAATTTTTGGCTCGTCTTAAAATATTAGAAATCGATACTTTTTTACCGCTGACCCTATGCGACGCATCCTTAATTTATGTATAGCAAATGGAAAAGTTTGTACGCTGTTGTCTGCTTGGTACCAAAAGATTCTGTAATCAATGTACTACTAAAATGTATAATCGATGAATTTTTGGCTCGTCTTAAAATATTGGAAATCGATACTTTTTACCGCTGACCCTATGCGACGCAACGTTATCTTATGTATATCAAGTTAAAAAATTTGTACGCTGGTGTCTGTTTGGTACCAAAAGATTCTGTAATCAATGTAATATTAAAATGTATAATCGATGAATTTTTGGCTCGTCTTAAAATATTGGAAATCGATACTTTTTTGACGCGGACCCTGTGCGACGCATCCTTATTTTATGTTTATCATATTAAAAAATTTGTACGCTGGTGTCTGCATGGTACGAAAAGATTCTGTAATCAATGTACTATTAAAATGTATAATCGATGAATTTTTGGCTCGTCTTAAAATGTTGGAAATCGATACTTTTTTACCGCTGACCCTATGCGACGCAACATTATTTTATGTATATCAAGTTAAAAAATTTGTACGCTGGTCTCTGTTTGGTACCAAAAGATTCTGTAATCAATGTAATATTAAAATGTATAATCGATGAATTTTTGGCTCGTCTTAAAATATTGGAAATCGATACTTTTTACCGCTGACCCTATGCGACGCAACGTTATTTTATGTATATCAAGTTAAAAAATTTGTACGCTGGTGTCTGTTTGGTACCAAAAGATTCTGTAATCAATGTAATATTAAAATGTATAATCGATGAATTTTTGGCTCGTCTTAAAATATTGGAAATCGATACTTTTTTGACGCGGATCCTGTGCGACGCATCCTTATTTTATATTTATCATATTAAAAAATTTGTACGCTGGTGTCTGCATGGTACGAAAAGATTCTGTAATCAATGTAATATTAAAATGTATAATCGATGAATTTTTGGCTCGTCTTAAATATTAGAAATCGATACTTTTTTACCGCTGACCCTATGCGACGCATCCTTAATTTATGTATAGCAAATGAAAAAGTTGGTACGCTGTTTTCTGCTTGGTACCAAAAGATTCTGTAATCAATGTACTATTAAAATGTATAATCGATGAATTTTTGGCTCGTCTTAAAATATTGGAAATCGATACTTTTTACCGCTGACCCTATGCGACGCAACGTTATTTTATGTATATCAAGTTAAAAAATTTGTACGCTGGTGTCTGTTTGGTACCAAAAGATTCTGTAATCAATGTAATATTAAAATGTATAATCGATGAATTTTTGGCTCGTCTTAAAATATTGGAAATCGATACTTTTTACCGCTGACCCTATGCGACGCAACGTTATTTTATGTATATCAAGTTAAAAAATTTGTACGCTGGTTTCTGTTTGGTACCAAAAGATTCTGTAATCAATGTACTACTAAAATGTATAATCGATGAATTTTTGGCTCGTCTTAAAATATTGGAAATCAATACTTTTTTGACGCGGACCCTGTGCGACGCATACTTATTTTATGTTTATCATATTAAAAAATTTGTACGCTGGTGTCTGCAAGGTACGAAAAGATTCTGTAATCAATGTACTATTAAAATGTATAATCGATGAATTTTTGGCTCGTCTTAAAATGTTGGAAATCGATACTTTTTTACCGCTGACCCTATGCGACGCATCCTTAATTTATGTATAGCAAATGAAAAAGTTGGTACGCTGTTTTCTGCTTGGTACCAAAAGATTCTGTAATCAATGTACTATTAAAATGTATAATCGATGAATTTTTGGCTCGTCTTAAAATATTGGAAATCGATACTTTTTACCGCTGACCCTATGCGACGCAACGTTATTTTATGTATATCAAGTTAAAAAATTTGTACGCTGGTGTCTGTTTGGTACGAAAAGATTCTGTAATCAATGTAATATTAAAATGTATAATCGATGAATTTTTGGCTCGTCTTAAAATATTAGAAATCGATACTTTTTTACCGCTGACCCTATGCGACGCATCCTTAATTTATGTATAGCAAATGAAAAAGTTGGTACGCTGTTTTCTGCTTGGTACCAAAAGATTCTGTAATCAATGTACTATTAAAATGTATAATCGATGAATTTTTGGCTCGTCTTAAAATATTGGAAATCGATACTTTTTACCGCTAACCCTATGCGACGCAACATTATTTTATGTATATCAAGTTAAAAAATTTGTACGCTGGTGTCTGTTTGGTACGAAAAGATTCTGTAATCAATGTAATATTAAAATGTATAATCGATGAATTTTTGGCTCGTCTTAAAATATTAGAAATCGATACTTTTTTACCGCTGACCCTATGCGACGCATCCTTAATTTATGTATAGCAAATGAAAAAGTTTGTACGCTGTTGTCTGCTTGGTACCAAAAGATTCTGTAATCAATGTACTATTAAAATGTATAATCGATGAATTTTTGGCTCGTCTTAAAATATTGGAAATCGATACTTTTTACCGCTGACCCTATGCGACGCAAAATTATTTTATGTATATCAAGTTAAAAAATTTGTACGCTAGTGTCCGTTTGGTACCAAAAGATTCTGTAATCAATGTAATATTAAAATGTATAATCGATGAATTTTTGGCTCGTCTTAAAATATTGGAAATCGATAATTTCTTGACGCGGACCCTGTGCGACGCATCCTTATTTTATGTTTATCATATTAAAAAATTTGTACGCTGGTGTCTGCATGGTACGAAAAGATTCTGTAATCAATGTACTATTAAAATGTATAATCGATGAATTTTTGGCTCGTCTTAAAATGTTGGAAATCGATACTTTTTACCGCTGACCCTATGCGACGGAACCTTATTTTATGTATATCAAGTTAAAAAATTTGTACGCTGGTGTCTGTTTGGTACCAAATGATTCTGTAATAAATGTACTATTAAAATGTATAATCGATGAATTTTTGGCTCGTCTAAAAATATTGGAAATCGATACTTTTTACCGCTGACCCTATGCGAAGCAACCTTATTTTATGTATATCAAGTTAAAAAATTTGTACGCTGGTGTCTGTTTGGTATGAAAAGATTCTGTAATCAATGTAATATTAAAATGTATATTCGATGAATTTTTGGCTCGTCTTAAAATATTAGAAATCGATACTTTTTTACCGCTGACCCTATGCGACGCATCCTTAATTTATGTATAGCAAATGAAAAAGTTTGTACGCTGTTGTCTGCTTGGTACCAAAAGATTCTGTAATCAATGTACTACTAAAATGTATAATCGATGAATTTTTGGCTCGTCTGAAAATATTGGAAATCGATACTTTTTACCGCTGACCCTATGCGACGCAACATTATTTTATGTATATCAAGTTAAAAAATTTGTACGCTGGTGTCTGTTTGGTACCAAATGATTCTGTAATCAATGTACTATTAAAATGTATAATCGATGAATTTTTGGCTCGTCTTAAAATATTGGAAATCGATACTTTTTACCGCTGACCCTATGCGACGCAACATTATTTTATGTATATCAAGTTAAAAAATTTGTACGCTAGTGTCTGTTTGGTACGAAAAGATTCTGTAATCAATGTAATATTAAAATGTATAATCGATGAATTTTTGGCTCGTCTTAAAATATTAGAAATCGATACTTTTTTACCGCTGACCCTATGCGACGCATCCTTAATTTATGTATAGCAAATAAAAAAGTTTGTACGCTGTTGTCTGCTTAGTACCAAAAGATTCTGTAATCAATGTACTATTAAAATGTATAATCGATGAATTTTTGGCTCGTCTTAAAATATTAGAAATCGATACTTTTTACCGCTGACCCTATGCGACGCATCCTTATTTTATGTTTATCATATTAAAAAATTTGTACGCTGGTGTCTGCATGGTACGAAAAGATTCTGTAATCAATGTACTATTAAAATGTATAATCGATGAATTTTTGGCTCGTCTTAAAATGTTGGAAATCAATACTTTTTACCGCTGACCCTATGCGACGGAACCTTATTTTATGTATATCAAGTTAAAAAATTTGTACGCTGGTGTCTGTTTGGTACCAAATGATTCTGTAATAAATGTACTATTAAAATGTATAATCGATGAATTTTTGGCTCGTCTAAAAATATTGGAAATCGATACTTTTTACCGCTGACCCTATGCGAAGCAACCTTATTTTATGTATATCAAGTTAAAAAATTTGTACGCTGGTGTCTGTTTGGTATGAAAAGATTCTGTAATCAATGTAATATTAAAATGTATAATCGATGAATTTTTGGCTCGTCTTAAAATATTAGAAATCGATACTTTTTTACCGCTGACCCTATGCGACGCATCCTTAATTTATGTATAGCAAATGGAAAAGTTTGTACGCTGTTGTCTGCTTGGTACCAAAAGATTCTGTAATCAATGTACTACTAAAATGTATAATCGATGAATTTTTGGCTCGTCTTAAAATATTGGAAATCGATACTTTTTACCGCTGACCCTATGCGACGCAACGTTATCTTATGTATATCAAGTTAAAAAATTTGTACGCTGGTGTCTGTTTGGTACCAAAAGATTCTGTAATCAATGTAATATTAAAATGTATAATCGATGAATTTTTGGCTCGTCTTAAAATATTGGAAATCGATACTTTTTTGACGCGGACCCTGTGCGACGCATCCTTATTTTATGTTTATCATATTAAAAAATTTGTACGCTGGTGTCTGCATGGTACGAAAAGATTCTGTAATCAATGTACTATTAAAATGTATAATCGATGAATTTTTGGCTCGTCTTAAAATGTTGGAAATCGATACTTTTTTACCGCTGACCCTATGCGACGCAA
The DNA here is from genome assembly GCF_030444845.1 of Prenolepis imparis. Lineage (NCBI taxonomy): Eukaryota > Metazoa > Arthropoda > Insecta > Hymenoptera > Formicidae > Prenolepis > Prenolepis imparis. The sequence continues at coordinate 17,802,091 of NW_028141161.1, forward strand.
CATTATTTTATGTATATCAAGTTAAAAAATTTGTACGCTGGTCTCTGTTTGGTACCAAAAGATTCTGTAATCAATGTAATATTAAAATGTATAATCGATGAATTTTTGGCTCGTCTTAAAATATTGGAAATCGATACTTTTTACCGCTGACCCTATGCGACGCAACGTTATTTTATGTATATCAAGTTAAAAAATTTGTACGCTGGTGTCTGTTTGGTACCAAAAGATTCTGTAATCAATGTAATATTAAAATGTATAATCGATGAATTTTTGGCTCGTCTTAAAATATTGGAAATCGATACTTTTTTGACGCGGATCCTGTGCGACGCATCCTTATTTTATATTTATCATATTAAAAAATTTGTACGCTGGTGTCTGCATGGTACGAAAAGATTCTGTAATCAATGTAATATTAAAATGTATAATCGATGAATTTTTGGCTCGTCTTAAAATATTAGAAATCGATACTTTTTTACCGCTGACCCTATGCGACGCATCCTTAATTTATGTATAGCAAATGAAAAAGTTGGTACGCTGTTTTCTGCTTGGTACCAAAAGATTCTGTAATCAATGTACTATTAAAATGTATAATCGATGAATTTTTGGCTCGTCTTAAAATATTGGAAATCGATACTTTTTACCGCTGACCCTATGCGACGCAACGTTATTTTATGTATATCAAGTTAAAAAATTTGTACGCTGGTTTCTGTTTGGTACCAAAAGATTCTGTAATCAATGTACTACTAAAATGTATAATCGATGAATTTTTGGCTCGTCTTAAAATATTGGAAATCGATACTTTTTACCGCTGACCCTATGCGACGCAACGTTATTTTATGTATATCAAGTTAAAAAATTTGTACGCTGGTGTCTGTTTGGTACCAAAAGATTCTGTAATCAATGTAATATTAAAATGTATAATCGATGAATTTTTGGCTCGTCTTAAAATATTGGAAATCGATACTTTTTTGACGCGGACCCTGTGCGACGCATCCTTATTTTATGTTTATCATATTAAAAAATTTGTACGCTGGTGTCTGTTTGGTACGAAAAATTCTGTAATCAATGTACTATTAAAATGTATAATCGATGAATTTTTGGCTCGTCTTAAAATATTGGAAATCAATACTTTTTACCGCTGACCCTATGCGACGCAACGTTATTTTATGTATATCAAGTTAAAAAATTTGTACGCTGTGTGTCTGTTTGGTACCAAATGATTCTGTAATCAATGTACTATTAAAATGTATAATCGATGAATTTTTGGCTCGTTTTAAAATATTAGAAATCGATACTTTTTTACCGCTGACCCTATGCGACGGAACCTTATTTTATGTATATCAAGTTAAAAAATTTGTACGCTGGTGTCTGTTTGGTACGAAAAGATTCTGTAATCAATGTAATATTAAAATGTATAATCGATGAATTTTTGGCTCGTCTTAAAATATTGGAAATCGATACTTTTATACCGCTGAACCTATGCGACGCATCCTTAATTTATGTATAGATAATGAAAAAGTTTGTACGCTGTTGTCTGCTTGGTACCAAAAGATTCTGTAATCAATGTACTATTAAAATGTATTATCGATGAATTTTTGGCTCGTCTTAAAATATTGGAAATCGATACTTTTTACCGCTGATCCTATGCGACGCAACCTTATTTTATGTATATCAAGTTAAAAAATTTGTACGCTGGTGTCTGTTTGGTAACAAAAGATTCTGTAATCAATGTAATATTAAAATGTATAATCGATGAATATTTGGCTCGTCTTAAAATATTAGAAATCGATACTTTTTTACCGCTGACCCTATGCGACGCATCCTTAATTTATGTATAGCAAATAAAAAAGTTTGTACGCTGTTGTCTGCTTGGTACCAAAAGATTCTGTAATCAATGTAATATTAAAATGTATAATCGATGAATTTTTGGCTCGTCTTAAAATATTGGAAATCGATACTTTTTACCGCTGACCCTATGCGACGCAACATTATTTTATGTATATCAAGTTAAAAAATTTGTACGCTGGTGTCTGTTTGGTACCAAAAGATTCTGTAATCAATGTAATATTAAAATGTATAATCGATGAATTTTTGGCTCGTCTTAAAATATTAGAAATCGATACTTTTTTACCGCTGACCCTATGCGACGCATCCTTAATTTATGTATAGCAAATGAAAAAGTTTGTACGCTGTTGTCTGCTTGGTACCAAAAGATTCTGTAATCAATGTACTATTAAAATGTATAATCGATGAATTTTTGGCTCGTCTTAAAATGTTGGAAATCAATACTTTTTACCGCTGACCCTATGCGACGGAACCTTATTTTAAGTATATCAAGTTAAAAAATTTGTACGCTGGTGTCTGTTTGGTACCAAATGATTCTGTAATAAATGTACTATTAAAATGTATAATCGATGAATTTTTGGCTCGTCTAAAAATATTGGAAATCGATACTTTTTACCGCTGACCCTATGCGAAGCAACCTTATTTTATGTATATCAAGTTAAAAAATTTGTACGCTGGTGTCTGTTTGGTATGAAAAGATTCTGTAATCAATGTAATATTAAAATGTATAATCGATGAATTTTTGGCTCGTCTTAAAATATTGGAAATCGATACTTTTTTGACGCGGATCCTGTGCGACGCATCCTTATTTTAAGTTTATCATATTAAAAAATTTGTACGCTGGTGTCTGCATGGTACGAAAAGATTCTGTAATCAATGTAATATTAAAATGTATAATCGATGAATTTTTGGCTCGTCTTAAAATATTAGAAATCGATACTTTTTTACCGCTGACCCTTTGCGACGCATCCTTAATTTATGTATAGCAAATGAAAAAGTTGGTACGCTGTTTTCTGCTTGGTACCAAAAGATTCTGTAATCAATGTACTATTAAAATGTATAATCGATGAATTTTTGGCTCGTCTTAAAATATTGGAAATCGATTCTTTTTCCGCTGACCCTATGCGATGCAACGTTATTTTATGTATATCAAGTTAAAAAATTTGTACGCTGGTGTCTGTTTGGTACCAAAAGATTCTGTAATCAATGTAATATTAAAATGTATAATCGATGAATTTTTGGCTCGTCTTAAAATATTGGAAATCGATACTTTTTACCGCTGACCCTATGCGACGCAACATTATTTTATGTATATCAAGTTAAAAAATTTGTACGCTGGTGTCTGTTTGGTACCAAAAGATTCTGTAATCAATGTAATATTAAAATGTATAATCGATGAATTTTTGGCTCGTCTTAAAATATTGGAAATCGATACTTTTTACCGCTGACCCTATGCGACGCATCCTTAATTTATGTATAGCAAATGAAAAAGTTTGTACGCTGTTGTCTGCTTGGTACCAAAAGATTCTGTAATCAATGTACTATTAAAATGTATAATCGATGAATTTTTGGCTCGTCTTAAAATATTGGAAATCGATACTTTTTACCGCTGACCCTATGCGACGCAAAATTATTTTATGTATATCAAGTTAAAAAATTTGTACGCTGGTGTCTGTTTGATACCAAAAGATTCTGTAATCAATGTAATATTAAAATGTATAATCGATGAATTTTTGGCTCGTCTTAAAATATTGGAAATCGATAATTTTTTGACGCGGACCCTGTGCGACGCATCCTTATTTTATGTTTATCATATTAAAAAATTTGTACGCTGGTGTCTGCATGGTACGAAAAGATTCTGTAATCAATGTACTATTAAAATGTATAATCGATGAATTTTTGGCTCATCTTAAAATATTGGAAATCGATACTTTTTACCGCTGAACCTATGCGACGCAAAATTATTTTATGTATATCAAGTTAAAAAATTAGTACGCTGGTGTCTGTTTGGTACCAAATGATTCTGTATTAAATGTACTATTAAAATGTATAATCGATGAATTTTTGGCTCGTCTAAAAATATTGGAAATCGATACTTTTTACCGCTGACCCTATGCGAAGCAACCTTATTTTATGTATATCAAGTTAAAAAATTTGTATGCTGGTGTCTGTTTGGTATGAAAAGATTCTGTAATCAATGTAATATTAAAATGTATAATCGATGAATTTTTGGCTCGTCTTAAAATATTTGAATTCGATACTTTTTTCCGCTAACCCTATGCGACGCATCCTTAATTTATGTATAGCAAATGAAAAAGTTTGTACGCTGTTGTCTGCTTGGTACCAAAAGATTCTGTAATCAATGTACTATTAAAATGTATAATCGATGAATTTTTGGCTCGTCTTAAAATATTGGAAATCGATAATTTTTTGACGCGGACCCTGTGCGACGCATCCTTATTTTATGTTTATCATATTAAAAAATTTGTACGCTGGTGTCTGCATGGTACGAAAAGATTCTGTAATCAATGTACTATTAAAATGTATAATCGATGAATTTTTGGCTCGTCTTAAAATATTGGAAATCGATACTTTTTACCGCTGACCCTATGCGACGCAACATTATTTTATGTATATCAAGTTAAAAAATTTGTACGCTGGTGTCTGTTTGGTACCAAAAGATTCTGTAATCAATGTAATATTAAAATGTATAATCGATGAATTTTTGGCTCGTCTTAAAATGTTGGAAATCGATACTTTTTACCGCTGACCCTATGCGACGGAACCTTATTTTATGTATATCAAGTTAAAAAATTTGTACGCTGGGGTCTGTTTGGTACCAAATGATTCTGTAATAAATGTACTATTAAAATGTATAATCGATGAATTTTTGGCTCGTCTAAAAATATTGGAAATCGATACTTTTTACCGCTGACCCTATGCGAAGCAACCTTATTTTATGTATATCAAGTTAAAAAATTTGTACGCTGGTGTCTGTTTGGTATGAAAAAATTCTGTAATCAATGTAATATTAAAATGTATAATCGATGAATTTTTGGCTCGTCTTAAAATATTAGAAATCGATACTTTTTTACCGCTGACCCTATGCGACGCATCCTTAATTTATGTATAGCAAATGAAAAAGTTTGTACGCTGTTGTCTGCTTGGTACCAAAAGATTCTGTAATCAATGTACTACTAAAATGTATAATCGATGAATTTTTGGCTCGTCTTAAAATATTGGAAATCGATACTTTTTACCGCTGACCCTATGCGACGCATCCTTAATTTATGTATAGCAAATGAAAAAGTTTGTACGCTGTTGTCTGCTTGGTACCAAAAGATTCTGTAATCAATGTACTATTAAAATGTATAATCGATGAATTTTTGGCTCGTCTTAAAATATTGGAAATCGATACTTTTTACCGCTGACCCTATGCGACGCAAAATTATTTTATGTATATCAAGTTAAAAAATTTGTACGCTGGTGTCTGTTTGGTACCAAAAGATTCTGTAATCAATGTAATATTAAAATGTATAATCGATGAATTTTTGGCTCGTCTTAAAATATTGGAAATCGATACTTTTTACCGCTGACCCTATGCGACGCAACATTATTTTATGTATATCAAGTTAAAAAATTTGTACGCTGGTGTCTGTTTGGTACCAAAAGATTCTGTAATCAATGTAATATTAAAATGTATAATCGATGAATTTTTGGCTCGTCTTAAAATATTGGAAATCGATAATTTTTTGACGCGGACCCTGTGCGACGCATCCTTATTTTATGTTTATCATATTAAAAAATTTGTACGCTGGTGTCTGCATGGTACGAAAAGATTCTGTAATCAATGTACTATTAAAATGTATAATCGATGAATTTTTGGCTCATCTTAAAATATTGGAAATCGATACTTTTTACCGCTGAACCTATGCGACGCAAAATTATTTTATGTATATCAAGTTAAAAAATTAGTACGCTGGTGTCTGTTTGGTACCAAATGATTCTGTATTAAATGTACTATTAAAATGTATAATCGATGAATTTTTGGCTCGTCTAAAAATATTGGAAATCGATACTTTTTACCGCTGACCCTATGCGAAGCAACCTTATTTTATGTATATCAAGTTAAAAAATTTGTATGCTGGTGTCTGTTTGGTATGAAAAGATTCTGTAATCAATGTAATATTAAAATGTATAATCGATGAATTTTTGGCTCGTCTTAAAATATTTGAATTCGATACTTTTTACCGCTAACCCTATGCGACGCATCCTTAAATTATGTATAGCAAATGAAAAAGTTTGTACGCTGTTGTCTGCTTGGTACCAAAAGATTCTGTAATCAATGTACTATTAAAATGTATAATCGATGAATTTTTGGCTCGTCTTAAAATATTGGAAATCGATAATTTTTTGACGCGGACCCTGTGCGACGCATCCTTATTTTATGTTTATCATATTAAAAAATTTGTACGCTGGTGTCTGCATGGTACGAAAAGATTCTGTAATCAATGTACTATTAAAATGTATAATCGATGAATTTTTGGCTCGTCTTAAAATATTGGAAATCGATACTTTTTACCGCTGAACCTATGCGACGCAAAATTATTTTATGTATATCAAGTTAAAAAATTTGTACGCTGGTGTCTGTTTGGTACCAAAAGATTCTGTAATCAATGTAATATTAAAATGTATAATCGATGAATTTTTTGCTCGTCTTAAAATATTGGAAATCGATACTTTTTACCGCTGACCCTATGCGACGCAACATTATTTTATGTATATCAAGTTAAAAAATTTGTACGCTGGTGTCTGTTTGGTACCAAAAGATTCTGTAATCAATGTAATATTAAAATGTATAATCGATGAATTTTTGGCTCGTCTTAAAATATTGGAAATCGATAATTTTTTGACGCGGACCCTGTGCGACGCATCCTTATTTTATGTTTATCATATTAAAAAATTTGTACGCTGGTGTCTGCATGGTACGAAAAGATTCTGTAATCAATGTACTATTAAAATGTATAATCGATGAATTTTTGGCTCGTCTTAAAATATTGGAAATCGATACTTTTTACCGCTGAACCTATGCGACGCAAAATTATTTTATGTATATCAAGTTAAAAAATTTGTACGCTGGTGTCTGTTTGGTACCAAAAGATTCTGTAATCAATGTAATATTAAAATGTATAATCGATGAATTTTTGGCTCGTCTTAAAATATTGGAAATCGATACTTTTTACCGCTGACCCTATGCGACGCAACATTATTTTATGTATATCAAGTTAAAAAATTTGTACGCTGGTGTCTGTTTGGTACCAAAAGATTCTGTAATCAATGTAATATTAAAATGTATAATCGATGAATTTTTGGCTCGTCTTAAAATATTGGAAATCGATAATTTTTTGCCGCGGACCCTGTGCGACGCATCCTTATTTTATGTTTATCATATTAAAAAATTTGTACGCTGGTGTCTGCATGGTACGAAAAGATTCTGTAATCAATGTACTATTAAAATGTATAATCGATGAATTTTTGGCTCGTCTTAAAATATTGGAAATCGATAATTTTTACCGCTGACCCTATGCGACGCAACATTATTTTATGTATATCAAGTTAAAAAATTTGTACGCTGGTGTCTGTTTGGTACCAAAAGATTCTGTAATCAATGTAATATTAAAATGTATAATCGATGAATTTTTGGCTCGTCTTAAAATATTGGAAATCGATAATTTTTTGACGCGGACCCTGTGCGACGCATACTTATTTTATGTTTATCATATTAAAAAATTTGTACGCTGGTGTCTGCATGGTACGAAAAGATTCTGTAATCAATGTACTATTAAAATGTATAATCGATGAATTTTTGGCTCGTCTTAAAATATTGGAAATCGATACTTTTTACCGCTGACCCTATGCGACGCATCCTTAATTTATGTATAGCAAATGAAAAAGTTTGTACGCTGTTGTCTGCTTGGTACCAAAAGATTCTGTATTAAATGTACTATTAAAATGTATAATCGATGAATTTTTGGCTCGTCTAAAAATATTGGAAATCGATACTTTTTACCGCTGACCCTATGCGAAGCAACCTTATTTTATGTATATCAAGTTAAAAAATTTGTATGCTGGTGTCTGTTTGGTATGAAAAGATTCTGTAATCAATGTAATATTAAAATGTATAATCGATGAATTTTTGGCTCGTCTTAAAATATTAGAAATCGATACTTTTTACCGCTAACCCTATGCGACGCATCCTTAATATATGTATAGCAAATGAAAAAGTTTGTACGCTGTTGTCTGCTTGGTACCAAAAGATTCTGTAATCAATGTACTATTAAAATGTATAATCGATGAATTTTTGGCTCGTCTTAAAATATTGGAAATCGATACTTTTTACCGCTGACCCTATGCGACGCATACTTAATTTATGTATAGCAAATGAAAAAGTTTGTACGCTGTTGTCTGCTTGGTACCAAAAGATTCTGTAATCAATGTACTATTAAAATGTATAATCGATGAATTTTTGGCTCGTCTTAAAATATTGGAAATCGATACTTTTTACCGCTGACCCTATGCGACGCAAAATTATTTTATGTATATCAAGTTAAAAAATTTGTACGCTGGTGTCTGTTTGGTACCAAAAGATTCTGTAATCAATGTAATATTAAAATGTATAATCGATGAATTTTTGGCTCGTCTTAAAATATTGGAAATCGATACTTTTTACCGCTGACCCTATGCGACGCAACATTATTTTATGTATATCAAGTTAAAAAATTTGTACGCTGGTGTCTGTTTGGTACCAAAAGATTCTGTAATCAATGTAATATTAAAATGTATAATCGATGAATTTTTGGCTCGTCTTAAAATATTGGAAATCGATACTTTTTACCGCTGACCCTATGCGACGCAACATTATTTTATGTATATCAAGTTAAAAAATTTGTACGCTGGTGTCTGTTTGGTACCAAAAGATTCTGTAATCAATGTAATATTAAAATGTATAATCGATGAATTTTTGGCTCGTCTTAAAATATTGGAAATCGATAATTTTTTGACGCGGACCCTGTGCGACGCATTCTTATTTTATGTTTATCATATTAAAAAATTTGTACGCTGGTGTCTGCATGGTACGAAAAGATTCTGTAATCAATGTACTATTAAAATGTATAATCGATGAATTTTTGGCTCGTCTTAAAATGTTGGAAATCGATACTTTTTACCGCTGACCCTATGCGACGGAACCTTATTTTATGTATATCAAGTTAAAAAATTTGTACGCTGGGGTCTGTTTGGTACCAAATGATTCTGTAATAAATGTACTATTAAAATGTATAATCGATGAATTTTTGGCTCGTCTAAAAATATTGGAAATCGATACTTTTTACCGCTGACCCTATGCGAAGCAACCTTATTTTATGTATATCAAGTTAAAAAATTTGTACGCTGGTGTCTGTTTGGTAGGAAAAAATTCTGTAATCAATGTAATATTAAAATGTATAATTGATGAATTTTTGGCTCGTCTTAAAATATTAGAAATCGATACTTTTTTACCGCTGACCCTATGCGACGCATCCTTAATTTATGTATAGCAAATGAAAAAGTTTGTACGCTGTTGTCTGCTTGGTACCAAAAGATTCTGTAATCAATGTACTACTAAAATGTATAATCGATGAATTTTTGGCTCGTCTTAAAATATTGGAAATCGATACTTTTTACCGCTGACCCTATGCGACGCATCCTTAATTTATGTATAGCAAATGAAAAAGTTTGTACGCTGTTGTCTGCTTGGTACCAAAAGATTCTGTAATCAATGTACTATTAAAATGTATAATCGATGAATTTTTGGCTCGTCTTAAAATATTGGAAATCGATACTTTATACCGCTGACCCTATGCGACGCAAAATTATTTTATGTATATCAAGTTAAAAAATTTGTACGCTGGTGTCTGTTTGGTACCAAAAGATTCTGTAATCAATGTAATATTAAAATGTATAATCGATGAATTTTTGGCTCGTCTTAAAATATTGGAAATCGATACTTTTTACCGCTGACCCTATGCAACGCAACATTATTTTGTGTATATCAAGTTTAAAAATTTGTACGCTGGTGTCTGTTTGGTACCAAAAGATTCTGTAATCAATGTAATATTAAAATGTATAATCGATGAATTTTTGGCTCGTCTTAAAATATTGGAAATCGATAATTTTTTGACGCGAACCCTGTGCGACGCATCCTTATTTTATGTTTATCATATTAAAAAATTTGTACGCTGGTGTCTGTTTGGTACCAAAAGATTCTGTAATCAATGTAATATTAAAATGTATAATCGATGAATTTTTGGCTCGTCTTAAAATATTGGAAATCGATACTTTTTACCGCTGACCCTATGCGACGCATCCTTAATTTATGTATAGCAAATGAAAAAGTTTGTACGCTGGTGTCTGTTTGGTACCAAATGATTCTGTAATCAATGTACTATTAAAATGTATAATCGATGAATTTTTGGCTCGTCTTAAAATATTGGAAATCGATTCTTTTTCCGCTGACCCTATGCGATGCAACGTTATTTTATGTATATCAAGTTAAAAAATTTGTACGCTGGTGTCTGTTTGGTACCAAAAGATTCTGTAATCAATGTAATATTAAAATGTATAATCGATGAATTTTTGGCTCGTCTTAAAATATTGGAAATCGATACTTTTTACCGCTGACCCTATGCGACGCATCCTTAATTTATGTATAGCAAATGAAAAAGTTTGTACGCTGTTGTCTGCTTGGTACCAAAAGATTCTGTAATCAATGTACTATTAAAATGTATAATCGATGAATTTTTGACTCGTCTTAAAATATTGGAAATCGATACTTTTTACCGCTGACCCTATGCGACGCAAAATTATTTTATGTATATCAAGTTAAAAAATTTGTACGCTGGTGTCTGTTTGGTACCAAAAGATTCTGTAATCAATGTAATATTAAAATGTATAATCGATGAATTTTTGGCTCGTCTTAAAATATTGGAAATCGATACTTTTTACCGCTGACCCTATGCGACGCAACATTATTTTATGTATATCAAGTTAAAAAATTTGTACGCTGGTGTCTGTTTGGTACCAAAAGATTCTGTAATCAATGTAATATTAAAATGTATAATCGATGAATTTTTGGCTCGTCTTAAAATGTTGGAAATCGATACTTTTTACCGCTGACCCTATGCGACGGAACCTTATTTTATGTATATCAAGTTAAAAAATTTGTACGCTGGGGTCTGTTTGGTACCAAATGATTCTGTAATAAATGTACTATTAAAATGTATAATCGATGAATTTTTGGCTCGTCTAAAAATATTGGAAATCGATACTTTTTACCGCTGACCCTATGCGAAGCTACCTTATTTTATGTATATCAAGTTAAAAAATTTGTACGCTGGTGTCTGTTTGGTATGAAAAAATTCTGTAATCAATGTAATATTAAAATGTATAATCGATGAATTTTTGGCTCGTCTTAAAATATTAGAAATCGATACTTTTTTACCGCTGACCCTATGCGACGCATCCTTAATTTATGTATAGCAAATGAAAAAGTTTGTACGCTGTTGTCTGCTTGGTACCAAAAGATTCTGTAATCAATGTACTACTAAAATGTATAATCGATGAATTTTTGGCTCGTCTTAAAATATTGGAAATCGATACTTTTTACCGCTGACCCTATGCGACGCATCCTTAATTTATGTATAGCAAATGAAAAAGTTTGTACGCTGTTGTCTGCTTGGTACCAAAAGATTCTGTAATCAATGTACTATTAAAATGTATAATCGATGAATTTTTGGCTCGTCTTAAAATATTGGAAATCGATACTTTTTACCGCTGACCCTATGCGACGCAAAATTATTTTATGTATATCAAGTTAAAAAATTTGTACGCTGGTGTCTGTTTGGTACCAAAAGATTCTGTAATCAATGTAATATTAAAATGTATAATCGATGAATTTTTGGCTCGTCTTAAAATATTGGAAATCGATACTTTTTACCGCTGACCCTATGCGACGCAACATTATTTTATGTATATCAAGTTAAAAAATTTGTACGCTGGTGTCTGTTTGGTACCAAAAGATTCTGTAATCAATGTAATATTAAAATGTATAATCGATGAATTTTTGGCTCGTCTTAAAATATTGGAAATCGATAATTTTTTGACGCGGACCCTGTGCGACGCATCCTTATTTTATGTTTATCATATTAAAAAATTTGTACGCTGGTGTCTGCATGGTACGAAAAGATTCTGTAATCAATGTACTATTAAAATGTATAATCGATGAATTTTTGGCTCATCTTAAAATATTGGAAATCGATACTTTTTACCGCTGAACCTATGCGACGCAAAATTATTTTATGTATATCAAGTTAAAAAATTAGTACGCTGGTGTCTGTTTGGTACCAAATGATTCTGTATTAAATGTACTATTAAAATGTATAATCGATGAATTTTTGGCTCGTCTAAAAATATTGGAAATCGATACTTTTTACCGCTGACCCTATGCGAAGCAACCTTATTTTATGTATATCAAGTCAAAAAATTTGTATGCTGGTGTCTGTTTGGTATGAAAAGATTCTGTAATCAATGTAATATTAAAATGTATAATCGATGAATTTTTGGCTCGTCTTAAAATATTGGAAATCGATAATTTTTTGACGCGGACCCTGTGCGACGCATCCTTATTTTATGTTTATCATATTAAAAAATTTGTACGCTGGTGTCTGCATGGTACGAAAAGATTCTGTAATCAATGTACTATTAAAATGTATAATCGATGAATTTTTGGCTCGTCTTAAAATATTGGAAATCGATACTTTTTACCGCTGAACCTATGCGACGCAAAATTATTTTATGTATATCAAGTTAAAAAATTTGTACGCTGGTGTCTGTTTGGTACCAAAAGATTCTGTAATCAATGTAATATTAAAATGTATAATCGATGAATTTTTTGCTCGTCTTAAAATATTGGAAATCGATACTTTTTACCGCTGACCCTATGCGACGCAACATTATTTTATGTATATCAAGTTAAAAAATTTGTACGCTGGTGTCTGTTTGGTACCAAAAGATTCTGTAATCAATGTAATATTAAAATGTATAATCGATGAATTTTTGGCTCGTCTTAAAATATTGGAAATCGATAATTTTTTGACGCGGACCCTGTGCGACGCATCCTTATTTTATGTTTATCATATTAAAAAATTTGTACGCTGGTGTCTGCATGGTACGAAAAGATTCTGTAATCAATGTACTATTAAAATGTATAATCGATGAATTTTTGGCTCGTCTTAAAATATTGGAAATCGATACTTTTTACCGCTGAACCTATGCGACGCAAAATTATTTTATGTATATCAAGTTAAAAAATTTGTACGCTGGTGTCTGTTTGGTACCAAAAGATTCTGTAATCAATGTAATATTAAAATGTATAATCGATGAATTTTTGGCTCGTCTTAAAATATTGGAAATCGATACTTTTTACCGCTGACCCTATGCGACGCAACATTATTTTATGTATATCAAGTTAAAAAATTTGTACGCTGGTGTCTGTTTGGTACCAAAAGATTCTGTAATCAATGTAATATTAAAATGTATAATCGATGAATTTTTGGCTCGTCTTAAAATATTGGAAATCGATAATTTTTTGCCGCGGACCCTGTGCGACGCATCCTTATTTTATGTTTATCATATTAAAAAATTTGTACGCTGGTGTCTGCATGGTACGAAAAGATTCTGTAATCAATGTACTATTAAAATGTATAATCGATGAATTTTTGGCTCGTCTTAAAATATTGGAAATCGATAATTTTTACCGCTGACCCTATGCGACGCAACATTATTTTATGTATATCAAGTTAAAAAATTTGTACGCTGGTGTCTGTTTGGTACCAAAAGATTCTGTAATCAATGTAATATTAAAATGTATAATCGATGAATTTTTGGCTCGTCTTAAAATATTGGAAATCGATACTTTTTACCGCTGACCCTATGCGACGCATCCTTAATTTATGTATAGCAAATGAAAAAGTTTGTACGCTGTTGTCTGCTTGGTACCAAAAGATTCTGTAATCAATGTACTATTAAAATGTATAATCGATGAATTTTTGGCTCGTCTTAAAATATTGGAAATCGATACTTTTTACCGCTGACCCTATGCGACGCAAAATTATTTTATGTATATCAAGTTAAAAAATTTGTACGCTGGTGTCTGTTTGATACCAAAAGATTCTGTAATCAATGTAATATTAAAATGTATAATCGATGAATTTTTGGCTCGTCTTAAAATATTGGAAATCGATACTTTTTACCGCTGACCCTATGCGACGCAACATTATTTTATGTATATCAAGTTAAAAAATTTGTACGCTGGTGTCTGTTTGGTACCAAAAGATTCTGTAATCAATGTAATATTAAAATGTATAATCGATGAATTTTTGGCTCGTCTTAAAATATTGGAAATCGATAATTTTTTGACGCGGACCCTGTGCGACGCATCCTTATTTTATGTTTATCATATTAAAAAATTTGTACGCTGGTGTCTGCATGGTACGAAAAGATTCTGTAATCAATGTACTAATAAAATGTATAATCGATGAATTTTTGGCTCGTCTTAAAATGTTGGAAATCGATACTTTTTACCGCTGACCCTATGCGACGGAACCTTATTTTATGTATATCAAGTTAAAAAATTTGTACGCTGGTGTCTGTTTGGTACCAAATGATTCTGTATTAAATGTACTATTAAAATGTATAATCGATGAATTTTTGGCTCGTCTAAAAATATTGGAAATCGATACTTTTTACCGCTGACCCTATGCGAAGCAACATTATTTTATGTATATCAAGTTAAAAAATTTGTATGCTGGTGTCTGCATGGTACGAAAAGATTCTGTAATCAATTTACTATTAAAATGTATAATCGATGAATTTTTAGCTCGTCTTAAAATGTTGGAAATCGATACTTTTTACCGCTGACCCTATGCGACGCAACCTTAATTTATGTATAGCAAATGAAAAAGTTTGTACGCTGTTGTCTGCTTGGTACCAAAAGATTATGTAATCAATGTACTATTAAAATGTATAATCGATGAATTTTTGGCTCGTCTTAAAATATTGGAAATCGATACTTTTTACCGCTGACCCTATGCGACGCAAAATTATTTTATGTATATCAAGTTAAAAAATTTGTACGCTGGTGTCTGTTTGGTACCAAAAGATTCTGTAATCAATGTAATATTAAAATGTATAATCGATGAATTTTTGGCTCGTCTTAAAATATTGGAAATCGATACTTTTTACCGCTGACCCTATGCGACGCAACATTATTTTGTGTATATCAAGTTAAAAAATTTGTACGCTGGTGTCTGTTTGGTACCAAAAGATTCTGTAATCAATGTAATATTAAAATGTATAATCGATGAATTTTTGGCTCGTCTTAAAATATTGGAAATCGATAATTTTTTGACGCGGACCCTGTGCGACGCATCCTTATTTTATGTTTATCATATTAAAAAATTTGTACGCTGGTGTCTGTATGGTACGAAAAGATTCTGTAATCAATGTACTATTAAAATGTATAATCGATGAATTTTTGGCTCGTCTTAAAATGTTGGAAATCGATACTTTTTACCGCTGACCCTATGCGACGGAACCTTATTTTATGTATATCAAGTTAAAAAATTTGTACGCTGGTGTCTGTTTGGTACCAAATGATTCTGTAATAAATGTACTATTAAAATGTATAATCGATGAATTTTTGGCTCATCTAAAAATATTGGAAATCGATACTTTTTACCGCTGACCCTATGCGAAGCAACCTTATTTTATGTATATCAAGTTAAAAAATTTGTACGCTGGTGTCTGTTTGGTATGAAAAAATTCTGTAATCAATGTAATATTAAAATGTATAATCGATGAATTTTTGGCTCGTCTTAAAATATTAGAAATCGATACTTTTTTACCGCTGACCCTATGCGACGCATCCTTAATTTATGTATAGCAAATGAAAAAGTTTGTACGCTGTTGTCTGCTTGGTACCAAAAGATTCTGTAATCAATGTACTACTAAAATGTATAATCGATGAATTTTTGGCTCGTCTTAAAATATTGGAAATCGATACTTTTTACCGCTGACCCTATGCGACGCAACGTTATTTTATGTATATCAAGTTAAAAAGTTTGTACGCTGTTGTCTGCTTGGTACCAAAAGATTCTGTAATCAATGTAATATTAAAATGTATAATCGATGAATTTTTGGCTCGTCTTAAAATATTGGAAATCGATAATTTTTTGACGCGGACCCTGTGCGACGCATCATTATTTTATGTTTATCATATTAAAAAATTTGTACGCTGGTGTCTGCATGGTACGAAAAGATTCTGTAATCAATGTACTATTAAAATGTATAATCGATGAATTTTTGGCTCGTCTTAAAATATTGGAAATCGATACTTTTTACCGCTGACCCTATGCGACGCATCCTTAATTTATGTATAGCAAATGAAAAAGTTTGTACGCTGGTGTCTGTTTGGTACCAAATGATTCTGTAATCAATGTACTATTAAAATGTATAATCGATGAATTTTTGGCTCGTCTTAAAATATTGGAAATCGATTCTTTTTCCGCTGACCCTATGCGATGCAACGTTATTTTATGTATATCAAGTTAAAAAATTTGTACGCTGGTGTCTGTTTGGTACCAAAAGATTCTGTAATCAATGTAATATTAAAATGTATAATCGATGAATTTTTGGCTCGTCTTAAAATATTGGAAATCGATACTTTTTACCGCTGACCCTATGCGACGCATCCTTAATTTATGTATAGCAAATGAAAAAGTTTGTACGCTGTTGTCTGCTTGGTACCAAAAGATTCTGTAATCAATGTACTATTAAAATGTATAATCGATGAATTTTTGGCTCGTCTTAAAATATTGGAAATCGATACTTTTTACCGCTGACCCTATGCGACGCAAAATTATTTTATGTATATCAAGTTAAAAAATTTGTACGCTGGTGTCTGTTTGATACCAAAAGATTCTGTAATCAATGTAATATTAAAATGTATAATCGATGAATTTTTGGCTCGTCTTAAAATATTGGAAATCGATACTTTTTACCGCTGACCCTATGCGACGCAACATTATTTTATGTATAACAAGTTAAAAAATTTGTACGCTGGTGTCTGTTTGGTACCAAAAGATTCTGTAATCAATGTAATATTAAAATGTATAATCGATGAATTTTTGGCTGGTCTTAAAATATTGGAAATCGATAATTTTTTGACGCGGACCCTGTGCGACGCATCCTTATTTTATGTTTATCATATTAAAAAATTTGTACGCTGGTGTCTGCATGGTACGAAAAGATTCTGTAATCAATGTACTATTAAAATGTATAATCGATGAATTTTTGGCTCGTCTTAAAATATTGGAAATCGATACTTTTTACCGCTGAACCTATGCGACGCAAAATTATTTTATGTATATCAAGTTAAAAAATTTGTACGCTGGTGTCTGTTTGGTACCAAATGATTCTGTATTAAATGTACTATTAAAATGTATAATCGATGAATTTTTGGCTCGTCTAAAAATATTGGAAATCGATACTTTTTACCGCTGACCCTATGCGAAGCAACCTTATTTTATGTATATCAAGTTAAAAAATTTGTATGCTGGTGTCTGTTTGGTATGAAAAGATTCTGTAATCAATGTAATATTAAAATGTATAATCGATGAATTTTTGGCTCGTCTTAAAATATTAGAAATCGATACTTTTTTACCGCTGACCCTATGCGACGCATCCTTAATTTATGTTTATCATATTAAAAAATTTGTACGCTGGTGTCTGCATGGTACGAAAAGATTCTGTAATCAATGTACTATTAAAATGTATAATCGATGAATTTTTGGCTCGTCTTAAAATATTGGAAATCGATACTTTTTACCGCTGACCCTATGCGACGCAAAATTATTTTATGTATATCAAGTTAAAAAATTTGTACGCTGGTGTCTGTTTGGTACCAAAAGATTCTGTAATCAATGTAATATTAAAATGTATAATCGATGAATTTTTGGCTCGTCTTAAAATATTGGAAATCGATACTTTTTACCGCTGAACCTATGCGACGCAACATTATTTTATGTATATCAAGTTAAAAAATTTGTACGCTGGTGTCTGTTTGGTACCAAAAGATTCTGTAATCAATGTAATATTAAAATGTATAATCGATGAATTTTTGGCTCGTCTTAAAATATTGCAAATCGATAATTTTTTGACGCGGACCCTGTGCGACGCATCCTTATTTTATGTTTATCATATTAAAAAATTTGTACGCTGGTGTCTGCATGGTACGAAAAGATTCTGTAATCAATGTACTATTAAAATGTATAATCGATGAATTTTTGGCTCGTCTTAAAATGTTGGAAATCGATACTTTTTACCGCTGACCCTATGCGACGGAACCTTATTTTATGTATATCAAGTTAAAAAATTTGTACGCTGGTGTCTGTTTGGTACCAAATGATTCTGTAATAAATGTACTATTAAAATGTATAATCGATGAATTTTTGGCTCGTCTAAAAATATTGGAAATCGATACTTTTTACCGCTGACCCTATGCGAAGCAACCTTATTTTATGTATATCAAGTTAAAAAATTTGTACGCTGGTGTCTGTTTGGTATGAAAAGATTCTGTAATCAATGTAATATTAAAATGTATAATCGATGAATTTTTGGCTCGTCTTAAAATATTAGAAATCGATACTTTTTTACCGCTGACCCTATGCGACGCATCCTTAATTTATGTTTATCATATTAAAAAATTTGTACGCTGGTGTCTGCATGGTACGAAAAGATTCTGTAATCAATGTACTATTAAAATGTATAATCGATGAATTTTTGGCTCGTCTTAAAATGTTGGAAATCGATACTTTTTTACCGCTGACCCTATGCGACGCAACATTATTTTATGTATATCAAGTTAAAAAATTTGTACGCTGGTGTCTGTTTGGTACCAAATGATTCTGTAATCAATGTACTATTAAAATGTATAATCGATGAATTTTTGGCTCGTCTTAAAATATTGGAAATCGATTCTTTTTCCGCTGACCCTATGCGATGCAACGTTATTTTATGTATATCAAGTTAAAAAATTTGTACGCTGGTGTCTGTTTGGTACCAAAAGATTCTGTAATCAATGTAATATTAAAATGTATAATCGATGAATTTTTGGCTCGTCTTAAAATATTGGAAATCGATACTTTTTACCGCTGACCCTATGCGACGCATCCTTAATTTATGTATAGCAAATGAAAAAGTTTGTACGCTGTTGTCTGCTTGGTACCAAAAGATTCTGTAATCAATGTACTATTAAAATGTATAATCGATGAATTTTTGGCTCGTCTTAAAATATTGGAAATCGATACTTTTTACCGCTGACCCTATGCGACGCAAAATTATTTTATGTATATCAAGTTAAAAAATTTGTACGCTGGTGTCTGTTTGATACCAAAAGATTCTGTAATCAATGTAATATTAAAATGTATAATCGATGAATTTTTGGCTCGTCTTAAAATATTGGAAATCGATACTTTTTACCGCTGACCCTATGCGACGCAACATTATTTTATGTATATCAAGTTAAAAAATTTGTACGCTGGTGTCTGTTTGGTACCAAAAGATTCTGTAATCAATGTAATATTAAAATGTATAATCGATGAATTTTTGGCTCGTCTTAAGATATTGGAAATCGATAATTTTTTGACGCGGACCCTGTGCGACGCATCCTTATTTTATGTTTATCATATTAAAAAATTTGTACGCTGGTGTCTGCATGGTACGAAAAGATTCTGTAATCAATGTACTAATAAAATGTATAATCGATGAATTTTTGGCTCGTCTTAAAATGTTGGAAATCGATACTTTTTACCGCTGATCCTATGCGACGCATCCTTAATTTATGTATAGCAAATGAAAAAGTTTGTACGCTGTTGTCTGCTTGGAACCAAAAGATTCTGTAATCAATGTACTATTAAAATGTATAATCGATGAATTTTTGGCTCGTCTAAAAATATTGGAAATCGATACTTTTTACCGCTGACCCTATGCGAAGCAACATTATTTTATGTATATCAAGTTAAAAAATTTGTACGCTGGTGTCTGTTTGGTATGAAAAGATTCTGTAATCAATGTACTATTAAAATGTATAATCGATGAATTTTTGGCTCGTCTTAAAATATTGGAAATCGATACTTTTTACCGCTGACCCTATGCGACGCAACATTATTTTATGTATATCAAGTTAAAAAATTTGTACGCTGGTGTCTGTTTGGTACCAAATGATTCTGTAATCAATGTACTATTAAAATGTATAATCGATGAATTTTTGGCTCGTCTTAAAATATTGGAAATCGATACTTTTTTGACGCGGACCCTGTGCGACGCATCCTTATTTTATGTTTATCATATTAAAAAATTTGTACGCTGGTGTCTGTTTGGTACCAAAAGATTCTGTAATCAATGTAATATTAAAATGTATAATCGATGAATTTTTGGCTCGTCTTAAAATATTGGAAATCGATACTTTTTACCGCTGACCCTATGCGACGCAACCTTAATTTATGTATAGCAAATGAAAAAGTTTGTACGCTGTTGTCTGCTTGGTACCAAATGATTCTGTAATCAATGTACTATTAAAATGTATAATCGATGAATTTTTGGCTCGTCTAAAAATATTGGAAATCGATACTTTTTACCGCTGACCCTATGCGAAACAACATTATTTTATGTATATCAAGTTAAAAAATTTGTACGCTGGTGTCTGTTTGGTATGAAAAGATTCTGTAATCAATGTACTATTAAAATGTATAATCGATGAATTTTTGGCTCGTCTTAAAATATTGGAAATCGATACTTTTTACCGCTGACCCTATGCGACGCAACATTATTTTATGTATATCAAGTTAAAAAATTTGTACGCTGGTGTCTGTTTGGTACCAAATGATTCTGTAATCAATGTACTATTAAAATGTATAATCGATGAATTTTTGGCTCGTCTTAAAATATTGGAAATCCATACTTTTTTGACGCGGACCCTGTGCGACGCATCCTTATTTTATGTTTATCATATTAAAAAATTTGTACGCTGGTGTCTGTTTGGTACCAAAAGATTCTGTAATCAATGTAATATTAAAATGTATAATCGATGAATTTTTGGCTCGTCTTAAAATATTGGAAATCGATACTTTTTACCGCTGACCCTATGCGACGCATCCTTAATTTATGTATAGCAAATGAAAAAGTTTGTACGCTGTTGTCTGCTTGGTACCAAATGATTCTGTAATCAATGTACTATTAAAATGTATAATCGATGAATTTTTGGCTCGTCTTAAAATATTGGAAATCGATACTTTTTACCGCTGACCCTATGCGAAGCAACATTATTTTATGTATATCAAGTTAAAAAATTTGTACGCTGGTGTCTGTTTGGTATGAAAAGATTCTGTAATCAATGTAATATTAAAATGTATAATCGATGAATTTTTGGCTCGTCTTAAAATATTAGAAATCGATACTTTTTTACCGCTGACCCTATGCGACGCATCCTTAATTTATGTATAGCAAATGAAAAAGTTTGTACGCTGTTGTCTGCTTGGTACCAAAAGATTCTGTAATCAATGTACTATTAAAATGTATAATCGATGAATTTTTGGCTCGTCTTAAAATATTGGAAATCGATACTTTTTACCGCTGACCCTATGCGAAGCAACCTTATTTTATGTATATCAAGTTAAAAAATTTGTACGCTGGTGTCTGTTTGGTACCAAAAGATTCTGTAATCAATGTAATATTAAAATGTATAATCGATGAATTTTTGGCTCGTCTTAAAATATTGGAAATCGATAATTTTTTGAGGCGGACCCTGTGCGACGCATCCTTATTTTACGTTTATCATATTAAAAAATTTGTACGCTGGTGTCTGCATGGTACGAAAAGATTCTGTAATCAATGTACTATTAAAATGTATAATCGATGAATTTTTGGCTCGTCTTAAAATGTTGGAAATCGATACTTTTTACCGCTGACCCTATGCGACGGAACCTTATTTTATGTATATCAAGTTAAAAAATTTGTACGCTGGTGTCTGTTTGGTATGAAAAGATTCTGTAATCAATGTAATATTAAAATGTATAATCGATGAATTTTTGGCTCGTCTAAAAATATTGGAAATCGATACTTTTTACCGCTGCCCCTATGCGACGCATCCTTAATTTATGTTTAGCAAATGAAAAAGTTTGTACGCTGTTGTCTGCTTGGTACCAAAAGATTCTGTAATCAATGTACTATTAAAATGTATAATCGATGAATTTTTGGCTCGTCTTAAAATATTGGAAATCGATACTTTTTACCGCTGACCCTATGCGACGCAACATTATTTTATGTATATCAAGTTAAAAAATTTGTACGCTGGTGTCTGTTTGGTACCAAAAGATTCTGTAATCAATGTAATATTAAAATGTATAATCGATGAATTTTTGGCTCGTCTTAAAATATTGGAAATCGATAATTTTTTGACGCGGACCCTGTGCGACGCATCCTTATTTTATGTTTATCATATTAAAAAATTTGTACGCTGGTGTCTGCATGGTACGAAAAGATTCTGTAATCAATGTACTATTAAAATGTATAATCGATGAATTTTTGGCTCGTCTTAAAATATTGGAAATCGATACTTTTTACCGCTGAACCTATGCGACGCAAAATTATTTTATGTATATCAAGTTAAAAAATTTGTACGCTGGTGTCTGTTTGGTACCAAAAGATTCTGTAATCAATGTAATATTAAAATGTATAATCGATGAATTTTTGGCTCGTCTTAAAATATTGGAAATCGATACTTTTTACCGCTGACCCTATGCGACGCAACATTATTTTATGTATATCAAGTTAAAAAATTTGTACGCTGGTGTCTGTTTGGTACCAAAAGATTCTGTAATCAATGTAATATTAAAATGTATAATCGATGAATTTTTGGCTCGTCTTAAAATATTGGAAATCGATAATTTTTTGCCGCGGACCCTGTGCGACGCATCCTTATTTTATGTTTATCATATTAAAAAATTTGTACGCTGGTGTCTGCATGGTACGAAAAGATTCTGTAATCAATGTACTATTAAAATGTATAATCGATGAATTTTTGGCTCGTCTTAAAATATTGGAAATCGATAATTTTTACCGCTGACCCTATGCGACGCAACATTATTTTATGTATATCAAGTTAAAAAATTTGTACGCTGGTGTCTGTTTGGTACCAAAAGATTCTGTAATCAATGTAATATTAAAATGTATAATCGATGAATTTTTGGCTCGTCTTAAAATATTGGAAATCGATACTTTTTACCGCTGACCCTATGCGACGCATCCTTAATTTATGTATAGCAAATGAAAAAGTTTGTACGCTGTTGTCTGCTTGGTACCAAAAGATTCTGTAATCAATGTACTATTAAAATGTATAATCGATGAATTTTTGGCTCGTCTTAAAATATTGGAAATCGATACTTTTTACCGCTGACCCTATGCGACGCAAAATTATTTTATGTATATCAAGTTAAAAAATTTGTACGCTGGTGTCTGTTTGATACCAAAAGATTCTGTAATCAATGTAATATTAAAATGTATAATCGATGAATTTTTGGCTCGTCTTAAAATATTGGAAATCGATACTTTTTACCGCTGACCCTATGCGACGCAACATTATTTTATGTATATCAAGTTAAAAAATTTGTACGCTGCTGTCTGTTTGGTACCAAAAGATTCTGTAATCAATGTAATATTAAAATGTATAATCGATGAATTTTTGGCTCGTCTTAAAATATTGGAAATCGATAATTTTTTGACGCGGACCCTGTGCGACGCATCCTTATTTTATGTTTATCATATTAAAAAATTTGTACGCTGGTGTCTGCATGGTACGAAAAGATTCTGTAATCAATGTACTAATAAAATGTATAATCGATGAATTTTTGGCTCGTCTTAAAATGTTGGAAATCGATACTTTTTACCGCTGACCCTATGCGACGGAACCTTATTTTATGTATATCAAGTTAAAAAATTTGTACGCTGGTGTCTGTTTGGTACCAAATGATTCTGTATTAAATGTACTATTAAAATGTATAATCGATGAATTTTTGGCTCGTCTAAAAATATTGGAAATCGATACTTTTTACCGCTGACCCTATGCGAAGCAACATTATTTTATGTATATCAAGTTAAAAAATTTGTATGCTGGTGTCTGCATGGTACGAAAAGATTCTGTAATCAATTTACTATTAAAATGTATAATCGATGAATTTTTAGCTCGTCTTAAAATGTTGGAAATCGATACTTTTTACCGCTGACCCTATGCGACGCAACCTTAATTTATGTATAGCAAATGAAAAAGTTTGTACGCTGTTGTCTGCTTGGTACCAAAAGATTCTGTAATCAATGTACTATTAAAATGTATAATCGATGAATTTTTGGCTCGTCTTAAAATATTGGAAATCGATACTTTTTACCGCTGACCCTATGCGACGCAAAATTATTTTATGTATATCAAGTTAAAAAATTTGTACGCTGGTGTCTGTTTGGTACCAAAAGATTCTGTAATCAATGTAATATTAAAATGTATAATCGATGAATTTTTGGCTCGTCTTAAAATATTGGAAATCGATACTTTTTACCGCTGACCCTATGCGACGCAACATTATTTTGTGTATATCAAGTTAAAAAATTTGTACGCTGGTGTCTGTTTGGTACCAAAAGATTCTGTAATCAATGTAATATTAAAATGTATAATCGATGAATTTTTGGCTCGTCTTAAAATATTGGAAATCGATAATTTTTTGACGCGGACCCTGTGCGACGCATCCTTATTTTATGTTTATCATATTAAAAAATTTGTACGCTGGTGTCTGTATGGTACGAAAAGATTCTGTAATCAATGTACTATTAAAATGTATAATCGATGAATTTTTGGCTCGTCTTAAAATGTTGGAAATCGATACTTTTTACCGCTGACCCTATGCGACGGAACCTTATTTTATGTATATCAAGTTAAAAAATTTGTACGCTGGTGTCTGTTTGGTACCAAATGATTCTGTAATAAATGTACTATTAAAATGTATAATCGATGAATTTTTGGCTCATCTAAAAATATTGGAAATCGATACTTTTTACCGCTGACCCTATGCGAAGCAACCTTATTTTATGTATATCAAGTTAAAAAATTTGTACGCTGGTGTCTGTTTGGTATGAAAAAATTCTGTAATCAATGTAATATTAAAATGTATAATCGATGAATTTTTGGCTCGTCTTAAAATATTAGAAATCGATACTTTTTTACCGCTGACCCTATGCGACGCATCCTTAATTTATGTATAGCAAATGAAAAAGTTTGTACGCTGTTGTCTGCTTGGTACCAAAAGATTCTGTAATCAATGTACTACTAAAATGTATAATCGATGAATTTTTGGCTCGTCTTAAAATATTGGAAATCGATACTTTTTACCGCTGACCCTATGCGACGCAACGTTATTTTATGTATATCAAGTTAAAAAGTTTGTACGCTGTTGTCTGCTTGGTACCAAAAGATTCTGTAATCAATGTACTATTAAAATGTATAATCGATGAATTTTTGGCTCGTCTTAAAATATTGGAAATCGATACTTTTTACCGCTGACCCTATGCGACGCAAAATTATTTTATGTATATCAAGTTAAAAAATTTGTACGCTGGTGTCTGTTTGGTACCAAAAGATTCTGTAATCAATGTAATATTAAAATGTATAATCGATGAATTTTTGGCTCGTCTTAAAATATTGGAAATCGATAATTTTTTGACGCGGACCCTGTGCGACGCATCCTTATTTTATGTTTATCATATTAAAAAATTTGTACGCTGGTGTCTGCATGGTACGAAAAGATTGTGTAATCAATGTACTATTAAAATGTATAATCGATGAATTTTTGGCTCGTCTTAAAATGTTGGAAATCGATACTTTTTACCGCTGACCCTATGCGACGGAACCTTATTTTATGTATATCAAGTTAAAAAATTTGTACGCTGGTGTCTGTTTGGTACCAAATGATTCTGTAATAAATGTACTATTAAAATGTATAATCGATGAATTTTTGGCTCGTCTAAAAATATTGGAAATCGATACTTTTTACCGCTGACCCTATGCGAAGCAACATTATTTTATGTATTTCAAGTTAAAAAATTTGTACGCTGTTGTCTGTTTGGTATGAAAAGATTCTGTAATCAATGTAATATTAAAATGTATAATCGATGAATTTTTGGCTCGTCTTAAAATATTAGAAATCGATACTTTTTTACCGCTGACCCTATGCGGCGCATCCTTAATGTATGTATAGCAAATGAAAAAGTTTGTACGCTGTTGTCTGCTTGGTACCAAAAGATTCTGTAATCAATGTACTATTAAAATGTATAATCGATGAATTTTTGGCTCGTCTTAAAATGTTGGAAATCGATACTTTTTACCGCTGACCCTATGCGACGGAACCTTATTTTATGTATATCAAGTTAAAAAATTTGTACGCTGGTGTCTGTTAGGTACCAAATGATTCTGTATTAAATGTACTATTAAAATGTATAATGGATGAATTTTTGGCTCGTCTAAAAATATTGGAAATCGATACTTTTTACCGCTGACCTTATGCGAAGCAACCTTATTTTATGTATATCAAGTTAAAAAATTTGTACTCTGGTGTCTGTTAGTTACCAAAAGATTCTGTAATCAATGTAATATTAAAATGTATAATCGATGAATTTTTGGCTCGTCTTAAAATATTGGAAATCGATAATTTTTTGACGCGGACCCTGTGCGACGCATCCTTATTTTATGTTTATCATATTAAAAAATTTGTACGCTGGTGTCTGCATGGTACGAAAAGATTCTGTAATCAATGTACTATTAAAATGTATAATCGATGAATTTTTGGCTCGTCTTAAAATATTGGAAATCGATACTTTTTACCGCTGAACCTATGCGACGCAAAATTATTTTATGTATATCAAGTTAAAAAGTTTGTACGCTGTTGTCTGCTTGGTACCAAAAGATTCTGTAATCAATGTGCTACTAAAATGTATAATCGATGAATTTTTGGCTCGTCTTAAAATGTTGGAAATCGATACTTTTTACCGCTGACCCTATGCGACGCAACATTATTTTATGTATATCAAGTTAAAAAATTTGTACGCTGGTGTCTGGTTGGTACCAAAAGATTCTGTAATCAATGTAATATTAAAATGTATAATCGATGAATTTTTGGCTCGTCTTAAAATATTGGAAATCGATAATTTTTTGACGCGGACCCTGTGCGACGCATCCTTATTTTATGTTTATCATATTAAAAAATTTGTACGCTGGTGTCTGCATGGTACGAAAAGATTCTGTAATCAATGTACTATTAAAATGTATAATCGATGAATTTTTGGCTCGTCTTAAAATGTTGGAAATCGATACTTTTTACCGCTGACCCTATGCGACGGAACCTTATTTTATGTATATCAAGTTAAAAAATTTGTAGGCTGGTGTCTGTTTGGTACCAAATGATTCTGTAATAAATGTACTATTAAAATGTATAATCGATGAATTTTTGGCTCGTCCAAAAATATTGGAAATCGATACTTTTTACCGCTGACCCTATGCGAAGCAACCTTATTTTATGTATATCAAGTTAAAAAATTTCTACGCTGGTGTCTGTTTGGTATGAAAAGATTCTGTAATCAATGTAATATTAAAATGTATAATCGATGAATTTTTGGCTCGTCTTAAAATATTAGAAATCGATACTTTTTTACCGCTGACCCTATGCGACGCATACTTAATTTATGTATTGCAAATGAAAAAGTTTGTACGCTGTTGTCTGCTTGGTACCAAAAGATTCTGTAATCAATGTGCTACTAAAATGTATAATCGATGAATTTTTGGCTCGTCTTAAAATGTTGGAAATCGATACTTTTTACCGCTGACCCTATGCGACGCAACATTATTTTATGTATATCAAGTTAAAAAATTTGTACGCTGGTGTCTGTTTGGTACCAAATGATTCTGTATTAAATGTACTATTAAAATGTATAATCGATGAATTTTTGGCTCGTCTAAAAATATTGGAAATCGATACTTTTTACCGCTGACCCTATGCGAAGCAACCTTATTTTATGTATATCAAGTTAAAAAATTTGTACGCTGGTGTCTGTTTGGTACGAAAAGATTCTGTAATCAATGTACTATTAAAATGTATAATCGATGAATTTTTGGCTCGTCTTAAAATGTTGGAAATCGATACTTGTTACCGCTGACCCTATGCGACGGAACCTTATTTTATGTATATCAAGTTAAAAAATTTGTACGCTGGTGTCTGTTTGGTACCAAATGATTCTGTAATAAATGTACTATTAAAATGTATAATCGATGAATTTTTGGCTCGTCTAAAAATATTGGAAATCGATACTTTTTACCGCTGACCCTATGCGAAGCAACCTTATTTTATGTATATCAAGTTAAAAAATTTGTACGCTGGTGTCTGTTTGGTACCAAAAGATTCTGTAATCAATGTAATATTAAAATGTATAATCGATGAATTTTTGGCTCGTCTTAAAATATTGGAAATCGATAATTTTTTGAGGCGGACCCTGTGCGACGCATCCTTATTTTACGTTTATCATATTAAAAAATTTGTACGCTGGTGTCTGCATGGTACGAAAAGATTCTGTAATCAATGTACTATTAAAATGTATAATCGATGAATTTTTGGCTCGTCTTAAAATGTTGGAAATCGATACTTTTTACCGCTGACCCTATGCGACGGAACCTTATTTTATGTATATCAAGTTAAAAAATTTGTACGCTGGTGTCTGTTTGGTACCAAATGATTCTGTAATAAATGTACTATTAAAATGTATAATCGATGAATTTTTGGCTCGTCTAAAAATATTGGAAATCGATACTTTTTACCGCTGCCCCTATGCGAAGCAACATTATTTTATGTATATCAAGTTAAAAAATTTGTACGCTGGTGTCTGTTTGGTATGAAAAGATTCTGTAATCAATGTAATATTAAAATGTATAATCGATGAATTTTTGGCTCGTCTTAAAATATTAGAAATCGATACTTTTTTACCGCTGACCCTATGCGACGCATCCTTAATTTATGTATAGCAAATGAAAAAGTTTGTACGCTGTTGTCTGCTTGGTACCAAAAGATTCTGTAATCAATGTACTATTAAAATGTATAATCGATGAATTTTTGGCTCGTCTTAAAATATTGGAAATCGATACTTTTTACCGCTGACCCTATGCGACGCAACATTATTTTATGTATATCAAGTTAAAAAATTTGTACGCTGGTGTCTGTTTGGTACCAAAAGATTCTGTAATCAATGTAATATTAAAATGTATAATCGATGAATTTTTGGCTCGTCTTAAAATATTGGAAATCGATAATTTTTTGACGCGGACCCTGTGCGACGCATCCTTATTTTATGTTTATCATATTAAAAAATTTGTACGCTGGTGTCTGCATGGTACGAAAAGATTCTGTAATCAATGTACTATTAAAATGTATAATCGATGAATTTTTGGCTCGTC
Source organism: Prenolepis imparis (assembly GCF_030444845.1). Taxonomy (NCBI): domain Eukaryota; kingdom Metazoa; phylum Arthropoda; class Insecta; order Hymenoptera; family Formicidae; genus Prenolepis; species Prenolepis imparis. The sequence goes on from NW_028141161.1 coordinate 17,831,624, forward strand.
TTAAAATATTGGAAATCGATACTTTTTACCGCTGAACCTATGCGACGCAAAATTATTTTATGTATATCAAGTTAAAAAATTTGTACGCTGGTGTCTGTTTGGTACCAAAAGATTCTGTAATCAATGTAATATTAAAATGTATAATCGATGAATTTTTGGCTCGTCTTAAAATATTGGAAATCGATACTTTTTACCGCTGACCCTATGCGACGCAACATTATTTTATGTATATCAAGTTAAAAAATTTGTACGCTGGTGTCTGTTTGGTACCAAAAGATTCTGTAATCAATGTAATATTAAAATGTATAATCGATGAATTTTTGGCTCGTCTTAAAATATTGGAAATCGATAATTTTTTGCCGCGGACCCTGTGCGACGCATCCTTATTTTATGTTTATCATATTAAAAAATTTGTACGCTGGTGTCTGCATGGTACGAAAAGATTCTGTAATCAATGTACTATTAAAATGTATAATCGATGAATTTTTGGCTCGTCTTAAAATATTGGAAATCGATACTTTTTACCGCTGACCCTATGCGACGCAAAATTATTTTATGTATATCAAGTTAAAAAATTTGTACGCTGGTGTCTGGTTGGTACCAAAAGATTCTGTAATCAATGTAATATTAAAATGTATAATCGATGAATTTTTGGCTCGTCTTAAAATATTGGAAATCGATAATTTTTTGACGCAAACCCTGTGCGACGCATCCTTATTTTATGTTTATCATATTAAAAAATTTGTACGCTGGTGTCTGCATGGTACGAAAAGATTCTGTAATCAATGTACTATTAAAATGTATAATCGATGAATTTTTGGCTCGTCTTAAAATGTTGGAAATCGATACTTTTTTACCGCTGACCCTATGCGACGCAACATTATTTTATGTATATCAAGTTAAAAAATTTGTACGCTGGTGTCTGTTTGGTACCAAATGATTCTGTAATCAATGTACTATTAAAATGTATAATCGATGAATTTTTGGCTCGTCTTAAAATATTGGAAATCGATTCTTTTTCCGCTGACCCAATGCGATGCAACGTTATTTTATGTATATCAAGTTAAAAAATTTGTACGCTGGTGTCTGTTTGGTACCAAAAGATTCTGTAATCAATGTAATATTAAAATGTATAATCGATGAATTTTTGGCTCGTCTTAAAATATTGGAAATCGATACTTTTTACCGCTGACCCTATGCGACGCATCCTTAATTTATGTATAGCAAATGAAAAAGTTTGTACGCTGTTGTCTGCTTGGTACCAAAAGATTCTGTAATCAATGTACTATTAAAATGTATAATCGATGAATTTTTGGCTCGTCTTAAAATATTGGAAATCGATACTTTTTACCGCTGACCCTATGCGACGCAAAATTATTTTATGTATATCAAGTTAAAAAATTTGTACGCTGGTGTCTGTTTGGTACCAAAAGATTCTGTAATCAATGTAATATTAAAATGTATAATCGATGAATTTTTGGCTCGTCTTAAAATATTGGAAATCGATAATTTTTTGACGCGGACCCTGTGCGACGCATCCTTATTTTATGTTTATCATATTAAAAAATTTGTACGCTGGTGTCTGCATGGTACGAAAAGATTGTGTAATCAATGTACTATTAAAATGTATAATCGATGAATTTTTGGCTCGTCTTAAAATGTTGGAAATCGATACTTTTTACCGCTGACCCTATGCGACGGAACCTTATTTTATGTATATCAAGTTAAAAAATTTGTACGCTGGTGTCTGTTTGGTACCAAATGATTCTGTAATAAATGTACTATTAAAATGTATAATCGATGAATTTTTGGCTCGTCTAAAAATATTGGAAATCGATACTTTTTACCGCTGACCCTATGCGAAGCAACATTATTTTATGTATTTCAAGTTAAAAAATTTGTACGCTGTTGTCTGTTTGGTATGAAAAGATTCTGTAATCAATGTAATATTAAAATGTATAATCGATGAATTTTTGGCTCGTCTTAAAATATTAGAAATCGATACTTTTTTACCGCTGACCCTATGCGGCGCATCCTTAATTTATGTATAGCAAATGAAAAAGTTTGTACGCTGTTGTCTGCTTGGTACCAAAAGATTCTGTAATCAATGTACTATTAAAATGTATAATCGATGAATTTTTGGCTCGTCTTAAAATGTTGGAAATCGATACTTTTTACCGCTGACCCTATGCGACGGAACCTTATTTTATGTATATCAAGTTAAAAAATTTGTACGCTGGTGTCTGTTAGGTACCAAATGATTCTGTATTAAATGTACTATTAAAATGTATAATGGATGAATTTTTGGCTCGTCTAAAAATATTGGAAATCGATACTTTTTACCGCTGACCTTATGCGAAGCAACCTTATTTTATGTATATCAAGTTAAAAAATTTGTACTCTGGTGTCTGTTTGGTACCAAAAGATTCTGTAATCAATGTAATATTAAAATGTATAATCGATGAATTTTTGGCTCGTCTTAAAATATTGGAAATCGATAATTTTTTGACGCGGACCCTGTGCGACGCATCCTTATTTTATGTTTATCATATTAAAAAATTTGTACGCTGGTGTCTGCATGGTACGAAAAGATTCTGTAATCAATGTACTATTAAAATGTATAATCGATGAATTTTTGGCTCGTCTTAAAATATTGGAAATCGATACTTTTTACCGCTGAACCTATGCGACGCAAAATTATTTTATGTATATCAAGTTAAAAAGTTTGTACGCTGTTGTCTGCTTGGTACCAAAAGATTCTGTAATCAATGTGCTACTAAAATGTATAATCGATGAATTTTTGGCTCGTCTTAAAATGTTGGAAATCGATACTTTTTACCGCTGACCCTATGCGACGCAACATTATTTTATGTATATCAAGTTAAAAAATTTGTACGCTGGTGTCTGGTTGGTACCAAAAGATTCTGTAATCAATGTAATATTAAATGGTATAATCGATGAATTTTTGGCTCGTCTTAAAATATTGGAAATCGATAATTTTTTGACGCGGACCCTGTGCGACGCATCCTTATTTTATGTTTATCATATTAAAAAATTTGTACGCTGGTGTCTGCATGGTACGAAAAGATTCTGTAATCAATGTACTATTAAAATGTATAATCGATGAATTTTTGGCTCGTCTTAAAATGTTGGAAATCGATACTTTTTACCGCTGACCCTATGCGACGGAACCTTATTTTATGTATATCAAGTTAAAAAATTTGTAGGCTGGTGTCTGTTTGGTACCAAATGATTCTGTAATAAATGTACTATTAAAATGTATAATCGATGAATTTTTGGCTCGTCCAAAAATATTGGAAATCGATACTTTTTACCGCTGACCCTATGCGAAGCAACCTTATTTTATGTATATCAAGTTAAAAAATTTCTACGCTGGTGTCTGTTTGGTATGAAAAGATTCTGTAATCAATGTAATATTAAAATGTATAATCGATGAATTTTTGGCTCGTCTTAAAATATTAGAAATCGATACTTTTTTACCGCTGACCCTATGCGACGCATACTTAATTTATGTATTGCAAATGAAAAAGTTTGTACGCTGTTGTCTGCTTGGTACCAAAAGATTCTGTAATCAATGTGCTACTAAAATGTATAATCGATGAATTTTTGGCTCGTCTTAAAATGTTGGAAATCGATACTTTTTACCGCTGACCCTATGCGACGCAACATTATTTTATGTATATCAAGTTAAAAAATTTGTACGCTGGTGTCTGTTTGGTACCAAATGATTCTGTATTAAATGTACTATTAAAATGTATAATCGATGAATTTTTGGCTCGTCTAAAAATATTGGAAATCGATACTTTTTACCGCTGACCCTATGCGAAGCAACCTTATTTTATGTATATCAAGTTAAAAAATTTGTACGCTGGTGTCTGTTTGGTACGAAAAGATTCTGTAATCAATGTACTATTAAAATGTATAATCGATGAATTTTTGGCTCGTCTTAAAATGTTGGAAATCGATACTTGTTACCGCTGACCCTATGCGACGGAACCTTATTTTATGTATATCAAGTTAAAAAATTTGTACGCTGGTGTCTGTTTGGTACCAAATGATTCTGTAATAAATGTACTATTAAAATGTATAATCGATGAATTTTTGGCTCGTCTAAAAATATTGGAAATCGATACTTTTTACCGCTGACCCTATGCGAAGCAACCTTATTTTATGTATATCAAGTTAAAAAATTTGTACGCTGGTGTCTGTTTGGTACCAAAAGATTCTGTAATCAATGTAATATTAAAATGTATAATCGATGAATTTTTGGCTCGTCTTAAAATATTGGAAATCGATAATTTTTTGAGGCGGACCCTGTGCGACGCATCCTTATTTTACGTTTATCATATTAAAAAATTTGTACGCTGGTGTCTGCATGGTACGAAAAGATTCTGTAATCAATGTACTATTAAAATGTATAATCGATGAATTTTTGGCTCGTCTTAAAATGTTGGAAATCGATACTTTTTACCGCTGACCCTATGCGACGGAACCTTATTTTATGTATATCAAGTTAAAAAATTTGTACGCTGGTGTCTGTTTGGTACCAAATGATTCTGTAATAAATGTACTATTAAAATGTATAATCGATGAATTTTTGGCTCGTCTAAAAATATTGGAAATCGATACTTTTTACCGCTGCCCCTATGCGAAGCAACATTATTTTATGTATATCAAGTTAAAAAATTTGTACGCTGGTGTCTGTTTGGTATGAAAAGATTCTGTAATCAATGTAATATTAAAATGTATAATCGATGAATTTTTGGCTCGTCTTAAAATATTAGAAATCGATACTTTTTTACCGCTGACCCTATGCGACGCATCCTTAATTTATGTATAGCAAATGAAAAAGTTTGTACGCTGTTGTCTGCTTGGTACCAAAAGATTCTGTAATCAATGTACTATTAAAATGTATAATCGATGAATTTTTGGCTCGTCTTAAAATATTGGAAATCGATACTTTTTACCGCTGACCCTATGCGACGCAACATTATTTTATGTATATCAAGTTAAAAAATTTGTACGCTGGTGTCTGTTTGGTACCAAAAGATTCTGTAATCAATGTAATATTAAAATGTATAATCGATGAATTTTTGGCTCGTCTTAAAATATTGGAAATCGATAATTTTTTGACGCGGACCCTGTGCGACGCATCCTTATTTTATGTTTATCATATTAAAAAATTTGTACGCTGGTGTCTGCATGGTACGAAAAGATTCTGTAATCAATGTACTATTAAAATGTATAATCGATGAATTTTTGGCTCGTCTTAAAATATTGGAAATCAATACTTTTTACCGCTGACCCTATGCGACGCAACGTTATTTTATGTATATCAAGTTAAAAAATTTGTACGCTGGTGTCTGTTTGGTACCAAAAGATTCTGTAATCTATGTAATATTAAAATGTATAATCGATGAATTTTTGGCTCGTCTTAAAATATTGGAAATCGATACTTTTTACCGCTGACCCTATGCGACGCAACATTATTTTAGTATATCAAGTTAAAAAATTTGTACGCTGGTGTCTGTTTGGTACCAAAAGATTCTGTAATCAATGTACTATTAAAATGTATAATCGATGAATTTTTTGCTCGTCTTAAAATATTGGAAATCGATACTTTTTTACCGCAGACCCTATGCGACGCATCCTTAATTTATATATAGCAAATGAAAAAGTTTGTACGCTGTTGTCTGCTTGGTACCAAAAGATTCTGTAATCAATGTACTACTAAAATGTATAATCGATGAATTTTTGGCTCGTCTTAAAATATTGGAAATCGATACTTTTTACCGCTGACCCTATGCGACGCAACGTTATTTTATGTATATCAAGTTAAAAAATTTGTACGCTGGTGTCTGTTTGGTACCAAAAGATTCTGTAATCAATGTACTATTAAAATGTATAATCGATGAATTTTTGGCTCGTCTTAAAATGTTGGAAATCGATACTTTTTTACCGCTGACCCTATGCGACGCAACATTATTTTATGTATATCAAGTTAAAAAATTTGTACGCTGGTGTCTGTTTGGTACCAAATGATTCTGTAATCAATGTACTATTAAAATGTATAATCGATGAATTTTTGGCTCTTCTTAAAATATTGGAAATCGATTCTTTTTCCGCTGACCCTATGCGATGCAACGTTATTTTATGTATATCAAGTTAAAAAATTTGTACGCTGGTGTCTGTTTGGTACCAAAAGATTCTGTAATCAATGTAATATTAAAATGTATAATCGATGAATTTTTGAGTCGTCTTAAAATATTAGAAATCGATACTTTTTACCGCTGACCCTATGCGACGCATCCGTAATTTATGTATAGCAAATGAAAAAGTTTGTACGCTGTTGTCTGCTTGGTACCAAAAGATTCTGTAATCAATGTACTATTAAAATGTATAATCGATGAATTTTTGGCTCGTCTTAAAATATTGGAAATCGATACTTTTTACCGCTGACCCTATGCGACGCAAAATTATTTTATGTATATCAAGTTAAAAAATTTGTACGCTGGTGTCTGTTTGATACCAAAAGATTCTGTAATCAATGTAATATTAAAATGTATAATCGATGAATTTTTGGCTCGTCTTAAAATATTGGAAATCGATACTTTTTACCGCTGACCCTATGCGACGCAACATTATTTTATGTATATCAAGTTAAAAAATTTGTACGCTGGTGTCTGTTTGGTACCAAAAGATTCTGTAATCAATGTAATATTAAAATGTATAATCGATGAATTTTTGGCTCGTCTTAAAATATTGGAAATCGATAATTTTTTGACGCGGACCCTGTGCGACGCATCCTTATTTTATGTTTATCATATTAAAAAATTTGTACGCTGGTGTCTGCATGGTACGAAAAGATTCTGTAATCAATGTACTAATAAAATGTATAATCGATGAATTTTTGGCTCGTCTTAAAATGTTGGAAATCGATACTTTTTACCGCTGACCCTATGCGACGGAACCTTATTTTATGTATATCAAGTTAAAAAATTTGTACGCTGGTGTCTGTTTGGTACCAAATGATTCTGTATTAAATGTACTATTAAAATGTATAATCGATGAATTTTTGGCTCGTCTAAAAATATTGGAAATCGATACTTTTTACCGCTGACCCTATGCGAAGCAACCTTATTTTATGTATATCAAGTTAAAAAATTTGTACGCTGTTGTCTGTTTGGTATGAAAAGATTCTGTAATCAATGTAATATTTAAATGTATAATCGATGAATTTTTGGCTCGTCTTAAAATATTAGAAATCGATACTTTTTTACCGCTGACCCTATGCGGCGCATCCTTAATTTATGTATAGCAAATGAAAAAGTTTGTACGCTGTTGTCTGCTTGGTACCAAAAGATTCTGTAATCAATGTACTATTAAAATGTATAATCGATGAATTTTTGGCTCGTCTTAAAATGTTGGAAATCGATACTTTTTACCGCTGACCCTATGCGACGGAACCTTATTTTATGTATATCAAGTTAAAAAATTTGTACGCTGGTGTCTGTTAGGTACCAAATGATTCTGTATTAAATGTACTATTAAAATGTATAATGGATGAATTTTTGGCTCGTCTAAAAATATTGGAAATCGATACTTTTTACCGCTGACCTTATGCGAAGCAACCTTATTTTATGTATATCAAGTTAAAAAATTTGTACGCTGGTGTCTGTTTGGTATGAAAAGATTCTGTAATCAATGTAATATTAAAATGTATAATCGATGAATTTTTGGGTCGTCTTAAAATATTAGAAATCGATACTTTTTACCGCTGACCCTATGCGACGCATCCTTAATTTATGTATAGCAAATGAAAAAGTTTGTACGCTGTTGTCTGCTTGGTACCAAATGATTCTGTAATCAATGTACTATTAAAATGTATAATCGATGAATTTTTGGCTCGTCTTAAAATATTGGAAATCGATACTTTTTACCGCTGACCCTATGCGACGCAACATTATTTTATGTATAGCAAATGAAAAAGTTCGTACGCTGGTGTCTGCTTGGAACCAAAAGATTCTTTAATCAATGTACTATTACAATGTATAATCGATGAATTTTTGGCTCGTCTTAAAATATTAGAACTTGATACTTTTTTGACGCCTACCCTGGTCGACGCATCCTTATTTTATATTTATCAAATTAGAAAATTTGCGCACAATTAAATTACGTGTATTATACCAAAAGGTTTGTAGGCTGTTATTCTGATTGTACCTTCATAATGTGTAGACGATGTACTGTTCAAATATATGAAAGAATAATTTTTGGCGCGTTTTAAAATATTGAAAATTATAATTTTAAGCCGCTGACCTTATACTCCGCGGATTCATTTTACGTATATTATATCAAAAAGTTTTTAGGCTGGTATGCTGATGGTACCATCATTATATGTGGACAATGTACTGTTAAAATATATGAAAGAATAATTTTTGGCGCGTTTTATAATATTGAAAATTAGAACTTTTAATCCGCGATTCCCATACGGCGCACAATTAAATTACGTGTATTATACCAAAAGATTTGTAGGCTGGTATTCTGATGGTACCTTCATAATGTGTAGACAATGTACTGTTAAAATTTATAATAGAATAATTTTTGGCTCGTTTTAAAATATTGAAAGTTAAAACTTCTAAGCCGCGATTACATACGATGCGCAATTATATTACGTATATTATATCAAAAAGCTTGTAGGCTGGTATGCTGATGGTACCTTCATAATGTGTAGACAATGTACTGTTAAAATATATGAGAGAATAATTTTTGGCGCTTTTTAAAATATTGAAAATTAAATTTTTAAGCCGCGCTTCCCATACGGCGCACAATTTTATTACGTGTATAATACCAAAAGGTTTGTACGCTGGTATACTGATGGTACCATCATAATGTGCATATAATGTACTGTTGAAATATATAATAGATTAATTTTTGGCTCGTTTTAAAATATTGAAAATTAAAACTTTTAATCCGCGATTCCCATACGGCGCACAATTAAATTACGTGTATTATACCAAAAGGTTTGTAGGCTGGTATTCTGATGGTACCTTCATAAATTGTAGACAATGTACTGTTAAATATATGAAAGAATAATTTTTGGCGCGTTTTAAAATATTTAAAATTAAAACTTTTAATCCGCGATTCCCATACGGCGCACAATTAAATTACGTGTATTATACCAAAAGGTTTGTAGGCTGTTATTCTGATGGTACCTTCATAATGTGTAGACAATGTACTGTTAAAATATATGAAAGAATAATTTTTGGCGCGTTTTAAAATATTGAAAATTAAAACTTTTAAGCCGCGATTCCCATACGGCGCACATTTATCTTACGTGTATTATACTAAAAAGTTTGTACGCTGGTATGCTGATGGTACCATCATAATTTGCATATAATGTAATGTTGAAATATATAAAAGATTAATTTTTGGCTCGTTTTAAAATATTGAAAATTAAAACTTTTATGCCGTGATTACATACGGCGCGCAATTATATTTCGTATATTGTATCAAAAAGTTTGTAGGCTAGTATTCTGATTGTACCTTCATTATGTGTAAACGATGTACTGTTAAAATATATGAAAGAATAATTTTTGGCGCGTTTTAAAATATTGAAAATTAAAACTTTTAAACCGCGATTCCCATACGGCGCACAATTTTATTACGTGTATAATACTACAATTATATTACGTATATTATATCAAAAAGTTTGTAGGCTGGTATGCTGATGGTACCTTCATAATGTGTAGACAATGTACTGTTAAAATATATGAAAGATTAATTTTTGGCTCTTTTTAAAATATTAAAAATTGATACTTTATAGCCGCCAACCTATTAAAACTCAGATTCATATTATATGTATTAAATGAAAAAATGTGGAGGCTCGAATCTATTTGGTACAGAAATAATTCTGTATATAGTCTGCATATAATGTACTATTAAAAAAAACAATCAATTAATTTTTGGCTCTTTTTAAAATATTAAAAATCGATACTTTATTAACGCGAACCCTATATAACAAAGAGTTATACCTTGTGTATTAAACCAAAAATTTTGTACGCTCGAATCTGTTTGGGGTATAATAGTAATCTGTATAAAATATACTACTAAAAAAGACAATCGATTAATTTTTGGCTTTTTTAAAAATATTCAAAATCAATTCTTTATAACCGCGGATCTTATATAAAGCAGAATTATATTATGTGTATTAAACGAAAAAATTTGTACGCTCAAATCTGTTTGGTATAAGAGAAATCTGCATAAAATATATTATTAAAAAAATCATTCGATTAATTTTTGGCTTTTTTTAGAATATTCAAAATCGATACTTTATAACCGCGGACCTTATATAAAGCAGAATTATATTATGTGTATTAAACGAAAAAATTTATAAGCTCGAATATATTTGGTATAAAAATAATCTGCATAAAATGTACTATTAAAAAGAACAAGCGATGAATTTTTGGCTCTCTTTAGAATATCAAATATCTTTTATTATTTATATTCAAAGATATTTTATTGCCGCGGACCTTATAAAACGCAAACTTATATTATGTTTATTAAATGAAAAAAATTTGTACGCCCGAATCTGTTTGATATAAAAGTAATTTGCATAAATGGTACTATTATAAAAAACACCCGATTAATTTTTGGCTTTTTTTAGAATATTAGAAATCGATACTTTAAAGCCGCGGACCTTATGAAACGCAGAATTATATTATATGTATTAAATGAAAAAATTTGTAGGCTCTAATTTGTTTGGTGTGAAAGTATTCAAGTGTTCTACATTCAATGTACTATTAAAAAAAAACAAGCAATAAATTTTTAGCTTTTTTTAGAATATTAGAAATCGATTCTTTAAGGTCGCAGATCTTATGAAACGCAAACTTATATTATGTGTATTAAATAAAAAAATTTGTAAAGTCTAATTTGTTTGGTATAAAAGTAATTTGCATACATTGTATTATTAAAGAAAAACAAGCAATGAATTTTTGGCTGTATTTAAAATATTAAAAAATCGATATTTTATAGCCGCGGACACTATAAAACGCAGACTTACATTATGTGTATTAAATAAAAGAATTTGTACACTCGAATCTGTTTGGTTTAAAAGTAATCTGCATAATTGTTGTATTAAAAAGTACAAGCGACTAATTGTATATAATAAAACGAGTTTTTTGGATAAAACATTTGTTTAAAAAATTTTATAATATTATTTGCATCATCAGAACTTTTTGGAAGCGCGTTGTATATGTTTATAACTATACGAGAACTGTTTCACAAGAAGCAGAACTCTCGAAATACAACCAGTAGATTATTGTTATATTCGAAAATACGAATTCTTCGGTTAAAATATTTGTTTAAAAAATTTTATAATTATTTTTATCATCAGAACTTTTTGGAAGGGCATTGTACATTTCTATAACTATACGAGAACTGTTTCATAAGAAGCAAAACTCTCGAACTACAACCAGCAGATCACCTTTATATTCTAAATGTTTTTTGGATAAAATATTTGTTTAAAAAATTTTCTAATTGTTTTTATTATCAGAACTCTTTGGAAAAGCATTGTACATGCTCAGAACTATACCAAAATTATTTCGTAATAAGTAGAATTCTTGAAAATCGAGCTACGTTTTACTTGATATATTCAAGTAAGATATTTGTTGGTGTTTATTTGGTTTTAAATAATATTTTTTATTTTTAGGAGACAGAACTCTTCTTAGAATTCTTGTAGAACAATAAATCTTTTTATTCGTACAATTATTGATAAGGAAAATATCGTAGGACAAAGTAATATGCTGTGTGAAGTTGGCGTGTCAGTTTGTCCTTATTTTATTCTTTCGTTTAATCGCCAGAATTATTTATTTTTTATAGTTACTATCAAGATCTCTAAGAACTATTGAAAATAAAGCCAGAACTCTTAATTATTTATGATTTTCAATGAAATGTGTGTGATATGCTAGCTTCATACATATCCTGAGCGCGTTCGAAAGCTTCTTCCAAAACCTACAACCTCTAAACTTCAATACAAATTTAATTTACTCAGTTAACAATGTTAATATGCCTTTTTTAGAGATCTTGAAGTATATTCATTCATTCATTGTTTTTTGAAAAAAAAATCAACGAAAATTAGTTGTATGTGGAATGCCGTATGCCGTATGCCGTATGTATATCCGAAATAGTCTACTGATCTAAATATAAATACGCCGAACATTACCTTGAAAAGAAAATCTGTGCAAATGCGAGATCAGTAAATGTAGCATTTTATATATTTACCATTTGCAAGTAGTATAATCGTCAAATAAAATTTTAAATATTTATACACATATGTATTACACGTATTTGTTTTATGAGATTTATTAGGATTAATTAATTATAAACATTTTGTTAAACATTAGATCTTATGCTTCATCTTTATTATTAAATAGTATAAATGTATTTAGAGTTATAATCGGTTTCTGTTGAAATAATAATAATTTTAGCAATAAAATATATTGTTGTAAAATATTTTTACATTTAGCTATTATTTGATTAGTTGTAATTTTTTAAATTAATATTAAACTATAATTTATGTTAAAAACAAAGTATGTAGAATTTGCATATAAAGAATTTCTAATTACAAAAATAAAAAATCTAAATCAAATTCTATATATAATTTTCATACAGTTTTTGTTGTATATCTATAATTTGTATTGTAATTAAAGTTACTTCATAAATTTATTCTTTAAATTAATTCTTGATTAAAAAAAAATTATTATATTCTGCTTTTCTCATGTTTGACATTCGTGTGTGCATAAAGCTGATATAAAATCTGACGAAAAATAATAAAGAAAATCTCACAGAACACAAAGCAAAAGATATTACGTGATACTTGGCTGGTCTCGAATTTTTATTTCGCGTTGAGATAGAATTTCTTTAATTTAATGGCCAGGATTTGTTTTAATTGTCAAAAAATATAAAATTATTAAAAATAAAATTAAGATTAATAATTTATTCATACATACACTAAAATGTTTGCCCAATTGTAGTTATTAATTCCATATCTCTATTCAAAATCCATTGAATAAACAAAAAGTTAATATTATACATGTAATACTATGCATTGCGGTTTATTGATAGGAATGTCAACGTCATAGCAATTATTATTATTTTCTATCTCATGTCAAACGGCTATTGTTAATTACACGGGAAATGATAATCTCTATTATTATTGCACAGAGTCGGCATATTGCGCCTAATAAATATAGTCGTGGATTGCATAGTCTGTACAATTAATATTCGACAGACATATTCGGCAACGGTAAATGTTCCATAGATTATATCCATTTTCAAAGCTGCATCAGCAGCGGATAATATATCAATACACTTCATACTGTTTCATAGTATATCACACATTGAATAAAGCACATCGATGTATTCATGTAAATAACATAGTCAAATTATGTGACAAAATTACGAATTTGAATTATCAATCAGTGAAAAGTGTTGTAAACTTTATTGAATAATATCGCGAGTGTTACAAATAACGAAGAGAAATTAATTTCGATTCATATAAAAATAGTTGTAATCATATTAAAAATTTTTAATTATTAAGAACAAAATGTAGTAACAAATTTCTCTTCACAAGACAAAAAACAATTTTTCAAACATTTTTTTCAAAAAGTTAATTTTTTATCAAATTATGAAAATTAAAAACACTCGATTTTAGAAAATAAATGTCTGACCATATTTTATATTAACATTTTTAAGTAGAAATAAAAAAAACATAGGAGAAAAAATAAGCGAATTTAATTAGAAAAATAAAACATTGTACTCGCGAGAGCGATCTGCATAATTCGTAATTGGAATAATTTACAGTAAAAACATGAGCAAATTCGATTTATTGATCTATCTATGTGAAACAATGTCTTCGCGCAATATTACATATATAATGCAAGTGTAAAAGAAATATATATTTAAATTATAATTGTTTAATTATCTTTTTCGTTGGTAAAACATAGGTGACGAGAAATCTCATACCTCGGACATGTCAAAGTTGCGTATGCCCTTCACTTTTGGACACTTGGTCTTATCCTCCCGCCTCTTCCAAACACCGCCGGAGGCATCGATCAAAAGACCGATGAGCAACGCTATTGTTATCCAACACAATTTCAAACGTCTCGTTTTGAGATGCATCTTCGACGGGCATTCAGATTCCGTTCACGAGGACGCACGAACTGACTAGCTAAGATCGCGTACGACACGGTCTCTTCTCAACCATCGAGGCGACTAAAGGCCACGTATGTACGAGCGCACGAAGAATGGATGCGACTCATGACTATTACTATACGAACGAAGAGAGGGATTGCCACTATCACGTTCCTCCCTTTGCATTCTTGCTGCTCTTTCGTTTTCAATCGGCAACTTGTTCCACGCGTAGAATCCCCATGACTGACTCAGAAACCAGGACTCGTAGGCGTATGATCGTCGTTTATAGCTGAAGAGATGTGTTCGCTGCGTGCGAGTCGCTCATTCCGTTTTGTTATTTATATATGTTTCCCAGCTCGAAATCAGCAAAAAGAAAATGTGATCTGCAAGAACCTTTTGCGACTTTTTCACTGTCGAATTATACGATTGTAAAATTTACGATCGTGTCGTTCTTCGTAAAATGTTGCGCTCGTGCGAAATGATAGTCAACGAGGTGGTTTTACAGTTATAATATAGTCATAAAAAACGAAGACAATTTTGCATAAGCAGGGCTGATTTTACGGTTATCATCACGTTTGCAATTCAACAAACTTTATTTCAAATTAAATAAAAATTATTTAATCTTAATTTTAAAGTGATCTAAGAACAATACACTTTGTTATAATTATATCGAGATGTAATATTTTTCGAGAAATTATTTTTCTTTATATATTTGTATATGTGTGTGTTGATAAAGAATATTAATATTTATTCAATTAATAACTTAATATTATAATATTAAAAGAGATTAAAAGATATTTTTATCAGTTAGCAAACAGTATTACATATATTAAACATACATTCAATAATTAAAATGCATTAGCATGACAATGCAAGTATATATGTATATTCATTAAACATATATACATATATTTCAAATTTTTTAAATTTAATTACATTGTTTTAATTAAAATTCTCAAGAAAAAATTAAAAACATATTTGTTATGTATAACTGTTTAAGATTTAAAAAATAAGAAAAAGTTTAAGAATTCTTTAATTATTATTAATTATATAATTATGGAATTATGATTATGGTTGTCAAGGCTATTAGAGTGAAGAGAAATATAATCGATAGTAATATAATTAATGCGCGAGCAACGCTTTAATTAATATAAGTTTTTAAGACATGCGGCACTGGAATTCAGTTATGTACTATAGTACACGTATACGAAACAAGAATCAATTGTCATTCATCATGAATAATCGACGGCGATTCAGTAACAAATTAGCATGCAACAACTTGTGCGAAGCAAACGTGTTGAACATATAATATCGATAAAATTTTACTTGATATACCTATAACGAATCTTAACTAGTTCATTTCGCTAGTAAAAATTAATTATTAGAATTTATAAGAATTTATATTTATAGATTATATATATATATATTCTTTTTTTAATAAACATATTTATAAAAAAAGCAATCCCTTTCTAAAAAAGGCATGTTATTGACATATGTTATAATACTTTAAACTCGATTAATATTTTTGACAGTTATCAGCTGATTTCTGTCAAAAAATATTAATCGCGGATAAAGTATTAAAACATATTAATATTACTTATAAAATATTATTATTTAAATTATAATAATATGTTGTGAATAATATGTTATAATACTTTATCCGCGATTAATATTTTTTGACAGAAATCAGCTGATAACTGTCCAAAATATTAATCAAATTAAATTTATTATAACATATATATTATTCAAAACATATTATTTTTTTAATTTTTATAACATATTATTTTAAAATTTAATTAGCAAATTAACGCTTTAATCAGCTGATGCATGTCAAAAAATACTAATAAAGCGTTAATTTGCTAATTAAATTTTAAAATAATAATATGTTAAAAATAATTAAAAGAGTAATATGTTGTAAATAATATGTTATAATGCCTTATCTGCGATTAATATTTTTTGACAGAAATCAGCTGATAACTGTCAAAAATTTTAATCGAGTTTAAAGAGTTATAACATATTATTTAAAACATATTATTATTTTAAATTTTATAACATATATTATTTTAAACTTTAATTAACATATTGACGCTTTATAAATATTTTTTGACAGAAATCAGCTGATTATAAAGCGTTAATTTGCTAATTAATTTTTGAAATAAGAATATGTTATAAAAATGAATATAATAATATGTTTTAAATAGAATGTTATAGTACTTTAAACTCGATTAATATTTTTGACAGAAATCAGCGATAAATAACTGTCAAAAATTTTAATCGAGTTTAAAGAATTACAACATATTATTTAAAACAGTTTTCAGCTGATTATGTTACACTAGCATTTTTTATTTATTTACGATGTAAAAATGAGTCGTCTAATTTTGGCTCGGAACTTATCGATTACGCTCCGACAAAAAAAGGATGACTTAAAAGATTTACGACCTTAGATCTGGTTATTCAGGTCATCTAGCTCTAAGTTTAAGAGCTCCAGCGCGCTTCTATGAGTAACCGCAGAATTTATCGTTAGGATGTTGAAATAAAATAATTTTATCAATATGTTGACCGCATAGATTGTGTAGAATTACGTAATTTGCTTAGATGATCGTTATTTCTGTTCACATATCTCGTATTTATAAAGAAAAAATTTTAATTATGTGTCCGAGTGTACATATAAAAATATTCATTTTAAAACCGTAACAAACTCGCTGTATTCTAGCTATATGATAAACTTTCCTGTTATCAATTCGTCGGTCTTGGGTCTATTTTATCAGGAATGCTTATTTTATCATTCGGATGTTTATTTTATCAGACATCCTTTTCCTCTACGCGCTCGGCAATATAGAAATACAATAACGCTGAAAATATTTCGATACAAGAAAACTCGTTGCATTAAAATAAAAATTTAACAATTTAAGGATCGTTAAATTAATGTCATCCAGAATTATAAAATTTAATGTCATATTAAAATTTTGGAGAAGAATAGATATAATATTGAATATTATATTCTCAGAATAGGGGGATAACAAGCGGATACAAAAGTGTAAGAATTTAAAAGAATCAAAGTAATATATGTAAAAAAATCTTTTTTATTAAATTTTTTCATAATAAAAATATTGGTACGTTGATATTTCTCGCTTATAAAATCTCTGATATTACTGCTAATTAAGTACACTGTATCGAAATAATCTAATAGATTTAATCGAGTTCGTCCACACCATCGGTATCGTTATTATCATAAGCTATACGTCATTTCCAAGGGGGCTTGTTTTTCTGCTGATCTAATTTCGTAATCATTTTTTGCGGAAGAGATACATGTTCGCTAACGTCGAAATGTGAAGTCTGGTAAGAAAGTTGTAAATATATATATGTGTATTATGTAAATTTTTACCTGCAATATATATATACAAACCTCGGAAGTTGGTTGCCACATGATGCTATCTTCGCTCATTATACTTAATTCCTTTTTTAAATAATGTTTTCGCGGTACTTCCCTACATTCTAACGGCGGGCTTGAAATGCTGCTTCTAGGTTTTAGATCTTTATCTTCCTTCGCTAGTTGCATTTCGGCAAGCTGTAAATTAAATTATTTGTTTAATTATTAATTAATAATTTATTTGTATTCGGTTTTATTAATGAACAATTATCGCCTAAATTTTAATTACCATTTTCACATATTCGCGAAGATCATTCTTCGATTCTTTTCTACTAGTTAAAGGTGTATTTTCATTAGAATTCATTGTAATCACACTTTCGTTTTGATCTTCAAACAATTGTATTGGGTTTTGCGTCTCTAACGACTGAGTCGTATATCTTATCGGTTCCTGAGAGAGCTTAGCGTAACAGTTTGGCATTGATTCAGACTTTTTCGGACCTTTAAAATCAAAATGTTTGTCTACGTAAATTTTCTGAATTGGAGATAAGTTATCCGTGTTACCACCTGTAATTGTAAATTGCAATCTAGTTGTAGTCTACATATACCAACCATTAGTGTTATGACTGTAATAATATTAAGAAATAATCAAGTAATACAAATTCAAATTCACATTTCATGATTTACCTGATATAATATGTAGAGCTTGTTGCCATTGCTTTTGCATAACAGAGTGCAATTGTTCTGCAAGTTGGGATTTTGTTGTGCGCTGAGAGTTCAAATGCATTTCTAACATAGATGATCTTTGAAAAGCTTGAGCTAATTGTAGCTCGCACAAGCGTTTCTCTTCTTTATGTTTTTCCTCCAATAAGTTTATTTCCAAACGGTGTCTAAAAAATCCAATACGTTTATATATTTCAGAAAATTAATTCGTATATATTTCACTGCGGTATTGTAAATAAAAAAATATGCAACGAACCTATCAATAACATCTTTTATTTTCCTAGCAGCGCATTCAGCTATAACTTGCTGTCTTGTTTTCAATTCCTCTAAAAATTCTGATTCAGCAGTGTCAAGTTGCGTTTGAAATTCTTGTAATTTTGTTTTTACCACTTCATCAACCTGTTTCTGATAAACTTCTTGTAATTCTGCCCTGATTTTTTCCTTTTGCTCCACAATAGATTTTGTTTCGTCTTTAGCAAATTTCTGAAAAAATAAAAGCAATTAAGGCAATTAATATAAAACCACTTGTTAACTAATTACGATAAAACTTGCGAAAAAGTTATAATTTGCAACACGATTCAAAATGCATGATTCAGGATTCTGTCCACTGTTATACCTATATGAAAATCAAAGTAATTAGTGAGGTACAATCTTTTCGCAAGTTTTACAAATAGTTTAACATTTCAGATATAATGTATCACCTCTGCTTTCTTAGCGTCGTCGATAGATATAAGCAAGGATGAATTTTTTTGTTCTAAAATAGAATTTCTAATTATCTCTTCTTTCAGTTTAAGTTGCAAATTCTCTTTTTCTTGTCTGAGTACTGTCAATTCGGCTTCACAAGTATCCAATGCTTTATGAATAACACCCATCTCACTTCGTACTTCACTCTCTCTCAAACGTTCTTTATTTAATTCTAATTGAACAATTTTTAATGTCTCCTCATTTTGCTGATTTTTTTCTAACAATTTATTAAATTCTATCTTTATTTGTTCATATCTATTTTCTGCTTCTTGGACTAATAATTTATAACTTTCTAATTCATCTGCATGAGTTTTTAGTAGATCAATTTTTTCTTTAATCGTGGTGTCACTCTTCTCTTTATATCCAGCTGCCAAGTCTAAGGCTTTCGATAATTTTTCTTCAAGTCGTTTGATTTGAGTTTGAAGTTCTGAGATTTCAGACTGATGTTTCTCTGTGACATTTTGCAGATTAGTTTGCGAGTTTTTATGTTCAACTTCTAATATTGTGACTTGTTGCTTTAATTTAGACCAAGCTGCATGAAATTGAGATATCAAAAGTTTTTTCTCATTGTCGATTCTAACTGCTACTGCCACTTTCTCTTGTTGTTCCAACAACCGTTTTTGTAGTTCTTGAATCAAATGCTCACAATGCTAAAAATACAAAATATATATTTATTAACACAAATACATATATACAAATATATATCATATATATATGTATATTCCATTTTTATATACCTCTCTGCGAAATTTCTCCTCTTCCAATTTGATTCTAAGTGTTTCTTCTTGTGATCTAGCTGGGTGAGTTTCCCAAAAATCCGAAAGTGACAAGACTCGCTGATATTTTCTATAAATAAATTTTATAACAATTTGTTAATATAAAATCACCTATTACAAAAATCATATTTTTCTTTTAATAGTAATAATATTATATTTTTCCACATGTTTAAACAAAAGAGAACATGCAGTAAAAATTGTACATATGTAAAATACCTTAAATGAGGATCCGTGTTTGTACCAACATGTACAGTATTTTTAGCGAATACAGATTTTTCTCTCTCGTCATGTACATTTCCATTGTATGGCGTTTTGCAAGAATCCAATAAATGCTCTGTATTACTATATTGTGCAGTTTTCAATGGCATTGCATCAGGAAATTTAGTTAAATTACTAATATGTAATGAAGAATCTGTAATAGAACCTTTGGATTGAGCAGGTACATTGTTTGTATTTGCTTCACTTCTTGTTAGAATATTTTGATCTGACATCGGTTCTTTTGATTTAGCATTGTCAATTGTAGCTGATGATACATTAGATAAATAGTCTATATTTTGTATACTGTTTTCTATTCCATTTGCTTTTAAAATAGGTTGCTGGACATTTTGTTCCCATGTTTTAAATTCAGAAATCATTTTATTAGATGCATTTAAGTGGAATGAATCACTGTATATATCAGGCAATGATATTTCAGGGAATGTATTGTTTGATTTCTTTTGAGAAAATGCTGATAAAGCATCAGTGAGTTGAGGCTCTTTGCTGCATGATAGAAAATTTAATTTTTTGTATGCTCCAAGCTTATGTTGTGTCTCCTTCTCTTGACTGCTTGCAGCATCAACAGTTTGAGTTAATGATATTGGATGAGCCAGCTCGTTATGATATTGATATCTGCTAGTGCTATTTATTCTTTTCGATAATTCCAATTCAGTGGCTTCCATTTCTTGAAGTAACTCGTCAACTTCTGACAGTTCCATCTCTTGCACTATTCTAGTACGAGTGTGCTGCTGACCTATCGATGCACTAGGTAAGTTTGATGCAGATACTGCTGAATGTAAAGAATTGTAGGGTTTACAATATGAGTTACTCGTACAACGATCACTTGGACAAACAGATAAATGAGATTCCTTCTTCACAGACATAGCAGTAGCATGCGAGAGCCCAGTACCGCAAGAAGTAGAAGGTACCACAAAAGAGTCAGAGTACGATGTTAGAGTATCATGCTTGGCTCGAGTGAGAGTGTTAGTAGTAGTCAAATTAGAGGTAGCAGCTGCCGAAAGGTAGCATCCTGACTTCATGTCATTTCTCAATGAATTAGTATAATTCTGCGTCGAATACCCACTGGGAGTGGAAGGAACGGATAGAGGTTTACGGGAAGGTTTCACAGGAGTGTTTTGCAAGCTGGTGCTTTGACTTACGGACAATCTAGGCAAGGTATGCCGATAATAAGGATAAGATGCACTGCCATAAACTGGCTGAGAGTCGAGGGAATTGTTTAACGCAGATACGTCCAGACTATTGTCTCTGGATTCGATAGCAGAGATACGGGATTCTAATGATTGCATGTGTCCTACCAGCTCTGAGATAACGCCGGTCTTCTCGCAATCTGTTCGCGCGGAAACACACGAGTTGGTGTCTGAATCGGAAGACGACACGTGGAATATATCGGGTGGGATCAGGAGCAGGACATCCGTATCATCGGACTCACTCATCATCCATCGACAATTCTCTGCCACCGGTTGCGATTTGTCATGCGCCTAAAACAGATCAGCTGATGTTTGCAAAGCGTCTTGGCATTTATGTTTGTATACATATATACAGCAAAAAGATGATAGAATTCGTGAATGCATAAACCAGTTAAATTAGATTACGATTAGATTTAATTTCTTGTAATAAATATTTACTGCGGTAGAGTTGCAACAGCACAAAGCGTATTGTGTAGAGGTTATAAATGGCGATTAATCATTTCCAATTCGCCGCTAGCAAATTCGCATCACGCAGATATACACAGCCGCGAAAATTTCGTAAACAAACTTGAACGACACTCGCGCACTATTAAGGAAAACATTACATCCTCTAGCGTATTCAGATATAGACTGCCAGTTCTGACAGTATTGAAAAGTCATTCATTGTACATATACGTCATTTCATTCTTTATGACGTACTACAGTTTACTATTATTCCTTATATGGCTTTCATTCCCAGATCGTTGACCCCAAATTCTAACGGTAATGTAATTCAAGTACCGACAGATAGCGCTGCATGTACTGTTGTGAGCGGAGATCACTGAGCACGAACCTAACAAATTGCATTGTTAGGGTTGCACGCGTGGAAGTTTGAAATAACGTACTCGATATTCTCTTCTTACACGTTTCTCGGCTTCAATCAGCACAATTAACACTTCGTCCAGTAATTTCTTATGTCCACTTCGAGATAAAGCTACTTAAATTCAAGGTAAGATACATTAAAATATTATAATTATATATATAGCACAGTCATGAGAAAAAATATATCCATAACCTATATATTGTGATAGACTATATAAATATCTATACAAATAAAAAGATTTCTGTGAATGCGCTGATTCTTTTGTAAGCTGCATATCATTAATTAATGTTGTATCATTAATTTTGACATCAATTTTATACACATGCATACATTAAAAACATCGATACAAATATATAAGAATATAAGATAGAATAAGATAGAGTATAAAATATGATTATAAAAATGATTTGTCTTTACTAACATTTTTCGCCGATATAACGTACCATTTTTATTCATCAATGATTATACTTTTTAACCGTAAACCTTTGAAATGTGTGGTCCATATATTGACATATCGCAGTTGAGACGCGTAAAGTGGCATGCCAATATATATATTGCATGTGGCAATCGGAAAGTTAAATTGAAAGGATGGTAAAAGTTCCTTCAGAGCACTTCCTTCCGTACTGTAAAAATTCAAATATTTGCCATAAAAATGCTATGCTTCTTTATATATAATATGTTTGGTTATAATTAAATTACTTATTTTTATTTATTTACTAGAACAACACAAGCGTGTCATTCTTCGATTTTATGTTAAGAAGAATGATATTTAAAAAAATGATATAAATATAAGTTTGTTTAAATTTGATTAATATTTTTTGACAGAAATTAACTGATTAAAGCGTTAATTTGCTAATTAAATTTTAAAATAATAATATAGTAAAAAATTAAAATAGTAATATGTTATAAATAATATTTCATAATGCCTTATTCTTTATTAATATTTTTTGACAGAAATCAGCTGATAACTCTCTCTCTCTGTCAAAAATATTATTATATCATATTATTTATTAAAACATATTATTTTAATTTTTATAACAGAATATTATTTTAATTTTTATAACATATTATTTTAAAAATTAATTAGCAAATTAACGCTTTAATCAGCTGATTTTTGTCAAAAAAATATTAATGAAGCAAAAATTTGCTAATTAAATATTCTATCTTACATATTTATATTTATATTGTGTATGTTGTAATGCGAAATAATAAGATTATTCTAATATATGTATATATTTTATTTGTTACAGATAGCATTGCGATACACAGTGCGATTCACGTGTCGGGAGTGCCGTGTAAAGTGTCGGATAATCGTAATTATTCATGTTTTCACGAGTGTCGTGAGTACTACGAAGGAGCAATGTCGACCAAAAGAAGAAGAGAAGGCCCGGGGAAACATCAGACAACAATAGAAGAACTGTGAGGTATGCAATATAAAAACATTTTTTTAAAACTGCATTGTTCATGAGATATTCGACACACACATATGTATATACATAATTTGAATATTTTGTTTTCAGATCAATGTGTGCTGTGTATTACAACTTCGCTACTGTACGTTTCGGTGAGTGAGAAATTGTTTATTTTATAACATTTCTATAGCGGTAATAGGGATGTATATAATATGTTGAAAATATTAAAATAATAATATGTTCTAAATAATATATTATAATATCTTTTATCCGCGATTAATATTTTTTGACAAAAATCAGTTTATAATTGTCAAAAATATTAATCGAATTTTAAATATTATAACATCCCTTTCTAAAAAAGGCATGTTAATTGTAAGTCGATTCTCGCAAGTATTGTTGCATTTTTTTCGCGATGCTGATTGACTGTTTCGATTCGCATTGTGCGCTATATTCATAACATCGAGAGGCTGTCATCGCAAGGGTTAGTAGTTTAACAGTTTGTTCAAAATAAAATTGAATAAAATAATATGTTTTAAATAATATGTTATAATACTTTAAACTCGATTAATATTTTTGATAGTTATCAGCTGATTTCTGTCAAAAAATAATAATCGCGGATAAGGTATATTATAACATATTATTTAGAACATACTGCAATTTTAATATTTTTAACATATTATTTTAAAATTTAATTAGCAAATTAACGCTTTAATCAGCTGATTTCTGTCAAGAAATATTAATAAAGCGTTACTTTGCTAATTAAATTTTAAAATAATAATATGTTAAAAATATTAAAATAGTAATATATTGTAAATAATATGTTATAATACTTTATCCGCGATTAATATTTTTTGACAGAAATCAGCTGATATATTGTAATTTTATTATGCGCAAAGTAAAAATTTAGATAGATTAAGTAGTACGAGTAAATAATTTCTTAATACGTTGAGCCTTTTCGTCGCGCAATCACTCAGCTATTAGTATAAAATCATTAATGCAAATCAAAAACAATAAAAAATTATATGCACTTTATATATCATAATTTTATTATATGCAAAATAAGAATATAGCTATGTAAACTTAGCACCCGACTGTTTAAAAATTAATTTTTTAAAACTGAAAATAATAGCATTTCGTTTGTAGTTGTTTGTAGTAACAATAATTTCGTTTGTAGTTTTATCAAGTAATAAATAAATAAAATTTTTTAAATGACTCGCACCCGACATTGAGATATCGCAAATCCGCTTGCGCAGTCTTCTATAGAATTGTTTGTAGTTGTTTGTAGTGATTTTCCTTTCGTTTGTAGTTGAGCGGTTCAAAAGTTATAAACAATTGTTTATTCGTCCAAGAGGAAAATTTGTTAATTTTAAAGATATCACAAATCCGCTTGCGCAGTCTTCTTTAGAATCGTTTGTAGTTGTTTGTAGTGATTTTCCTTTCGTTTGTAGTTGAGCGGTTCAAAAGTTATAAATTATAACACAAATGATTCTAAAGAAGACTGCGCAAGCGGATTTAAAAAATCTTAAAAATTGACAAAGTTAGCTCTTGGACGAATAAACAATTGTTTATAACTTTTGAACCGCTCGACTACAAACGAAAGGAAAATCACTACAAACAACTATAAACTATTCTAAAGAAGACTGCGCAAGCGGATTTGAAAAATCTTAAAAATTGACAAAGTTAGCTCTTGGACGAATAAACTATTGTTTATAACTTTTGAACCGCTCAACTACAAACAAAAGGAAAATCACTACAAACAACTACAAACGATTCTAAAGAAGACTGCGCAAGCGGATTTGCGATATCTTTAAAATTAACAAATTTACCTCTTGGACGAATAAACAATTGTTTATAACTTTTGAACCGCTCAACTACAAACGAAAGAAAAATCACTACAAACAACTACAAACGATTCTAAAGAAGATTGCGCAAGCGGATTTGCGATATTTCAATGTCGGGTGCGTCATTATAAAAATTTTTTTTATTTATTAATTAATAAAACTACAAACGAAATTATTGTTACTACAAACAAAATGCTATCATTTTCCGTTTTAAAAAATTAATTTTTAAAAAGTCGGGTGCTAGGTTCACATAGCTAAATGATTTTTATTGATCTTTACGGTCCTGGTATCGCAAATCTAAGTAGTAAGCCCAGAGATTGGTCAGCCTAATCGCACCTACGTAGTCGGAAGTATACGAATACGTTGAGAGCGACCGCGAATCGAAGACACATGTAAAATATTATTTTAAAAAAAGCGAAATATATATAAAATGATCTTTATTGATCTTTACGGTCCTTGTATCGCGAGCCTAAGTAGTAAGCCTAGAGACTGGTCAGCCTAATACGTTGAGAACAGACGCGAGGCGGAGACACGAGACATGTGTAAAATATTATTTAAAAAAATGAAATATATAAAAAATGGAAGTGATCTTCATTGATCTTTACGGTCCTTGTATCGTGAGCCTAAGTAGTAAGCCCAGAGATTGGTCAGCCTAATCGCATCTACGTGGTCGAAAGTCGCGAATATATTAAAAGCGAGGTGGAAACGCGTGTGAAAATATTATTTAAAAAAGCGAAATATATAAAATGATTCTTTATTAATCTTTACGGTCCTGTATCGCGAGCCTAAGTAGTAAGCCCAGAGATTGGTCAGCCTAATTGCATCTACGTGGTCGAAAGTCGCGAATACGTTGAAAGCGAGATGGAGACGCGTGTGAAAATATTATTTAAAAAAGCAAAATATATCAAATGATTCTTTATTAATCTTTACAGCCCTGCATCGCAAGCCTAAGTAGTAAGCCCAGAGATTGGTCAGTTTAATCGCACCTACGTGATCGAAAGTCGCGAATACATTGAAAGCGAGGTGGAGACGCGTCTAAAAATATTATTTAAAAAAACAAAATATATAAAATGATAGCTATGTGAACCTAGCATCCGACTTTTTAAAAATTAAGTTTTTAAAACGGAAAATGATAGCATTTCGTTTGTAGTAACAATAATTTCGTTTGTAGTTTTACCAATTAATAAATAAAAAAAATTTTTTAAATGACTCGCATCCGACATTGAAATATCGCAAATCCGCTTGCGCAGTCTTCTTTAGAATCGTTTGTAGTTGTTTGTAGTGATTTTCCTTTTGTTTGTAGTTGAGCGGTTTAAAAATTATAAACAATAGTTTATTCGTCCAAGAGCTAACTTTATCAATTTTTAAGATTTTTTAAATCCGCTTGCGCAGTCTTCTTTAGAATCGTTTGTAGTTGTTTGTAATGATTTTCCTTTCGTTTGTAGTCGAGCGGTTCAAAAGTTATAAACCGCTCAACTACAAACGAAAGGAAAATCACTACAAACAACTACAAACGATTCTAAAGAAGACTGCGCAAGCGGATTTGCGATATCTTTAAAATTGACAAAGTTAGCTCTTGGACGAATAAACAATTGCTTATAACTTTTGAACCGCTCAACTACAAACGAAAGGAAAATCACTACAAACAACTACAAACGATTCTAAAGAAGCTGCGCAAGCGGATTTGCGATATCTCAATGTCGGGTGCGAGTCATTTAAAACATTTTTTTTATTTATTAATTGATACAACTACAAACAACTACAAACGAAATGCTATTATTTTTCGTTTTAAAAAATTAATTTTTAAAAAGTCGGGTGCTAGGTTCACATAGTTTAAGAATATAGATAGATTAAATAGTACGTGTCAACAATTTCTCACTACGGTTAGCCTTTTCGTCGCGCAATCACTTAATCATTAACATAAAATCATAAATGCGAGTCAAAAACAATAAAAAATAACACGCACTTTATATATCACTAGACAACACAAGCGCGCGCTGCGCGCGCGCCATTTTATTCAAAAATTTTATTTAATTTTATTTAATTTTATTTAATTTTATTTAATTTTATTTTAAACAACTGTCAAAACTGTTAACTTTCGCGATGACAGCCATTCAATGGTACAAGTTATATATCTTTATATATGGTATAAGCTATATATCTTTTTGAACGAATCTCTTTCGAATTTGAATTAATTATTATAATATTAAGTCATGTATATAGTATCGCGCGCGCGCTATTAGAATGAAGTTGCCGATGTTTGTAGCGAATAGCGGCCATTACCGAAACGCCGCGAGTATCAGGCAGTTCGAGCTGCGTCCCGCTGTGATTAATTAGTAAGCATAATTGTTAGAAACAATTTCTAACCTTTGTATTGCAATATTTATCTATCGCATATCTTAATTTCAACGTTAATATGTAGTCGTAGTTGTTCGAAACGCATATTTCGCGAAAAATTCGATGCAAACATAATCTCTTGCTAACATAACCCAACTCTTAATTTGTTTTCGCGCGCGCGAATGTGTTGCGATCCGTATCTATTGTTAATTCTAGCTTACATATTTATATTGTGTATGTTATAATGCGAAATAATAAGATTATTCTAATATATGTATGTATTTGATTTGTTACAGGTAGCATTGCGATACACAGTGCGATTCACGCGTCGTGTCGGGAGTGCCGTGTAAAGTTTCGCGTGTCGGGAGTGCCGTGTAAAGTGTCGGACGATCGTAATTATTCGTGTTTTCGCGAGTGTCATGAGTGTTACCATGGACCAAGAGAGGAGGAGGCGGCTCGGGGTGGCATCGGGCGACAACGGAGCAACTGTGAGGTATGCAAAATTAAAACATTTTTTCTAAACTGCATTGAAATATTCGACCGTTTCCAAACTTTCAAAACATCCTGTACACACACATACACGCATGTATATATACATAATTTGAATATTTTGTTTTCAGATCATTGTGCTGTGTACTACAACTCCGCTACTGCACGTGTCGGTGAGTGAGAAATTGTTTATTTTATAACATTTTTCTGTAGTGATAATGGGATCCCTTTGTTAAGGACCTTTGAAAGGGACTAGACAACACAAGCGCGCGCCATTGTCTAATTATTATTGTCTGATTACTATTTCTAATTCTCAACTTTTTAATATTATCTCATAAATTCTTCCTACGACGGTTTTCAATATATTAATTCAATGAAATAAATGATGAAATAATTTATAATGCAACTATTAATTTTATTTAAAGAACGCGCTTGTACTGTATAAAGAAACTGAATAATATAATTATTATATAAAAAAGACTTTTGAAAAAAAAAAGATCGCAATGTTTCATAACATGTTACATAACTTTTAGTACAACTTTATTTTTCTGTCTATTATAAATGTGTGTATGTGATTGAATTGATTTAGATTATTCCATTCATAAATATTTTGAAAAATAAATGCGATATGTCCTGATTTACAAAATGCTTGCGTGCACTACTCTGAAAATAAGGTATTGGGTATAAAGGGAAAAATAAACAACATTCTTTAACGTATACTTTATTAAGTTCTCGTAATGCAAATGCACTTCTTCTCGGTCGACTATATAATACTTACTTCATTTTTGTATAATATTATACACCTGCTTAAGGTACACCGTGAAACGTATTGTGTCGCATGCATTCTCGTATCGTGTTGCAAAGTACACGCGTGGGAGAAGAGAGAGAAAGAGAAAGAGAGATATTTATATATAAGCTTTTTATGGATATTGTATTATGAATATCACATTAGGCTATATCGCGTACCTAACAGCGTCAATCTTCGAAATATGATGGGTGCATTATAAAGTAGTCGATCGTTTATTCGAAGCATCTTAATAATCGATTTAAAAAAACATTCAAATTATATATCAATGTTTTGAATTTACTACCAATTCTCGAAAATTAATATTTAATTTTGAGCGTGATTAATGCGTTAATTAAGAATTAAAAATATCTGGTTTTTAAATATTTATTGCTAATCAATAATTAATAAATCACACAAACAAGCGATGCGCAAGCTGATTTAATTAAATCATATAATAAAAAACTATCCACGAGATCTGTTATAATAATTGATAGTTTATTTCTAATTATCAACTTTTTGATATTATCTATTATAAATTCTTGATGATTTATTTCTACGATGGTTTTCAATATATTAATTCAATGAAATAAACGATCAAATAATTTGTAATGCAACTTCCAACATGTCGTCTAACATTTCTCCTATCCGCATAATTGCGATGATCTTTTTTAAAGAGATCGCATATATTAACAAAAAGATATTTTCACAGATATTTATCTATAATAATTATAATTTTTTCACCGTTAATCCTTACGTACAGACTAGGCAATCGAGCTAAAAAAAAACTTGGTTTGCTTGTCATTAATTGAAAATTTCCATTTAAATATCAGAATTTGAAAGAACATTAAAAACTTTTAAATTATAAAATTGTGTGAAACTTTTTATATATTTTTTATATTTTTTATATTTTTATAAAATTAAAAAGATTTGTAACACAAGAGTAAAAGTTCGATTACAAAAAAGATTAGATATTAATATATAATAATAAGTCAACAATGTAGGCTCCCTGCATTGATAAATTACAAATTCAGAAGGAGGCTATATGGAGCCGCGCGTAGGGTGTAGGTACGCAAATACTAAAAACAAACTTGTTGGAATAACAAATTTATTAAATCTAAACGTTTCGGTCCTTTCTTTGGACCTTCTTCAGTAAATTTAATACAATAAATTATAATGGGGAATCTACATACTGCCGCACGCAGCGCAAATCGGGGAGCTCACGGCTTTATGTAGATTCCCCATTATAATTTATTGTATTAAATTTACTGAAGAAGGTCCAAAGAAAGGACCGAAACGTTTAGATTTAATAAATTTGTTATTCCAACAAGTTTGTTTTTTTAGTATTTGCGTACCTACACCCTACGCGTGGCTCCATATAGCCTCCTTCTGAATTTGTAATATATAATATATTACAATATAAAAATTAATTAATATAATAGAAAATGTTACAAATTGGAAAAGACAAGTGGTCCGTCTTTGCATTATATTTGTATATGCAAGTCTACGTGAGGGTTAACGGCAACAATCATACTCCGAGCTTGTGCACGGGAAAAGCCCTCTCGATGTGCACTCGAAAAATGCAGTCGACGCAAGTTTGAACAATGCAGGAGGTAGACGTGCGTACGTATAATATGTGTGTACGTATGTACGATGACACGATGTGCCCGAACGCATGTTAGCATTTCGCATGAAGTTTGCATTCGAGGCACTGTTGTGTATCCGGAGTTTACGCGGAAATTCCTGCATATAAACTGTCGGGAAGGTAAATATCCAGGCTCGGCATCACGATACGATTTACAACGATCAACACGACACGTTCTCGCGCGCGTGCGCGTACACTGATTAACCTTATTATTTAGTGACGACGTTAAGTGATAACGAATTACGAAGCTTGCCGCACGCCATTAAAAAGACGATGAAAAAATAAACGAGCGGTCATCGGTACAATATTTTACGTAAACATTTTACGTGAATGTAAAGCCCGCCGATGAAACTGTAATGACGGATGTTTTGACGAAATTGAGGTCAATTTTCTCCGAATGAAAATTTGGCGATTTAATGTTACGCAGATATATAATGGAAACATAATAGATTAGACTTCGAATTATTGTAAATTATAAATAGACGACTAAAATTGATTCTTTTAATTAATTTAAGAAGATTTTGATTACAGAAAAACTTCATTTCGGATTTATTTCTTAAAATATATTTCGTTTTAAAATTCTCTAAAAATTCTTTCGTTATCGAAAAATCGATCTCAAATTCGTCGAATTATACAATTGTTATTAATCAAATCATTTTATACAATAATAGTAGAATATTTCGTATATATGAACATGAACAACTGGCACCAAATTCACGCGTGTAATATTAAAAATCTTGTAACTTTCACGGAACCGCGATTTATACTTACGATGGCATATGGTATAACGACGGATCGATCTTCTTGTCTCTGTATGCTATACAATCATCAAAGACTACCAAGAACGGACATTCGATAACTACTTAGGACATACGATTAATCTTACTCGTAAAACCAGTAAATATATCATATATGTTTATCTATACAATATATAAATCACATTCTGCGTTCCCTTCCGCTTTCTTGACAGCCGCGATGACATATTAAACGCACAACGTTCTACGTAATTACTATATCGACGATTACAATGTGCGGAAACTATCGATTTTATTGCCGCATTGGAGTTTGCGAAACTTTCTGGTATTACGGACTGCTGCTTATATTATATATTTCGATGTTTGAAATTGAGAAAAAATGACGTGTATATATGTAAAACAAGTAATTGACATTTCGAAGCTGCACGAAACAATGACATATATCGGAATGTATCGGAAGGGAAAGGTTTCTCTGGTTGCTTCCTATTATCTCTTTTAAAAAATAATAATAAGAATATGTTTTAATCCAAAAAGATAGTTTAGAGATCGAGATAGAAATGTCGATCTTTCAATGAGCAAATATATTAGTCATTGAAGCACATTACAATTACGTGCATAGACTTTTACAAATTTAAATTTATTCACTCTCAATTGTTATTTGATTCATATGTCGGTATCCGGTTGAGCATTTATTAATCTTTAACATTTTTTTGAATATATTTTTATATATAATTCTTATTAATACTTTCTCATCTGGCAGTATAAACAACAAGCATTTCTTATAGTGGGATTTATTTCCGACATAATTATAAATGAAAAAAGGCAGTTTTCTCTCTAAATAGACGCAGGTCAAGAATTTGCACGCTTTACATAGAAAGGGCAATATAAATTGCACTATATGCATTTTTGATGTATGTATTGCATTTTTCATACAATTTCTGATAAAACACAGAATTGAATGACGCGACACGAAGTATGATATTTTTAATTCTTTGAATTTTAATTCTTCTGCCCTTTATGAATATCCAAATATCAAGTGATAATAATTGTAGTTCTTTATGAAAAAATGTACATTGAACACTTTCTTGTATAAACTAAAGCGTAAATTATGTAAATTCGATGTTCTTTACAGATATTTTATAATTATCAAGAGCGTAAATTTTTTTTAATATTAATTTCTTTCATATTGCTATTTCCTTTTGATTTGTAAACGTAAGCATTATTCTCGACAATATTGCTTCTTTTTGCAATTATGTAATTTTCACAAATATAATTGTGACAAACGTCGAAATCGTTGATATAATACATACAAACATGCATATGTACACGATAATATAACATCTATTTTTCAGAGAGACAATCTATGTTTCTCTGAACGCGCGGAATTTTTCTAACGGAACGCAACGAATACACTCCACGTTTCTCTAGAATCATATACACATGAAAGAAAAATATTTAGAGTGAGCTCGACGCCGGAATACTTTTCAACATCCTGCACACATCAATGCCGCATTGAGGAGTCGCGAAAAAGCCTGTCCCGGAAATGAAAAGACGAGTGATCTTAATATAAAAAAAAAAAAAGAAAAGAAAAAATGAAAGATTGACCGACTCTCGAGGAATCCACGGTGGAAAATCTCCCGATCAGTGGCGGTGTGCAACAGGACAGCGTGCGAGTGGACACAACGAGAGTTTCGAAGTACAATCGATAGGTCCGCCAGCCTTCTTTCCTGGGATAACTCTACCCGTTCTCTACTTCCTGCGAGACTGCTCGTCTAGCAGTTTAGCAGCAATGACTCCGCTGGTTGGCAGGAATCTTCCGAACGAACGATCAATAATCTGAAGCGACGAGAGACAGAAAGAGAGAGAGAGAGAGAGAGAGGGGGGGGGGAAAGGGAAGAGAAAAAGAGAGAAAGACACCGAACATCAACAGCGGCATTTCCGTGCGAAGCGAGTGCAAAAACACCGTCAAGTACAGAAAACAAAGGGCTCGTGTAGAACGTGGGAAAAAAATGGCTGGTTGCGCGCTGTCAGCCGGAAGTATTACGCGAAGGAGCTCTCGTGCTGCGTTCGACATTCCGAGTTTCGTTTCGATGCCTGCGCTGTCGATACGGCGCTGTCGAGAACTCGATGGTAACGGAATTGCTGCAATGCTTGCGCTGACTTGGGGTCATAAATTAGAGTAACTTCCGGAAGGAGGAAGGTACTTTTGGCCATGGTTAAAAATAAAACACGTATGATAAATTAAACGCGTTTAAAAAAGAATAAGATGCAAGATATCACGAATATTCTGCTCCGAAAAGATATAGGAAAGATATAGTCTTTACGTTTTCGTATATCTTCGTGAATTTTCGTATATTTTCGTGAATATTCGGACAAATAATATAATATTTCCTACGTCAAATTATATGTAATTTATTATTTACATTATTTTAGTGTCTTATATCTCTTTCGATTTTATGCTTCTTTTAATATTTTAATTATTTATAATATATAAAAGAGTTGAAAGAGACAGTTGGAAAATGTATATAAATTTTCGGAATCATTCTAAGACAGCTGGATGTGCTTCTCAGAACGTCCAAAATATTTTTACCAACGATAACTGGGTCGTACGTGACCTACGATACAAAACTTTATTTCTACCGATGAAACATACCGAGTGCATGTTCGAATTACATCATGTTTTGTTAAAAAAAAGACTAAACGTAACGTGTACTATAGGTAAATGCGCGCATATGCGTGAAACGGAACGTATCCTAAATAATATCAAAGATATATGACAATGTCACAGCATTAAATTGTCACAACATACATGATGTTTTAGTTAATTTTTTGATGATTTTATCTCGAGTCAATTTCTAAACAATCATTTATATTAAAAGAGAGAAAAATTTACTGAAATATTCGCGATAAATCACGCTTTCATAAAAGCACATAAAACTATGAAAAAAAGCATTTCGAACAGATGTAAAATTTTAGAAATAGATTGAAATTTCATTACTCGATCAAATCAGATCGATAAATATCGCCATATTTGTTATACGTTATGTTTGAAGTACACATTTCTTTTCCGAAATAATTTCATCCACTGCCAATAACAACATAGAAATTTCAAATGCTTATTTTATATATCATCGCGATTAAACGCAGATCCGTTAACTCAAGCGATTCTCCGATAGGATATACGTAGCCACGGATGTAGCTGCATGTTTTGTAAATGATATTGGTATAGATATACCTGGATAGGGGTTGCACGCCAAGCTACATCGTCGTATAAATACGTGAGGAAGGTGTTATCGGCTGTACGGCGCGCCGCACCAAGCGTTTTTCACACTACTGAAAGATAACCGCCCCAGCCCGGCTAGCCCGAAGTGGAGTATCCGTGAATTCTGACGTCTCACCGGTCCTCCCCCGGATGAAACTTAGATCACCGCACTTTCCCACCACGTGCGCGCGAAAGAGCGAGAGAGCATTTCCGAAGATAAACTCCCGCAGATAAACTCGAGGATCTTAGAAAACCGCGGCAAGACCGATGACTATGCTGTCTCCGTAGTGCATCGAGCCTCGATTCCCAACTTCGCCCGCTATCCCCATTTCCACCCCCATCTCCTCCTCCCCCATCACGGTCCTGCTTGTCTCCTATTCAGACGGCAGCCGTATCTTCCGAAAATGCATCGAGCCAAAGTATTTGCAGTACATCGCTCTCGCGCCCGCCCTTCGTCCTCGCCGTCAGTCTTCGTTTGGCACTGTTTGGCGGGATTCGTGTGGGAGAAATCGCCGCGTCGGGATTTTTAGAGCTGGCGTTTCCGAATTGGAACCTGCATACACATACGCGCGTGCACACATCCGGTACACTTGCATAATGTCACATATCCTTTACGCTCGATCGGTCGCCCCTTTTGTGGCGGCAATGTAACGCGTAATGCACATGCCCTTTCTCGCCCTTTTTCACCCAATACCGTTTTCAACGAGATTGACGTCGTATTTCACGTCGCATTTCGTTGCATTTCCGATCGACGATGATTGCACGGATTATGCTATCAGGATATTTCGCGTTTGAGCGTAATCTATACGTTGTTATGTGTCTCGATTGCAGTCCCATTACTGCTAATTTATATTTTTTATAATATCTCGATCAATTCAATTCATTATTGTTCGTTTCAAGGCTGTTGTAGACAGATTTATCAAATAGATTTTTATGGAGGTATCGTTAAATGTCACTTTGGTTATAAAGTACATGGATGGTATCCAAGTTAACTGTGGATGATGTAACAACTTGTTAATGGACATTTATGTAAAAGTATGATATCACGTTGCTAATAACTTTATAATTTTTATGGCATTCAAAAAAAGTTAATTTTTCAATATACTTTTACTTAACTGAAATACACATCGAAATAAAAAGCAATACTAGTGAAATTTTTACAGACTGATTTTTCATACGTTGATATTGTTGGAAAGTGAA
The DNA here is from genome assembly GCF_030444845.1 of Prenolepis imparis. Taxonomy (NCBI): domain Eukaryota; kingdom Metazoa; phylum Arthropoda; class Insecta; order Hymenoptera; family Formicidae; genus Prenolepis; species Prenolepis imparis. The sequence goes on from NW_028141161.1 coordinate 17,867,495, forward strand.
TTTCAAATATGCAAAGTGCTGATAGTTTCATACGCGACAACGATGTTTTCATGAGACATTCATTGCTATCGATTTTTCAAAGATCTTTAGCAAAAAAGAAGTAATTTTTGAAACAAGATTTATACTGTATATAATTATAAGCTGCAAATAAATATATCAAGTCATCCGATAATATCTCCGAATTTTTGAATGAAATATTTATAGGTAACTATATCTTAGTTCATGATAAAATATGTAAAATATGCTTCCATGAGTTTTCAGTTTCGTAACGACGAACTTTTGCGATTTTAAAAAGTTATCGGACCATTATGGTCATATGTTGGCAAACAGTTACGCCTATCACTTCGCCCATTGTAACCATTCCAAGCAGCTACGCTGCGGATACCGTCGCGATACCTTCTCCCGGCTATAAATCGGAAATGGTTTCATCAAACCACGTAGTAAGCACGTTCGATCTCCACTCCCTTTCAAGATCCTTGTATCGCACACGAAAGTATTTCATTCTGTTCGATGCGAGCTAGCCAAGATAAATTTGCACAGCTTTTTAGAGAGTGGAATTGTTGCACGTATATTTCCGCAAATCGTGGAAATCTGATGTTTCAGATATTTCAAATATAAAACGAGAATATCGGTACAATCCAAAATACATAATTCTCAAGAAAATCGACATTTTTTAGATACTTTTATTTTGGAGATAAATTGCTGAGATTGGAATTTTAATTTTAAATAATTTTAATAATATATTGAACAAATAAATTGAACCAATAAACAATATTTTTTTTCCTAAATTGAGAAAATAAAAAAAGATATACATATAAAATATATTTTAGCATTGTTAATAAGAAAAATATCTCATTAAAAAATATTCCAAATAATATCCATTAATTTCTGATAATAACTCAAACTTGTACAATACTTTCGAGCCACCTTTATCTTCCTTATTTTTATCTTTTTCATATTATATGATAGTAGGATTACATTACTTGACAGAATAATGCTTGAAAAGATTGATTATTGATTGACACTTGGTAAAGTATGATTGAGTGATTTTTTTATATCCTGATGTCTTCGATTATTGGCTTCTTTCTCAATTGTGTTCGTTTGTATACGAATCGTGTGAAAATAATCATCATAAAGAATGTTACTTTCTATAAATAAAAAAATACTTATACCATTAGTAGCTGTGTTACTTAATGATTCTCTCGTTTTAATTATTCGACGCATTCGCCTTCGTATACGAAGATACCGAGAGTTAAATGAGAGAGATTTCAATATTCGTGGCCCATTATGAGATCAAAGTAGTTAATTGTACTACCTACCAGTTTTGATAATCGATAAATCGTGACATATTAATTATCAGTAATATTAATAGTGCTATCTGGAACAGAACTAGATGAAAATTTCTCAATTTATGCGAGAAATATAACGCAAAGCCATTATAAAATTTTAAAATTTAATAGTATCATTAATTTAAATAAAAGCATATTAAATTATTGCGAATATTTAATCTTGCAAATCTTATTTTTATTCTTCACAAAAAAAAGTTCCATTTAATTATTAAATTTTTTTAATAACTTGTTGCACGTATTTATGGAAAAAATCTCTATTTGTGGAAAAAATGGAGAATTTTTCATATATATATGTGTGTGTGTGTGTGTGTGTGTGTGTGTGTGTGTGTGTGTGTGTGTGTGTGTGTGTGTGTGTGTGTGTGTGTGTGTGAAATGAGATAATGATAATTGATAGAGTATAAAATTCCCAATTCTATTACTCGTTGCCTTATGAGCAATGAGCGTTATTTATGCAATATGAAAAACAATAGAAATCTAAAATAAATATTCAATTCTTACACTTAATGCTATAAACGTCAATATTTATCATATCGCTATTTTCCACATCATCTCTCATATATCGCGTCTTTCAATCCGAATTTGCGTTAACCTGTCTACCCCTGTAACATGCTCGTCACAATATTATTCAGCTAAATATATACAATCTGCTGCACGCGTGAACATTCTCACGGTAGGATCTCAGGCGGAAGCAAATGCGTGTCCACGTATCTTACTTGCGTATCGAGCTATAGCGCGCGGAATCCGCACGATGTTTGGCTTTTGTCTCGATTGTAAACGTTAAACATCGATTACCGTAATTGGCAGGCCACGTTGGGTATAGCCATTATACCGTCGGCAACCGCAGCCGCATAAGCGGTGCAGATTCATGGTTATACGTTACGCTAAATAATCCGTTTAACGATCGATAGCTACTAGATGATCATCATCCGCGTAAAAGCCGTAAAATGGCAGTTGCATTTTTTTACACCGCAAGTTTTGCGCGTATGTAATAAAACTTGCACGATGCCAACGATCGTTTTTTATTTTACTGACAATGTACCGTGTTTTTACATTTAAAAAAAATTTCCACCGATGAAAATATAATGTGAGCAATTCGTAATTATCGCTATAGTTAGTAATAGAAGAATTAATTTAAAGAGAAAAATAATTTTATATTTGCAATTAAGATTTGATGTTTATCAAGCATGCTAACAACCAGTTGCTAATAATACTATATAATATATGGACATACATATGTGCAAATTGTATTATGCATATCGATAAATAATAAATAATATAAACTATCATGTAAACATTCATCTATATGTATATACGTTAATGATAGCATGTTTGCTTTATTTAACGATCAATTAACAGTATGTACAGATATTTTATATATTTCAAAATTATTACCGCGCAATGATAATTCACAATGTTAATTTTGAGATGTTAAAATATTTACTATGTTCTATCATATTCTACTTCGCTATTCAAAAATGATTCTCCGATTTGCGAAAAATCTTCCATGTGCTATCTTCCTTTGTTAGAAAAAAAAGAACGTCACGCGGAGCATATTTGTGAAAAATTGGAAATAGGACCTTCTCGGAAATTTATCCGAAAAAGGACTATCAATCTAGATGCGGCGCTCACGTGTCCAACACTCGCGGTGCATTACGTGCGAATGGTCAGACAGGTTCGAGAGCATAGCTCGTGCGATTGTGTCGCTATGCGGGTCAGGTGCGCTTTCCACCTCGAATTTCACTGGAATTTAACATCGCGACACACGGCCGCGGGTATGTACGAGCAAAAGGATGCGAATGAGTGTAAGGGGACGCGCGCGCGCACACAGAACGTGTCAAAGGCGGAAAAAAAGACGAGTGCCACGTGTGGGCGCGCATTGGATGGAAAAGAGAGAGGAGAAGGCATGATGAGGATGAGTAAAGGGAGATTTGCACGAAGGAACGTGTTTCGCGATCGAACGCGCCCGCCCGCTGTCGCCGGGATTATTGGAAATGTAATTTCGTATATAATACGCACGACTGACAGAGAGAGAGAGAGAGAGAGAGAGAGAGAGAGAGAGAGAGAGAGAGAGAGAGAGAGAGAGAGAGAGAGAGAGAGAGAGAGAGAGAGAGAGAGAGAGAGAAGCAGAATTACGTGTGCACGCGGACGTATTTAATGTCCTAGCCTAGCTATCGGTTCAAGCGTGTATCCCGATGACGCCCTAACACTGAGCTTAAAGGTGATAGACCGTATTAAGCGAGATATATTTTTCGCATTTTCTAAACCGAAGCTGATCTACAGGATGCATATAATGTCTCCGACATTGTCGACGCGAAGCTGTTATAGCCGTAGCCTGGGAGACCTAATACTTGTCCCATAATCGACTTAAGAAGGATCCTGAAATTTCAATTAAATAGATATCTATAGAGGGACGAGCGTGTAAAGCTCTCTTCTGCGAGTTTCCTGAAAACGCGAGACATTCTATCGCGATAAATCTTACGTACACACTCTGAACGATGATATGGTAGACCGGAAATCGTGTGCTAAAATATAAAAAATTAATCCTTAAACTGAAAATTAAAAGAAAATAAGTCACAGTTGAAATGAATATACTATGAATGCTTAAGTGCATATCGGAGTGGGACTCTCGAAATCCGTGGACCGGATCCTTCAATTTAAGCTAGGGATCAGATGCGAATCCGCAGACAAGATCTCGTAGGCCAGTCAGAGATTGCTCTATAGCCACTAATGTTGGCGCCAACCGTGTCGGATTAACGATTTTAGACACATTAAGCCGCGAACGGTTTGATAATTAAATCTAGTGATCAATTAACGACTTAAGAAGCCATCAATCTTTTGAGACACAAAATATACATTTTACGCTTCTTTTTGTAATATTCGCATAATGAGTTATGTTCACAAGTTGACAGATAATGAATTACATTATATATCTCCAGAAAATGTATCATCTGATAGTAGGAATTTTTTTCCGAAATAAATCGCCATCAATTTTTGCTGAACCATAATTTATCGGCAATTTAATTACGACACTGTTTATTTTGGATGCTTGAAAGATTAAAAAACTGCGAGTAAATAAAGAGGCTGTAAATTGCTCGGATATGCTTCGATAATGTTGCAACCTTCAATTTTTGTATGAAGAATCACCGGATGGATATTCATTACATTAAATTAAATTTGTTTACGCACGCAACGCGAAATTGCTGAACTGTCAAACGCGCTAGATCAATCAGTGCACGTCTGCAATTATTAATGCGGACGATTAAGAAATACACGATTCAGTCTTGCAATCATCCTCTCTCCGTCTACCTCGAAATATAAATTATAAATTCCGTCTTAATTGCGAATTCCGCTTGTGCGAGTACTTTTTGCCGTAACAGCGCCAAGATCCTGACTCTTTAACTCGTTAATTTAGCCGCGCTATCAATTACCGGTTGTGCTGATTGCGAGCTAACGCGGCGGCTTAATATATGAGTCTCTCTCTCTCTTTCTCCCTGAGATTTAATTCATATCGCGCATGGAAATATAGATGAATCGTGAATACGCGGATGAACGAGCCCCGCGAAACGAATTACATGCGTTATACACGTTGCTCCGGCAAAAGAGAATTGAATTCCGATATCGCGCCAAGAAAACGACACAAGTACGGGAAAATCGCTTGGGATTCTCGGAAAGCCGAATGTATCCATCTCATACCGTACGTGCCGTCTATTCGATGGTGGACGCTGGCTAAGGAATTTTCTCATCGCGACGAAAGCGGAAATGTGTGTGTTGTCCGATTTTTACCGCACAACAGCTGCTACTTCGCGCTACTTTGCCGAAATATATCTCGATATCACTTCCACATACCACTCAGAAACATCGCGATACGTAAAAGCTGACGCACGCGAGTCAAATGAGAGATCGATGTGTTCGATTCGCGCGTGCTGCACATTTTAAGCTTGCCGCAATCGTACCGATGCACAGAAAGCGCTAATTAATATTCCGCACTAAGCGTGGAATCAGCAATTCCTAAGCGCTTAAATTTCTTCCATTTTTTTCGGTTAAGCGATCAGCGAAATAACAGTTCAAAAATTTGAATGAGATTTAGAGAGAAATTGTAGAAAAGTAAAAAAAAAGCTTGTTTCTTTTTTCTTTTGTATAAAAGTTATTCAATAACATTTTATTTATGCTCTCTTTAATAACGACTTATGCTCTCTTTAATAACGACTTATGTTTACAACATATTATCTATACAAAAATAAATTTTGATTTCATATCGCGTTCTTTTAAATAAAAATGTAATGTGTTTATATTCTTGCGCAAATATAATATATCGACTTTATATAATTTCAACATCATATAAAACAATTTATCGTATGCTGTGACATAAATTATATTTCAGTAACGATTGTTTTATTTCATTCAAAGTTATATCGTATAACTTTTTAAATTACTTCCAAAAATCTATAGTATCATACACTTTATAGGCCTACATTTTATTGTTTGTTTTATACTACAATTTTCTTTCTTTCCGATATAACAACGGTAATGGAAACCCAAAATAGATTTTGTTTTTAACCATTTACTATACATGCATAAAACTCAATAAAAGTGATCAAGCTTTTTTTGTAAATGGGACTGCGGGATCGTATACATTGTTTTGCGATGTCTAGTTAATTAAAATGTCCTGGAATTACTACTATCACATATGAAATTACTATTCTATAAAATTGGAAAAAATTTGTCACACAAAATATTTACAAAGAAAATTAAATAAACGATTTGAAGTGCTTGGGTCGATATTTTCATTATAAAAATTCATCGCATTCCATAAATTAATCTGAAATTTGAAATAAAGTTTAAAGAATTTCTTGTGATTCTCCTGAATATAATTCTTTGAGAGAATTATATCATGCAAAATTCATAATTATAATTATAAACTACCTCAAATATATACATAAATTTATTCTGTTAATATCTGCTTTTATCGGCATGGACATTTATTTAACGAGCGACACGCAGTCAATGACAGTTTCTGCAATAGCACACTGTAGAATAATCATTCAAAATTCGAATCTCTAAACAAATACAGAAAAAAACTGTTATTAAAATTCCGGGAAAAAAAAATTGCATGCGTTTTACCATTTGTAAATGTAAATAGCGAAGTTTGCGCGATTGAAAAACAGCACTCGGAATTTATAGCAGTATAACAAATGAAGTCGATAAAAAAAACAGAAGCGCGAAATTGCGCATAAAGATACACATATAAATTTCATACCGGCGAACGACCCGAAAATGATTAATGCCCATGGGTGAAACAACAGAATCGCTTGAAATGTACGCTTGATTGAATGTAATCGCGACGCATCATGTCGAAAAATCATAAAAAAGTAATCAAGAGCAGGTAGATAGATGCGTTTAAGTAGCCAATTTAAAGTAAAAAGTGGAACGTTACAAGAGAGCAACTGAAAAAAAACACGATACTTAGTTATCCGAGATGCTTTATCCGTAAACCACGTTTCGCGTTCCTTCGCCAAAAAAAAAAAAAAAAATAATGCGCTTACTTTTCGCGATGGATAAAACGGGAGATCGCTTAACATTATCCAGCGGTGACGCTGCAACGATAAAATGATCCAACGTTGACCAAACCGCGGTCGGCCTGTGGCTTCGTCATATTTAAAATGCGACCCGCATACAACTCGCGAGGGTGGTACTCGTCGCTCTCCCCCTCCCTCTCTCATATTTTTTTTGCTCTACGCATTTTTATGCGCCGCATCCGTGTACCAACATTCTTATACGAGGAAAAAAAATACCATCGCCGCACTGATTTACGTCACCAGCACCCAGCGGGCCAACGCTCTTCGTCAATTTCGTATGAGTGAGATGAGAGTTAAAAGTTGCGCAGTTACCGCCGATAAATACGATATACTGCAGCAGGAATTAAATCTAAACGGCAGAACTTGTGTACGAGTTCCTCCGCTAATAGCTGCAATTCCTTCCAAAGAAATTGCACTTTCTGAGATTGCTCTACCAAGTTTTAAAATCGGAACAAAAATTTCTTTATCTCGTACCTCTCCCTCGTGTGAGAGAGCGCCGAGTAAAAAGTAAAAAGTAAATATCTAAATTAGGAGAAACCCGCTTGCCGCGCTATCTTCATTATTCTCTGCAGATTTATCTGTAGATTATCACGTTTTGATTTATTATATAAAATATTTACGTGAAATTTTTGTACGGTTCTTCGATTATCATGCGAGAGAAATTTTTCTAAAAAATGATCATTTTTTCAAGTAAAGGTATATTCAAGTAAAAAAGAATATTTATATAAAAAATTATCATATATTATAATGTCTGATGAGTTGATAAACATTTAAAATTAAATTCTATTTCGTTATGTTTTTCATTCACTCCGACATGATGAAAGTTCTTTATGTTGTTAGATCCACGGATAAAGCACGCAGATCTATCACACTTCAAAGTAGAAAACGCAACGCTGCATAAAACATTAGTCTGTTTACTCGAATCCACGATTGTGAACGGTTAAAATGCCGCTCGTCGCTCTTATTTTTGCGTGTCAGCGGTAACGCGCTGTTTTCCATTGTGCGTTTAAGTCTCCATCATTATCAGTACTTGTCTCGAGGCGCGCGCGAGAGAGATCCCACCCCCTCGGAAATAATAACATCCCCTTCTCTCTTTCTTTCTTTCGTCTGTCTGTCTCTTTTCGTTTCGAAAGCGGCGCCGTATCCAGACTCCGCGACTGGATGCTGCCGTCACTTTTTTTTCCACTACAAGCGTTTCACGCGCGCGCGTTTGCTCGCTCGCTGGTGAAGGATAAAGCGATACCGCTGCCGGGATAGTAGACCGGGGGATGGTGGTAATGGTGGTGTTGGTGGTGGATGGGCACGCGCGCTTATGCGGCGAACATCAGTCAGCATCACTTGTCATCGTTTGAACGATGAGGAACAGCGCGTGAGACGTCTCAGAGTCTATAGAGAGTAACGCGAGCTATGCGAGACGAGCGGTAAAGCGGAACCTCCTCCCGCGAACTTCTTCGTCTCGCCATGGATCGTCTTCATCTCCTTCTCACCCTTTCTCTGTCTCTGTCTCTCCTCGCTCGAAGCGTTGTAAATTTATTCGGTGAATGAGCGAAAGAAAGAGAGACAGAGAGAGAGAGAGAGAGAGGGAGGGAAAGAACCTGGGGGGATCCAGGGGGATGAGATATACGAGGAAATTCGCTGAGTAATTTGCCGCATTAATAATAACCGGGCGGCTCCTCGCGGATATAGCACTTAATCCAGAAGCCGGCGCGCCGGGATAGATGACGAGGAAGCGCGGCGGCGGCGGCGGCCGGATAGAGTCGCCGAGCAAAACGAGACTCGGGTGTATAATCCATGACGAATGACGTTGCAAAATAAAATCCCGGTCGTAGTGTATGTACACCCCTCGCCACCATTGCTGCGTCACCCTCGGTGCTGCGTGCACCTACTTATTCGACGTTCCATTATGCTCTACGACCGTGGAAAGGTATATATTGTTGACCTGGATGCTGCACAATGTGATTCGGTATAACGTTCCGACACTCCCCTTCCTCTCTCTCTCTCTCTCTCTCTCTCTCTCTCTCCCGTCTTTCGCTATATCCGGGTGACGAACGGGGAATCGGGTGATGAAGAGGAACGGAAGGTGGCGGGTGGCACAGTCGCAACTCCGTTATTATTCCGAGAATCACTTTATTCCGATTATTTCCAACCTGCCAGCGATAGGTCGCCTTTTATGTGTTAACTTGCTAACCCGAGTCAGACTCCTCTGGTTTGATACTCGCTGAGGAGTAGAGAGGAACGGAAAGACTTACGTAGCCGAAAAAAAGGAGAAGGAAACAGGGGGTAAAATGACTAGAAATGGTAAGAAACTTTTTCAATACTTTACTCCGATAACTAGTCGCACACCCGAAAAAAAAAAGCATTCCAAGAAGAGTGTCGGATCAAAGATGTAAAAAGAGAAGGGGGCGAAGAAGGAGAATGCGAATGCATACCGAAAAGTATGGCGAGTAGGTTCCATCGAGGAGAAAGATGGTTTATTCGGTCAAATTTCCGGGATGCGCTTCTTCTGCATTTAATCGGTTCTACCATAGGAAATGCAGCGGCACAAGCAAGTCCTGCAGTTAAAACGCGTGTGTATGTGTGTGTGTACCCGTATATATATGTAAAACCTGGCGCGCGGAATGTCCGAGTTACTTTCGCGGATCGGTCACGTTATGGAAATGATGGACCGACGAGAGAGCTTCATGAAGAAATGGATGGTGGCACGGATGAATGAGTATGGCGACGTAAACGCACAGGTTAATGCTGAGAAATGCACGGGGAATGACAGCAAACGACAGGACGCATTCGCGCGATTCACGTTCTTCCGCTGGAGAGATCGTAAGGAAGACGGATGTTGATGACGACGTCGCGACTACGGTCAATTTTTCACATCGGCGGCCTGTCGGAAGTCGGCGATGTCTGCAGATAATGGCGCTCGAAACACATACTTCAAACATGAAAAAAGAAAAAAAAAATACATCGCGCGATGATACGCGCGTTTCATAAATAACTATACCATTTGAGACGCGAAATGGATATCGCGGGAAATATACGAGCTAGTATATCGAATCGTATTTCCTCGCGTTAATGCGGACACCCGTGCTCGCTATATCCGTGCATAAATCTATACCTTTTCGATCATTGCGAGAGCGGGGGGTAAGGTAGCGAGAAAGTTAAAGTTTCTTCCGCATAACATGGCATCATGGGTAGTCGCTTAACGTATCATAAAGATAAAATAGCTTTCAATGATGATAAACGAGCGCATGAATATCTCGATACGCGCAACTCCGAGTCGATCTATTACTATATATCCACCGCAACTGATTCCTAGAGTCTTGTTTTATGTTTCTATACATTTGCGATAAAAAAGAAAGAGTGAAAGAGAGAGAGAGACTCTCTCCCTGAGTACTATTGAAAGAATTTCGCTGAACATTTCTTCCGATCCAGAGCTGTTCGAGTTGTAAAATTCGGTTTAAGTCGTGCAAGAGGTACACAAGTAATAAGAGTCGTTGGCACCTTCGAAGATGGCCGATCGTCGGATATACGTAAAGAGACAACTTTTTGGAATGAGAATCTTATGTTCTAGCGTAGCGTCACCCTCGTCTCATTTTACTGTGGAGAAAAAGAAGTCGTCCCATATAGAACGACTCCAGTTCCTAAAACAAAAATATGTGAGTGGCTCTATTGACGTATTAGAAAAGAAATCGATGATTGCTTTTTTGCGTTATGGAATAAAATTATTACAATCAATCACATAGCATATATATGTATATATGTATATGAAGATGAATAAAATTCATGAATTTTCGATATTCATTGAAAATTGAAAATTTATTAGTTTTTTATTCATTTATTCATTCACTGTCACATAAATTGATTTGTGATATTATTAGAATACTGCTGCACGAAGATGCCTGATTCTATATTAAATTTTATATAAATTAGTAATATCTTCAAAACATTGCAAAAAGTAATAAAAAGAAAGAATTTCATCAATTAACTTGAGGTTTAATTAATACTTTTTGAAATATGAATAATCATTTACAATCATCGATAAATGTCGGACGTATCTAAATATTAAAAAAGCACAATTTTATAAAAAGTACATCTGATCGATTTAAAAAAAATCAGATTATTTTTTAATTATTTGCCGAAAAACAAAAAAATGCACGAATGTATATTAAAAGCACGAGCGAATTATTATTGAAAATTTCGCACAAAGCTATCGGATACATTACGCGTTTGTTACATATCATGACAAGAACCCTCGATGGTTTATATTTTTGTATAACGAGCGAATAATCTCAACCAGATTTTGCAACCGCGCGAGCTTGTTTGATCGCATCAGATCACGCGTCGTCACACGTGAATGTTTAAAACACACTTCAGAGCTGCACATACAACTGCGAATACGCGTGTCACGCCGCGTCCGTGTGTATTCTTCTGTCTGTTTTTACCCTATTTTTTTTTTTCGTTTTCTCCTTTTTTTTTCACGTCCGCTCATCCGCTCAGAATCGCAAACTCGCACGAGAATACGCGACAGCTAGGAGACTCCTCGACGATGCAGAAGTCACTCGGCCGAAAAGTCATATACGCGTTCGCGTACGAGTTTTTCAAACGACACGATGATTCCCTCTGACTTTCCAGCGCGACTCCTTTTGACTCTTTTCCTCAGGGTCTGCCCCGAGCCCAGATATCGTCGGCTTCCATTAAGCGCTGGCTTTGATCCATGGTTAATTAAAGCGCAGCTCATGCTCGCGCGTAACGATGAAGATTCCTATAAGGTCTCCCTCTCACTCCGTCCTCCTGTTTCTCTCTGTCTCTCTTTCTCTTTTCGCCGCTCTCCCGTCTCATCTCAATGCGCGGGAATCAAAGCCACCTGAAGATACCCGGGGTATACTCGCTACAGCGAGGTAGTCTTCTTCCTCTGGGCTCTTAAGCGCGGGAAACGTCGCGGCGTCGAGGATATTTCGCCGCACTCGAACCAAGGGTAGATGCAGGAGGCATCACGGGGGAAAGAGGAGAAGCCGACGATTTATGCCGTGCTCCGGCGGCGAAGCGTGGCGTCGGTCGGAGGCCATTGAGGAAAGCTCTCGAGGTGATCGAAGCTCGTTGTAGCGACGATATATCCTCGCCACCTCGATGCCGCCGCCCTATCCTCCGCCGAACTACCCCTCGGCCGTCGCCGAAATACGATCGTTACTATCCCGAATCGAGAGAGAATGAAGAGCGACTTCGGGCTCTGCCCTCCTGCTGTTGTGTGGTTGTGTGTAATAAATGTTGAGGGTGTATGTGGGTATATATGGGTATGAGTGTGTATGTGTGCGCTTGCTTGCTTGCGTCGAGTTAGGAGTATCGGATCGCCTGTCACACTCGGGGAGGCTCTTCTTACGGAATTACGTGATTTTGCGAATCTCACTATCGCGAAATCGATTGCGGATATAAGATACTGGAGGTTGAAATGGAATCAATTTAGGATACGGTGCGGTGTACCGGCTTTGCTCGGCTATCATTTGCGCGAGGCAGTGCGGCTAACTGAAATTTCAAAGATCGAGAGGGAATCTTAGCTTCTCTATATCCTGGGAGGAAAGGAGAGAGAGAGAGAGATGGGGGAGGGTTTCTAATTTTCCAGTCGCAACCGGAGATTGGCATGCTCAAGTCTACTGCTGGCTTAAGCTTTACCGAGATATTCGAACGAATCTATACCTATGTATTTCCTTCATTCTGTTTCCAAATAGCTTGATGACATTGCTTGGAGGATATTGAAATATCTTAGTAAGCGCTTCGTATATATTTTTCCAAATTTCCATTGTAAATTCAAAATAATAATAATTATATTACTCTATATGATTGATACTCTATGAAATTTGTGAATATGCATATTAATATGCATGTCTTTTCTGTGTAACATATTTGTTTTATGTTTAATATTGTAGATCTTAGCGGCAAATGTTAATTTGCACCAAAGTTACAAACTTACTTCTCTTATTACTCGCATGGTAGAATATTCGCATTCGAAACTGAATTATTACTCCTGTCTTGCAGGCATACATGAAAATTTAAAGGACTTTCGCACTTGCAGAAGTTTCAAAGTTGAGTTTTAATACAGAAGCATGTGTTAGGATGAAATTATCAAGCACAAGCTACATCAATTATTATATATATATCCTGCTCTAGTCTCTCGCTTCAAATATATAAGTAAGATGTTTTTTATGTGCTATATTATATGTTGCGAGAGAGAATAGCATATTCATTTAATCCTACGAATAAACTCGACAAATTGCGAGAAAGGAAACGATCTCATTAAGCTTATCGATCGCCTTAAGTACCTCCTTCGAAAGCGAATGACTGTACGACGATGTCGTTATGCTCAAACCGACACAATTAAATCAGCATATCATAATACCGGGAATGAAGATGTTGCTCGATGCCGTGGTTGGCCATCTACGGGGAAACCCTCACTCATGCCTCAATCCTACCCCTCTCCTTGATTTCGATCATTCATGCCAGCTTAATATTGACGGAATACCCAGCGGGCGAGTTGCGTGTTGAATGTCTCGTAATCGGAACTATGACATCAAATGTCTTGTTTAATTAGCAGGGAAATGAAATGATCATCCGGCATCTATTTAATGGTATAACTGTAGACAGTCGTATTAATACGTTCGTTGCGATCTAAGCCGGAGAATCATATTATATAGGCCATAATCAGCGTTAATTATAACGTCGCAACGAGATTTCCTCTGCTAATTGCATCAGCATGAAATCCTGTGGAGATAAGCTTAGCGGGCATCTTTCTGTTTGATCAGAGTGTAACAGATGCCGGCCTGCAAATGGCAGGCACACCATTACGATTAATTTAGTCTCGTCGTGAACATGCTGGTTGAATGCATGTTATATACTCTCCATAAGCCCTCCATAAAGCTCGATTATATACAGCTCTATTAGACATTTTTTTATTCAAATATAAAATAATAGAATATATTCTATTAATAAATTAAATAATTATGTTAATAGAATTAATAGAATATATCTTTTTTGACACAATAAAATAGATCTTCAATCAATATTTATTGCGCAATAAAATAAATAAATTTTTAGATATTTTTCTTGTAATCTGTTTTAATTCTCGATTTCAATCTAGCTAAATCTTTATTTTTGTCAGAGTATAATTAAAACTGTATTTTATTTTAATTAAACGAAATTCGCGCACTTACACAAATTCGTAAATATAATATAAATATAAATATTATAATACACAATTCATATATAATATAATGTAAACATAAATTCATGTAAACAATTCAAGTATTAAAATAATTTGTGAATCATCCAAATTAAATTAAGTATATCGCGTATCAACAAAATCAATTTTATTTCACGTATAATTGTATTTTTCAATGGTTCAATTGTAAAATTTATTTTTGCGAATACGATAGATGTAATGTCATAAAATTCTTTCACATTTGATATTTATTCAAAATCTTTTAAAAATAATAATACTCTTCTATCTCTTATATACATTCTACATTTGTAGCCGTTGTAACGAAAAGAACAAACCAAGCCACTAAATATCAAGATGCGTAAATAATATTATGCAAATGGCTAGAGAGATTCCATTTACAATTTGCGCGAATTGCTGATAAAACGCAACAATAGGATAAAAAGGCGCCGATCTTCATTGCCATTAGATGGCAATAAGGCGCAAAGTAACGTTAATAGTTAAGTTAACTACGTTGCTCCCGTTGTGTAAATGGGCAAGTTTCGCTAAAACGCTCGAACGACGAGCGATAAACACCCTGAACGCGATGCCGGACGGGAAGGGTGTTAAGTTCGCTCGTAAATTCAAGTGTGCAGCCGGGAAGGTTTTTTCGACGTCTTAATGAGCGCCGCTTTCCAGCGGTCTAACTAGCGGAAATTCATTTCAATTACGACGAGCCATCCGATACCTCTGGGAGATACTGCTTAGTCTCGACGAGAGTTCCCGCTTCGAACTCCGTACGTGCTCCGAAAATCGCGCGAGAATCGGATCGACGGTAGAAACACGGTGGGGTATTCAGTGGTAGTAAACGGAGATTTTTCGGAGCGAAGGGGCGAACGTCGAATGGAATGTGCGATGTTCGTTCAATGCGCCGTTCGTGTTCCTACGGCCGTGTTGCGGCGTACCGGAACGGAGGAGAGACCCTTCGGAATCTGTCGGTGGAAAAGTGGACGCACACACAACCCCGGGAACGTATGGACGGTAGACGGCAGTAACTGCGAGCATGTGCAAATTTACATAGGGCACCCGGAGGAAGACCTATTACGTTCCTTTTTGCGCGCGCGGAAACGTGTGTACGGTATGTGTGTACGTACGAAAATGTGAGGGAGTATATATGCGAGGAACGCGTACATTCTCTATACACCGTAAAATTACTGAATAGAGAGAGAGTGAGATAGTAAGGAGGAAAAGAAGAAAGTAGGAGCGAGAGGTGATAAAAAATAGATTTTAAAATATGGAAGAACAATATACGCGAATATATTAGAAAGAACAAATGACATTTAATCGCGGTTATCGTAATTTTTATATATTTTTCTATATATTCTCTATATATTTTTATTTTACTTCTGTTAATAATCCGATTTCTGTCAAATGCAAAAACTGATGTAAAATATATATTTTATGGCGTTATGAATATTTCCACATCCCCGAAAGAGAGAGGATATGTTTGAGTAATACTTTTAAAAATTACATTTTTATAATCTATAAAAAATATATTAAATTTAAAATAATATAAATGCGCTCCCTGTGTTATTTGGGAATATTCTATAATATAACTAAAACTCATTAAAATCTCCGAGAGTGGTAGTTATTAAGAGTATTATGCGGAAGTTAGAAGTCTATATCATTATAAATAGTCGTCATTAGAACTTCCTAGAGTATTAAACGCGATAAACAAGTGAGCAACAATGATAACTCTATATGAAACACCAAACACCTGCGACAGTAATAGCTCATATATTAGAGTATGATAGGGATCAGGATCCGAGTCCCCGCCTCGAAAATCGTCTATTTGCAATCAATATCAATTCATGCTATTATTAAACGGCGTGTAACGTCGAAGCTGTGGCACATGGCAACTCGATGAATTACAAATGTAACACGCCGGTGAAGTGCCGCGTTAAATTTCCATAGGCAGGTACTTAGCCCGAGCGTTTCGGGTCACCGTCCTGTAGCTGCCAGCTCGTTCGATTTTGCTATTTCGTTATCGGAACGTGGCTACGTGCTCCTTGGTGCGCGATCATGTTGAAACGTGCGCCCCGATTTACGATTGCGAAAAGAATAGAAAACCGTTCCAACTGTAGATCCGAACACCATCGAGAAAGCATTTTAAACGCATGAACGATAATTTCGGAACGCGAATCAATCCGACGATAATGTCGAGCCAGTGTCGTGACGATCCAATTGTCATCGAGTGCCACTTATGCTCGTATCACGTCAAGCAAAAAAGAGAGAGATGGGGTAGCTTTATTTCAAGTTCGGACTCTTGGTCGTATAAACTATTAGCACATTTTTGATGCATGAATAATTTATGAAACTATGGACGCGATTCTGGCAATAAATTCTTAGTGAATAAGTAGGTAAACTCCTACGTGCAAATATCCTATTCTTCATACTCAACTATATTTTTGGCTAAAAAAACATGAAGAAAATATCATGCAAAGAAAAGATGAATTTAGACTCCATTTCCAATTTTCCAATATAGTGGCGTAGTTAGGTATAAAATTGCATGTTAAACGTGACAATTAACTTGCGACAGGTGACGTAAGGGTCAATTTATCGGACACGTTAATAGCGCCGTTACAAGGAGAACTACATGTAGGTCAATTTCTATAGGGTGTCCTCTAGAAACTATCTTCTTTGTCGAAAGAAGTAGATAAACTATTGTATAGGTACTTTCTATATGTAGATAATGTATATTCTCTTTTTATAGATAATATACTATTAAATTAATATAAATATAATTTTTATACTCTGGAATATTTAGTATAATATTTAGTATAATTTTATTCTTATTTTTAGATATAGCTAATACAAATTTTTTTTAAACGTTTTCTGATAAAATCTTTCATATATAAATTATTTAAAAATATAGTTGACAAAGAAAAATAAACATATAATTTAAATTATATTTTTTCTAAAATTTCCATACATTTGAATATTTTTGCATTTATTAATTATTCGCATTTTGTAAAAAAAATTCAAAATTTAGTAATAGCCTAGTAAAAAATATCCTACGTGTGTGCTTGAATGGAGGACTTCATAAGCAAAGAGATAAGCAGCGCCTTTAACGACAATAGCTTTCAACGTGTACTGTCCATAATAAGTAGTCTATTGTAACCAGAATTCAAGAGCCATCCCTCCCTTCCTTCTCGCATGTCATAGTATTAAGATCAATTTAAACGATAAAAGATAGGCATTATCGATTTTCACATTTCTTAACATCAAATACATTATTAAATATCTTGAATATCGTTAAAAAATAACGCGACATTCGATATAATTAAAATGATAATAAATAAGAAAATATATAAAATTGTAATTATCAAAGTTCAAAAAATTATTTTTTTGTTTAACTCTATAAAAAGCCAAAACTTCTTTCATTTAAGTTTATAAGAGAAAGTACAAAAGTATGGAGAATATATAATGCATATACGAATCGGTATTCGATGTTTTTTGTGCTTTTCTTTTCTTTTACTATTCTCATTCTACAACGATGTATTTAATTTGCACTTACTCAAAGCAAATTTTGCAAGCAAATTTTACAATCTGATTGATTTGTTCGGTTAAAAGCGCGACAGATCGCGAGATGTAGCGCGCCGACACGTCTCTCTGCTCCGAGCTGCGAATGAGGTTTCATTAAACCGCGTAAAGTACGCGTTTCAACATCGAGAAGGGTTTCTCGGGTCGACTTCTTCTCCTAGATATCGCGGGCAAACATTTGCTTCTCGTAGTATCAATTCGCGCGTTGGTGGAAAAGTCGTTGCCGCGCGGTGAACTATCCGCAGGGTCGTACCAGAGCGGATCCACCGGCATAAAGAGGGCATAAAGCACCCAGGCTCCATTACTCTGCCTTAGTAAATCGGTACCGACGCTGAAGATCGCGCGCGCGACCCAATTCCAGGCTGTTCCTGTTATACCTAATACCGTATTTTATCAAAGATAATGCGCGCCCGTACCGTTGAATAGACACCCGTATTGTCACCGTGGCTGCAAGAAAATGTTCCGCTAAAGCACACGAAAGTGGCTTATAAATGTTGTTTTCTGGCCATTGCGAGGGATCAGACGAGTTTTGAAAAATGGATTCTCGATAAACGAAGGAGATTTGTACACCTTTTAAACAAGCGTGTTACATGCATTAATAGCGCCGTCATATCCCGTTATTGACGGAAATGCATTTTCACCATTTTTGTTCCTTTTTGCTTTATGAATAAAAACACATGTGACTGCAAAACAAATGACGAGAGGGATTATTGTATCTTTCTCTATCTTCTATTGTCAAGTTTTTTTTAGAGTTTTCCAGAAATAAAATTATTATTTAAATTTTGTTTTCTTTTTTAATAATATCTTTTTATGAATGACGTTAATGATCAACTTAATAAAATGCCTAATCATCAAAAATGTAAATAACTTTTTTTTTAATATTAATTTTCGAACTTTAAGAGAATAAGGAAAATAGTAATATTAAAAAATTTTCATTGAAAAAAATGGAGCAAATGCTTTTGTTTTTATTTATCGATATAAATGCTGTAGAAAATACGATAAAGAGATATTAGAGTGTTTGCTTGTGCTCGAAGTCAAGGCGGTTGCTTTTATGAAAAAGATATTGTAGCAAATATGCTACGGAAATATATGTGAATAAGACGAAATATATAATCTGCGGAAATAAACTTTCTCAACTGTAACAAAGTTTATTCTTTTCTATTTCATGCAATATGTATTGCAAAATTATTTACGTACATGTATACGAATTGCAAATTATGCTTTTGTACACGCTATGGCTACGTTATGAATATCAATCATGAGAAAAGACGCTTTAATAACAGCAAAAGATTATTCATGAGAAACATAGGATGCGCTTCCGCTCTTTACATCCTTATTTCTGCTAAGACTATTCAATTTTTTTTTATTCACCGAGTTTTATACACTTACGGAGTTAATACAAAGAGTCCCGTATTATGCGATCGAATCTCATATCAAATCAATAGAATTCTTTTCGCTCCGAATCTTATTAATTGCGACCAAAAACGCAAAGATTATATAATTCCTGTTTCATAATACGATTGAAGCGAAACGTCTAAAAAAACGTTAGATGATAGAATCAAACTACGTTCGAGAATAACATACCTACGTAAGATTGACACGATAAGACTTGAGAATGAGTATTTTCAATCGATTCGTTATTTGCTCAGATATCAATAAATTATAATCTAAAAAAAAGATGAGGAAACGACTAGAAAACTTCACTAAGCTGGCGCAAATGTGTATAGCTAATTTGGGAACGAAACATCGGGCCAAATATTATCGGAGCATTAATAACGAACGAGCGGAGGGAGTTAGAGTGGCTGCTTCCAAGTGTACAGAATGGAGAAGAGCTTTCGTCAGCAACGAGTGCGATCACGTACACAGTGGTTGGACAAGCAAGCAAGCAGGCAGGCAAGCAAGCCAACTAGCCAGTCAGACAGGTGGGTATCACCGTGAGGGGCGAAACAAAGTTTATTTTGAATCAGCTACGGCAACCGAGTCGTACTATAACGACGAATAGCGCCGCGAGAGAGTACCGCAGCCGCCAAAGTACAGATTCGCGGTGTTCTCGCTCTGCCATAGCTCGGCTTTCAACATCGGCACAACAGACCGAGGAGACGAAACTTGCGCGACCCAGGGGGGTGGCAAATATAGAGGAGCGAGGCGAAACGAGAGACGGAGAGCAGGGGGAAGAGGGGGTTGGCGAGGGATAGTCTAGCCGACTAGAGGTGGTGATTGTTACGGCGACGACGTTTCAGTTAGCTGAAACGTCGTTTCCTTTGTCGCGTCTGTGTGAGGAAGGAACTATCCTCGAGATGTATACGGACGTGCACGCGCACCAACGTATACCGCATACCGCATGCCACGTACACTATCTCAACAAACGCACGCACACACACAGACGAGATGCACAAACACCGTAACGGGTTCCCAGTGCGGTACACGCTATCTCCTTGGTGGTTGGATGTACCTGCTTGCCTGCGCGTATATTCGTCGTGCAAACTTCGAGCTTGCACGAGCACGAGCGCCCGCGCTCCTTCTAAGACTTCGCCTGAAATCGAGTTGTATAGAAAGGGTGAGAGCGTAGATCTCGGTCCGGGTTAATTGTGGGTTTCGTCTATAGACTCGCTCTGCTTGGGCAATGAATTTTACAAGTCGCGCGCGCACAGGATCTACGTGCGAGGGGGTGAGGGGGCGAGCACCAAGAGGATATATTTATGCGCGTTCGTGGAAATTCTTTGATCTGATTGTGGGTGCAGCGATTGTCCGAGAATGAAAATGTCTGCAACGAGATATTGTTTTCAACGGGTTAAAAATAAGTCTGTAAAGATAACTGGGACGAGTGTGCGTGACGGCAGAAAGACGGTAGTTTCACAAGCAGTGGTTTATTAAGTTCGATAAAAATAAGTATATACACTTTAACTAAAGTATAATGCCCAAAAACAATAACGCTATGATTCACAAAAGATCTTAAAAATAAAGAGACTTAAATATAAAATTAAAATCGAATTAACGAAATATTTCTATTTGTCATACTTCTAGCTTATCTTATGTATCAAATTATAAGTTTAATTTTATTTTAGGAGAAGTTATTATATTTAACTTCTCTTTGGAAGTATCGCAAACTATCAATAAAATAAATCGAGCTTTTTCGTCTGACTTAATATTACAAAAGCTCTTTTCCTCAGGCATAAAGAGCAGCTGTTCTTAAAAGAATAAGTCCTGCCTAAGCTACATTTCAATCAACATTTATAAATTAAATTTTTACATCAAATAACTCAACAGCTTCATTTATACATTTATTCCTACAAAGTAACATTTTTTTTCATTTTTTTACACTCTATAACTTAAAAGGCAACAGCTCGAATTTAAAAATATAATGCTAATATAATTGTTAAAATGTATGTTACTGCGTTTTTACATGCTTTTCAAATTAAACAAATGTAACGTTAAAATAACGCGTTATTACTACAAATTATTAATCCTATAACTTTCGAAGAGTGCACTTCGAGAATATTGAAACTCGAGCTTCGTTTTGAGCGCGGAATTATTAGCATGTCCGACACAGTTTTCCCCGATTTGGCACGATTTATCATACCAATCGGAAATCGACGAATCCTCATCGCGAAAAATAAGCATCGCATGATACTTTCCGTGCAGTTTCATGTCGATACGCATCATGTCGCGAAGATTTGTAGGCGATCGGGCCAAATGCTATTGTGTGCACGCGGAAAGCAAGAGCAAAAGAAAGAGAAGAAGAGAGGAAGAGTATATCTGTATCTGAAAGAGAGGGATAAGAGTTAATACAAACGCGATTTCTGTGTTCAGGATAAAGGAGCAAAGGCTTATAGACGCGTGGAATCGCTCACGAGGTTTATCGTCCGTTTAATAAAGAGAAGACAGACGAAGGGGAAGAATGAAAAACGCAACGTTCGAGCCAGCCTTTCCAAGCGCGTTACTTTCTCCTCTATCTCCTTCGATAAATCGATCTCGGTTACCTTCAAATTATACGCCTGATGGGACGTCGTATATTTGCAAATAGTTTCGAAATACTCGTCCAGAAACTTCACGGCGCGAATGTTGGAGAAATCGGTATCTGCCTAGTTTAAACGTTACATCTCAAAGTCCATGGAAAAGCGTAAGGCAGCAAAAAAACAAAATAAAATAAAATGTATATCCCGTTGTGTTAAAAAAAGAAAAACAGCTTCGTCTCTTTTGTATAGGGCTTATTAAAGAGCGTCCCAACCGAGCAACAGACTTATTACAAAAGCGAACCCCGAAGAGCGATTGAGAACTAAACGATCGTAAATACATACCTGCTCGTTTACAGCCACGCATTCGTCCGCAGCAACAGCCACGTAGTTCTCTCGCATGCAGAAAGTGAAAAAAACGAGAACTTAGAGGAAAAAAAAACACAGTAGTCTATTTCGGCGCGCGCGTCCAGAGAGTCCTCCGCTTCGAAATTCGCGACATTGATCCGCCTACGCGAGCGAGCCCGGGAGCGTTTGGACAATAGACAAATGGACTCTCCATCGCATGACGGCCATGTTCGTCCTAGGCGAGTGTAACAGGGAGATATTCGAATGCGCACATCGAGTGCGTTGTTACCCAGGGTACCAAGAGAGATACGATTTCGCGAAACGGGAATTCTCTCGCTCGGTATGCGAAAACTTTTCGCACCGCTTTATCCGTTTCTCTTCCTTTGTGCGATCTCTCCGGTTCGGGTCCCTTCTTGTCAGTGATGTAGCGGAAGAGAACATCTTTCATTTTCTCTCTCTTTCTCTTTCATTCTCTCTCTCTCTTTCTCTCTGTTTCTCACACTCACACTCACACACACACATTCTTTTTCTCGCGGCAAGGATCGCAAATCCTTCAGAGGCGGGCTGTACAAGCACCTACAGACGTGTATATGTGCAACAGACTTCAAAGTCCTATCCTTTCCCTTCTTCGTCGCTTATCCTTGGACGAATCCCTTTTGTTCAAATCTCAAATTGAGCATCGTAATAATAATCGAACGCGATTAATTGGCTGTACGTTTTTTCGTATTCGCTTCATCGTGTTGTAAAGCGCGTCGCAGCAAGTCTTTCGGCAGTGGATTTAGATGCGCGGTTATTTTGCCGGATTATTTCTCCGCCAGTCCAATTTGGAATGCAACGTTAGCCTTTGACTGGTAACGCGCGCGCTGATCGCGTTCTCTTTTATCCGTCCATATACCATTGACAAGACAAACGAGAAACAATTCGCGCGTAAGTACGAGCGCATCTTACAAAATAATGAGTATAAAATGATAAAAAAAAAAAAAAAAAGGAACGGCAACAATTTATGATCTCATGATCGGCAAGGTGTCAAATGTTAAACGTCGCGTCCTTTTGATTCTAATCTCACCATGACAGTGTTCAGAGTTAAAAATTTTTTCGTTAGTCAAAAATTACTACCACATTGCTGTCAAGAATCTTAACGAACGAAATCCCGGGGAACATGCAGAATTCTTTAAAAAAAAAATCGATCTTAAAAAAAAACTTCAATGCACTAGACGAAAAAAAGGAAATATTTTAAAAATTATATAAATTGAATAATATTATTTGTTTTTGCGCCATCCATACGCGGTCCTTAAATTCCTTCGTCTCTTCCTCCAGCCCCTCCTCTTGCTGACTAGTGTGCTATTTATCATGCGACGCCCGTGAGCTCCCTTCTCGTAGTCTCAGACGTGCCGTGACTATCTCAGAAGCAGATGGAGCATGCCCAGGCAGAGTATTGTCACAAACGTCATCGTGTGCAAGTCGCTTCCGTTTTCTGAGGTTACTGCAACATATGTTAGAAAAAGGTTACTATTTCTCATCACGATTGGACGAGAGCAGTTTTTGGAATGTTAACTATTATTATAAAGCGATCTCTCTGAGCTTAAGTAATTTCTATAGCAAATAAAAATGTAATCGAATTATTTTCAGTACTAACATATATGATAGACGTGCTATTATGTCTCAAATATTATTAAATAATATATTGATAAATAAATCAAAATTACTATCTTAAGTCTTTTTCTTATATTGCATTCAATTTTTCTGATGTAGTAACATTTTAACTTATTGTGCCTTAATATTACATATAAATAAAAAAACCTATTTTATTAATATTATGTGCTAAATAAAAAAGATGACATAATGCAACTGATAAGAATGTATTAAAAGAGAAAACAAAATTTTCTATAATATCGTAGTATCTTGTGAAAAAAAGGATGATGTTCAATAGCAAGATATCGTTTTTAATAGTCTCTTTGAAAAGTTTTCCTATAACAATCTAAAATTAAAACTATGAATTAAAATTGGATTATGATTTTTATTATTCATCATATCGCAAAATAGAAAAAATTCAATAAAAGAGAGGAAGCTTTTCCAAGTTGAACATTTTACCACAAACTCTCTTTACACTGCATTCGAATTTTTAGTATCTTTGCAGAATTTATATGCGCTACGTGGTCTCTATTTGCACAGAACGATGGCACGTATCAGCGTATCGTCCTTGTTAAAACTTTTTTTTTTTAGGTTAAGGTTAGGTTAGATTAAATAATTGATACGAAATCTGTACAGCGGCACAGAGTATATTATGAATAATAGAAAGAGAGGGAGAGAGAGGAATTGGATAATGTAGTGCCTGACATCACCGGATATTGATTAGTAAACACACATTCTGCGTTACATTTCGTATCATTAAAACGTCATCATTATGCTGCGCTACGTTCAAAATCGACACGTTTATAATCAATAACAGCGGCAATAGCGACACATGTCTATCGGACAGAAATGCGCACGAAATCTGGTGAATAGATATCAAATTCATCGAGAAATATGTCGCCGATAATCAGTTGATTTTAGTTCGGCTTGTAACGCTTGGAACATTACCGTAAATGTAACATACATGAAAACTAAGCGCACATAGGTAACGAACATGATTCTAATGTTGACACGTTGACAGATATGCCATACACGAATATTATTGTAATCCAAAGTATAATCACGCTGTATATACATATATATGTATACACACACAACTACATATTCCGTAACAATAGTTCAGTTAATCCACTTATGTTCTGGTCATGATTCAAAAGAAGAATGAACGAATTATTTCTAAAATTCTACAAGCAAGCAATTAAAATATAAATATAAAAATTAAAAAATTGTATTGGAAAAAAATATTTATCTAATCTTCTGGAAAAATTTCTTTAAATATACAGTTATTAGAATGCTTTCAATACTATCGAATCTTTTTTTGTCTCAGAAAAAAAAATTAATTTTCATATATTTTATGAACGAATTTGATAAAACTGGTTAACTAAATTCTTATTTCTTATATCTGCAAAAGGATAAAATATAAATATAATTCCTACTTATTTGAAGTTTATGAATTACAAGAAAAAATAAAGAGAAAATAACAAAGTAAAAAAAAATTAATTCCGTCTCTCACTCTCTCTTCTCTCTCATTCCTGTTGCCTGAGAAAAGTTTGTTCTATAGATTATATTTAAAATATGATAGATATTAGGGATGAATTTCGCGTAAAATGACATTTTTCTCCCCGTTTAAAATTAAATCTCGTTGGCAAGGCGACGCGTGTCAACTGTTGAAATCCCTTTCAGAATGGAAACTCTGGCGCGCAAACGGAGGGGGGAGGGAAAGGGGAGCGCCATTAAGTGGAACGTCAGTGGATTTTCCTCCGCGGGGCATTGTTCCTTCTGTCGGGTGGAAAAGTCAATTTCCTAAAAACAATTCTGTCGACCACGGCCCAGGGAGTAATACGTACGAATCAAGCAACCAGCCGCCCGCGGAAAACCGGGTGTGAACGAAATGAAATTACTACGGGCGAGAAAAGAGAATGAATTTCTGTAACGGCAGTAGAGAGGAGCGAGGGCGGCTAGAGGGACTAAAGTGGAATAAGCTCTGACAGGTTTGAAAATTGAGGAGGGCCGAAATCTCTTTTGGTCGCTTATCAATCGTCGTGGTTCACCATGTACGTTTTCCCCAGTCTGCTCCTATCAAATTTATTCCAAAATGTACGAGAGTTTTGCGAACGGTGGCAAAATCGCGAACATTCGGATTCCAGGGAAAGCGGCTCACTCTCGATAGCGATCGTTGATATTACTTTTAGAATATTCCACTTGAATATAAAAAATGATGAATATAATCTGCTCATCTCTAACGATTGATATCGCATGCTGCGCCATACGTAATACGTTTTCATGCATATTTAAACATCCTGTAAAATATTAATATACAAAATATTCATCATAATCTTTCTTTCAATTATATGTAGCTTGACTATTTCAGAATTTATTTTTTTTCGTTTTATTTACTAAATTTACTAGAAAATTTAAAAGTGGAATCTAATAAAGAATACAGTATCTCTTTTTCTGTATAATAGCACCTCTTCCGTAGTAAGTTCATACGAATATACAACAACATAATGAATATCGAGTAAACTTACACAAAGTTGCTCCAAAGACGCATATTTATATGAAATGTTGTTGAATAAAACTTTCGTAAACGCGGAATCGGATTTTTACGTGGCGTGTATAAATGCAATGTAAGCGTAAGAACGGCTTATGTGAGATATCGTTTATGGATTTTCGGTAAGAGCCTATTAGAGGGATTGAAGGCGTTCGCCGCGACTTGAAAAGTGCGTGAGGTCTAGGCCGTGACGAAATCCTCGAAAAGAGAGTTCTTGATGTAAAAACTCTTCAGCTAAACTTTATGAGCCCAATGCTCGTAAGTTTGTGTCACGAGTCCTCGGGAAGTTTTGGAGAAACGATTCACTTAAGTACACACAACCAAAGTGCATTTCTGTCATCGTTTGCACGGAGGTTTCCATGCGCAATGCAGCGGAAAACTGGTCAAAAGTTACTCTTAAGATGCATTTAACTGAGCAACATTTCTATAACATTATTATAAGTCAATTATGTGCAATTGATACAGTTCAATTTTGAGATGTTTTAATATGCATGAAAATGTATCGTTAAATTACCCATATTTATCGAGGCAATTAGTAATGTACTTGGTTGAAATAAAGCAACATAATTAATTTGATTTAATTTCACTAGAGAGAGCGAATAAAATCCAAGATTTATATATATATATATATATATATATATATATAAATTTGTTCTATATGTTCTATAAAAAAAATATATATATATATATATAAAATTGTTCTATGTATATCGATTTTTATATCGAAACAAATATGGAAAAATTATAGAAAAAATATAAGAGTAAAAAATAATATGCAAAACAAAATTGCATTCAGAATATATGTATATTTTAAAAATATTATTACATACTTTCGAAAAGTGGGAGCTAATACTTCGACGCTTACAACGTATATTACATATTATACGTATAAAGTTTTGAATGTAAATAAATGTGTGTAATATCCGCCTTAATAACTTTTTTTACGCAAAAAAGTTAAAAAGTACCCAAAGAGATTCTTTCCCCAAAGGATAAGCTTAAATCGAAAAGTCCTCATTTTCCATATCTTGCGGTAATCCATTTATTTTCCTACGCTCGAAACTAATCGGATATTCACAAGTAATCAGAAACTCGGTAAAGTTCGACATAAACCAATAAATTTTAGACACCTGAAAATGAGTTCGTACACAACTTGAGAACAGAATCCCGATTCGACGCAACTCGAAAATTTCCTACAACCCTGCTGTTTTAATTTCGAAATTGTATTTATTCTTCGTATTTTCCTGTTTGTGTCGTTCATTAATTGAATTGAAATTCAACTGCTTTGGCAGATTTAGGTGACGAGAGTTAGAAAAAATTTGTTTTCGATTGCGAAAATAACTTCCAAATTTAAAAAAATCGCCGACACTCGAAAGGCATATTATTTGGATTGAAATATTGCAAATAGATTGTTCAAGGCGGAAAGGTTTATCCTAATCGGTCTTGAAACGAATCATCTACACGACACTTCCGATAATGACAGTACTGGGAGTGTCAACGATTAATCATCCAGGCTTTCGCACAGCTGTGGGGAAGCGGACGGAGCGCGTCGGAGCGCAGCGCGAGCCATTTCCCTATCTGGCTGACAGGGCGATGACTGTGTCTACTGCGCGCGGAGCCGATAAGCGTCGCCTTCAGGAGAGTCGGTCGATCGAAAAGCGCCGCGCGTTTTCCTCTCGCCGCCCGGAGGAGAGTTTACACGGGAACAAGAGCCGCGTATAATCGGCTATGCAAAGCTTTGATAACAACTACTCTTAAAGTGCGTCCAGAATACCCGCGCTTCGATCGGGCAAGGCTAACGCGAAATTGTACGCACAGTGTGTAATTAGAGGGTGCCGTAGAATTTAATACTTGATTTAGAAGGCGAAATAATAATGAGAATAGTTTTATAAATTATATCGAGATACGATTGAAGCTTAAAAAGTTTCTCAGCGTGTCAAGGATGAATAATTTCTATAAAATGTATATAAACGACGTTTATTAAAATGCACTTGATATAAAAAGATTATATATCAAATAACGGTAGCAATGTTGTGTATGCAAACTATATGAAACGGATAATGCACATGAAAAGGTTTCGTTAATGAGATACGGTAATGAGATTTTAATTATACAGACAAATTAATTAAATGTTCGAGAGTAAAATTAATTTGTTGCAGTGTGAAACAATGCGGAATTATTTCTTCTGTACAGTACCGTGTTGTTCCAAATCATTCTATGTAATTTCGTATGTATACTCAAACGCAGAATATACACGCAGGATATACTGCAGAGTAACCTTTGAACTGCAGACGAACTGGCATCCCTCAGGCCCAAAGACGTTCAAATCTCTTTCTTCTTACCTCGTTCGTCGTCGTACACGTGAGATTAGCGTCCCGGGACTTGGATAATTTGCGAAACTGGTAGATGGGGTTTCAGAGGAAGGATATATCAAGGTTGAAGGAACGAGAGAAGGAAACACGAGACAGAGAGAAAGAGAGAAGAACCCAAGTTTCGCCTTGAGGACCGTCGTCTCGTCTCGGGCAAGTTTCCCCGACGAGGCATCGCGAATCTTTCGTATCTCGTACCGCATCGGTATGTGGGACGAGGGTATACATTGAAATCTACGGAAATTCCGTGATAGCCGCCGTTAAACTTCCGCGTACACGACGCGAGTTTTTCTGCGCGGGAACAAAGTCTCCAGAGGAAAGACAATCTCGCGTGATAATGTTATGTGACATTATCTCGGAGCGAGATAATGCATTTCCTCGCTCAACGATATTATATTCCTGCATACAAGTTTTGCAACTCGAGCGCGAAACAAGTGTCAATCAATGTTAATCAAGGAATTACGATATTTTTACATATATGTATATCTGTTATACTTCTTATTGACTTGTTTCACTTTACTTACGCTTCTGTGAATGCATCTATTATTTATAATATGCCTACATGTCTTAAATCAAATCTTAGCAAATATTAACTGAAATACTAACTGAAACTAATGTTATCAATTTGATAAGTAAAATTATTAATAATATAAATATGGTAAAAAAACAAACTATTGTATTAAATTTTTTGATTTACATATATTATTTTTTTATTTCATTCTTATGTATCACTTTGTAAGCACAATACTGAATAATTATATAATGTTGAATAAATACACATGTCAATTATATGCAACATATAGTAACTGATATAAATGTAATTTGTAATATACAGTTATAAAACATATCAAAATATAAACGAGAAATATATAAAACTGCTTTGCCAATAACAGCTTTCTAGCGTTAACTATTGTGTAAAATAGCTAAATAAAAAAATGCACTCACTGTGAAATGACGTTATATCGAATTGGTAACATTGCACAAGATTAACCTCCGTTTTACCATGTTGTACATTGTGTTATATCAATGCTACATATAAATCGGACATTCTATAAAAGACACGAGTTATTGAGATGAAAAAAAAGAACGTAACGAAAAATACTATTTTTGTGGTCGCTTTTATTTTTCGTAAATGCCACACAAGTCTTTTATAGAATGCTGTATGCTGCATGCTGCATGCGATCGGCGCTTATTAAATGTTATCGGGCAAACGTCATTGAAAATAAAATGTACGTCTCGCTTTCGTCGGGGAATACAGACCTCCGGCCTTTTCAAAATAAACAAATATGTGAGGTGAACCGAACTTCACTGCAGCTTAACAGTACAGTAGGTCTCGACAGATGCGAATAATATTTAACAAAAAATGTCAAGGGATTAATACGCGAACCGGCGGAAAAGTGATTATGGTACCGTCAGATGTGTGTACCAACTTTTGATAAATGCCGCCATGCGCTAAAATCGAAATTTTTATGTTTCGTAATCCATGTTCCGCCGCGATTTATTAAATTTACGCCGCTGGCAACTGGTCAACTTGTATACAGAATTGAATGTACGCGCGTTAATTTCGTTTCGCGTACAAATGGTTTTCCTTTATTTTCGCAAATTGCGAAAATATGTATGTATGTATGTATGCGCATTTGGGGAAAAGGATTACCCGGCAGATTGTATGTCAAAATGTTTTACTGATATAGCCGATAGAATTTATCGGCGCTTGTGATGGAGGGGTCTCTCTCGTCTAGAATTGAACGTGCTATTAAGAAATGGAGAATGTTATTACTTAGGGAGGTACGACGTACACGTGTATTTATGCTTAATAATGGTTAACAATGGATACTGTAATATCGCTGTAACTTTAGCTTCGTATTACGTGTGATATTCCGGTTTACCGCAGCATAGTTGATTACCTACCTCGGAATAACTCTGGTTTACCACTGCATAGTTGATTGGCTATATCGAAATAACGCGAGTTTATCAGCTTGACGTATTAAAGCGGCACACGCGC
This sequence comes from Prenolepis imparis, assembly GCF_030444845.1. NCBI lineage: Eukaryota > Metazoa > Arthropoda > Insecta > Hymenoptera > Formicidae > Prenolepis > Prenolepis imparis. Next base: position 17,898,055 of record NW_028141161.1, read on the forward strand.
TGCATATCATGCGCTCGCCCGCAGCATCATCCTCCAATGTCGTGATAAGAAGTTTTCTGAGGCGCCAACTACGTCGGCGAAATCATGAACATTCTTTGCGACGGTCTTCGCGACAACACCTGCCAACCATCTCTTCAAGTCATCCATCTACTTTGCACCCGTTTCACATATTAAACTTCAGTTCACGTCAGCCGAAGAAAATCACTAAAAAATGTACGGCAACATCCCTCTTTCATATTATACCAAGCGCAAATATATTCTATATCTTCTCGCGTATGAAAGCTTACATCCGCAATGTAGAGACAAGATCTTGAAAATTTCTATATAGTGTTTTAGCTTTCTCGTACTACTACCGTTTCATTCATAGTTCCTTTGAGCACTTTGACGTTGAATTCTCCTTAATATTTTGAATGCTAGATACGTGTCCTATTGATAGTTCCTCTTAAGTTGAAAATTTTCGAATGTTCTTTTTCGTTAACGCATATAGTTTTTACCTCGCTATATAAAATATAAAAACACACGAGAAAGTTGCGTTATATTTTAAAATAACAAGAAAATTTCTTAAGAAACTATTTATCACAACAATAAAAAGAAAGGTATGTTCGAAGCAACATGAAACAAAATGTTGAATATTGTGCCAGATTGTGGCGATAACAATTTAAGTATCGTTCGATTGTGCATTGTTGAAAAATGAAGTATGGTATTTATTAACCAAAAAACCGCACGCACAGTATGATATATAATAGCAAACAATAAAACTCGTGTATGTACACTATTTTTCTGAAAACAAGGGAATATCGTATTATAAAGGGGACAAAAAGGTGTATAACAGCGCTTATACGTTCATCGTATTTTCCCAGGACGAATTGCACAATACGCAAAAACCCACTGGATATTTTCCCGACCGTCGAGCGAACGGAAGTATCCAATCACCCGTATTTTGAACAGAATCCATGGAGAGCCAGATTCAAAACACCAGGATATAGATTATCGGCAGACGATACTTTTCGATTCCGCAGGGTACGAATGCGATCATAAAATTGAGATTGCCAACGGGTACACTGGTAGTGAGAGCTGCATCAGTGTAATCTATTGACACATACTGCTGCAACTTCAAAGCTAGGTTTTAAACTAACTCCCAATCTCTAGCACAGGATTAATAGTGCGCGATTGTTTGAACAAAATTGAACTTGTCGAAATGACATGACATTACAACGAGATTGAATAGATTAAACGTAGTAACCGCGTACGACAATTTTATAATAAAAGACAATTGCTATTTTCTAAAAGCGTCATATTTACTAAAATTAAAACTTTTAATAATATCATTAAGACATAACTTTTATCTATTTATTCTTGTAAAAAATTGAGTAATTAAAAAATTAATAAAATATAGAACACGCAAATGATAAATTATATTATCATATAATTTGAATGCAATTTTCTTCAAAAAATATAATTAGATAAAAATTTCTCTCTCTCTCAAATAAAGAATCATTTCATAAAAAATTGAAATAATTGAAATACATGCTAAAATTGTTTATAATTTTAAAAATAGTACTGCGATTAACTTGCTTTTAGAGAATTTTCAAGTAGATTCGGAACTTTGAAAATCTGTACTTCTGCGAGCAAAACTCTCGTGAATTATTTCGTGCCTATACAATATCCACGAGAGAAACGGCAGACATCATCGTTGCATCAGTGACTGCGCACGTATACGCGGCGATGAAAGTTGGAACGCCGAATACGGCGGGCAAAGGGCGAAAGGACAGGTCGGTCGAGCGGAAGGGTAATGGAAGCGTCGGTTATATCCGTGGCCGCTCAATTAAATCTCGTCGACGTCGCGTGCAGGAAGCGAGCGCAGCATGCATTGGAGGCTTCCTTACCGATTTCAAGTGGGTGGACCCCGCTCTCGAAATTTATTAGTCCGTGCGACCGACCGACTAATCCCAGCTCCGGTAGCCCGAGCGTGCGCGACTATTACTCGCAGAGCGTGTGTTAGTGTTGGTCGCAGAATCATCAAAAGAACAGACGAGCAACCGCAGATCAAATAGCCTCACGACATATAAAAAATAATTTTACTGTCCGTCACCCTTTCTCCTTTCTCTTCTCAAGATCTTATCGTTGAGCTCTACTACTGAATTTGCCACAATTATCGATATACGTCACGAGGAGGATATCACATACTAATCCGCTGGTTAAGATTGCATATAGCGATATTGGATATCGAGAAACCTCATCTGATTCTAATCGAACATAATTTAACTTGAACCAACTTAATCAGACTTGATTTAATTTACGTTGACTTTGAACATTCCCTCGGATATATTCACTTTGAAAACTGAATTTGATTATCATTCAAATAGTTGGCTCGAATCAAATGAAGTAAGAGGATGGTAACGGGTAAATATATGAAGCTAAAATTGCAGCTTAGAAAAATGTTAAATCATGAGCTAAGTGCGCAGAATATTCTCCGACTTTTCTCCATTTCGACATAACGATCTCTAAACGACGCCATTCGATTCGGATCGGGCGTGATAGTACACGTTATATCGCGAAAGTTCGTGAAAATGGCCAATGAGTTGCGAAATCGCGAAATCCTGGAAGAAGGGATTTATAAGGCACAGAAATCCGTGACCGGCAGAGTTTATAGGATATTATGGAAAGTGGGGAAGGGGATGAAAATAAAATTTTTATAGTCACCTCTTTCGGGCACAGGCTCGCGCATACCCGCGCCGAGCTGGAGCTCGTTCATCGTCGAATAGATGCCAGGTATCTGTGCGGTGCAACGTAAATTCAACTGGCCATTCGTATAATGGAACGGCTGAAGGGTGAGACTGATCTCGCTCCACTGCGCCCCGTCCTCATCCTTCGTCGGCTGTTGCCTCGCGGTCGCCTCCACCTGTAACAAATCAAGCGTGAGCCCATCGTCGGAAGATCGTATGAAGAAATGTCGCGAAAAAAGCGAGTTTACGGACGCAGTGAGAGAGGGTGAGCGAGCAGGTAAGGACGCTGTAGAGAAAGCCGGAGAAATGTAAATCTGCTTTCAACGAAATCCGTTCATCCGGAATCGGGAGGCGAACACTCGCCCTATCCGACACCCCGCTCTCTTTCGTCATCCTGCGCACTCAACGACGTCCCGCGCCAAGTACAAAGACGAGGGTTTCCAGTTCGATGGAAAGTTAGAGGACTCGCCTCGCGTTCCTGGCGCCGTATTCTCCCGATTAATGTCTCTCCTCTTCTTTTTTCTCTCTTTCTCTTTCTCTCTTTTTGCGCGAGATCAGTTCTCGTTGAGCCGCGGCGGCAACGAGCGAACTGAAAGTATTGGCCGGAATGACAGAGTTCCGGCTTTCTTAATGGATCATTATCGTTCCGGGAGTCATGATGGCGTCGAAAGTGAGTTATTCGGCTGAATCGTACGGTAGAGTGATTTGTAAGTGAATCGTAAGAAGTTTATCGAAGTTTTCGTCAATGTAGATGATGATAGATCAATAAAGTTTCTATTCATCGTACCTCTTCTTCGATATGTACAAATTTTGCGAAACGTAATTTCTCTCTTTCTCTTCTTGGATATTTTATAGTAATTGCAAGTTTGAATCGATATAAAAAAGCAAATAATTTCCTAAGATATGTTAGTTATATAACATTTTCGATTTTGAGATAAATGTAATAATTTTTTATTTTTATATATATTATTGTTGAAGTTATATGTAAAAAAAACAGCTAATCTTTACTAATTGTAGAAAACTTATAAGTGCAAAGACATCTGAAATAATTACGAAAGAAACGCAACATAATCTTCTCAAATAACAATCAGCATTGCAGTGAAATTGAATCTTACAATCAATCAAATGAAGCCGAACAAAACTAACAAGATAACTATTGTAGTGAGAAGCCACTACAATGTTATACAAAATATTACAACAATTAGATAATCCGTATTATCTAATGGCACACTATCGCAAGTAAAAAAAAAAAAAAAAAAAAAAAAAAAAAAAAAAAAAAAAAAAAGACATGAATATTTATATATTATTAATAAGTATAATATATTGCAATGTAATTGATAGATTAAACAAAAGCTTAATTGCTAGCTTCGACAAACAACTGGCGGAAACATGTGAGCGTCACATACGAGAACACTTGCTGACTTTACAATTTTCTCAGTTAAAAAATTATATAATTCGCATGATTTAGTATGATATACGACGACGTGAGCAAAAAAAAAGAATCTCGATGAATGATTAATGATCAAGTAGTATTGATGCTCATTCTTTGGACGGTAAGTGCGCCCAAACGAATATAAATTCTGCTTTTTAAATAGCTACCCGTGAAATTCAATCTCAGAAAGAAGTGAGCGAAAGTGATTACAGCGATTGAATACAGATTATGAGAAGGCGGTCGCTACGTCATATTTAAGCACCCGGGATTTTCTTTGTAAGCGTCCAAAGGAAGGCTATATCTCTTTTCCCACGAGCACACTTTTGTGTCCCGTGCAATGGAAAATTAAAAAAATCGCTTGAGTTTACTTAACGGATCGTGAAATTTTCTATTATGAGATTAAATGTTGCTAGTCTTGTCAAAGAAAAAAATTCACTCCAATATTACATTACAAAGAGAATTTTGATGTATAATAATGTATTCATGTCATATTATCTATTATAATCTTTTCGCAATATTGGATGTTGAAGAAAAAAAATTGTTTGATTTTGCACAAAGATGCAAAACGACAAATCGAATAATCTTGCAATTTGTTCCTTAATCAAAGTACATGATTCGACAAACGAAAGCTCGTAAGTTTGTAAGATCTCTTGCAAAACTTTCTTTTCGATCTTTTAATTGCCCCCTCTTGTCAAAAGTTTCACGAATGCACTTTTAAGCCACATACCTTGTTTCAACATTCTTTAGTAAACTCAAAGTTGATTTTTTATCGATTAAAATTTTATTGCAATTGTTTTCAGAAAAACTTTTAATTTTTAAAATTGCATTAAAGTAAAGCTTATTTGAAGTTTAATAAATAATTAATGTTAAATAATCATTGTTATTAATTTTATTCTAATATTTAATTATCAATATATTTTATTTCTAACGTTATAAGTTTCTTGAAATTAATAACAAACTTACTATCTAATAGATATTTATTGCAATTATAATAATTATCAAAAATATATCTTATAACGACAAATTTGTTTTCATATTTTATAAACAAAAATACAATAAATAAATATTGCAAAATGTTACTTATTTGCGCGTTTAGAAAACAGAAATTATTTCATACACATGAAGAAAAGGTAGAAACGCTAACGATGCTTGCCTCGCATGCTCAACCGCATTCTCTAGAATTTCCGCATTCCCACAAAGCCTACATAGGTTAAGATAGATGTAACGCTATGTGTTATCTAAGTTAAGTAATCAAGCGAGAAATTCGAGACCAGGTTAAAGCGGATATATCTAGAATTATTTCTGATAAGAGACCACGAACAAATTTATGCTATTATATTATAAGTTACCGAAACAAAGATAAAATCACGCATTTTTCCTCTTCTAAAAAAACGAACTGTTAAAGATTAATCTAAATTTTGATAAATTTGTGGTAACGTTTTTTTATAATCCTACAAAAAACATAATATAAAATTTTACGCTTTTTAATTATGTGGATTATAAACAAAAATTGACACATGTGAAAATTCTGAGAAATGATTATAGCTTTATTTAGATAAAATTTACTTTTAATTGGAATTCGCTTTTATTTATTCACAATTCTGAGCTTCCAAGCTTAATCTCACGTTAAGATCGTTTTTAATTTTTAATATTATTTTCTAAATTAAATCACGCTTTTTAATTTTAGATAAAGAAAAAGTTATTTCCACATTCATCAGAGTGGAAGAGAAAAAGAAACAAAATGAAAAAGAGAAAGAGAAAGAAAGAGAAAGGGAAAATACTATTATGCCGTTGATTTATGCTTTTTATGGAACAGTCTGTATTTTCTAATTTCATTATTCGTCATCTGAAAATGGAATTCTTTCTTTCTTTGCCATTCAAGACGCAGATTGCCAGAAATGCAGCTGCACAGCAAGCCATTACAGAGCTGTGCACAGTACCGACGCGAACGAAATATGAAATCTCGCTGTAATGCACATTTAATTGCACGTGCAGTACTTGTTGAATCGATGCGCGCATATATCTGAAAACCAATATATTCGATTGATATCGCGAACGTGGAACCGATTGATATCGAGAAAAAAATACGGCCATCTCCAGGGCGGACTGAAGCAACGCAAAAATAGATAAAAACGGGTGTACACAAAACAAATGAGATTTTTATAAAAAATTATATCAAATATAGAACTGTTTGATCCGCTTCATAGCAGTCTGTTCTCATACTTTCTTCTTTTTAAATTTCTATCGCGAATTAATTGTCAGATATTTCGCGTGAATCGCGAAAAGCGTCTGCAAATAATTCTGTATCGGATGAACGAGAAAGAGAAATCCTGATTAAATCTTCCGCATATAGCTTAATTAGAGAAAATAATCGTAAAAACGTTTCGACATTCAAAAAGTTACGCCCAGAAGTACGTTTGAGGGGAAGAATTAAAAAATAACCGGGAATACGCTCGAAACGACGTGGAAAGACATTTGTTGGCGAACGATGCGATTTACGAAATTTTATAATAAAAAAAAGGACAAAAGTATTAGATATATATTGTGTGTGTATGTGTATATATTGTATTTATCGGTGAGACCATCACCACCACCATCTATTACCGCTACGTGGGTTGCATCATCACCACAACGCATCACGTTGCACGTGTGTTTACGCACTAACCCCATGATGGGCAGCTCACCCTGGGTGAGCCGTGCACAATAACAACCGGTACACATACGACACATATAGTATACAGATCTCGTGCCGCGGGCTTACGCCTCGAAATGCCACTGCCTGCAGTTCTGAATGTGCATTGCATCTAAGGGCGTAGCCATGCGAAACCTCTGCAATGACAGTTTAGTCCTTGAATTTATGCGAACGGGCGTGCCGTCGTGTAGACGGATACTTTTCGCGGGAACGGGATACTTTTGACCTCCGGTTATTTTATGCAGACCTCAAGCCTCTCCCGCGGCACCTTTGAAGTGTCGCGCGGTTTTCGGTGTAACCGCTCACTTATGAAATATAAGCCCTCGACCGAGCTCGCTCTCGTAGGTAGTAGGTTGACTCATTTACGCCGCGGTTTCAGCGTCGTCTCGAAATGGGTTATTAGTTTCTTGCGCCCGCTCTGCGCCAGCTGTACCAGGTACTTCCTTTTTCTTTTCCGGAACAATAGTCCGCGATCTTTTGTATCTTCTATTCGTTCTAATTAGCAGCATTCTTTGAATTGCATACCTTGAAATAATTCCGTGCTATACCTCGAGATATTAAGTCGTGGTTTTATTGGATCTCTGGGCTTCGAATATATAAAACACTATTTTCGTCTGCGCGGATCAGAATACGACGGCATCTATATTTAATAATATTGCTTCAATTTCGTTAATAAATTCAAAAATAAAAATAAATATTAATATTAAATATAAAAAAATACAAAAGTTCAGAAATCAAAGTCTAGAATCTGTGTATAATAAATATATTTCAGTTTATAAAAAATATATCGAAAAAATATCGATATAATCTTTTCTTTTGCATGTTTATGTTATCAAAAAATAGCTCGCAACGTATTGCGAGGATACTTCAATATTATTTATTATTTCAATCGTAATATAGTTTATACGTCATAGTAAAAAAAAGTTAAATTTTATATATATGTATACACACACACACACGCACGCAAAATGTATGTAAAGAATACTCTTATTGGAAAATTTCCATATGAAAAAGTAAGTGACAGGCATCTGTTCATCTTTATGACTACGGATAGAACGCTGCAATGCGTTTCTGCGGAAATTTCAAAGTGATCTCCAAGCTTGCCGTCATCTAGCAAATTTTCGTGCATCAGCGCAGCTACCTCTTTCCTTCCGTAAGAGGCGATAGATATCCGATAGGTCGAGTTTCTTGGAAAGATCTTGGCGCAGCGTGCATGCAAATCCTGACCGCGATGGTGGCGTGGATAGCTGTGCACGTATCTAAAGACGTTCGGATATATGTGTATATGTGCATTCGTGAACGTGTAAGGTAACCATGGATACCGCGAGCAGTCCAATTTCTACCCTAGTTACCTCCAACCGCTTTCTTTAGCGATACCATAGCGTCCTTTCTCCAAGCGGGGATCCTATATCGCGCCGAGATTCGACCGGTATTTAAGCGTCGTTTATCGCTGGTGTAAGTGTTCGCGCTGCAGGGGGTGATATCGAGTTAACCAAACGGGGGAGAGAGAGACAGAAAGGAGGCAGGATCGTTCGAGGCGGTTCGAATAAAACGACGCTCGTGGCGAAATGTGCGGCGGGGAGAAAGAAGCCAAAAGCCAATGCTCCGCGAAAGTCGAATCGATCTTATAAAGGATTCTCCGGGTATCCTTTTACAAGCTTGCTTGTCTACGGCAGAAGATAGGCGGACGTGTCTGGACTGTGGCCCGTTCGTAACGAACGAGTTGCGCAAATCTAGCCTTCGCTTCACCAATTCTCCTTTCTGAGTACGAATAGACGATTGAATTAGATGTAGGATATCCCGGGAACATTGCATGCGATATGACAAGAACAAGCTTGGGGATATAAAAGAAATCAGGGGGAAGGAGATACTGCTATCGCATGGCTTGTCCGCGCTCGTTATTGCTATCGAATGCGACGCGGACTTAAGGAGGATGCTGGCGATATCGAGAGAAGGAAGGAAGGAAGGAACCGTCTCCATAGGACGGAAACAAAGAAAAAAAAAAGAGATCGTGCTTTTCCGGCAGAGGAGAGAAATCAAAAGGCACAACTCGAACATCGACGATCGGCTCGAGAGAAATCTTCTTCCTCCCTTGCCGGAGTTTACTCGAGCATACTTTGCGAATCAATCGACTGTCTACGAAAGCTGCGACATTAGTTTTCTTCCAATGTACAACGTTTTCGCCGACGTATCTGCTTTATATTGCTTTTCTCTGTTGTCTGATCCTGTCTTTAATCTGTGAAAAACGGGGCGCATGTTACGCTTACATTATAGGATACGTTTATTCTGTTTTAATGTAACAGCTACAATAGCTGATAAATTAACGCATTAATTTGACCGATACAATGGTTGAACGGCTGAAATAATAATACGCGGATATATAGTAATTATTAATAATAGATCACATAACTGATACCATCGTTCACACATATTTAGTGACATATAATAAAAGCAAAGCCTATGTAGCTGATGTCGATGTTCACCTTACAGTCAACATCTTAAAAGTTATATTCATATGTTTATGTGTAGTATATGTTTACGGATATACGTACATATATTTTCACACATTTTTACATTTCATGTTTGCACTTTGACAGCTCAATTTTCTAAGTTTTGGATCTTGCAAACGTTGCTGCTTTTCATTCAATCTTAAAGTTTACGTAACATTTTTGCACTTTACGGAGCTCGTTTCATGCTGCGCATTTATATATCAAGTGTCTTCGAAGATGCGCACATCCTCTCAACTACAAATCCTTTCGAAAGTTTAGAAAATTAAATTGTACCCGTTGTAAAAAAATTCTTAATTTCAATATTTGTAGATATTTTTTTAACCAAAGCTTTTAGTCAAAAAATTTTGCTAAAATAAAAAATCTAGAGATTAAATAAAAAATTATGCATCATTAAATTATTCATTATTTGTAACGTCAAGAGAAATTCAATTTGATCATATTTATGTTCCTTTATTTCTTATAACAATAGAAACGATATTGGTTTAATACAGAAAAAAGTCATCATTCTTCGTACTTTGATTGTACTTGTGCGATTCAGGGAAAGTTCGCTTTTTTTTACTTCCGTAAAACTTTATATTAATTTTCGCAAATGTATTCTGTGTCTCGCGTTCTAGTTATAAAACTTTGTCCGATTGTTGTGTCCAATCGAGAGAAACGTCCCCTTAGAATTGAAAACACACAAAAAAAAACACGTTAGAGAGAGGAGAGAAAAAAAAATCGAAACACATCATCCATACTGGTGCATTAACTTCGACAACGCGTTACGGTTCGTTTTTAGCCGTGCGTCAACCGACGAGAATGAATCTTCGTTTTTCTCCGTTTCGATGGCTCTCTTTTTAGTCATTCAGGGAAAGCTAGTGAGCCTTTCTGTTTTATTTCACTTCCGTGTTATTCGTCGCGCGCGCATACGCGTTTCGGCCCCCATGATCTATGGGACAGATCTGATCCACCGACCGCGCGGAGTGACGCGTCTACGTGCGGTTGCACACGCGAATACGATAAATCACGGCGAATATGAGCTCTCGGTAACGCGCATTGCCACACGGGGTGCCATTCGAAACAGGCCGAACGTCCAGGGCAAACGTTTGCAGTTTCTCTCCGACGTCGCGTCCCTCTTGTATACCCTGATCGATGATTCCCCAATGACAGTTGCCGCTTTCTGTTAACAGATGCGTTGTCGTGCTTCAATCGCGCGATGAAGAATCATGCGCGACAGACATCAGATTTCTTATTTCGTCGAGATTTCATCTCGAAAGTGCGATTCTAGTCTGGCACAATTACGCTTCGTCCGACTCTGACAAATGTATGGATAATATAAAGACGTAATATAATATACTCGTATTTATATGCAATAACGCGCATGTACGATAAGTGTATTACAGAATAAATTAAATCTTAATTACAAAATTCTTTTACTCTTTCGCGTCTAAACTTTACTTACTAATTAACGAAATTTTTCAAGAAACATTTACTCTTACGGCTGAGCATTGTACTGTCTCTGAGTTTTTAACTTTAATCCAGATTATCTTCTAGAGGAGAAGAATAAGTAGTAATGGTAATCATGATGGGATTTTGCTTGACGTTTCTTAACATAATGGAAAATGTGTAGAACAGAATTTCAAAGGACAAAAATAGAAACCGTGACAAACAACTGAAATACTACGAGCGTGATATCATGGTATATTCGTGGTAATATCCGTCCTTCAGACTGTGCTTGTTCATGCAATTTAGTAAAGTATACAGAGTGCCCGAGATCAGCCGAATGCCCTTTCAACAACAGATACCACAGATCAAACAAGAAAATGGCGATTGCTGCAATTTCGAGAAATTAATATAGACGAAATTACATATAGAATTAAAAAATAAAGATTTTCGATGAATTCAAAAAGTAAAAATAGATAGCAATTTTTAATTTTAATTAAGCTTTTTAAACAATAAAGAGATATTTCTAATTTATTAATAAATTTATTAATATAGAAAGATATAATATTTTATTGGGAAAATATTTCATAGCGAAAATAAGAAGTGAGACAATATTTTTAAGAAAAAGAAATTAAAGTATATATCATCTCATGCAAATTTAAAATCCGTTTTCTCTTTAAGTAAATTTAATTAGAAGTCTTTAGATATCGAAAAAAATGAACGCTTGGGATATCTCTAGCACATTAATTCTAAACACACACTGAAAGCAATACGTACAAACCACCTAAGTGTGTCGTCGCTGGGATAGCGAAGGAACAACGTGACGCGCCGCCGCGAGTCGTTAGGGGGCTCGATCTTGTACGAGGTGAGAATACTAACAGCGGTTGTGTAACGAAAGCTGCAGGAATTATATATGCGAGTGTACCGGAAGCAACTGTAAAGAACCGGGTGTATAGCAAGCGAAAGGATAGAAGAAGGAAGGGAAGCATATGCTTTCGGGTCGGTCGCGTCAGAGTGCCGGCACACTCCTCGTTTCCGAGTTGCGAGCCACTCGAGTGCTCTCTTCCCTGCCTCCTTTCGCGAAAATTGCGCTACGTAAGAGTGCCGTACGAGTACGGAAGACTAACGGATTTGAGCAGGATTCCATGCCCGTATCCTCGTTCAGGCGAATATACACCTCGCAAAGAGTGATTTATAACGCCTCGTAATCTTCCTTTTGTCGGTCGCCTGCCACTCTCGCTGAGAATTTAATGAGATCTCCGCGAGTTTAGCAAAATTATAAAATCACATCTTTTACTTCTATGTTAACTAATATGTTTTATCAAATGATTATTTCTAATATCGTGCAATTTTTATGATGAATTTTACTGTAAAACTATTCAGAGTGATATTGCATTTTTTGCAACAGATAGTAAGATGCTAAACGTAATTTCAAAAATACGTATGTTAATTCAAGTTCTCAAATTCTCATTCAAGAATTAATATACGAATATTCGTGAAAATATAAAAAAAGGGCTTTCCTTTCTTTTTCTTGATAATTAGTTACAGCAATGCATTTACAGTTAGCAGGTGCAATGTACCTTATGTGCGTATTCTGTTTACCAAAGCGAATGCTGCATCCAAATGGTCACTGGCATTCAAGACAGTTATATACGCAGTGCTATCGGGCGTACTAATCCGTAACAAGGGGCATTATGCGCGTCGCTGTTGATTACTTACGCGACGCCGAAGTTACTGACACCGTATCCAATAGCAGGAGCATATCGTGTCACAAAGGTCAACAACTCGAAGGATAAGGTCCTTTTGATCCCTCAAAGGATTTAGCTTGTGGTTAACGGTGATCCCGGTATACGATTTCGAGACTTAGTAACAGCTGCTTCTATACCAATGTAACTAACTACAGTTCGCACTAGTAGATTTCGATTAAGACGAAACATCGTCCTTCGTGATGATCTAGTTTTTGTTTATTCTGGATGATCGTACAAGGTTGCTTTGCGTGATCCACGAGAGCGAATAAAAAACGAATAGCTACATTATTGCAAAATGTTTAAGATATTATAAAATTTGATGTCTTTTGTGCTACTTTAAATAGTTTTAACAGATTTGAAGAATTTATAATTTAATCATTTTCACACATACTAAATTTCTTTTATTTTTAAGTAAAACGTTTCAACTTGCTGTAGCTGTTTCATTATACACACCATTTAGATCTTCATATAAAACGTAAAATAGCGAAAGAGAGAGAATTTCGTGGATATCTCAAATTCTTTTAGAGATATTCGCATGTTCGTGTATTTGAACGCGTAAGTCAATCTGGCCCAGTATACCTAAAAATTTTATCACTCAATGCATTCGCTTTTCCGAAATAATCATCAAAGAGAAAACCTTTGTAAATTCCTCGGATGTAACTTCCTCGCTGCTATTCGAGCGATCTCGCTCGTCCCGTGTCGCAAAAACTTCGACATTTAAAACAGTATATTCATTACGAATAGTTAATCTTCTTTTTTTTTTTTTTTTTAACAGAACCGGGGTACGTTTGTACCTTATGGTCGGCCAATAAAACACGATTTTCGTCAGCGACGTGAGGTATATAATCGATCCACATCGCGTTACGCAGTGTGTCGCGCGGCAATAAAGAGAATACGCGAACGTCAGTGCGCATAATTGCATTAGCCGCGAGGTTGGAGAGAGAGCCGGGATATTCCAACCTGTTTTGAATTCATGGGCGCTGTTCAGTCTCGTATACCCCACATCCCCGGATTCAGAGCAGCCCCGTAAAGTTTTCTCCTATTACGCGTGTACTTGTCACGAGGGAAGAGCCTCTCTTTTCATCTCCGTCCCCTCTCTTTCTCTCTCGTATCCGGGGCGAGTTACGGGAGATTTATGCGAATCAAGATACTCCAGCGTGATTGCGCGCGAGTCCCGAATCTGGAAAGATATATCTCAGGTGCGAAGAAGAAGTACGTTAGAATTCGTGGGGAGGGATCAAGATGGGTAGAGCGGGGGAAGATCTTTTCTCGGAGGTTGAAAACGAACTCCTCGTCTTGATCCCTCCTGTCAGGTTACGCTTCGCTTTGCAATCCGTAAGGCTCGCGATTCTCATTTTCTGACGGGAATTCGGCGGGGGAGAAGCAGGTGGGCGCGTAAAAACCCTTAAGTGCACAATCCGACAAATGGCCGCTTGATATGCACGAGTACGTTCGAAAAAGTTGTTACTCGCAAAGCGTAAGTGCGTATATGAGTCGAAAATTTCAGTCCGAAAATCAATTTCTCAACGGTACAAAGATTACAGCGATATGTAGGGTGTGTACGATATACTAATTTACGGTCGCGTTAATACTTAACCAAGTAGTTTCAAACTGGAGTTTGCAGCGTAACATCTTCGGTATACTTTGATCAAGTAGCTGCTTACTCGCATTGCAGTATTGTACGTGCAAAGCTAAAAGATGCTTTAGTGTCACTTTATACTCTTCATATTAGAAAACACGAGAAAACGTTATAAACTATAAAAGAAAGATTAAAAGGAATATGAAAGACTAACTATATGATTAAGACAAAACTATTTAGTAGAAAAATTTAATCTTTTTTGAGTTTATTAAATTTTATAGAGAATTTTTTTTTAAATAAAATAAAACATTAAAAAATTATATATGTAAAATCTGATGAAAATTTACTTTCTAGACAAAATTAATTCGTAATTTTTTTTTAAAGAAAAGAAATATAGAAAAAGCACTTTTACATTCGTTTTAATATTGATAAATATAATATTGATATTCTCATGAATAATGTCTGTAATAATCATCTACGGTGCTATTAGCACATATAATTCTTTATCAAGTTTTGAATTAATCAATGAATACATTATTACAAGTACATATATAAAGAGTATCCGAGACCATTAGCGTTGCATTTCACTCATAAATGTCAGAAGACATGTTAAATTAAAAGTATGCAAATTTTAATAATGTTGAAAAATCAATAGTTATTACGAGAATAAGCGACTGAGAATTAAAGAGTTTAAATGAATCATATTTTGCAGACATTAATGTTCTTCAATTAATTTCAAATAAGCTTTGCTTTATATTTAAATAGAAATTTAATTTAATGATTAATTGCTGAAATATTTAATGTCGAAATTCGACAAATTGCGCCAGCCATCCTTCAAATTTTCTTAAAGAGTAGATTAGATTAAAGAATCGATTCGAGACCTATTAAAGAATCTACAGTTGAAAAGGCTAACGAATGGAATAGTCTAAATACATATTTTAACGATGGCTTTAGATTTTTCGAAGTTGAATTTTCCTCAACGAAAATGTAATAAGGAAGCATTACTCTGCGTTTTTCATTTTGGCGGTTAAATCTCAAATTAAAATTTTGTCAAATATAATTTACTCTAATTAAAAAAATGTATAATACATATTAATATTAAATAAAACGCAAATAAAATTGATTTATAACTGACATTAATAATAATTAATTATCAATTTGCATATTATAGCTTATTACGTGACGTTAAAAAGTTTCAAAAGTCCCATAAAGTTCATATCTAAAATTGCATCAAATTTCTTTAAATTGATATATCATAGAAGTTAGCTTTAAGTGATATAAATGTAGTCTAAGAAGAGCCAGTGCATGTTGCACGCGATTTGTCTCTTTGTACGAATCGCATTCATAACATTTGTAAGAACAACCTTAGTCCGCTGGTAGCTTCTGTCAAGAGTTGTCGAGTAAATAGCCCGAATGGGATTCGTCTCAGTAAATATGTCTCCCGATACGTCACGGAGCTTTCGCGTTATACAACATCATTTATAAAATGAAGAGGACTGTTACACAACGCTCTAAAAGTAGTGATAAATAACACGCAGTCTGGCTGTCCGGAATTTTAGTTCGAGGAAATAAAATTAGGCCGATGCATATATAACGAATAAATTTCCGTATTCACAGTTGTGTTATTTGTGAACGATCGAGATAGCCTGCAAATATCGAATTATCGGCGCGATTGAAAGAAAACTGTTTCGTGCTGTAATAATAAACACATCGAAATAAACATACTCTTTTTGTTCCTCGAGCACCGATAAATCATCTACGAGACAACGTCGAATAGCCCGGTTTTCTCTCTCTCTCTCTCTCTCTCTCTCTCTCTCTCTCTCTCTCTCTCTCTCTCTCTCTCTCTCTCTCTCTCTCTCTCTCTCTCACTGCGGGATACGAAAAGAAATCTTGCGAATTATAGTACGACGGGGCAATAAAAACGAAGACATCACTCCGATGGACAAACGATCATTACCATTATCATTGACCCGTAAACGCGCGCGTCCGCGGTATATATTAATGCATTTCGCCGCTCTATTTATGATCCGCCTCCGCACCCAGAAGTCGTTTACTTTCAATTCTCGGATGTTCGATTAATTTTCGTATCGAACGGCGCCCCGAAGCCGGCGTTCGCCCCCTCGACGTCATGAAATTTATAGCCCCGCGGATTTCGCGAACTTCGCCTCGGGCTATGGTCAACGTGATCGCGGAAAATCCGATATATATCCGCGTTGCGTTGGACGGGATATTTAAAAGTGTCTAGCTCACGAAGCTATCTGTACGAGCTGCCGAATCTGTACACGAATGGCTGGAGAGGGATGTGCGATACATATCCTCCGTGGGAATAACGGCGATTAAACTTTATGGGCCACGAACCGGTGTCTCTCTTCTTCTGGCCGATTGGCGGAGACAGAAACCGAGGCTGATTGCGAAATGCGGATCTATATGGTGTAGTTTGATCGTTTTATACCATGAGACCATTCCTGTGTGTTCTCCTGAAATATGGTTTTGTCGTTTGCGCGTTTGAACAGGTGCACGAATCGAAATGGAGTAAGGTACGATCATGTGCAGAGCTTTGTACGCTAATATTTCGTACACCTGCGAGATATCTGAACATGATGCGTGGATAAAGATTAAATTTGCATTTACATTACATTCTATAAAAGTACCATAAAATGTTTGTCACGTGTGAATTTATTATGATTAAAGGGGGGAAACATTATCGAGTTAAATAAGAGACCGAAATAATCTTCTCATTGTCGATGATAATTAGAGAGCAACAAAAGACTGCAACTCTCGATAGAGAACTGTCGCTCCGCTTGCAGTGATAAATGAACAAATTTCACTCGATCTCCTTCCTAATAGATCTAGAAAGATTTTTCTTTTTTTCTTTTTTTTTTCATCACGTCAGAGAAATCTAGCGGGACTTTATTCACGAGAGTGTAGGTGATTATCCATTCCGTCTTCCGTGCGCTCATCGATCCGAGTGTCGGTGGTCGTCATCGTTTTCACGAAGACACATTCCCCGCGCCCGTGGGTATTATCGTTCCGTCATAGATATATGGTCCCGTGCGGATATATATGCGAGCGTATTCTCGTGCATCACATCTCCGGGATACGGTCCAACTGTCGCTTGCGAATCATACAGCGGGGCTGTCATCGCGCGACCCATCCGGCGTAACCCACTTTCTCACACAGCCAGAATTCTTTTCTCCTCCAGGAGGCGGAAGGCGTTCGTAAAGTATTAACCGGTGACCTATGAGCGTAGCCCCGATGCCGGCGACGGCGGGAGGTCGATCTGGAGAGCGGATAGATACCGGCGGAGGTGGAGGTTAATAGCTCGAGAGCAGAGCGGGATCGAGGACACGTCCATAAAACTAATGATATAGAAACGAATTCTACGATAATAGCGCGGCTATTGACCGATGTGCGCTCTTCACACTCGACGTCTTTGTATAATTATTGTTAAACAATAAGTGATGGTGTATATGCCATGTTTGTACAATATATAATGTATCTTATATGGCTTCGGGAATAATTTATTGTCCAAGTGCACCGTCTCGCGAAATTACGTAACAAGGCGCGCGCGTTATATCGGAAACAAGTCCAAACTTATATTAAAACAATATAAAAACGGAAGACAAGTCGCGTCATCGGGACTTGATGCCGAAGATATTTCTATATACGTGACCATGTCGCGATTTAGCGTGTGACCTAGAACGAACAGTCGCAGATGTTACATAGCCGATATATATATATATATATACGTTTGTGACATTCCGACGTGTGGAGGAACGGCAAGATCGATCTAGTCGATATAATGTGTTCTATCGAAAAGGAGGGAGGCAACAGCAACGTCTTCCTGTTTCTTCTTCTTCCTTCGTCGGCATCTCGGTCCGTGGCCTCTCCACCCCCTTCTTTCCTCTCCCATCTTCTTTCCGCCTCCCTCGAAAAATTATGAGTACGTGTAACTCGGCTGCGACGTGTAACGCGTCGTTGGCCCGATACCGGAAAAGGCATTCCAGGCCATTGGTCACGACGACGCTTAAGCGACGTTCTATCTTTTCGTCGATATGTGTCGTCGGTGCTTTATGCTCCACGACGATTGAACCCTCCAGGGGGCTCTTGTCTCTCTCACCCCTATTCTCCTCTTTTGTCGCGCGCTACCTCGCGTTAAGCTCAAGGGGAGGGAGAAAGAGGAAAGGGAGTCCGCGCTGCTCGCCTTTTCTTCTTCCCTATATCTTTCGTCCTACGTCACCGCGTGGTAGTCACCCTTCCTCACCGCTCAGCTCTGTTCCTTTTCCTCGTCTCTCGGGCACGACTTCAAAGCCACCACAGCTTTCGCAATAAGATCGTCGGTTTACGGTAGACACTGCGAGACAGAAGCCGCTCTCTCTCTCTCTCTCTTTGCCTATTCCTCTTTCAACTCACACCACCGCATTGAATCTCTATTCCGTTGTTCATCGTCTGTTCATTCGATATCCCATTGATTGCGAGAAAGGCTAAAAATAAAATCGCGAATTCAAAGACGAGCCGCGTGGAGACAATACATGTAGGCTTCCTCCCTCCCGCCCTTTCGAGACATGACGAATTAGTCTCGGATGTAGCATCGGGATGTATGCACGCATGCTGGAGCACCGACATGACAGCGAGATACGCCGTCCTTCCTCGTGAATGTCGAGTGAATCTCAGATTCCTCGGGGCCAGTCCGGGGGACCAAGCGTGTTACACCCTGGCATGGTCTTTCGCGCAATTAGTCGCGCGCCCGTGCATTAACGTTTAGATTTATGGAGGTAATTAATGCTGCCTTTCTCATATGTGAATTATTGCCGGTCCTATTTGATACTCAATTGCCGACGCACTGCGGCCTATTTTCTACATGTCTCCTTGCGCGCCTTTAAAAAACTTTGAAGAATCTAGGTCTATTTATTTTGCTACGTAGAGCAGCAGAGCAAAGTTAGTTATTGCGTCAATCATTATTACCTACTCGGGCGCGAAGAAGGCTATTTCATTTATTGTATTTGCTGCGATCGACTTCGCGCAGCGAAGATTCATTGAACCATTACGATTATAACATTTAATTGGTAACTTATACATCATACGTATGTCAATAATACACACTCTTGATTACAGTAATTCTAATAATATTATAGGATATGTTTTTATACGTGAGATCTATTCATTAGTCATGTAATCTTTTCATTATAATATAAATGAAAAAGAAATAAGTGATAAAATAACAATGTTGTTAACAGATGTGCATTTTAATCCGTTGTATCAGCAAACTTTTAAAAGCGTTTATATGAAAGTTAGGGAAGAGACATAACACATGAAACTGAATTGCGGTAAAGTTGATCGAATAATATAATGACTATGATGCAATTTGCATGCATTACATGCAGTAGTATAATGATCAGTATGTTGCAAGGGCAGAGACAATCTGCAGTTACTGCAATGTCACTGTCGACTTGATGTATTCATGAATCTTAACAATCGTGTCATACACGATATCTGACAGAATAAAGTCGAACGATTTTTAATAATATTTAAAATACGAGAAGAAGAAAAAGAAGAAAAGAGAAGGAGGAAGAGAGAGAGAGAGAGAGAGAGAGAGAGAGAGAGAGAGAGAGAGAGAGAGAGAGAGAGAGAGAGAGAGAAAACGTGCGTCATAGCAAAATTGACAAGAGGATTTAAATCTCTGTAATTATAAACAGAATGACATACATATATCTGGCGTATATAAAACTCATTAGCAAGGAAATAATTTATTATCCAAGATGGAATATTAAAGAATCCGCATCCTAGCGTGTTTTGAAAGTGCGGGACACCAGCTGCAAGCTTTCTTGAGCAAAGGATAAACCGGCAGGATTATGTTACGCCGAGGACGACGCGAGAGAGTCGGTATTAGTCCGCCGTCTGCAACTCACAGTAAATTTAACATGTTTCTGCTGAGCTTGGGAAATCTGCGAGATGGTGACCCCTCCGTCGTCTTGGAAAATTACACGCGGGCCGAAAATCTTCGCTGAATTTAACTTTGTAAAATATTATCTCATTGCAGCAACGTGCGTCGGTCAGACATACATATGTGTATATTCGCAATCGTCGGAGCATCTTCTTTGTATAACAACAAACTTTGGATAAGTCCGCGCGCTATTTCAAGTGAGCTCGGATGTTCGATGTAATTCTGACGACTTTCCCCGACTTTCTTTGGACTTTTTAACGCGAAAGCAGCGGAGATTTATGCGGCAGTTAAAAATCCGCCGCATAAATATATTACCGCCGGAGCAAATTTCCCGAGTGTACATTAATCTGAATTTTTATCCGCGTCATCGTGACTTTCCTATAATACGTAATCTATAGACGTACTTCATCATACAATTCTTTGTTCGCACAAAGAGCGCTGATGAATTTTTAGATTGCAATAGCGTACAGCCTTCTCTGCGTGTTAATAGGATACTAATTTTGATCGACAGTTCGTATGTATTGTATGGTATCAAGTATATAAATTTAGAAAAATTTTCGCTTTTCAATCCGCTTCCACAATATTTTATATATTTCAGAAATTAGTTTATAACCTACCGGTTAAACTGATTTATTTCATTTTATACGGCCAATTCGGCCAACTAGCTTAAGTCTTCCTAGATGTTATGCTCGGGACTCAGACGATAGACTGGTATTAGTCGTCTGTCTCTAACTGTAGATCCGGCGCATTCAGGTTGAAGTCGGCAGTACCCAGCGACCGGTTAAGCTTCCCGATAAACTCGTCAGTCGTTTGAATCGACTGTACGGTATCAGCTTCAATTTACCGCCGGCTGTAGAGAGCACAGTTCCTTTCAGTAAAGTGGACAAGCATCTCACGCGCTTCGCTATCGGCAAAACGAAACTGGCGGCTCGCAACACTGTGTGCCATGTATCCATGTGTCTAGGCACACATTGATGTGCGCGTGTCAAATGTACGCGTACTATGCGCCAGCTTTATTAGACCGCGCAGGTCTGAAGTTCGGTCATGGGGTTGACGAGTAACGAAGTGGACGCGGAAACACGAACAGAGAGAAAGAGGGTGTACGGGCGGATGGAAATGAGGGATTGAAAGGGAGCGAAACGTGCGCGAAACACAAGCGATCGCCGGAAACGCGTTCAGAGAATAAAGGACAATGTAAAGGGGAGAGAGAGAGAGAGAGCCAGAAATTGACGAAGCAACGAAGAACAGAACAGAGAGCTAGTTGGTAGTTTTAGGGGAGAAGCCATTATACAGACAAGTCCGAGAGACATTCAGTCTCGACATCTCTTCGAAAGGATCTTCCTGGATGGAAAACAATGGGTTCTGTATGCATCTATTCGTTCCATTACGACGACGGTGATCGTGGCAATGTGACGCCGAGAGTCCCCGCTTGTTTATCGATGATTCGTTAAGTGGCTTCATCTCTTTCTCGCACTCGATCGTCTCTCTTATTATCAGCCTCTCATTCCCGGTAACTTCATCTCCTCTCTCTCTCTCTCTCTATTTCTCTCTGTCTCTCTCTATCCTCATTGCGATCGCTTAATGAAAGTCGACGAAGCTGAAGCCTCGAGGGCAGACCGCACGAAGCTAGATACGATTTTCCTCGGTGTTATTGGCCGATAATCCGCTGGTATCGACGGACGTGGAATTATACGCGCGTACACATATACAATGTGTACTCTACAGTGATATAGAGCGGTTATACGTCGGATACACACCGGGGCTGGAAACGCCGCAGCGCAAAGCTGCACTGGCAGGGCGGCGCACGTCAAACGGGAAGCAGCGGCCGCTCGCTCGCCATTCTCCGTCCCACCCAGGGCGCGCGCACGTCCGCGCGAATTAAACTTAACCACAATTAGCAGGGACTCGGGGCTTGGGTTCGGCGGTACATATAACTGCGTGTAAATTGTAACAGCTATCCGACACTCGCGCAACAACCCCCATCGGCGATGCGTACGCACGGTACGCGCTAATGCGCTCCTGATGGCTCTGTCCCCCGTAACGTGCTCAACGCTGCTGGAATCGCGAATGTTGAATACGAGATCAGCCGATCGCGATTCTATCGATCTATACACGGTCAACAAGCTCCTCTTATCGTTCAGGGAGAAACACAGCTCTCGACCAAGTCGATGAACCGAACGTCACGCTATGATGTACAAAGGACGGCCGATAACTTATGTACGAATACAGCCTTTAAACCCTGTAAATCGGAGCTCAACTATCTGCTCTTATTCACCCTTCTCGTATTCTGTATATAAAAGGATCTGGGTCACGCCGGTTGCAACGTATGGAAAAATTTAACACTGCGTTGTTATTAATCGTCTATCGCGATTGCATATGCATTTGAGCCACAACTTGATGCAACTTGCACCGTGCCTTTGCATATAATTGAAGTCGATGTGTAAACATGCCGGAAAAATATTGTGATATTTCGAAATTTTTAATCAATATTTATTTCCAATTTGTATTTAATTTTAACGAAAAATGCAATCTTCCTATGCTTTACTCAACGTTACTACAGTTTTCGATTTCTCAGATATTGTGACTAATAATTCAACAGGATAGATAGGTTATATAATTCAAATATGTATCTATACACCCTTCAGACAATCAATATCTTAGATATATACAACAGTTATCATTATTATTATTACGTTGCGCAACATATATATATTTAAGAGTCATAATTCCAATATATATTATCAATATTAATAATCTTAATCTCTTTGTCTCTCTCTTACATATATGTGTATGCACATATAAAAGGGATAAAGCTGCTATATCTGATCATATAAACTATGCAAAAATATTTTTGTGCATAGAAAACAAAAGACGTTAAACAAAAGACGTCGGGACCTACTTTATATGCATGACAACAGAAAACAATAACTCTTTGAAGCGCGCGATGGTTACAATACGTAACTTCCTCTTTAAATTTTTTTCTATTCTTAGTCTGTTTGGTGGTTTTGTTTGACTATCTTTTCTGTATTTGCTGCCCATTAAAACAATTGTAACGTATTTAGTTTCATTGTACTTGTGCGCAGTGTAGAAAACGATGGTTTGCATTGTTTAAGTGGCATAAGATTCAAAAGGCATGCATCAAAGAACTATGTGACTCGTTGCATACACGTTAAATTATTTGAGGTATACATACACATAATGCATATCTGTATAGCGTGATATTAAATTTATTTATTTATTATGAATTAATTACACGTATTTTTAAATCTGCAGCAAAATTTAATTGTCAAAATTCTTCAATTAAAATTAATTTATTTCGATCTACTAGTGTAATATATTGTGATAAAACAAACATCTATATTTTTTTCTTCTGCAAATAATGTATAAAATAAAATACATATTGTATAAAATGTATGTATGTATAAAGAGCGACAAAAAATGTGTCGAAACTTAAGTAATAAACATTTTTAATATAATCAATAAACAATAATTTTTCTTGTCAATAATATACTCTACTATGTTTCTCTTCAATTTCAAAAATACGAACAAAAATTAACAATATTTCTCCCGTTGTTAGTATAATCAAATAAAGTTTATAATTTCCAGTACGATTACCACGTGTATATTGCTAACGAGGGAAATCATACAGTTGGGATTTGATTATTTCATCATACCATTTC
Source organism: Prenolepis imparis (assembly GCF_030444845.1). NCBI lineage: Eukaryota > Metazoa > Arthropoda > Insecta > Hymenoptera > Formicidae > Prenolepis > Prenolepis imparis. The sequence continues at coordinate 17,921,788 of NW_028141161.1, forward strand.
ATCAATTTATAAAAACTCTATCTCTTTCAACAATTTTTGTAATTTATCGCGAATTTTTTATAATAACTAAATTCGCAAAAAAGAAGATATGTATGTGGGTTGGTTATATTGATTGTAATTATAAAGATGTATAAAATATTCATTTGCATGAAAATAATATTTATAGAATCTAGACTAACCAATGCTATTCGTCAATATTTACGATATGTACTAATGATACAATTTATTGAATATCTAATTTCTATCATTTTCGTAGCTTGCGGCAATAACTTTCGTCTAATATCTATGTTATGTAACAGCCGTTGCTGCAGAGATATTTGCAAAATATTAATCAATAGTAGTAGCAAGTCGTAAATTTCACATTAATGATTTTCAGAGCACATTTCATTAAAGTATTCCATTCCATTGCTAATATAATATTACAATTGTAATAGCGTAATAAAATTTATAATGCTGTTTATCAAAATAGTCAACTGCACTAAAACTACATTAATGAAATGGTGACACATAATATACTCTGGAATTGTTTCTGTAAATTGGAATTTCATACAGTAGTTCCTAGTTAGATAATAGAGCCATACGAACGTGTAATTTGCTTTAATATCTTTAAATTTTGAAACAAATTATCTATTAATAATAAATTTCTAAATTAAAATTTTTTAATTATCTTTAAATAAACAATATAATTTAATACTCTGAGTCACGTGCACAAAGTTTCAGAATTTCAGAAGCTTCTATCAACTTACAATAAAAATATAATATATACATTTGAAAAATTATACAAAAAATTCTTTCGCAGCTTATAATATACATGATTGTTATGATAATTTTATCCAATTTCTTTGTATTACCTGATGGATTATAGGAATAAAATAAGATGGCTTTTATTTATTGATATATGTTTCGAAAAATATTAATAAATATTATAAAATATTTTCTTATACTTAAAATGTACCGCTATTTTCAGTGAAAATTTATGGCAAATGAAAATATAAGTACATAAAAGAGACATTTACTGTCTACAAAAACAGATATTTCTAACAGTAAAAGCATAGTTAACTGAATTGGGGACCTTATTCTTTGATTTAAAATATAATGACGTTTATTTTTGCTTAGCTTGTTGTGTATATTAACAAAAAATATATATTCAACAGCCAACTACATAATGTATATGCTTGAGTATGTGCAATATCTTTGTTAAAATTATTTTTCATTAAGTCTCGTAATACTATAGATCGTCGTGAGCAATCTAAATGTCTGACTATAATGTGATTTTACTACTGTACGTTTTTAGATTATTTGATTTAGCGCATCTTATATAAAAAATAACTTATTAATTAATAAAATATTAGCTAATTAAATAAATAATTGTATTCATAATACGATAATACTATAGATCGTCGTGAACAAGCTAAATGTCTGACCAAAATGTGATTTTACTACTGTACGTTTTTAGATTATTTGATTTAGCGCGCATCTTATATAAAAATTAACTTATTAATTAATAAAATATTAGTTAATTAAATAAATAATTGTATTCATAATACGATAATACCATGATCGTCGTGAGCAAGCTAAATGTCTGACCAAAATGTGATTTTACTACTGTACGTTTTTAGATTATTTGATTTAGCGCGCATCTTATATAAAAAATAACTTATTAATTAATAAAATATTAGCTAATTAAATAAATAATTGTATTCATAATACGATAATACTATAGATCGTCGTGAACAAGCTAAATGTCTGACCAAAATGTGATTTTACTACTGTACGTTTTTAGATTGTTTGATTTAGCGCGCATCTTATATAAAAATTAACTTATTAATTAATAAAATATTAGTTAATTAAATAAATAATTGTATTCATAATACGATAATACCATGATCGTCGTGAGCAAGCTAAATGTCTGACCAAAATGTGATTTTACTACTGTACGTTTTTAGATTATTTGATTTAGCGCGCATCTTATATAAAAAATAACTTATTAATTAATAAAATATTAGCTAATTTTAAATAAATAATTATATTCATAATACGATAATATTATAGATCGTCGTGAGCAAGCTAAATGTCTGACTAATGTGATTTTATTACTGTACGTTTTTAGATTGTTTGATTTAGCGCATCTTATATAAAAAATAACTTATTAATTAATAAAATATTAGCTAATTAAATAAATAATTGTATTCATAATACGATAATACTATAGATCGTCGTGAGCAAGCTAAATGTCTGACCAAAATGTGATTTTACTACTGTACGTTTTTAGATTATTTGATTTAGCGCGCATCTTATATAAAAAATAACTTATTAATTAATAAAATATTAGCTAATTTTAAATAAATAATTATATTCATAATACGATAATACTATAGATCGTCGTGAGAAAGCTAAATGTCTGACTATAATGTGATTTTATTACTGTACGTTTTTAGATTGTTTGATTTAGCGCGCATCTTATATAAAAATTAACTTATTAATTAATAAAATATTAGTTAATTAAATAAATAATTGTATTCATAATACGATAATACCATGATCGTCGTGAGCAAGCTAAATGTCTGACCAAAATGTGATTTTACTACTGTACGTTTTTAGATTATTTGATTTAGCGCGCATCTTATATAAATAATAACTTATTAATTAATAAAATATTAGTTAATTTTAAATAAATAATTATATTCATAATACGATAATATTATAGATCGTCGTGAGCAAGCTAAATGTCTGACTAATGTGATTTTATTACTGTACGTTTTTAGATTGTTTGATTTAGCGCATCTTATATAAAAAATAACTTATTAATTAATAAAATATTAGCTAATTAAATAAATAATTGTATTCATAATACGATAATACTATAGATCGTCGTGAGCAAGCTAAATGTCTGACCAAAATGTGATTTTACTACTGTACGTTTTTAGATTATTTGATTTAACGCGCATCTTATATAAAAAATAACTTATTAATTAATAAAATATTAGCTAATTAAATAAATAATTGTATTCATAATACGATAATACTATAGATCGTCGTAAACAAGCTAAATGTCTGACCAAAATGTGATTTTACTACTGTACGTTTTTAGATTATTTGATTTAGCGCGCATCTTATATAAAAATTAACTTATTAATTAATAAAATATTAGTTAATTAAATAAATAATTGTATTCATAATACGATAATACCATGATCGTCGTGAGCAAGCTAAATGTCTGACCAAAATGTGATTTTACTACTGTACGTTTTTAGATTATTTGATTTAGCGCGCATCTTATATAAAAAATAACTTATTAATTAATAAAATATTAGCTAATTTTAAATAAATAATTATATTCATAATACGATAATACTATAGATCGTCGTGAGCAAGCTAAATGTCTGACTAATGTGATTTTATTACTGTACGTTTTTAGATTGTTTGATTTAGCGCGCATCTTATATAAAAATTAACTTATTAATTAATAAAATATTAGTTAATTAAATAAATAATTGTATTCATAATACGATAATACTATGATCGTCGTGAGCAAGCTAAATGTTTGACCAAAATGTGATTTTACTACTGTACGTTTTTAGATTATTTGATTTAGCGCGCATCTTATATAAAAAATAACTTATTAATTAATAAAATATTAGCTAATTTTAAATAAATAATTATATTCATAATACGATAATATTATAGATCGTCGTGAGCAAGCTAAATGTCTGACTATAATGTGATTTTATTACTGTACGTTTTTAGATTGTTTGATTTAGCGCATCTTATATAAAAAATAACTTATTAATTAATAAAATATTAGCTAATTAAATAAATAATTGTATTCATAATACGATAATACTATAGATCGTCGTGAGCAAGCTAAATGTCTGACCAAAATGTGATTTTACTACTGTACGTTTTTAGATTATTTGATTTAACGCGCATCTTATATAAAAAATAACTTATTAATTAATAAAATATTAGCTAATTAAATAAATAATTGTATTCATAATACGATAATACTAAAGATCGTCGTGAGCAAGCTAAATGTCTGACCAAAATGTGATTTTACTACTGTACGTTTTTAGATTATTTGATTTAGCGCGCATCTTATATAAAAAATAACTTTAATTAATAAAATTAATTAATAAAATTTTAGTTAATTAAATAAATAATTGTATTCATAATACGATAATACCATGATCTGACATATATGTATATAAATTATCCACATAAAAACGAGTATTTAGATTGATTTACATATATGTACACGCTATATAATTCATTATATTTCTAATTCAAAACTTATTAAAGAATCCGTAGATAAAATAGCTCTGTCGGATCAGGAATAGCAGGAATATCTGTGCAAAAATACTCTAAAGGGTCTAAATTTATTATATTCACTTCGCCCTTGCTTCATTTTTATTCATCGTTATCTTTTCGATCATTTGAATTTTTGTCGCGCAAAAGAGAATGAAAGCATGAGAGTGAATGAGTAATCATCGGCTGACAGAATAAAATGACGCCAATCTCGGTATCTTAAATTCGAATAGCTTTTTGCGTGTCAATCCCTTTCTAATTCAATGCCATCTAAAAAGAGATAAAGGATAATGTCTCTCGTAAAGAAAAGAAAAGAAGAAAGCTTTTCACGCCAGGTCAAGGCTCGCAATCGTTCGTCTCGTTCGCAGCTGTAGATCGCGAGTGTAAGCTTTCATTATCTTTCAAGTCGGTGACTCTATGTCATGTCACGCGAGTGTGCGAGCGAGCTCCATATATATATTTGTGTGTCCTAGCCATCACGGTCTCGCCATGTTATCCGAGGAGGACATCTCGAGTTTCAGGGGAGAACAAACGGCACGTCGTGTACACATCTACTGACGAACCTATAGAGATTGCGAGGACGTTCTCGAGACTTAATGAATGGGTCGGTATGTGTATCTGTGTGTGTGTGTGTGTGTGTGTGTGTGTGTGTGTGTGTGTGTGTGTGTGTGTGTGTGTGTGTGTGTGTGTGTGTGTGTGTGTGTGTGTGTGTGTGTGTGTGTGTGTGTGTGTGTGTGTGTGTGAGAAAGGGAAAGAACAGCGCCTAGAAGGTAGAAGGGGAAAGAAAAGGGGTACGATGATATCGCGAGAGAAAGAAGTTGATGGCCGGTTGGAAGGTTAAGGGTAGATAGCCGCTCAATTTCTTTTTTCTACTGTCGCGTGTTCCAAAATAAAATCGACGCTGACGTGAGCGTAAAACGATTCGCTTCAATTATTTTTAATGCGCCCCCTTCTACCCCCTGTAATACTGCTATCCCTTGCATATTTTACGCCGTCGCGCGATCACACGGAATATTATTCATCGCGCCGATTCTCGCGTTCGTGAAAATTTAAAAAAACGGATACATACATTTATATAAATAAATCATGCATAAAAAATGAGCTGTTGCAGATGGAGAAACAGTTTTACATCCGGTCGATATTGATCCCCTTAAAAATGAATACTCGTGACAAGATTTAACACCGAGTGAGAGAAAAACGTCGATGTCCGACGACGCGGAGGATGAAAAGTGCAGTCTCTCTCTCGACGAGTTTCGAATTATTCTCTCATCGAGGAATATTTCGGTCTCCGTTCATTTCCCGGTACAAAAGCTGCGAGCCTTGCGTCGGATTAGCTCCGACGCCCTTGCGCCTTCTCCTGCGGCGTTGCGCTGCAATTTGTTTCACGGAGGGATGAGAAGGGGGGAGATCGGGGTTTTAATCTGCATCGGATTATACCCTCAAAGAGCGATGCATTTCATTATGCCGAAGCCATGCGGGAAAGTGGGCCGGTGTGTTTGTAGACGGTGCCGGCCAGCGAAACCGTAGTGGAAATGAAGAACAGACTCCGTCGCGGTAAATCCTTTTCCGTTATCACTTTAGACACCTGTCTATTTAGCGCGGAGAATGAAAAAGCACTGTTGATATATTCGTGCTTATATATAACACCGTGTTGCTATTAATATATTTAAAGAAACGCTTGCTCGAGAATCGAGAATGCTTTTTGTTATTTTAACGTTTGTGTCGGGATTTAAATAGCCAAAGAGAGCTAAATAGTTTGATGTAAAATTTTGCGTAACGACCATTCGTCGATCTCTCCATTGTACTCGAATTTCGCGTAAACTAACATTTGTGAAATTCTCTCTCTCGATTGGTAATTCGAAATGAAATTTAATATGTTGATTACGGAAAATAGTATTACAACAAAATTTAATGCTATGCACAAAAGGCATCATGGTAGGAATTTATTGTTTCGCATGGCGGATATATACAGATTTTTGACGGCTCGTATATCGTATAGTACTTCCGTGTAGACGCAGGTGTTACGTTGGAAAATGATAACAAAGTGCCGACTTTGAACGAAGCTTTTGATGCATCGTGCAGCAATTGCAAGCAGTGCATGGAGTCATGGTTTATGATGCAGTAAATTCAATGGTGTCGCATGCAAAACTCGCCTGAGAAATCATTCGATCAATTTTGCGCTAAAAATGCATTTAATAAAATATAGTTTTTTATTCCTGTTCATTACGTTGTACGATTGATTTTAATATAAGACGAGATTTATGTGGACTGATATAAAAATAGGATAAATATATAAATTTACGATTGAGATGAGAAGAGAGATGTTGCATAACGCGCAGATTTCTATTTTACGAAATTTTAACACAATAAATTTAAATTGCGTCTGCCGAGAAATCAAGCTGCAGTAAGAAAGCATAGCTATTTTTTAATGTTCCGCCGTTTCCGCGGCGCTCCAGTCTTATATTCAAATATATGCAAAAGTAATGCCCCGTTGGCCAACAACCAAGTCGGAAACGTGCAGTGTTAAGGCGGGTGAAGACATGCTTAACGCGCGAATAATCATCTGCATATGTTTCTTTTGTATATAAGTTTTTAAAAGTCATTTAACTATATTGCACAAAATTTATGAGAAAAAAGCTTTTTTAGTAAAAGATTACCGCTCGTAATACGTTTTTACATATGCATGCGCGCGTAATCCTGCGCTCATTAACTTATGATTCGTTGAGCATTTGTTGCAAACGTCGATTCGTAATTGCATTTTACGTTTTAAACGTCATAATTTTAAATATTATATTTATTCCAATAAATAATATAATATATCGTATATCAATCGTATATCACTGCTTTGTTTATTCACGAAAACATTACCCGTCAGAACAGTCGTGTAAAATCGATATAGAAACAATGAAACTATCGAATATTTCTCATTCGTCTTTGAAGATCAGTTCGTTGGATCTTGAATAATATGGCTCGCGATGTACTAAGCGATCGCTATTGATATCTCCCGATTGAAAAGAGCTGGCGAACTTCGCTCAGCAATTTAAGATAATGTTTTCACTAGCACCACCGGAGGTTATTTTACTATGTGGTACCTCAAGTCCATCGTTCCTCTCCCCGTTTTACAAAATATCTCTGTCGAATACCTCATGAGATTACAAAAACAACTGCGCGGTCGCGCGCGGTTCCGTTTTCAGAAAAAGCACGAGAAAGAAAATAGCCGACGGTGTCCGGAAAAGTCGGAAGTGCAAGGGACAATCGGTCGGCGCAAACGCCATTTTCAGGTGACGATATTTACGATTCAATAAAGTTTTCTCTCCCCCGCAGCGCGGCTGCGATCCCGGGATCTTCTTTCCCGCGGGATATGTTTCTGATTGGCAGAAGTTACCACGGGTTATAAGTTGATTAAGGGCCACGGCGGGGAAACGATGCCGAAGACTGTTTGCACAGATAATCTCGAACTTGGTTTCGTCGCGGTAAAGTTCTGCCCTGCTCTCGATAAAATGCGAACAAATCGCGGTTATTTTTCTAATTGAAGGACTGATACCGGGATATACAAAGAATAACAAGAAGTACATTGTTTCGTATTATATATCGCGATACTCAAACAAGTTATGCATCTGCTCTTCGAAATAATTGAAGAGATTGAAAGTATAAATTCTAAGAAAGTTTTTGTGATTCATAATTTTAATTGAAAAATTATTAATTGGGGTTTAAACGAGACCCCCCTCGTACAAAAGATCAAATAGATAATTGATGTCGTTGAATAAATAAAAACATTATATAATATAAATAAAATAATCATTAAATATATTTAAAAATTGTAAGTACTTATTACAATCTTTATAAAATTTTTTCACATTTAAATATTCTTTTCTAAGCTAATTTTATAACATATTATTTGGAAATCAATTTTCAACTCGTTCTATAATGCGTTTCGTTTTAAACATAGTTAGTCTCAAACCTTTGTTATTTTATCTTAAGTAGTTATAAATGTAAAAGTGCAAGTAAATATGCTTAAAAAAGATTCAGATAAATTAAAAATTAAAATATACTAAAATGTACGCGCGCGAGTGAAATTGTAAAGACTAAACATATTAATTCTCTTATAGAAAAGTATCCAACAAATTCGTTAGAAATAAAATCATGTCAGAATAAAAAACACAATTTACCGAACAGAAAATCTCAGAAAAGTCGTAATTTGTCATTGCCAGACTCGGTAACGCGGTTACATGCGTCGGGCGACGTATAAAATCACAATAAATCTCAAATAATAAATCCCGCCCATATTATCAAGTAATACATTCCGATTCCATTCATAAAGCTATTCCGATAGATTAGTGAACGTGTGAATCTCGTATAGGCGATGCAAATAGAGCGGATAATTGCAAAAGAAGAGACAGGAGTGACCGAAATAAAACGCGAAAGAGATTCACAGTCGCGAAAATAAAGCATTTCGGGGATGAGATCTAACAATAAATGATTGATTCTGCGAATTAATAAAATTTCTTTTATTTAGGCTTTTAATTTAGCGTATGTATCAACCAGTGATTTTATCACTATTTAATCACGCTAAAAAATATATAGATCATTCCTATATTTATTTTTTCTTTAGAATGATACCATTTCATGTATCGTGAAGGACTAAACAAGCCCAATCTCATCGCCTGCATACATGCGCACGACGCATGTAAGATAAACGGGGTCGCACGTGAACCAACGCCGTTTACGATACCGGGTTATGAGGTATTAAAGGACGACGATCGCATATTGATATCGCATAAGGACGCGCGTCGGTTATGCAAAATTTATACGCATCCGCAACAGTGCATAGATTAGTTTTAAGGATATCAGGCTGTACGAATTGTGTATGTAAATGTCAAATAATGTACTGATATATTATTATATTATAAGATGCAAGTGCGTTATATATAATCACATATTGTAAATTAAAAATTCTTAAGCAATTTTTGCACGCTTGGTATTACTAGAATCGTGGAAAATTTATTGTACGCGAAATACACAAATATATTTCATAATATTCAAAATTATAAATTGGAATTAAACCGTCTCTTCTCAATATTTCTATACATCATTAAAAAGGCGTAATTAATTAATTTTTATATTATTAAAGATATCTTAACATATATATGTGTTAAATATGTTTTCATGATGTCCTTTAAGTAAAACAGGAAATTGATAAGTCGTTTATCCATTTAAATTTATCTAAAATTCTAATTTAAAATGCGCCTATCAGCAGGAAAAGCTATTACCATTTTATTACACATCCGTAAATAAGATAAATAATATTTTATTGATAATGTGTCCTTTAACGTTTAATGTATATTTAATCGCACATTTTATATTGTAAATATGTATCATTTATATTAATGTATCCCGATAATTATCAATAATTAATTAGCACTTAATATATGTACATTTAATTTATACATTTATACACATGATAAAACAAAATTACAACAATTTTGAATATCAACACGTATTGTTTCATAATAATATTATTATAAAATATTTCATAATAATATTATTTTAAAATAATATTATTATTTGTTAGGATAAATTAATATAAATGAAATACGCCTAGAAAAATTTAATAAATTATTCAGAAAATTTAAAATCAGAAGATAAAAGTTCTTAGAAAAGATAGAAGAGAAAGAGAGAGAAAGAATTACCTGTGGTATGTTATACTAAAATTCGATTGTTTTTTAATCCTTAATTTTATCCACAAAATTATATTGTCAAAAATAAAAATATTAAAAAACACTACAGCTCACAATTTGTTTCATTAAAAGTTGATTCCGCAGCAACTTTTAAATGAAAAACTAGATGAAATTTGTCACATGGATACTACAATTTACAAACGTATATTTATAAAAATTTGTTAACAATTGTATCCTCAATAACAAAATAGATTAAAGCATCATTATCAATTAACAAAAATATTTTAAAGTTATACGATATTAATTAAAAAGATTTTCGACGAGCAAAGAATAAATCCTCTGTAGAAGAGAGATCTCAACTAAAGCTAGAAGTTTTTCCTGGAAGTGAACTACTTTTTCCGATGCAAGTAAACTTGTACTGGCAACGCCCTGGTCGTAAGAAACCGTTGTTTCCGCGACAAGATATCTTCCACGCTCTCAGAAACGTTCCCTGCAAATTCGACGAGTTTCTCGACAAGACGTTAGCCGTAAGAAGCTAGCAGACCGACTCGGTTGTTCCTGGGCAATTCGTTACTACCCTTCTCTCACTGCCCCCGTCGGCACTGTTCCATCGTTACTCGCACTTACGTATATATGCGATACTAATTTTCCAGGTTCCATGGAGAAAGAAACTCGTGGTTGATTTTCTTCAGAATCGTATTTTCCCCCGGTTTTTTATCGTACCATTATACCGTCGAGTGCAAGGATAATATCATTATAACTTTACGAGGAAATTTACGATTCGCTATCAAGCAACCATTTCGAATGAATCGATTAAAGTAAATATATTGGACAAACAAATCTTTGTAATTTAAACGTATAATAATGACGTTAGAGTGAATGGTGGAAATTTATATAAATTGGGGTTAAAAATAGAATTTATAGAAAATATTGTATTTCAAATTATCGAATTTATCCAGGCGAACAACTTTCTCCCCATGGAAATTAATTCGATATTTGATTAATGCAAAATATTCGAGGATGACTAGCTCGGCACATTTCCTCATTAATAATTAATAGTTAAATCCGTAATGTTATATTCTAGAAGACTTAAAAAAACAAAAACAAAAAAACAGAAAACATTTTTTTAACTAACAGTAACTTTTTATATAATGTAAAGTCAAAGATAAAATGGCAAAAATATTTTTAAAATATAGCATTGGATGCGTCACATTCAGCACGGATTTCTGTTCGATCAAAGTCGGTGGCAAATTTCGGATTTCTACGGACGATCAAGCACAGACCACGCTTCCGCTTTGCATTTAGCCGTATCAGCTAATGAGATCCCGCGACATCATCCCAGGAGATTATGGGTAATGCATCGCCAGAGGCTATACGCCTGTGCAGGCGTGTCTCGCTCGACAAAAGTTACTCGACAACATTTTTGCTGGTATCGCGTGGTTATTAATATTTCGTTCGGTACTCCTGGCGGCTTTTGCACGGATTATCCGATTATTCAAATTCCCTTATCCCGCGGACGCGACTTGATAAAACCCCCTTACTTCAGAGGCGACGGGTAAGACTTAATCATCCATGCTCTAATTCTGCACAGAGAATTCATTCAATTCGGCATAAGAACTAGATTGCCCAGAAAGCAAATAGACGACACGCATATTACTGCGCACATTTTCCCAGAACAAAGAGTTTACTTAATCCTCTTTAAAACGTGTCAATTTGCTTCTCGCGGAGAGATCAATTTGCTAACATTCCGAATAGCTTTTGCACAACGCTATAAAATGCTACAATTATTTCGTACTAAATTAAATTTCTCTAAATGTGCCCTCGTAAAACTGTGCAAATTCTCTGCACATCGTTTAAGAGCTGATAATAAATGGTATTCACATTTCGAGTGTGTGATAAAGGAAAAACAATAACGTGACGGAAATGATTCTTTTTCCGAACGGTCAGAGGAGTTTCCTACTACAATAAACATTGGCGGTAATGATAATAGCACAGCAATGTAGATACATATATTCTGTAAATTGAAAATCGATATCGAAATCCCGCACACTTTCAATGAGGCTTACGAGTTTCATGGGGTGGTAAAAGCAGATAGTCTTCGATTTAACAATTTTTATAAAAAGATCCATTTCAAGCAAGAAGGTGTGAGAAAAACGATTGAATAGCATAAAGCTAAAAGAGTGCTGCTATTGAATAAAGAAAAAAAAGTAGTGTCCGATTTTACGTTTTCAATACACTTGATTAATCTTTCACTACTTCAAAACAAATCAATCGTCGATTGGTATAATATGCATGTATAATGAATATTTTTGCGACAACAAAAAAAAAAAGTTCACTTTTTCAAATCTATCGTCAGGTAGAATAAATCAATTAACAGTAGATGAAAAATTCTGTTTCTTTTCTGTTGAAACAGGGTTTCAATTTCGCCGATATTTGTGCAAATATTTTTCCGAAAAGATTATCTAAAGTCCGAATGCGAATGTGCGAAATGCATACAACTGCAAAAGCAATGCTGAAACTCAATCGCTTAACGCACATATATTTCCTCTCTCCCTCTCACTCTGATTCGATAATACGACAATCGTGTCGATATAGGCATCACTTACCGGCATGTTGTTCAGCGTGAATGAGAGGTGAACCGGCGGCTTCGATGACGGCAGGCTGCAATTTGCCCTCAACGTGTCTCCCGGATCGTAGCGTTCGCGTTCCGATACGATAACGGGTCTCCCGCGGGGCAAAGCTGAAACATAATAATTTCGTAAAGTCTCTCTTATACTCATTGTCGACGAAACTAAAGTCTAGGGGGCGGGGGATGCGGGAAAGGAAGGGAGAAATGCCGTAATCGCGCCGTTTTCCTCGACGCTCACCACCGAAACTTATCCAATATTCAAGCGCCAATGAGGAGCCCGTTATGTCGCCGGCTTTATGCGCTCCCGCGGAGCACAATGGGGCTACGTGTATTGCGTAATCCCGACGCTACCCTCAAAAGGCAGTTACGGACGCGTAACCGTGGAAAAATATTAAGCGCAGGATACGCGGGATATTGATTTTGTCGGCAGTAGCGCGAATCGGGTAAACGCGGGGCGTTGTGATGCAAAGACAATAGCACCAAACTGAAACTGTGATTAAAAGCTTGTTTGTTCTGCTGTAAAATGAAGTGTCCGTGAATAGCGGCGATCATTGCCCCCGCGCAGAGAGCATAAACGGACCTGGGTGAAGTAATAAAGCAAACTTTGTATCGGAAATTCACTAATCGTCGCGATATTTCAAACGCAAAATAGAATATATGTATGTATGTCGAATATTCTAATTATATAATCGAATTTTCTAGAAAAATTCCAGACGTATAATAAATCAAATATCCGCAGTGGAACAGAAATTTGCAATAATTAATAAAACATTTATCTATATTATTATTGTTAAAATTACGTTCATTGTTTATTATATTTTTCTCTTTCGTGTTTCTAAATTTATATATATTGCGCGAAAATGTTATATTTAAACGCAATGTATACATATACATTTATAATTCAGCAATTTAATTTTCTTCTAATTCGAATATTTACAACAATATGCACGGCGTGTATAGCCAGATGTATGTATATTATATACATAATATTTGAATTTCGTTCGTTGCACAAATATACTTCTAGAGAAATTGGATGCGCTGGAAATGGATCGTCAATTTACAAAGCACTTCAATTTTATCACTAAGCTATCAGAATCTAGAACGGCCAGAGATATTAAATGTTCACCTCATCTTTTACTCAGAAAAATTGAAAGATGTACAAATTTTACATACTTGTACAAAAAATATTTTTACTCGCTTGTCATTATGTATACATATATTGCGTACAAATTATAAGAATTATATGTATGTAAACATATTGATTTCATTAGAAAATCGCGTTATTGGCGTTTATTTAAGTAAAATGTAGCAATTTAAAGTAAATAGTGAAAAGTATGAATATAACGATTGCCGCGAAAAATGTTCAAACTATATCAAATATTAGAGAAAAAAATTTGTTTATTTCGTCATATGTTAATTGATTCGTGATTCACGCATTCGGACTAGCCTATACTAAATTAAAATAATTAAAGTGCTATCAATTTAATGTTAATATTTAATAATACATTTCTTGTACAAATATGTGACATATTGTTATAAGCGAGCGATTTATGCAGAAAAATCGAATCTCTGCATTAATTTGATCTTCGATTAAGGATGGTTTCAATAATATCTAGCCGCAAAACAGATAAATTAATATGTGTTGTATTTGTTAAATGAGAAAATTAAACGTAAATTTGCAAACATCTCGTATATATATTTGTATATTTAAAATTATTTGAATATTGTGGGAACTAAATTTAACAAAATTATAATATTGCGAAAATATGAAAGACCAATTTACATTTACATATGTTAATCAAAATTATTTTAAGTTATATCTCCTAATCCAATTCATCAATTCTGTTGCACGATTTGCATCAATGTTAACGGTTCTTTGTCTGATTTTCTCATTCTAATAAAATAATACTATGAAAAATATAGAAAATGTTTTCAGATTTTTGATTGATTCATTTCTATGACGTGTTATAATCGTGTTTGCTTATTCTCACGTTCTTAACTACAAGCTTCGTATATGTATACTTCATATAGTGAAGCACTTGAAGCCAACTTGAGACGAGAACCGGAAGCTATTGCTAGTAAGTCAAGTGAAAGGAATAACTATCGAGTCTCTCCTAAGCTATGCTCGAGGCGACGATAAACCAGCGACTCGTGAAACGATAGAACGATTAATTGAATCCCAGTTATTTTGCTACGTTTCATCTATAAATTATCGAGCAAGGAAATTAATTACAAGAATTGATGAAAAAATGCATGCTATGTTTTTGATCCTTAGTATCCTTATTCCTCGATGCAAATATATATTAAAAAATGATTAATATTTATCAGACATTGTTGTATAAAGAAGAAAAAACTCTTAATAAAAATTTTAACTATTCGGAGGACATATGATTTGAGTAAAAGGCAATAGAAAGAAATTAAATATTATTTTAGACAATACTTAGATATTTTAATGTGAATGGACGAAAGAGAAAGAGAAAGTATAATTAAAATAACATAACATCGTGATATGTTTTCGTGCGCAGAATATTTTCAACTTTATATTTCCTTGTTATTAATGAAAGCTTTATTAACGTCTATTGTAATATTCATAATTGTGGTACTTCCACCTAAACTTTTTTAAAAAATAACAAAATGAAGAATGGAACAAAGAATAACACGAAAAACGCGTAACCATAAGGTACTGCAAGAAAATTACTCGATAAAACTTTTACTGTGACATAAAAAATATTCTGTCTATTTACGCCGAGTTTTTGTCCTATACTTCAATTAGTTATACATTTTGATATCGCTTTTATATCGATTTATTATTTTGATTGTATCAATTTTAACGCCACACCGTTATGATGTGGAAAAGTGGAAAATATAAACTGCGAGGGAAGGTAATATTCAGAAAAATTTTAGTACGATACAAGATACGATTTTCCCATAAGCATGTGAAAACTGTTTCCGTTTAGATTCGTTTACCTTACGAGAACATCCCGCGATATTATCGTAAAATATCAAATTCATATCCCGTCCGAGATGCGGATAGCATCGTCTTACTATAAAAGATTCTTCGTCTGGATTTAAGTGTTGCTAATAAAGAAGATGATCCGTAGATATTATGTCTCTGTCAAAATCATAACAAATCGCGTTGCGATCGATGAGATTATGCGAGAGAAATGAAACTCAATCACTATCATTATCACATCGAATATTCTCTGCAAGCATCTATCCATTTTGTACGAAATTCGTTAATCATGCAGGTAAAACCGAAAATATTGAAATCGCTTTACAAAGCAGTAATGTACCATAATTGTAGGGCGAAGAATAAAAGGAAACATGGTAGTAAGTTTTCTACATTGGATATCTGCTGAAAAATGAACGTGATACATTTACAGCAATTCGATGAAAAAGAGAAAACCTTTAAATATTTGACGGAGGAGCATCGGGAATAGACGGAAGTAAAAATAAAAGTTAAAGTACCACCGGAAGAAGAAATAAGAACACAAAAAGGCTAGCTTATGAAATGAAAGAAAGAAATTCCAACACAAAAGATATATACACAAAAATTAATAACAAATAAATGAAAATTAATAAATGCTAATAAACTTATACAAAATAATCCTATTTATTAGATTTATTTATTTTGTAATGTTGCTGTCTTCTTAAACGAAATTGCAAATATCTATTATTTGAAATTAAATTAATATTTAAAAAGGCTTTGATTTGTTATGAGTGCAAAACATTTTCAAAATATTTTATATATATTATAAAAATGCATTTGTCTATATTTGATGACTGGGATATTGGACGATATGACTGATCCTTGAATTTTGTAGATTAAAATGGCCAATGGTTGCCAGAAATTTCGACAACCATCGCACATCATTCGATCATCAATTTTGTTCTCCGTTTATCGGAAGTCAATTTCATAGTTGGTATGAGAGATACATATATACTATCACATATACATATACACATTTTTGATGATTGCCTTCCATATAGCCCGTAAATGAAAAGGAGACTGTGCCAATTAAATGTGACCCAGTTCTTCAATTAAAATAAACATAATATTATCCATATAACTATTAATTAGCGTACAAAATCCTACTATAATATCATAATAATATCTATACTAAATATCATAATATTAATAAACATCTGTTAAGAATAATAATCAATACTGTAATAAATAAATAAAAATCAAACATATACCTTGAATTAAATCGTATTAAAGATTTTGATGTACGTGATATTTAAAAAATTTCTATTTCCTATTTTCTAAAGAAAAATATTTTTTTCTTGTAATATTATGTATCATATACAATAACGTATAAATTGCTAATAAATATTCTATTCAACATTATAAAATCACAAAAAGAATTGTTATAAAATTTTTATACATGAGCAGCCAAACATTTTTTCCGGCAATAATATATATATTAATAATATAATGTGCTTCTATGCACGTGTGTGCAAATATAAATACATATATATGTGCGCGCGCGCGTTGTATTTTAGATTTTCAAATAGTTAAAAAAGAATCAAAATGTCGTGACAATTCGCAAGAATATAGAACTTAATGAGAACTCGGAGCGAATTTGTGGGAGATGATTCAGATTGTTACGCATTTGTCGGTACATTGAGAGAAACGTGCTTAAGCAAAATTACAAACGATTTCGATATAGTATTCGCTACTGTCGAGCGTTATACATATTAAGATCTGAATCTATTTTACATTCATGAGAACATTAGAACGCGAGTACGTAGGAATTTTGAAATTAACATATATGTGCAATCTTCTTGATAGGTAACTGCTCTTGTATAAATTAAAATTATGCAAGATTCTCCAAAATCTTTCCAATTTTACATATGTATGTTAAGTAGAATATTATACCTTATACAACGCACTTTGCATTATTGTAATACTATAATAAGAATTGTTTTACGCGTGAATAATTGGCAAATAATCCTATTATCTTTTTTATTGATAAAATCGATTCCAAATTGGTTAAAAAATTCAGATAAAATTCAGATAAAAGTTGGTTCGCTGCGTTTATATGTATATAGTATAATACATAGAGCACAGCGAAAGTGTCGAACTTATCATATGA
This sequence comes from Prenolepis imparis, assembly GCF_030444845.1. Classification (NCBI taxonomy): domain Eukaryota; kingdom Metazoa; phylum Arthropoda; class Insecta; order Hymenoptera; family Formicidae; genus Prenolepis; species Prenolepis imparis. Next base: position 17,939,499 of record NW_028141161.1, read on the forward strand.
CAATAATTAAATTATGACAATACTTCTTTAAACATTAAGAATTTAAAGGCTTCTTCTATATTAAATATAAATTAAGTATTATATAGGCTATAGGAGCACGTACGCGGATTTCGGTGCGTTGATTTCAACGAAAATTAAGTTTTCGTTGGAATCAAATAATTGTGCACGGGGCACGAATATTGCTTGGTACACTGCCAAGACTTTTTACGGAATAATCTCTACTAGAGATTTTTAATTCCGATTATCCCCTCTGAATACTTCTTTATATTTGTCATGTGCATGTTCCAGTTTTTTTTTTTTCATATTTTTATATTTTTTTATGTTTTTTATGTTTACCTTTAATAATATGATCTTGATAAAATTTAAATCAATTTTCTTCTAAATTTCATATTTTCTTGTAATTTTAATTTTAGTCAACGTGTTAATGTTTAAATGTCTCGTAACACATTGAAGAATTAATTATCCAAATACAACGCGCAGAGAAGCTCTTAAAACTTATTGCTATCTCAAATATTTATCACTTTGAAATACTAATGAGAGATATAAGCATAGATAAACGTATCATAACATAGTAAACATAAGTAAGTAAATATCAACAATCATCATAACTTTCGCAGGGTACGTGTTATACGTTCTAGTTTATGAGGGTAATGTCAATTAAGCAATAATTATACGTTTAATAATGTATATATACCAAAATTAATTTAAGTAAAGCTAAATATAGAAGCGTTAAATGCAACGCATATGTGCAATGTAATTTTAGTTAATTCACATTAAAACTTTTATTTTTCTATAATAAAATTTTATGAAAATTTGTTATTTTTTTTTCTCCATTAAACTAGCCGATATATATTTTAAAGAAAGAATTTTAATATTATTTTCTGTATTTTTGTCTTTTTTATACTTAAAATAAACTAACAATAAGATATGTTACTTTCATAAGTTTAAAAGTACCAATAAAAAAATAAAATATAAATACATACAAATATGACATATTTATATGATAAATTAATTTCATCAATATTTATATCCTAAAAATATATCGCATAAATCATTTTATTTAAAGATACTAGAAATCGAAAAATAAAAAACAATTATTTTACATTTAAAGTATAAATAAAATCAGGAGGTATTTAACATTAAAATTTAAAGACATTTTATAAAAAATAAGTTTCACGAGTGCAAAGGTACTCTTCTGCTATTAATTTCAAATAGATTTCGCTTTAATGAAAATTTAATATACAGCTTAATTGCCAAGATATTAAGTTTTAAAAATTCAGAGGTAATATTTTTTTCTAGAAGATAGGTTGCTTTTTTTCTCAGCCTATTTCTCCCTCTCTTTCTCCCTCTTTGTTCCTTAAGTAAAACTTAGCTTAAGGATTAGTTATGGAGTGAAATAAATTTTGAAAAAGCTTTGTCCGGACGAAGTGCACGGAGTTCAGAATAACCTGTGCATCATATATCTAACTGTCACATAATGTAATTATAAAAAAAGATGTTGAGTTACTTTATACTGGACAGCGTTGTGCAATTTCAAAGGATCCGACGTTTCATTCCTAACGAGGTTCCCAGAGAATTTTCTTTCTGATGGAATGCTTTCTAGAAATACTATAGCTCGTCGGACATAAAATAATGAAGTGATGGAGTGTGCTGTATTATTCACGATGCTGTATATGCTTACAGTATAACGCTCTCGCGTATAGTTAGGTAATTCAGTAATACCGTTTCACGAGTTTACGCGCACGACTTTGCTATTAGACTATATATACAATTCTGTCAAGGGACAGTGCACGATACATTTGTACTAATTCAAATTTATATACAAGTCTATAAGCAAATAAACACGGTCGCGCGTTTCATTGAATAAGTTATGGAATATGAAAATTATTTTTAATTCTAATGTACATTGTGCGCAACTGGCATATTACAGAATATTTCGCTAGTAGAATGCATTGCTAGACTCAGCATTCTGTTTCTATTTTGTGCAAAAGATGCAACAGAGACGTGAATCGAGAAAGAATTTCTGATATTCAAGCATATTTTTCCCCTATTGAATCGTGCCATTGCACTTTAAGATGTTATAGACTGTTCATTGAATCCTCTCGACATAGAATTGTAAAAGAAACTCTTTTCCTTCCGAAACGAAGAGATGACAGTACATATTCCAAGAATAATTTTGAGGAAAGCAACAAGGAATTTTGTAATTTCGATATATGAATTCTTTTATCCAAATAACTTTCCGCTTTGAATTTCTAGCATGCTTAGGCGTGATAAAAAAATACATCAATTTCATTGCCCGATTTCACCGCGTAATATTCATAAAATAATAATGGCAAAATTGTACCGATAAAGCATAAGAAGCCTATATTTTGCATATTATTAGATAAATTTTAAGTATACTTTAAGTATAATTTAAGTATAATGCATATGTATATACATATATGTGAAATAATATATGTATGATATATATTATATTATTATTAAGCCTTTCAAACAAAATTCCTACACATAATAATAATTTGCAATTAAGATATCGCCTAGCCACATCGTGTATCGGAAAACTGTGTATAAAAAATACGTGATTTTTATTAGATTTAGTTTTAAAAAAATAAAACAATTATGTTCTGCATGTGGAAAAATAAAATTTATATTGAATCATCGCAAATCGCATCTTCATTCAACTCAGTTTAATGCGAAATTTTCTATTTTCCGTAAGGAAAAAAGAAGAATAGCATCGTAGAAAAGACACATCTGGCAGCGCCGATAATGCATTAGTAACTTATAGCCGGAAGATTTGAAGAGCTCAACGCGCGGATAGATTTACGGGCAAAATTACTTATATCTCGTGATCTCTCGTTTGTCTTTGAAGAAATTGCAAGTCCTCTACATCCAATAGCACAAATATCAAAGTAAAAATCTCTCGGATACTCGTAAATCTAATCGGCTGTATAGGAGGATTTCTCTCAAGCAAAAAATAAAAAAAAATTCAAAAATATAACGCGAAAATAAAAAGATTGATCGTCAAATCTTCAATAAGAAAATAAAACGTTTAAAAGCAAACATCGATCACGCTAAATTTGTCATATGCGAAAATATAATACTTAAAATATTTAAAGCAAACTTTTATCTCATGTATTGAATTTTACACATATAAGTACATGATATTTTATGAGAAAATATATCGCGCGTGTATAATAATATATATAATATAATATAATGTAATGTTCAATATTTATGGCAATATACAAATATTGTTATAAATACCTAACACGTTTTATGATTATATATCTCTACTCGATATAAATATACAATACTTGTGTAATATTTATGACAGACCATATGATAAACAACTTGATTAATATTCGTTATGGAATTCATCAGTTATGTGTATTAAATGAGTGATTTGCAATTCAGTTTATCGAGTTTGTGACGCGATTATCAACGGAATGCAAAACGACATACTTTTAATTACACGAGTTTAACTTTAAATTTCGCGCGATAAATTATATCCGCACTGATGATGCTGGGATGATAAACTAATTTCCTTAATGAACGTCGCAACTTCTAATTCTGCGCAACGTATATGAATCTCTGTAAATGGAATTTTGCCAACTATATAGTTTATCTTATCGTCCTCAATTCGAATTTTTAAAATATGCACGTGTATGTGATAGATTCGTTATTTCACAAATAAAATTGTAATATCCTTGACAAACACTTAGATACTTTAGACATATTATAATTGTACAGTGTCATGAGAACTATACGATGTATACGTATGCAAATTAGAATGAGATGCTGCTCAACTAAATATATATATATATACCAAACGAACATGCACGACAAGCTCATATCAATTCAGCGATGAAGAGGACGACATATATATGGATCAGATTCAATAGGCGGATCAAACGCGACAGAGTTAATAACGATGACGAGGGAACTTTCACCGCCAGCTGTGCGTTTTGCTGCGGCAATATGCATGACTCTTTAGGTGCTTCGACTTATGACTTTACATTGCGGAAATATATTACGGAGATGAAAAAATTCATCACACAAGTAATGTCGACACACAAAGTTGCATTTACAATTCTTTAAATTTCTAAACACTACGCTATCTTGTTGACTGTTTGATATATTTGGTGTATTTATATTTGTCATATTGTTCTTAATTTTTATTTTTATATAAGTAAATAAAACATAAAAATTAGCGATATAAGTAAAGACATACAAAGTAAAATCAGAAATCAACAACAGAAAATTACAAATAAAAGCGTTTGCAACAATGTTAATTTGTTAAAAATTTACTACTTTAAATAATGAGATGAAAAGTTCAAATTTAGAAGAAATTAAGGTTAGTGTAAAAATTTCAATTTTAATTGTCAGAGATAAACGATGAGTTGTTTAAAATTATAATAATTTCAATTATAATGTAATAAATTATAATCAACCGTTATCTTATAACTTTTTATTAAAAAATCTGTGTGTGCGTGTACGAAACTGGGCTAAGCTTATTTTTATACAATTGAATAAACGAAATATTTCTATAAAAGTCAATTGCTCTCATAAAAAGTTTTCATATAAAATACATAGTTTAAAGAAAATATATAAAATAATTTTCACCGGCTTTAATTACGCATCGCTTGTAACTTGATAAAATCATCATATATTCACATGAAAATTGAAATATTATATTAAAGTTTTTTACCTTACTTTGATATTAAAGTAAAAAAATATTATCGCTGATCCAGCGTTGCACAAGCACGGGGTCGAAATTATAAATTTAAAATGCCCTACAAAAGTTACAAAGAACCCACGGAATTATTGTAGCTTTTAATTTTGTTCATCGCAAAATCATATTGTGATTCTGACATTTTACAGCAAAAATCAATTTCACATTATTAAAATATAATTCCGCTTCGTTTCCAAATATACATTCACAAAGGCTCGGAAAGTACATCGCGAATGTAATTACAATTGAGTACCAGTTCTCGTACACATAAATTACCCTCTAAATTTAATTTAATTTAATAATAAAAAAAAAGGACTCTTCAAACCCTCTCAGGATACTGCTCGGTTAATTCGCTCATGCGTAAAACTGTAGCCCTGGGTAACGGAAAGATTGGCAGTCCGCCTCGCACATATGCGAAGTTTCGTGATACCGGATAATAACGTGGAGCATGTACTTACACACTACGGTGAGATTCTTCGAGACGGAGATCGTGGAGAAGGTCGGCGCGTCTGCCGTAACTTCGCAGTTGAATGGACCCGAGAGGCCGAAGTCGACTTTGCGGAGCGTTACCTGGCTCTTGTTCGAGTTGGCAAGCTGAAACACACGTTCGCATAAGATGTACAGGGCGAAATGGAAGTATATGCCTGCGTGTCGCGGCGGCCTGGGTTATTACGCCGCGGCAAAATCGTAATGTCATTTACATGCGGGTAACATAATTTTACGTAACTTTATTTGTTCAAAGATGCTACGCGTTGGCGAGATTAGATTAGATATTCACGGTTTCGCAATGCGTCGGAAATTACAAATCGTATTATTAAATATTTAACTTGACTACTTTATTAGCTTATAAAATATTTATGTATGTGCGTGTGTTGTGTGACAATTAATTGTTCTTAATTATTCAAAAAATACTTGGATTAATAGAGCGCAAAAAGAATATATAGCACGTCTTCCGCTTCACCAAATATTCCATAAACATCGTAGCTTTCGTCATATCGAGGAATGGCTGGTCCACTCGAGGGAATAGTCACCTTATCAGGAAATTATCCGGCACTCGACTAAAGTGGCCCGAGAAGCCGAGCTGGTAACGGAAGGAGAAATGAAGCAGCTCCGCATGCTGCGAGGGAAGCCGGTTAGAGAAGGGTTTAATCGGAACAGGCAAAACGAAGCATGCATAATTAGCGGGGCTTAAATAATGAAAGAGGAAGAAGCACAAGTGAGCGGGGACGCGCCCGACGGTTGGGGTGAGAAAAAAGGAAGGGTGGAACTGCAAGCCCTTTGACGAACGGGAAAGGAGCGCGAAAAGGGCAAGTGAGCTCTCTCTCTCTCTCTCTCTTTCTCCTTGTTGATTTATGTGCCCGTCTTCGTGCGCGCCTGGATTTTCCAGACTGACTTTTACAGAGGCGGAGAGACAAAAGGATATATGGGAGAGAAATAAATATGAAATCATAGAGCACTAGGTCGACGTTATCTAAGATATAATCTCCGGCTTGCTATTCTCCTACCGTCTTGTTATTCTACCCTTTGACTGACGATGACAGTGATACTCCCGTGCTAGATATTCAATACCTGCTGCGTACAAATCGATCATTCGCAGACTACTAATGTCCGCGTACGAGATATGTCGGACAAGCTATCAATCTGTCGCATCCATGAAAAATTAATGAACCGACAAACTGTTCAAGCAAGATATCGGATATATCGAATATATACAACAGAATATATCGGATAGATGCAAATAAATGCTCCTTCTTTTATCAGCAAAACTTTCATGTGTTCTTATACTTTTCTGCAAAGCTATAAATATTTCCTTTTCCAAAATATATCACATATTACTGTTAATTAATTTTGAATACAGTATCTTTGAAACGAAGTTATTTTTTTTTCGTTATATTATGTATAACATGTTTAACGTGATAGATTTTTGTTTTTTATATAGATTCTTATTTGTCCGATACTTGTTTGAATTCCTATCAGAATCGTAACAATGTCAATATGCTGGAAGCGTGATATTTACACTTCTCGAATGAGTATCGGTACTTGGTTTGCTCGCGAATTGCAAGTAGATATCGGGAACGAAGATCATCACGACTTCGAAACACGCTATTGTGGAATAATAGGTCAGTGTTCGTAATCGTACGCCGATCTTATCATCCGTTGACAAATCGGTCCGCTGCCATTAACACAATCATTTCAAACGGTTATTTATCTCGCCCGTTTTACGTGAATGTTTTGCAAAAATCGTCAAGTACAATTTGTAAATTTCATGAACGCGCAAGCGAGGTACGTTAAAATGTGCCGATATACGCAGTATCTGCACAGTATCATGATTTTATATTTCATCGTAAACGTGCTTTTAATGTATTGTATTATATAATACCTCGCGTTATATATATAACACCTGCCTGAGCGACGCTTTGTTAACTCGTGCAAATGCTTCGCGATTCTGACTCCGCAAACACCGAGTCGAATTGGTTAGCTCAATGTTTAGCACTTTCAACATACGCAGAGAATTTCCGCATAACGTATGCGGGGAATCGCAACAACAACCCGCCCTTCATCACATACATACGTAGAGCGGAATCTGTTATACGAGAAGTTTTCATTTTCCGACGGTATGATATAACGCAATGATTTATGTTCGTAATCAAATATTACGGTGCCAAACCAATCAAATACCTATTACTACAGTAAAGAACGATGCGATGTAAAATTTCTATTTTTCTTCATGCCCTACGTATCGTTCATGCTAATAAGTGTTCTCATTCCTAATAAAAGTCTATTAAATAAAATACACACCTGGTATCTCGCGACTGGAGAACACTCCAGTATTAAACTGCGCGGAAATATACAGGATTATGCATCAAATTCCTGTAAAATCGTATTTCCGATGTAGACCCGACCGGAATACACAATACGCGCGCCGAGGGTAAATCAAATATCACTCCGAAAAAAAAAAAAAAAAAAACCGACCAAAAGTAACAAGGTATTTTTGTTTTTTTTCGCCACCTCCTCCCCGGGGAGGAGAGAAGCACCACCCGTCGAATGTCCGTACGCGAACGTATTTTTCGAAATCGAGGCTTTTATACATCCCTCTCTCGCGGGGAGTAACGTCGCATTACTTCCCGTCCGTTCGTCACCGGAGAACGAGCCGCGCTCGGTGCGGGCCAGCCGTGTTTCGAAACGATAAACGCGCAAACGGGAACGCGCGGCGCGCGTTGTCACGGTTTGTCAGGTCGTTCATTCGGCTGTACCGAAAACACGACGAGACAGAGGGGCTTGTTTTTGACGCAACGCGCGCGCTCGCGCCAGGGTACCATCCCGAAAACCACCAATGTGCGTAACGCGTATACCTACGGAAGTATGTTCGGGCGATGATAAAAGCGCCGCAGCGTCGACTGTTTTTACGGCGATTACAGCGGTCAAGAGTGCTGTTAAACGAGACACGAGTCCGGCGCTGCGGTTTGCGTTACGGTGATACCGATAAAGCCACATATTTTTCGTTGTTTGCTCACCCCCATCGATTTTCGCGGCTCGGGCGAAAAAAAAGCGATAGCTGCTTCGCAGCCGTTGCGGCTTGCGTGTGTGTGTGTATGTGTGTGTAGAGGTGCCCCAATTACTAAATATCTTCGATAGTGGCGCATCGTGATCGACCGTTAAGCTTTCGGACGCATCCTTCTTTTTAACGATTTAACTTTTTTCTCGCACCATGTTTGCAATGCTTAAATGGATAGAATTATAGCTGTGTTACAACCGGAGAAAAGTAGTAAAAGGCAGAAAAAAATTCAAGATTTATCAGCGCAAACGCAAAGAGCGCGAGATTGATTTTAAATATATTGAAGTGCAATCACATTTTGCTAGAAAATTGTAATAAAAAATTTTTCTACTCTAATTATAATAGAATTAATCTCATTCGAGAAAAAAGAAATGTGCTTGGTTAAATTTTATCTGTCAATTATACAATTTGTCAATCACAAAATATGTATAAAGAGAGTATCATTAAAAAAAAAAAATTTATATATGCTAATAAAATACTTACAATACACTTCTCATAATAATGTTACTTTTCATAGTATAAGTTGTTCTCCATAGAGGTACTAGTTTCAAGCTTCTTTAATCCTCTTCAGTTAAAGCTTGGTTAGTAACTGAATAAAACTTTTTGACCTCGCATAATATGTATTACAATCTCCCCACTCCAGTGTTCAGTAATTTCGTATTATCAAGACAGCGTAAACAAATAATGTTTATATTTGAATTTATTGATATATTGGATGATTGCAAAAGTTCGTGCCCGATTTGCATAGATGGTGGTAATAACTTCAAATCGGGCACGAACTTTTGCAATCATCCAATATTTACATATCTACACTGTAAAAAAAAATTTGTTAACTTGACTAAACCGTTCTAAATTACTGTTTTGTTAATTGAACATATATTAGTATTTAAGTCAAATACGTTTTGTCAAAAGTTTTGTTAGATTTAATATATTATATTTAATTTAAATATTTTTATATGTTCAGTTAACAAAATATTATTTAGTTGAACGGTTTAGTCAAGTTAACACATTTTTTTTTACAGTGTAGGTTGTATTTTGTTTTGTTAAATTGCGATGAAAACAAATTTGTTTTAATCAACTATGGGAGACATGCGTCCAGCATTGCTATATTTAATGTGCTCAGAACATTATTTGCTCAGAAATTTACATTTTCCTTTTTGTTTTATATAAAAAATCTGTCTTTGAGATGCTCATAATGTTCCGGTTTTTGGCTTAAAATTTAGCACCACTACGGAGAACAATCTGCTATGAAATAATATAAATACTACAAGAAATCTGTAATGACTCATATTAGTTTTGACAGTATTACTAAAAAATCAGTCATTATTTGTACATAATTTGATGTAATTTATAATTTAATAAAATTAGAAATTAATAACAAAAATCTACAAAAGAAATATTAATTTCGGCTTTATTGGAATCATAAAATCTTTTATAAAAAAAGTTTCGGAATGTAAAAGAATAATCAAACACACACTCTCATATGTTTTATACACACAAATACACACACGTGTATGTGTGCGTAAAATATATTAGGCATATTGTCATCACATTTCAATTAAATTATTTTACTATCTAAAATTATTCTAAACTTATTGCTTGTTGATTCATTTTCAATTTAAATTTTTTGTAATTATATAGGCTAAAATATCTGTATAAAAATGACTTATTTTATATTTTATTAACATTTATTAAATATCAAATATTTCCCAGTGGAAATTCATAAACTTGATCATTTTATCGAAATTTTTACATTAATAAATTTAATTCACATTCTCTTAATTAAAATTTTTTAATTATAATATTTATTTTTGAGAAGAAAAAATTATGTATCTAAAAATGTAATTTTTTCTTAAAAATCATAAAATATAATAAGATAAATAAAAGCAGTACTTTAGAAAAAAACACAGATTTGATATCAAAACTTAAAAAGTATAACGAAAGTTTCTACAATCAATGTCATTACAGTGAAAATGTTATTGAAAAAAATATTTTATGATAATAAATATATTAAAATAGAGGTAGCTTTTTTATGAGTAATTTTGTATTTTATTCTTTGACAAAAAAACGCGTAAACAGTTGAATTATTAAGTTTGTACCTTTTTGAGAAAAAGAAGAAAAGATTTCGAAAAGACACAGATGTGTAAAAGGTAGGTTTACTATTATCTATATACTACTTAAAATATGTCCGCAAAAGAAGGATTCAATCCGAACGAAGGCAAAAAATTCTAGAGTGCACGATTTTGTTAAGTGACTTACGTCGACATAAATCCCGGAGATGTTGAAGATCTTAGTAGATGGGTTCTCGCTGGGGGCGAATCGGTAGAACTCATGGTTACCCCGGTACCACTTGAGAGAATAGAGTAGCGCCTCCTCCAGATCATAATGGCACCGTAGAATCGCCTCCTGACCACGTTGCACCACCTCCGGAACTACCTCCACACTGACCTCCCGCAGGCAGTTCGCACCTTTCAGGAAAATGAGAACAGAAACGGAGCATTAAGTCTAGTGCGCATCATTAGTCCGCTTTTACTCATCGCGCGCGAGAAAGAGAGAGAGAGGTCGAGCAGCACGCGTCAGCGAGAAATTGCAATTCCGCCGAATGACAATTTTCCTCATCTACCCCCTTTTCTCTCTTCACCGCCCTCCACTTCCTCTCTCTCGCAACTAGATGCAACCGCAAACACAAGCACTCGCGAGCGCTCATGTTCACGGGCATCTATATACATATATTAAAACCATTCTTCCCCCTCGTCGCCGCGCAACCCCTATTTTCGTGTAATCTATACGAGGCGCTCCGCAAACTAACCTTCGCACTCGAGCAAGCACGATGTTTTTTGCTGAAACTCCGTTATGCCGGGATTATCGACGATTCGACCTATTAAGCCGGACAGAATCAGCGCTGGATTCACATTCCGAGTGCGCATTCGTATTAAAACAGAAAGCGAGCGATAGATAGATATAGAGAGAACGAGGGAGAAAGAGAGGATAGTGTTCTCTGCGACTTCTTGGTGCAGAATGACGCTCTTATTATGTACTATCTCCGGGCTATACGGAACTGAGTACAATCTACAAGTACATGTGGGTACAAAACGGGGTTACTTCCCTCCTCAGAAGCATCAGAAACATATGCCATGCTGGCAATATTTTAAGAAACATGGTATTTTGTTACTACTGCGTAAGGTGTACGTTTTCATGCTCATATTTAGACGTATTAAATCTTTCGTCATCTTCGCATTCCATTTATTATAACATATTGATGGCTTGTTAATAAATAATGTTAGGTATATATTTGTGTAGTGTGTATATTGAATACTAACTCTTACAAAAATATTTTAAAAACGTGCTTTCAAATACGATTGTAGTTTCAATAGTCTGACGTATTAAAATTGAACATTTTTGCGCAAGTATTTTAAATAAAATTTTAAATAAAATTTTATTATCTAAAATATGTCGTTTTACTGCATATATCTCATGTATTATAAAATATGTCAAATTGTTATATATATATAATTGTATCGTTTATTTTTTACTTTCATCTCATTATATCCTAATGATAATTATTAATAATGTTAAAAAATTGCAATATTGCAGTTATTTAAGAACGTTTGTTTTTCTTTTCATTTCGTGTAAATTTAATACTGTACACACAGCTTATAAAGTACTCACTATTACGTTTAGCATGCAAGTAACTTAAGCAAATAACTTATTTTATTCGCGCGAGTTACACGCGGAATGAGTTTGCTCGAATAAGAGGAGCTGACCATATTTAATATAGTGCACATGTTACACCAAGTTCTCAGAAATGAGAAAGAAACAGACGGTGCCACAAAAGCGTGCCACATAAGTACAACTACTAGAATACTCGCAAATATATGACAAAAATATAAATGCTACTAATATAAAAATTGTTAAATCCAAACTATATTAGAATTTTGCATGTATGTGTTTAACATAATAATTAATCACATAACACACATAACTCATTTTTAATTACACAAATAATCACATTTGATTACACAATCAATAATTTATATAAATATATAAATTTATATAAATATTTAATATTATTAGTAATTGTCGTTCTCTACTTATATACCTTATAAATGAATAAAATATGAAAACTAGAAACGAAAAAATATCAAATTAGAAACGATTCGTCTCTTAATAAGATTCGAGTCGTCTTGTAAACAATTTAATAACGTTGCATTTCGGGGAATTTTTTATTCAGCCGAAAGAGTGTCAGCTAAGTCCTCTGATGGCAAAATGATACGAATTTCCACGTTTACCAGGGAATGAGACTTGAGAGGTTGAAAAAGCTTTTTCCTGCTTAATTTTCGTTTGAAAGGAATTCTAAAAAATGTAGACCGACATGATGCCGGTTCTAAGTTTTCCGGGGCTTCTTTTGAGAGACGCAATACTTACAACTCGCAATACTCGTTTGCCCTTGCGTTAGTTCCGCGCGCTATACTACCTGATGTATTTTTATATTTAACTCTCAAGACCCTAGCTAGTTTTTATGCCCGGCAGAGCGCCGTTTATACAACTAATTATTCGTAAAGAAAGCTAATTTAACGAAATACTTAATGTTTCATCTTCTTTCAAAGGAGGAAATACGCCACGTAATACAAAATTGCCTCGCTCGCCGACGTCAATTGAGACGATGGATTTTTATACTTTCATAAAGGCGCTCGTTTCTGCAAGCGGAAGCCAATATGATGGTGGTAGTATATTTTACGAAACCAGTAAATAAGGTCTATATACGTAATAAAATTCTATGTATCAACTACATAGAATATTTACTATTAACATTTTTAGATTATGAGAAGAAAAAAACAGCTTAATGAGCTTTCGACAAATAAATTGAAAAGAAAAAATATCTGATTTAACGACGGTAAATGCGTCGCGAGATTGCCGAATAATAACGTTTTCATCAAGTAGTAATAAAATAAATACAGATATTCATGATATTTTAAAACTGTGATATTAAAAGGTTTAAGAGGTTCCGAAGAGAGTTAAAAAGAATTCTGTAGGTTACGATAGCCCTCTATGAAGTATATGTATAATATATAATTCATAAGATAATTTTTATTTCCTCCTCCTGTATAATTAGCAAGTAGACTTTCCTTCTGATAAAAGACGGTTGCGTTTGTTCTTTTCGTCCGCCTCCATCATCTCATCGCTTTCCCGCTTTCTCCAACTTTGGAATTTATAACAAAGTTTTAACAACTCGTCTTCTCTGTGTTGCGAGTAAAGGAAGTCAGGGATCCATCGCATCGAGAGCAGCGTAACGAAGAGAAATGTGAATTTGAATACTCTTAACCTTTAACGTCAAAACTCCGGATAAATTGCGATAATTTGACCGCTAGTATAAAGATTAATCTTAATATCTTTCAGTTGAGAATGTCGAAATAAGAGTAAAATTAGATGTTATCATAGGACGATTAACTTTGAATATCACGATTTTGAAATACAATGATTAATCAGTCTTGTAAAGATTATTATTCTTATATGTATAATTCTTTTTTCTCGACAATCGATATCCGTCTTGTGTACAAACCAGGCAAGTTGTATAATAATATTTATATCTGTTAGATTCCTCCCAACAATTTCAAATTAATATCTGTTAACAATATTTACGTAGTATATGATAATAAAGGCAAAGAGCAAAGATAAATGCTCTATTATAGATAAATACTTATTAATATCGATTACAATTACTCTAGTGTTTCATCAACATTTTTTTAATCGACTCAAAATTCTTATTTGAGTTCAATATACTGGTTATTGTATTGCTTAAAATATTAGGAGATTATACACACATCCATACTCTCACATTTAAAAAATAACATTGGTTTTTCCGGTCGCTGCAAACAGATTTGATTGCAATAAAATTACGTCGATTTAACCGAACGGAAAGATTATTCCGGAAATATCGTTGGAAGGTAAAGCCTTTCTATGGCATTTCCACGCGGGAGTATTAAACGGTGCAATCGACGCGAATAAAACCATTTTCGTTAAATACGATCGACGCGATTTGCGAAAGCTCGCTTCCGACAGCTTCGACAGTGAGTTTCGCGATATCTACGCGGACTGGCTTGCCATCCGGTATAATTCCAATGCGATTCGAGCACTTCCGTCGCGGACGAAGGCGCGCTTCAGGCAAATTAAGCTTCACTCGTAACTGCGAATGACTACGATCAGAATTGCAAAATTCCCGTGTGTACACTCTTATCCTTCGAGTTTCTTTTGCTTCGATCCGCCATATGCAAGCAATTTGAAAACACGAGGGACTTCTATTCGCTTCTATTCCGCGACCGCGAGACTCTTCAGCCGCATAAGCAACATTATATCAGAAAATAAAAATATAAAAAATAAATATATAAAAAAAATTAAAAAATGCCTGACATATTGCAATATGATAAATTGCAATTAACTTCTTCAATTTCTTGCATTCATTAATTGACTTGTAATTTAGCTCAAATAGAACAATGGTGACCGTAAGAATATTGAATGTTTTTTCGACATTTTCATATTTACATAAAAAATGTTGAATATCATGTAATAGGTATAATACCTATAAAAATGTGTAATTTTTTATGTGTAACGTTAATTATTCAAAATAAGAAATATTTAATCGAATGCGTTTCAGTTATTCAGTTCAACATATTGTATTCCACATTGAACTCTATTACGAAACTATTATAAAAGTATGTAAATTGGTATATTATACAGTCCAATTTATTTTATAATGAGATTTAAATCGAATGTGGTCTACATTTTAATATTTCAGATTTGCATTTGCCTCTGGAATCTGTTTTCATGAAAAAGATATTCTTATAATTATCAATGCACGCTTGAAGATCACCCAAATTCGACTTTTGTATTTAGCACATATTAGTATTTATATATATTTAATTTATAATTACATACAGTATTTCTTTTATAAAATATACTCTTTTATAATATAAAGAGAAAGAGAAGAAAACAGAAAGAGAAAGAGAAAAAAAGCAGAATTGACAAAAAAATGACTATAAAATGATTAAATAACGCGATAAATATAAATTAAGGGAAACAGAAATAAAATGACATGTTTCTACAATTTTTCATTTGTATACGCATTGTGTGAAACGACCAAACACTCACCATTTCAGAGAAATGCAAACGAACATATTTCAGTCATAGTGCGTGCATAAAAGTCGGTGTTTTTTCATACAGTAATGCAGATAAACGAGAAATATTGCCGGTTTAAAAAAAGAAAGCAAAAAAAAAGGAACTATTGCCTTTCTTGTTTCCCACCCCTATTTTTCACGTGTTTCTAGCGTTTTAACAATACTGAAGCATGTGCGACAAACGTATTTTGTTGCCTGATTTCCCCGCATTATGGTCTTTACAAATTGCGATGCATGTTTGTTTACATCCTGCGCTCATAAGACCCGAGATCTTGTTGTACGTTAGATGTTACGTAAGACAAACGCGGCTTGTATGGCTTAAACATACGCTCCTAATTATTTAAGACAATCGATGTGTAAATAAAAAACGGGTACAGCGAAATTAACAAGATAGGTTGCAAGAAGCATCGTTGTAAGTAGTGGAATATAATTTCAGAGGAAATTAGCCATCAAATATTGCGGTATCATAAACTTAAGGTAAACTATACTCTGTCCATGCATTATGTTTATCTTAGAATCCCGCGAATTACTTAATTTAGATTAATTCAATTCTCTCGTTTAAGGGAGTTGAGAACTAACAATAAGATAAATGGGTAAAATTATTTATAAGATAATATTTCATATATAATCGCGCAGCGTAAAATTAAAATAAACTTTAATTGGAGTTCAATTTTTATTTAATACGAACAGTATCTGTTTCACCTTCATATATATGAGAAACGCGCTTGCAAACGGATATTCCGCAGAAAGAATGCGTCCTCTGTCTTTATCATCAAAAGTCCCTCGTCGAATACGCTTATGTCTGTTCACGGTTTATTACCGTGGTATACGAAAAAGAGAGATCGAGGATAAAACTTTCAACCTTAGGAAGAAATAAAACTGCTTGGTAGTAAATCAAGTCGAAATAACAAACGGATTTAGCATCGAAAGTATATCGGAACGTATTTTCGATGCGGCATACACGTTACATGTACGCACGGATATTGCGAAACAAGTTAACGAATTTCTCTGAGTTATTACGCGAAGTTTGGCCGTTCGATCGGGACGGGTGGATGATGCATGTGGAAAATTCATGATTTTTCACTAGCATTCGCCCGACCATCTCTCGTCCGCGAGCAATACTCTAATTTTCACCGATTCCTTCTTTACTAGAAATAATAGGGCATACTCTAATTCTCCGGAGGTGACATGTCCAAATATATATGAAAAAATGTTGCAAACATATTTTAATTAAAATTTTAATGCCTTAAAAAATATGTTGTGCATAATTTTATAGAATCATCGAAATATATTGCTGTATTTCGCTATATATAAATAATTAAAGACAAATATATTTTTATACGTTATTTTATACGTTAATGTTTTATTTGCGTACGTTTGCGATTATTAATGGAGATACCTTCATAATTCCTCTCACTTTGTACTTCTTCTTGATATACAATTACATTATTATCCAAGCGCCCGAATAAATCTTACTATTTGTCGAAGAAAAATTTAGCTGATGATGTCGTTTCAACATTGTGTGCGATAAATTTGCAGCTATATCCGATAATGATACAGAACGTCTTTAGTTTTTTTTTTTTTCTTTCCCGGAAAGGAAAGGGAAATAATTCGAATCTGACTTTCGGCGACTGGAGGCCGTTTGTTAAAAACGCTGACAGGCGGCAGATCACAATGAAGATCAGGAAGAAATTCGAGAATAGGGAACTGCACTTGCTAGAAAAGCGGAGATTGGTGGAACCCAGAGCGGACTGTCGGCAATCTCTGAGAAGTTATTACTGGCCGGGACAAATTGCACTTCCGCGCAAACAAAAATAAGGGGATATTGAACCGGATGAATGGAAATGGGATTTTTACGTCCACGTAATGATGAAAAATGCGCGCGCCAACTTAATCGTTACTTATATATGACATAAATACGCAGGGTTATATTAAACGCGACCGAATGCCAGCCAGAGAACGTTGACATTTCGCTCATGCGAATGCATGTCGCTTCGCTTCAATTATGAGAGTTTCTAATTACGTAAAGTAGTCTCGCGCCAGCCAATTACCACGTCTGTGCGTGTCTAAGTACAATTTTGATTAGTTAAATACACCTTTTTGCACACGATACTGGACTGGTCATTTTACCTGTGATTGATTATTTATGATTAATTTTCAAGCAAAAAATTTGTAGAAACGTACTTTAGAAACAGATATACATATTAAAATAAATAATTTACATATTAGTAAACAGAATCCTTGAAACAATAATACCGAGATCTCTCATGCATTTGTTAATTGTTAATGTTTGTTATGCTAATGTTGTTACATTAAGCAACATACGCAATTTAGATAATTAATGTCCTACGTGTATTAAATATAATGAATATTATATCTTACAAATCAAACAGATTAAATAAGTATTTGATTTTACAGTTCAATATATGATAATCAAGAACATCCGCGGATAATATATATCTAGATGGATATACGTAATGCAATTTTGCTGATGCAAAATTCACGAAAAATCAATCATCCTATTTTGATATTCCATCGCTTTATTTGATTTATGGTCCCAATATTGCGTCTCAAATGAATGCTAATGATCGCGCATGGGTAAATGCAGTCCTTGCTTCCGATGAATAAATGCATCAGCATATACGTATATTAATAGTGGAAAGACAATGCAGTGTGTGTGTGTGTGTGTGTGTGTGTGTGTTATGTATCCCTTCTAAAATTTGGTTGACATCGGTGTTAAAAACAGGATACAGGAACATGTTAAAAAATGGGATAAAAAAAAGTGTATATATGTATGCATATATATATTGTCGCATGAAAACATACAGCAATGTCGCCAAATGGAAATGTAGCGACAACTGCGGCAAACAAGCGGCTATGCAGCCAGGCGGATGTCAAATCCCGAGAAAATATCGTAATTGCGTGAGAGCGGGAAAACGTATAACTTCATCATTGAGCACGAATAAAACGCAGTACTTCGCTATGCGCAACACAACGAGAAAAAAACGAGAAAGAAAAAAAAATACAAAAAGCTTCCGAATAGAATTATGCTTTTACTGCTCCGGAGACGAGACAAAAATCCTTGGGGACAAGACGAGAAGAATCGCAGAAACGACGTGACACGATGTAACCGTAAAAAAATATAAGTACCCGATTTCCGCGTGTTCGTGCAACGAAGTCATAATCAGATATTTTTAAAGCTTGGCTCGCTGCGAACAATGTGGCGGAAATAAAATGTTTAATTATAAATATAAAAGTTGAGTTGATAGTTACGACTAGCTGGCGAATAGCGGTATCACTATGAATGAGAGGAAAGAAGTATCTAAATGAAACACCACACGTCGCAGTTTATCGGGTATTTGACGTTGTGCAGTTTCTAAATAAACTGTAATTAACGGCAGCTTACTTTTTATTATAATAGAAATAGAGAGAGAGATTATAGATTAAAACTTTAGATAAAACTGCATAAGAAATAATTATTGTTAGTAATCATTTTTTATAGTGTTTATGGTAATGAACAGAATAAAAATTATTTATGGATTTTTCATATCATAATTATTTTTTACGGAAATTAAAAGAGAAGATATAAATAGAAACAAAAAAAAAAAAGATGCGCAAGCAATATTGTTATTTTAATTACATAGATAGACGTTGGATTATTTTGGTGATAATAATATTGTATATGTAACACACCATTGCACATGTAACATATTTTGATAACAAATAGAATAAGATAACAAGATAGTGCGTTAGTATATAGATTTGATATTCAATCAATACATACGGTTTACTCCATCTATCAATTTTTGGTTTCAATCGCATCAATATGTTTGAAAAATAAATAAACTAACTACTTTGAAAATAGGCAAATACGCGATTTATATCTTCAATATTTTTTTTGAGAAAAAAATTTGCTCAACTTAATTAAAAAACTCGATCATTATTTCTATCTACATCATGTCATCGATATAATCTATTCTATTTCAAAATTCTATACGTTATGTGTTATGGCTGGAAAATTAGTTATCTGGAAAGGTATACGCATACGTTGAATAGCGCAGAGAGGATGCCCCGAAAGTAATTAACCGCAGGTATCGACGGTAACCGGAAAATAGTCATGTAAATCAGGTAACAATTTATCTCTCGCATTTCTCGTATAAACATATTCCGTATAACACGGCACAGCGCCGGGGTATTCAAATATTGGAATATGAATGCGTTGATTCATGCAAAACGATCGGCGGGTAGGGCGCAGCAAAATCGTAGTTCCGCCACATGATTGAACTGGCGATCTCGATAAGACCCACGGACACTGAATTAAACACGCCGCCGCGCCGGTAATTCAGCATAAATTCGCCGAATGCAAAAACGCACACTAGAACCATAGAGAAGGCACACATTTCATCGTTTCCCTTACCCTTTCTTGCACCATAATCTGCCTCGGCGACCGTTTGGCGAATGAAACTTAATGAGTGCCGCCGTTGCGTACAAGTACTTGAAAAATGCGTATGTGCCCTCCTTCTCTCTCTCTCCTGGTTGCTCATTTAACGCGATATCATGGCGCCATGTATGCAACATTTTTTCCCTGTATAAACGCGCACACATGGACCACTGTTCGTCGTGAAACGAACTGAATGAACGTTGAATTCTTCGAAAAATTCTCCCTCTTCTACGAGCTTAATATATCGCGATGGCAACTATTAGCTGGTGATGCATCGACGTTACTATTCTATAATGGTAGAAGAGAAATTGTTATGAAAAATTGCGCGGGCGTCGCCGAAGAGACGCCGTTTACCGGAAGTCGCTCGATCAACGGCGCAGCAGCGAGGAAAGAGATGCCCGAACTCGAATGCGCACCATAACCGAGTATTGTGAATCCGATTGGAATGCGCGCGATGCATGGGCTTTGTAGTTTCTTGGATTTCGGTTCACCCGGGCGTACGTAATGTACACAGGGAAGATAGAAACGCGCGCTCCTCTGGCTATACGTCTCTGCTTCATTCTTATACTTGCACCGGCGCAAGTATTCTCGTTACAGAGCGACAACCGAATGCAAAACGATTGCTCCATATGTGTCAGCTGAACATGAAACGAAATCTCGATTTGATTTCGTCGTTCACTCGGTTCCCCCCCTGCGTCAAGCTGGAAAGCGCTTGTCGCGTTCTCTGGGAAGATCGAAAAGAATCTGCTCGACTTGCGAAAAAGCTTTTGAACCTGTTGGACATTATTATCTATGCCACGTAGGCGGGATTCACTGCTGCTAAAGAATACAATGCAGGATCGGTGAAGCATGATACTCGTAATATAAAGTATCGCGTCATAGATTTTTTTTTTTGTATATGCGATACACAAATAAATATAATTTTAAGTTCAAAAAGTGATGATATGTTATACGAGAATCAATATTAAATATGTGAATTTATATATAGCTCTGACACATTTTTCTTACAGAAAGACAGCAAAAAATAGCTACAAAGCGCACAAAACTAAAATAGAAACATTTTCGTACAACTATTCATCATACATACAAAAGAAAGAGAATATTATATTAAATCGGCAGAAGAAATTGAGGTATTGTACGAAAAGCATGAAATGATGAGACTTTGATCGATGAGTAATATTGTGAGTCAAAAGACAAATTTCAAGATCATAAATTATGTCTCGCCTTTTGTCATTTTTTTCGGGATTTACGATTGAGGACACAACTTTTGAGCTATTAAAAAAATATAAAAACTTATAACGAGCACTATTGCATCAAAACTACATGTTCTGAACTTTGATTTAATACACGTTTGTTTAAACAAACAGTTAACAAATTGACAATTAATAAATTACATATTTATTATGACAATATAATAAATATGTATTTGTTTGTTTTTGAGTTGTTTGAATTTATATGAGATACTTTTTTCTCTCTAAATATATTAATATATCAGTTAATATATTTTAATAGCTGTATGTATGTCAGAGAATCTAGCCAATGCACATTTACTTCATCACATCTTAAATTATTACTAGATATGTATTTACTTTCATAAAGCACCCCAAAGCGTTGCAACAGCAATGCACTATCAAGAGTTATATGACGGAAGACTAATCAAGATTGTAGACTGTAGTACAAATCATAATAATAGCGCTATATAACAATTCATGCTAGATATTAATAGAGATAGAAACAAAGAGAGAAACAGAAGCAAAGAGAAAGCGAGAGAGAGAGAGAAAGGGAGAGAGACAATCCATATATTAAGTTATACATCGTTCCGTATAGCATATCGTATGATTTCGAATCTTTGCTTGATGAAATCATCGATATACGTATGATTATTAATATAGATAATTAATAAATTCAAAATACTTTTATTTTATTTTATTAATTACAAAGAGAATTCTGATAGTTTTGAGCTAGTAGTTTTAACTAGTAAAAAAATCAATCACGTATTATAGCATATTAAGTTAGGAGTATCAGGCTTTATATTAATTAATGCATATTTAATTTTTAAAACATTAAACACATGTGAATTTTTAAATAGCTTGGCACATTAATTATATATATAATAACACATTTTTGGTGTGATAAGTTTAAACGGCTTATTATATATAAAATACATTTTTAGGATAAACTAACAAAGGTTGCTTTAAATTTTTCAAATTTTTGCACGTTCATCTGCGCTTATTATGCATACTAGATTTAATCCGCAGCGTGCAGAGAAATATTTGATACATTGTTTCATGATATATCGTAGAATAATAAAAGAAAAAGTTTCAGATCGATCGTCATCATAAAAGCATTTCGCTATCGGAGATGCAAAAAGCACGAACTTGGAAGTCGCAAAAATTCTGTATTACCTTTTAATGCCTTTATGATTCCGCGTTACGATACGATACGAGGGAGGAAACAGATCCCCGTCGCTATGCTTAAGTCTGCGATTACAAATCTGGGGGGATAAAATGGAGGGAGCGGCGAAACGACGTCC
Source organism: Prenolepis imparis (assembly GCF_030444845.1). Classification (NCBI taxonomy): domain Eukaryota; kingdom Metazoa; phylum Arthropoda; class Insecta; order Hymenoptera; family Formicidae; genus Prenolepis; species Prenolepis imparis. The sequence continues at coordinate 17,961,933 of NW_028141161.1, forward strand.
ACCCCTCGGTAGATTCGCGACTCCGCTTCACCGTACTCACTTTTAAACTACTGCGAAACTATTGTGCTTTCTTATAACCGGCCGACTGGATGCAGTTGCAATGGCGCTCTTGCTCGCCTTTCTTCTGCATCCGGAATATCTTCTTATGTACATACACGGGGGCGCGAGGTGGGTGAGTGTATGTGTGCGTGTTGGCTGGTGGATAGTACATCTAGCTAAAATGCGGGAGTCGGAATTCGCCTCGATACGAAAGCCAGGGGCCTTGGCATCATTGGACGCGCGCGTTTCCCCGGTATCCGGCCGCGCATTTTTCACGGTTTTTCCAACTCCGACCTCCGCCGTTTGTCCTCTTAATTGAGTTTTTTTCCCTGCACCCCGAGACGCCGGCCAGCTAGCGCTACGTGCAGAAATCGAGGGTCGGATACGACGTTAGCGGAACGGCGGATCGCGCCACGAAGAAAAGAGCCCCGGTAGTAAATTATCGCGCTCCTAATCTCAAGTATATTCCGCTGTACCGGCTTATCCAGCCGAGTGATGTAACGTTCTTCAGCTTCACCGGTTAACAAACGGGTTCGCCCTGTATGGAGCGGTATATACGTTATTTGTGCTAAAGTGTAGTTGTGTATACCGGCGAACGCCATCACGAGCATTCGGACATTTTTATCGGGGTGCGCTGTATATATACTGCAGCTCTCGGAATTTCTCCTGCTGCACTTCCGATTTCTAGAGAGATCCCGCATTTTTGCTTTCTTTTTATTTTAGTCTTTCTCTCCGCGCGTTGCGAGAATTTTCGAATTTTCTCGCGAAATTTATCGCGACTTCTCTGTACAGCTAAATGAAAATTGATCATCTGATACACAATAGCAGATATATCGCTGAGCTTGAAAGATGCATTACAAATTTCAAACAAATAAAGAAAAAAATAATATTTTTCGTAAAAACAAAAATATTTTTTAGAAAATATTGTTAAATGTACCTATACATCAAGTAAACGCTCATTTTAAAATATTTTCTGTCATATACACTTTTCCAAATGTCACATTGCAATATAGTTCTCTCAATACCCAATTGAAGCAATTCTCGTTTTAACATCACTCGTCTGGATTGACATTGCAGCAGCTAGCCACTCATGGGGATTCTTGGACTCGCGAAGTCCTCGAAGCAAGCGTTATCCTGATATCGGCAGAATGTTCACAAAAATCCTCGTAAGCGGCAGATACATCACCGTGCTAGACAGCTGTTTTTCTTCAGGACGTGCTGGAAAGAGCAGCTGTCTGGCAAAAACCTTGAAAGTTTCGCGATTAGACGCTCGAAGTGAGCGAGGAGCCGAAAGTCCGGATTGCCCGATATATAATAAGTTTGATTAAGTATCGGCAATTGGAAGCATCTAATCGTTCGCCAACAAAAGAGTACCTTCTATAGCGCTACCATGACGACGACGAGGACGAGGATGAGGATGATGACGATGACGACAACAACGACTACTATCACGACGACAAGGACCGAGCTGGCGGCCGAGGTGATCCTTTATTAACGGTGACGTAGGGTTATCGACGTCTTTCTAAGAGGTTTCTTGCCGCGTCGATTCGCCGAGTTTCCGGATGTTGTCGAGGAGACACGATAATACTCCAATTGTCTCTGACAAGGGCGATGATGGAATTTTCCCGGAAGAGAGAAAGAACGGCCAGACGGTGCACTCGAGTTCGCGCGTTGTATTGTGTGTGTGTATGTGTGTATATACGATGTGTTATGTCCACACACAGTGGAGGCTACATAATGCGGAGCTTTAGGAAGTTTTGGCGCTCGCGAGTCACGACGACCGATATTGTGTCGAGCCTTTTGTGGACGACAGAAAGACAAGTGAGCTCTTCATGGCTGAGAGTCAGTAATTTCGGCAGCGGTTAGCGAGCAATTGTGCGAAACTATATCGCATTGCGGGAGCAATCCTGATCGAATCGTTTGCGGTTCCATCGTGCCAAGAGAACCTACGTTGTAATAGTAATAGAAAGTACAATGTAACGCTAAATTGAATGTAATGTGAAACGTGAAATCGGACCTTTGGTCACTCGTTATACCGTTGCTATAACTGCCTAGTGGTTTCTACAAAATGTATACGTGCAATAATGAAGAACGTCGTGGTATATGTTAAAATTAAATTTCGAATTGTTTTAAAAGCACATTCTAACAATTATTGCGCGCTTTGTGACAGGGAAAACGCCTCAAGCATAGTTATATATTAATTATAGAATTAATATTATAACTAAACTTCATAAACGCGCGTTATAACATTGTTATTGCCGTTCCTAAGTATTTATTTCCCGTACGTATTTTCTCTGTATATTTATAAATTTTAATGCGTTTATATTAATTTTGTATCAATATTGAAAATAGTAATAGTACAAATAGTAAAAATTGTTTAATGCATAAAGTCATTGAGATATTATTAAAATAGTTATAGATATAGAGCGTTATTAAAATAGCATTATTAAAAGCTATGTATGTAAATTTCAATTTCAAGTATGCATTTATGCATAAAATCAAGAAATGAAATCACACTCTTTGAGATGAAAGCTTTGATTACATAATTAAGAAAAAATGTGATAATCCCCACATTGATAAAAATTACTCGACGTAATCACCTAACATCCCTTATACTGCGGTTGGTTTGGGCAGGATAATGGCAGTAAAAGAGGTTAGTGTGGCTACGTGCAGTATCTTGATCTCTTGCCAGCACAATGTACTTTGGAAACGGAAAATAGAAACCGCAGACATTTTGATTACATTCTCACAAACGAGTTTATTATGCGAAGGAATAATAATATATATCAGTAAAAACGTGCAATATCGAATATTTTGCAATACAAACTGTAAAACACACAAAAACATGATCATTGCATTTATTTGCAATAGTAATCTAATTATAGTTATCTGGTTTCTCGATATTTAATGAAATAAATAAATATCATACTCATTGAGCAGAATTTAAATGACAAATTTAAGAATCCTTTTAAAAATAATATTACAATTACATTTTCAATCTAGTCTTTTTCTAGTTTTATAGTATTCAGATATAATAAATGGTAGCTATATATAATTGTTTTAAAATAATTTATATTAAATTTCGTATATAAAAATTAGCTCAATATTATTTCAATAAAAATATAAGACTTTAGCTAGATTTAGTGAAATGTGCGGTGAGAATATGGAGCTGTGATTTTCCAGCTGTGACAATCGTGCAATGCGCCAGATGTTAAAGAAAGCGATTAATTACCTGTTTCCCTCCCTCCCCCTAAGCTATCACCAGTTCCAAAAGATGCTTCTGCTCGAGATGAGTCGTGATTTCAGGAAAGTCGAGGACAATAATACTTCGAATGTCTCTGACAAGCAGGACAATAGAATTTCTGCTGAAAGCGGAGACAACGGGAATGAGAATCGAAGAAACCAGATCAATAGGAAGCAAGGAAAAAGTGCCTCAATAGCGTGGATGTGATTATCTTGCATTTTGCATTGCATCATGAATGCAAAATAAGTAATAAAATGAAGGAAAAAATTTCTCTTACAATGCATAATATTATAATTCAACGTTACATATTTTGATCCTTAAATTCCGCGTTTGCTAACATTATTTTTTAATTTATTCAAATGCAATCTATATATTTAGTAAGTAGTAATTTTATGTTATATATACAGATCTATTTCTTCTCTAAACTATTTCTTTATTTGAATCTGCTTTTGCATTTTTATGACATTTTTAATTTAAAGAATTGTTTTAGAAGCAAATAGATATATAAACTTAAATCTATAATATAAAAATGTCAATGATTTTCAGCAAAAATTGTATAGAATTTACAGAACTGTACATATAACATAATAAATGTCATACACATTCTCTCCGAAACAATATCGATTGAAATCTGGTGTACAATTTTTGAAAATAATTGGATTACATATACATGTATATGCTGTCTATAATCACAATTTATATATTTCTTGTAAATAGCTCTGATACTGTAATAATGAAATATGAGAAGCATTAACAAAAACACACAATATCGCTTATAAGATATTTATAATGAACAAAAGAGAGAGAGAGAGAGAAAGAGAGAGATAGAGCAATGATACTGTCTAATTGTAAAATATTTTCTCTTCAGGATATATAGCAAGTAAATGTATTAGCTATCGATCATTCATTTTAATCGGACATTGAATTATCGAGACATTCGCACATCGACGCAATATCTGAGAATCATCTGTAAACCACAAACTGATCACAATCTCTTTCAGAATATAGAATAGTAATAATAGATCTTTAGTAGATCTCACCTAGAAGATTATTTTCCATATATTTTATTTTTTGCTCGAAATAATCGTCTTGAATTCGAGAAGCACAAGATGGGTTATCACCGAGTATACTCGGGTTTGAACACATTTCTGAACACGATACAATGTCGTTCATTAATTCAGCAGTGAAACATTAAGACCAAGGCTTTCAGGATCGATACGATGATTCAATTTCATGGTAAATCAGACGAGAATGATAATCATGGCAGATAGATGATAAGCACGAAGACGCAATATCGGAATCGATTAGTTTCTGTTAATGTACATATGCATCATCAAATAATTCATTGATTTCGCAACAGAAGTAACGAAGTAAAAAAAAAATAGTAAAAAAACTTCCGCGCAAAATCTCTAATAATACTTCCTTTTTCCTATTTTTCTATGTTATATACAATATATAATCTTTAAAAAATATGAATGAATATTCCCCTAACGTGTGACGTATCAAAATGATACATGTTATGCAAAATCAGGTTAATCCACAGAATAGTGATCCGTATTGCGGAACAGACAATATGTCTCATAAATCATGGAAACTTCGTGCTACACTCATGTGGCCATTGGATTATTCATTTTCCCGTTCGTGTGTCGTCGCGATGTATCCGCAGTAGCCATTATCATAGCACATCGACGCGACAATTCACGATACAATCTCTATACAGACGCCCTTCTCCCCTTCAGGCGAACGAACGTTGCATCTATTAACGTTGCATTTTAGATGCTCTCGCGCGACATCGCACAAACTGAATCGACGCGTCGTTGCAGTGCAAAAATTAACTTCCTCCCTTCAACCCGAGTAATTCCGCTAACCGTGAGCATCGAAAATGAGAAAAAATAGGCATTTTGTATGCTATGAATGTGAAAGAAAAACGATCTCCGTTTAAAATGCTGAATAGCTCTCGAGAAATTTCTACACGTAATACGCTTGTGTATCTCACGAATGTTGGATTCCCCCCGCAATTCCATCAAATCTCTCATTCCTTCAGAAATGGAGTGTTATTGCCACGCATCTCGCATCGCGTTTCGAGCGCGATACTACAGTTTTGACGATTTTAAAAGTTTAAAAGCTCGCGTGCGCTGAATTAAATCAAGAGGGAGAAGGTTAAAAAACAAAAAAAAAACAAAAAAAGATAACAACTCGTGCAATTCACTTTTCACAGTCCATCCTACGATCCCATCATCGTTATTGCTATCACCCCCTTTTTTTACCGACGCTATACAAACAGATAGGTCTACCGCATCAGCTCGATGGATGCTTACGGAATTCTATACGAGCCCCCGTTGATACAGCGATATGTACGTGTGTAGGTAAGTACGAATCGAGGAATGAATGGTTGCACTCGCGACATGACTCACCGCCATTTTCCAGTTTCTTCCCGTCATTCTGTCCCTCGGGCGAATCGAGAGTGCACGATCGAAACGGGTATTCATCGATTTGCGCACGCTCGGTTGCCTCCTTCCGTGTGTGTAATCTCGAAGAAAGGGGACGTTCACCCGGAGACTGTCGCGCACTCGTCGAGGGTACCAAGAATCGCGACTTTATTCTTGTGCGAACGAATGAAACCTCGCTCTCTGCTTCGACATTGTGCGAGCACCTGGATAGAGCTTTTTAGTGCATCTCGACGAATGTAGCGCGCGCGCGATGTTAAAAACTGCTGATCGTTTTTTACTACTATGTTTTTTAACTACAGTTGCTTGAAGAATAAAACCACTCCATGTTTCTAAGAATTTTCAGTTAGAATACAAGCAATAATGTGACATTATGCGGAAATATTAAATAAATTATAATCAATATTTATGATAAAAATTAAGATATTTTAAACGATATAGTGTAAATTAAGTATACTCTATTTGGAATTTATTATTTACTGCCTAATTTCTATGTTAATTTGCCTATAATGTAAATATTTTAATTATGTTTGTTATATATTATTTTGTTCTCTCGTATAATATCCATAATTATGTGTAACATTTTCAGTAATGTTTCGGAAATTCGTGTCAGATTATAAATAGATATACTGTTATCATTATTATTATTCAGTTCTCTCAAATAAACGAGTATATAGTATATTTGTCTCTACGAAACTCGTTATACTAATGTAATTAACGGATATAAATTCACGATGCTAATTGACATAAAATGTTACTAAACGACATTAGAACAGATAGGTTATTTCCTCATTTCAACAACCGTATATATATAATTTTCATTCATTACGTCGAATAAATTACTTATTTTGCCACATTTATTTAACACGAGCCAACATTATTTTTTAAATACCGTTCCACGAAGAAAAAAAGTAATTTAAAAAAAATGATATCCAATTTTTAGAGTCTGCGACATTGAACTCGAATCTGACGAATAATAGACCGAATTTAGGTTTTCCTTGGCTAAAATGCAATAACGTAAAAAACACGCCGTAAATCTACAATCTCGTTTCAAGAAAGGGGGAAACATTTACTTCATTACATTACACGCCTTGTCACTAGACAAAATTATCGCCATAACATAATTTCACGCGCAAGAATCAATTCATAACGAGGACATCGTATCGAGAAAGACAACACTTTGGAAGCGGTCCTGTGCGTGATGCGCGCATACGTAATTGAAACTGCGAAACATTTCTGCATTAAACCACAAATCATACATATGTATGTACATGTTAACAAGTACGTTTTTAAAGCTTGCTGAATCAAAAATTCAAATGTCGCAGCATGCAAGCAACCTCGTGAGACCATTAATAGTCTCGTATATTTCTGAATGTAACCCATCTGAGTCTCGCGTTGGTCAGCGTTTCGTACTCGAGAGTGTTTAACCAAAAACTTTCGATACGATCAAGTGTGTATGCATTAATTAATTTATTGAGTTGATTGAATATGACTAAAAGGCATCCAACGGACGTTTCATTATTTTTATGTTATTATGAATACCTAAAAAATCTTAGAGTATAATAATTTTTAAAATTTCTGAAAAGACTTGATGATAATTCTCCTTTTACAGGAGGTGAATTCTTAAAATAAGAAAGTTGAACAAATAAAAAAAAACAGTAATTATATTATCTTAATTACATAACTTATATAGGATTTAAATGTTAATACTGCCAGCTAGTTTGATCGAATCGACTATCTACTTTCCGTCAGCTAAAATACGATCTATCGATTTTTCGATAAAATGGTTTTACGATGTGTGCCACGTGCACATCATAAAAAAAAACTTCGTATCTCCAAAGTATAATCGTTAAAATGTATTTAAACTGACGAAATGCAATCACGTGAAAGAACTAATCATCTGCAAATATAGATGAAATCGAAACGAGTCAGTTAGTTCCGATAAAGAAACAGATCAATTCCGTTCAATTACGAATGCGAATTCTCGAAACCGCTGTGTGTAGCTCAGTTCACAAATTGCGTTCACAGAAATACACTAGCAAATACGAAAGTGCTACGTAAGCTACACTCGACAACTGTCACAATAATCTGATTCTCTAAGCAAAATTCTGCAACAATTAACAGACAGATGTAAAACTAAAAGGGTGACTGCAAGAAGAAGTGAGATAAATGGCGAGATCGAGAAAGGGAAGAAAAATGCGCATTGTGAAACGGAAGTGTGTAAGTACGGGGAAAATACATATACGTGAATTTCGTTTTACCTCTAAAAACAAATTTATAGTTTAGTTTTCACTCCTAATAATAATCTTGAATAAATAATAATAATTTTAGAGACTTTTACTTTTCTTGGCAATTTTCGTTTTGCAATTGATTTAACTTTAGAGAAAATTTTAAATAAATAATAATTTTGCTAGATAACACGTTATTTTTTCAAGTACATTTTCAAAAGATTTTTTCACTCTATGCGAATGATTAATCGATTTTTTATAAGCATTTATTCAATTAACAGCATCCAAATAGTTAATATATTTTGTTTTCAATCAAGATAAAAAAATGCAATACAATATTTTTATGTATTTGACAATATTTACAAAAATTAATCAATTTATTAAATTAAAAATCTATAACAATGCAATGCATATAAATATATATTTCTAACGAGAGACATTGATATGACATTAATATAAAATATATTAATTTATCATTTTATATCTATACATATATTCAACATAAAATATCATTCAATTTCCTAAATTATGTCTATATTATATTTCCCGTCTATGAACAATTATATATTATATAGATATTTTCAGCATTCAGATAGAAGTAAAACTATGTAAATAGCACAAATTCCAACAATAGTTTTAACGAGGTAACGCGACGTTCGATACCATATTCTAGGAAATATACGGAATAACTATGTCTGGAATTATTTCCAAATTATTTGCAATCCGTAAATTGTTTTTAAATAATATTTGTCGATGATATTCGTAATAGGTCTGCATCAGATTATATTAAAAATAATAAGATCGTGCCAATTTTGATTTATTTGAATAATCATGATATACTAGATGCACAAATATAAAATAATTGCTACAATTCTAAATGTCTCTAGCATAAATAGTTATTTTATACTGAATTTGTAGTATATTAAAACATTTTTCATATAATTTACTCTTTCTTTAATTTGAATGACTTATATGGAATGATCTGAAATTCGACTAAATTCGTCTAAAATTGGCTAGATCACGTACGCGTACGAACATTCTGTGTGCAAGCATAGTCGCGCTAGCAAACGTTTGAACTGCAAGCATAAAGTATTCGATCGAATGTACGGTGCAAAGTAAATTTACGAGGCACCAAGGATAGCAGGCCGAATAGAGCAAGATGGGATAAAAAGAAAAGCGAGACAGGAAATCTGCAGTTGCACCGAGACCTAAAGCGTTGAATGGCCCGATTAAAAGCGAACAATAGACTGCCCCGTGAGATAGTCTGAGATCTATTCTATTTTTCGGAGAGCACCAGCTATATACCTTTGAAGATTATGTGTTTCTATTCACTCGTACATATAGGAAACGTGCACACTTATGGTGCCAGATACTGAAAGCCAAATTGAGGAAAACAGCGACTTTTAATACCGCGGTGCAACTTTAATTATAGAGTATGCACAATTAAAAATTTTTAAATCAAGATTAAAGATTTCAAAATTTATATACCGCAGAAAGACTAAATATTCCATTCTCGTAACGCCATTGTACTATGAAATTTGCAACTCCATATAAGTGCATCGATTTTAAAGATATATTTAATTTAGACGAAAAATTCCACAGTGAGACTGCTGATTTGTATAAAGCTATAAATAAAGTGTTATTCAATATAGAGAAAAAGTCGAGGCGGACAACTAATGCCAGCCACTCTAAAGCAAATATTCTCTGTCGTGAATCTAATAACTTTATTACTAATAACCTTCATCATTCTGATAGCCTTTACGATATATATTGCGTGGTTATAAGTTACGAGCTAATTATTGGGAGAGAGGTTTTGTCGAGGTGAAAAACAAGTGATTTATGAACGTGATAGGAAAAGCTTCTGTGCGCGCTGCGGTGAACCTTCCATTACCTTCTCTGAAGATGCACGGGGCTAGTAAAACAATAAGCGGAGCTTAGTATAAGAAGACGAAAACTACCAATATATATTATACAAACAATGCACACGACGCGATATAAAAAATACTATGCAATATATAAGATAATATACAGAAACAATAGTTTTAGAAAAAATATGTCTAGATGTATTTTATCCTTAAGAAATTTGTATAGATTTCACATAATAAAATTAAACTCAAGATCGCATAATTAATCGCAAGAAACAAATATTTATTTTAAAAGTTCGCTCATATTAGATAATTTTCGCGTATATTCTGAAGTTAAGATTTAAGTCCATAAATCTTTAAAAATCTCTGCGTGACAAACTTGTTAATTAACTTGCTCGTATAATGAAACAAAAAATTAATTCTTGAACAAATATCAAAAATTACGATAAAAGAGATTGGCCACAAAGAGTGGCCCGGGAATTCAGTAAAGTCTGCGACCTTCCAAATAAAAAGTCACAACCTCGCTAATGCAATGCCCGTTTGCTTTTTTTACCTCGTTCTAAACGCGCTGTGTATCACACAGCGATGTGTCTCCCACGCGAGTAAAATTGCCAGGCTCATGGTGGAACAATATAACGACGGTAACGAAGTCTCGGTCCTGATAAATTCACCAGAGCGGAAACTGCCTCGACTCTCTTCGCCTTCAATGCTCGCGCGAGCGCGCGTGTGCAGTCACGAAAGTTTCAACGAGGCGACTGCTTCAGAATCGCCGGCAAAACCGACCTTTCTTCCGGCGTGGCGAAGCCCGGGTTCGCCTCTAATTACAGTGGGATCCCGTCTCAATGTCGACGTTTTCTTCTTCGGCACGACGGAAATTTGCCAAGTGAATCAACGATTGTTACGTTCTCCGCGCGTCCTTTCTCCCGTTTCCGGACGCATTTTCTTTCGCAACATCAATTCGAATTCTTGATTTCCCTGACGGGACAAGACTGCATGCGCAGTAGATACACTCACGTTAATCTGTTTTATTCTAATATACACTTGATAAATGAGAAAAATCACAATAACTTGATAGTGCTTTTTGCAATAATATCTTTGGTGCTGTATTATGTAACTTACGTTATTCTCAACAATAATTTTACTTCAATGTTACATAATGTACAAATATTTCCGTCTCATTTTCCTAAATCACATATAATAAATCACATGTGCAATTTTATTTCGCAAATAAATTTTGTACTGTAATTATATACTTTTGCGGTCTCATTTGTAAAAATCTATAGATATTAACCGTTTAACAGCAGTGAAATGTCTCGCAAGATTGCATTTACTTGTTGGACAGACAGTAAAAGCCTTTCCGCATTCCATTAGAACATGGACAATGCGATATTTGTCAAAGAGAATGTAGAGGGCCTCCCTTCATTTTGCTGCTCCACATTCGAAAAAAGATGCATTTACTTGAGACGTAAAAAAAAAAGACTTTTTGAGTAAAAGATTTCTCTATTAGAACTAACTATTCGAACTGCATTCTACGATGCAGTGTAAAATTTCGCTCGTATAATTTCCATTACGAAGTAGTATAGCTGTTAGATTTTGAAACATCTGGATAGAACGTTCCGAATTATAGCGAGAAACTTTTAATTATGTATGCTGCGTGCATTCTTGCAAGTTACGTATAGAGATTATAAACTCCATGACACAAATCTCTCAACGTATAATCGTACAAGTTTCAAAAAATAAATAATTTTAAAAAAATACAAAATAATTGTAAACAACAGAAATATATATCTCGAAATATATTTATCTACCTAAAAGATAAAGTTTTATCTACTTAAAAGATAAAGTTTTATCTACCTAAAAGATAAAATTTTATCTACCTAAAAGATAAAGATAAAGTTAAGTTTTTATAAAAGATTTAATTTTCATTAGCTGAATGCATAACTAAACGAATTATTTAATGTTTGACAAACGTAACATATATTTTTAAAAACATTTAACATATATTAATAATTTTTTTCTCTTTCTCCAATAAATAGAATAAAATAGAATTAAGTTAAATATGGATGTCATTGACCTTTGCTCTGTCTGTCTGCATTAAAGCAAACACGAGGGACCGTTGCCATTCTGAGGATGTTTTTTTATTGCATGCTCAAAGTATATATACGAGCGTAGACACAGCTGGACGCAAATACGAGCACAACGAGGAAGGACGTATAGAGAGAGACCACGGTAAACTTAGTTAAGAACCCTCGTTAAAACTCAGTTTACACCGTCAATTTTATGAGATCACTCTGTGAGCTATGAGTGGAGTGATAAATGTTATAATGAGGTATTTAATTCGACACTCTTGACACTTACTTGGATTTTTTATTTATATTTTTGAACTGACATTGAAAAAAGCGTTCTTATAAAAATTAAGAATGTTAAGATATATATACATATATATAATATATTGATTAAGAATTTTTAATTGATATTTTGTCGATAATGATAATAGAGATGTAAATTTTTTAGATTAATCTTTGAAAAAGAAACTTTATTCATAAGCAAAGCCAATTACTGTTTAAAATAATGTCATATACGTCGTATTAATGTACATTGAAATAATAAGTAATCTATTTATGTATTAAATATTGCTATTATGTGATATGATATCCGTACATTAATATATGCAGTTATGCACATCCCAAAATATACCGTCGTACTTTAAATTCTTCAACCGATTTTAAATCAACTGTACATTATTGCATATTATTTACATACTATTAATGTCGAGTAATAATAAATTATATTCGCCACATACGTGCTAATTAAAATCGTTATTATAGATAGGCTATAAAAATATTATATTATTATTATATTAATTGACTTTTTTTCGATTGACAAACTCCGTGGAAATGATTAGAAGCACATATAATGCTGCGGTAATTGACGAATATTGAATTGTACTGGATTAACTGCGTGCTTAATGCTTTGTGCCAATCAATGCGGTACCCTATACGCTCCTACCGAGGGTATTAATTAAACTGACATTTTCGATAACTATGAGGAATGATCACTGTTACCAGACAAGTATCGACAGCGCCGTGCAATTTAATGTTGCGTGTCACAAGCGAGAGTTGAATCATTGGTAATCCTCATCATTAGTACCGGAGGCTTGTGCACAATTACGAAAACGGATGATACCATTGGCATGGTTTCGAGCATTTCCATTCGTTAAGCCCCCACGTAGGTTGCATTAAATTGCTCGTATTGTACTAAATGGATTTCGCTATCGGAATGATCGAATCAAGTTGAAAAACGATCTGTAATATATATGTAGATATATTCGATTATATGTATATTACTAATTTGTATGTTAACAAGTTGTTGAGAAGCCGATCTACTTTATCACAGAAATATCTGTGATTTTTATTCAAATTATAATATTTTTTATTGCAAAAAAGCACGAAACAAAATCTAAACATTTAGAGTTTAACTTTTATATTCTATTCGGACATAAGAATTGTAATAAGGTTGTGAAATATATACATTCAAAATATAAAATGTATATGTTATATATAATAAAAATATATTTTCATTCATATATTTCCGTGAATAATGAGAAATATGATAGAAGTGATATGATCCATATATTGAGATGCAGTAAATTTTATTAACTTGATTATTAGGTACGTCAATCATAAGAGAGAGAGAGAAAAAAAAGCGTTAGAAAAAACGTTGATGGGATGGTAATGAGATACGTTCATAATTCCATGCCTCGCGTACTTTTGCTTAATTAACCGGTTTAATGAGGCAGTCTCGATTTTCATTCCCGCTGAATGCGGGATGCATCTCCGGCACGGCGTGGCATTTTATCGATCAAAAATCGGTTTTTCGGAGCCAACTCGACGACGATGTATATTCCGCGCGCAGCAATTTAAGTACCTGATAGACCGGCGAACCACATCGGGACCAATTACACTCGAACCCGATGATCGATACGCGAGTAATTGTTCCCGAGCTAATGCAATGTCAACACGCGGGACGAACAAATGCATACCCTCCGAGCGACCAACAACCGTCAACGCTTCCATCAGCGAGAGCGGACGGTGTGACCGCGCTTAGTCGCGTTTAACGCGTTGTCGCCCCTCGAAAAGAGAGTAGTTTGGTATATAGGTATATGCATAAGATTCGCATTTGCATCGCGTATCAGGTAGGCTTTTATCGCGCGTCATTCGAGAGCCGACAAATGCGATCGACTATATTTTATTCAACGGCACCTGCGTGTTTGCCTGTGCGTAGCGAATTGTTGTATATAGCGGCGTTGATAAATATATACAAAAAAATGTTCCATTAATTTGGCGTACGCAAGTCATTCAGCGGGATAAATGATTTTCGACGATGCAAAGTAAAATGTACCTACTCTTGACAGTCATAAAACAATCGACAATCAATAGGGTAAAGTTACAGTCATTTTACTGTTTATGATTTCACATTGCGTCTAATAATAGCTTGTTACGAGTGAAGCGTAATTGATGACCAATATATCAGTAATAATTAATGGGATGGATGAATGGCTACAAGGTGTGTAATGAATTTGTTTTGTAATTTCATCCTACTCAGCTGTAATTTATCACGTATTACACAGTCAAGTATATCTCATTGCAAAATTTCTTTGTAATAATATTTCAAATATCCGTGAATGATCAGAATATATCGGATTAAAAATTCGAATTGCAATTAAAATAAATTCTATCGCGATATTAAAATTTATCTGTACTTTCTGAAATCGCATTATTTCGATCTCTATGGAGATAAAATTACACATTATATAAAATATTAAAAATATGGAAATAAAATTGCACATTAAAGATTAAAGATGCAAATCACAGTGAAATTTGCCCCGATATGAGAAAATGTATATTCTGTTTTGAGAATTGAGGATAAAATGTCTGGAGGATATGTAACCTACAGAAGATGTGCTTGTACGTGTCTCTTTGCAAACGCGGGTGGATTTCTTGGCTGCGCCAAAAATGTACGTGAGGAAGCGACTTGCGTCGCATAACAGCCACGTATACGTGACCTGCAATTGGCCGGTAGAAAAATGGCACTGTCATATGGAGCAGCTGATCGTATTACAGGAACATTCTTTACGACTATAATTCTAGGGGGTGAAGATACCTAACTTTTTAAAATACTATTCATCCATTATGTTTGAAGACGCGCTATTCGAAATTGAAATTCGCGTGCCAGAAACGCGAAGAAAAATGAGTACATATCAGTGATGTATATAGTTTTGCGTCACGTAATGAAAATGAGTATATATTTCATCATATTTAATTAATACATGAATGCAAAGTATTTTTTATCAAGAATTAACATCATTATTAAATAAAACATGGCATATTGCTAAAAAAATGTCCTTTAAAAAATTCTAATTAAATTATAAATAAAGTAAAAAAGATATAATAAAAGAAAAAAATATCTTCTCTGTGTAGAGAAAGAATAAAAGAAACTTGGAAACCTTCCTTTAAAAAAATTCTTTCTAAAGAATAAAAACTCTATAAATATAGACAAATGCTATTATTAAGCGTATAGCGAAAATCATCAATCATTTGCCGCATTTGTATGAATTACTAATGAAAATAAAAGATGTTTGCATGAAAGTTTTCGTCTTATTTTCGCAAATGTATCTCATCCCACTGTATATATATTCTTCAAATAAAGCGCCGAGCAGAAAAGGTGTGACAATCAATTTATTCAAGCAACCCTTCCCCTTTCCCTACTCTAATTACGATGATTATGCCGACGGGAGTTCTGTTTGTCATTGAGGATCCATCGTGTTCGCGATGGCGGTCGACGATAATTAATTCATAATCTCGAATCTCCCGAGAAGTTGGCAGAGACAATCGAAGAACGAGAAGCGGGGAAGATTGTCAACCTCAATTCTTCCCGGTGTGCAGACCGTTTCTGTCTTCGTCATCTACAGTGATAAAGTGCGAGTACTGCGGACAAGTCTTTCCTGGACGCTCGCGTTTACCGTTGATTTATGACGCTGGATACCGCCAGCATATTCATATTATCTTCTCAGTGCTAATATCCATAAGTTCTCTTTGACCTCGCGTGGTGACTCTTGGCAAGAATGCGGATGCTATGATAAATAGATGGCATAATAATCGGCATAAATAATCGCCTTGCAATCGGTAATGAAACTGCATGAAAATAGCTTTTTCTTAAAAATCGAATCAATTTTATTTCATATTAACCATTCGAGTCACTTTGATGGCTCTAGGACTCTAGGAAGCCAAAAAATGTTATTATAATAGGTATTTTTATCTCTTATGTGTTCAATATTTTTTATAATTTATACGAGTGCGAAAATTAATTTTTTTTTTTCGTAGAAAAAATGTCTAGACTCGCAATTTTGGCAATTAATTCATCAAGCTTTCTTCCGCGAAAACTTCAAAATAGACAGCTCTTAACGAGCTCAGCCCCGCCTATCTTTTATTTTTCGACACTAGCTAGTCTGCAGTCTCCGCCAATTTTCACCGCACGTGGTATCACGTTTTCCTTCTCATTTCTACCGTCGTGTCAAGCATACCAAAGTAAAGTGTGCTTCTCTTCAACCGCCATTTTCCGGCTTTCTAGCATTTTCTCTCCTTTCCTCGTCCTCATCATCATCCTCTCCACATCTGGCATCGCCCTTTGTCAGCCCGGCCCCCTCTCTTTGTCTATCTGCATACGTTCCTCAGGGTTTACTTATCCCACAATAGAACGGAGTGTGTTATTTATACATTCCATGCCATATGGACCCATACGTAAAGCGAGCGCAAGCGGAAAGAAGAGGGAGCAGATAGCGGACGCGCGTGCTTGACCCTTTGAAGATACAAACCTCGAGTATGTCAAACAAACATAGCCGATTGGGGTACCCGCAGTGCTACCGAACCTGTGTGAACCTGGGGGCACGACACTGTCGTGACCTCTCTCCTCTTAAAGGATGTGACAACCGTTTAGAAATCTGACGTTTAAGCGCCATGCCACGATCTCCGATCGTGCTCCTGCGGCGTTTATTATGACTGTGTTATGACTCACAATGAGAGGAAGTGACAGTGTATTGAATGAGATCACGTTCCTCTCTCTCTCTCTCTTTCTCTCTTTTTGGAGTGACACGTGGCGATTATATAACGGAGACGGAACAGACATATTCTAATTGGCCAACAAGCTGCCACGTAATATGCTTATCAATCCTGTCTCTTGCATTCACTTAAGAAAAAAAATAATATACTAATTATAAGAAACTCGCTGATGTACGAAAGTACATAGTATTATCTATACATATATATTATATTAGAAAAAACTGGAACATTTTTATTTTACTTTTTCTCAATATTAATAATAAATTAAAAAATTTTCAATATTTTATATAAATCTTTCGTGTATTATATTTTCGTGCAATATTGTCTTATTGTTAGATACGAAAAGCGTATGAGAAACCTTCAGAGAAAATGACGGTGATAATATATTTCTCTCGCGTTATATGTATATCAAGATGTATATACTATATGCGTTACTATATAATAAATAAAAAAAAATTTTCTAATAATAGAAATTTAAAGAAAAATAATGTATTAAAGTAGTTTTATTCACTTGATTATTTTTTAATTGCACTTATTTTGTGCTTGCATTCAGTAATTTAATTTGAATAATGAGCACATAAATAAAAAATATAATATATGCATAATGCTTCTTTTTTTATTTATTTTAAACATTTTTTTCTTTTATTTTGTTATTAGTTAAACTGTCATATTTATAGCTCACGATATTCTAAAGCCCTTTGTACTCTGTGCTTATTTTTGTTATATTCGTCTTTTATGAGAAAGCAACCCGTGGGAAAACAGCATCGTTCGAGAGGTAAGCAGTTAGCTTTTCCTCACGCTTTTCAGCATGGAAGCGAGGATTTTTGATGCGAATATTTGCCAACAGTGTATCTTCTCTCTTTCCTTCAAATCGTAATCTTAGATCAGCTCATCCCTTCCTTTATTTCGTCTCTTCGCGGCTCAGAGATATTTCGTCTGTATTTTCACACCTTCGGCTTAGTGCAAATGTTACTTTTCCGATCTGGCTTAACGATTTCTCGTGCAACCTAAATCTCATTTATTCTTAAATGTCACTGTACATTTATTTTTGTCGTATAATTCTTTCTGTATTATCTTTACACTTATATTTTTATAACCCTATAATAATATGCATATGTTTTATATATAAAAAAACTTAATAACGAGATAAAAAGTCGATCTTTATTTTATAACTATATATAAAGAGAGTTTCACTATAATAGAGTTTTTCATTTGAACGAAAAAGATGATAAGACTAATTCATGAATCCCGCAAGTACCGTTTCACGTAAGTGGAAACCGAGCTCCGGAAAGGAAAGTTGAATCTTACGCGGCTTATGCTTTTTTTTTACAAAAAAATGCTGACTTTTTGCAACTTTGTATAAAAGTAACGAAAGTATAAGAAATAATGGACGTTAAAAACCTAAATACTTACGAACAGTATTCCTCGACATTCGCGTAAGATTATATCGATTAATGCATGTGATCACAAAAGTAGAAGGCTTTAAAAAAATCACATTTCCGTTTTTATATGTGTAAGAATACACGCGCATTCAACCATATACAAAGGGTCGAACTTATTTCTCTTTTATATTTTAGTATTCATATTCTACGCTCATCAATTAGAATAATTTTTCGAAACGAAAAATATTCCTGATGTAACTTCGTTAGTTTTTACTGACGAGATATCGAGATATTTTCAGGAATAACCAAGCGCTGGGAGAAAAAAAACCGTAACATAAAAAATTATAAATTGAATAATTTAAAATAATTTTTATAGCTAAGGATAAAAAATGTATTTAATCCGTGTTATATTATAATTACAAATAAAAAACGTCATTATTCGATATTTAAGATTCATAATTTCTCGCTGAAATATTCTAAGTATTTCATAAATTATATTTCACTATTCATCGTTACATTCTCAAGTAATGAAATAAAGTTGTAACTATAAAAATATAATAAATTAAATTTTATTGACATGTAATAAATTAAGTAAATATAAATAATATATTTAATTAATATTTATATATATAATATATGAATTAATAAAAATATATTTGAATATTAAGCTTTTTCTCTGTTAATTAATTTAATAAACAGTTATCCTTGTTGATTCTCCATTAACAATTTCACTATATTTTTTTATTCATATAACATTGATGTTAAATACGAAGAATTTATTAATTCACCTCCTTCTTTATGTATAAATTTATCTTAAAATAAAAAAAACTGAGCAAGTTATTTCAAGTAAAATATTCTCTTCACTAATTAGCGATTTTAATAAATTATATATTGTACCGAGCTAAATATGATTCACTAAAAGAGCTGCAGTTTCTCTCATTTTGAATAATATTCATTGTGTTATTATTATTACTCTTATTATATTATATTCTTTCTCGATTCAAGTACCCGCGTTGCATCTCGGAAAAAATGAACAAAATACATAATGGGCCGAGGATCATAGAGGGAATATAACTCGAGAAGACAAATATCTTAGCTCTCGTTGCTCGCCTGAGAATGCGACCAGACAATATGTTCACGACGAACGACTTCTTTATTTACGATAGCTCCCCATTACTATGTCGAATACTACGCCTGGAAGATAAATATGGGGTTGGAACGAGAAAATTCGACGAAAACTATTGCGCGCATAGATCTTAGGGAAGCAAACGGACGGGGCGCAGTGAGAATATCGGCATTCTTTACCGCTTTGCAAAATGAAAGGCTACTCGGAGTCCCAATTGACGTGCTGCGACTATAAATAGAGAACTTCATTGTTTATTCCGTGCCAACAAATCGAGCAAGAAAATTTCTCTCGGTAGAAAAGAAAGAACCCACAGGCCGCGGTGGCGGAGATGTGTATGTACATATGTGTATATGAGGGTGCAACGAGATGACCGGAGTCGGAGTGGGTGGTTGTTACGAAAGGACGATTTCTCTTCCTGCACGACGTATCGCACTTTGCCACGCCCCTATACGAGATCTATTTCTATATTGGAAAAAAGTACTCTCGGAATAGAGAATGGAGACGAAAGAGCGAGCGTAGAGGGTAGAGGGAAAGTTGAGACTGCAGAAAGTAGGTGGACAGAGGGTGGTGGGTTACGGCGACTGTGCGCGTGAGGGAGGAAACGAGCGGCGAAACGAACGAAAGGGGGAAAAGAACGGGTGCCGTGTTTACGAAAGGGCATGTAGCGCGTTCTTCCCTTTTTTTTTTAGCCCCGCGCCGCGATTTTTCCAATCCTGCCGTACTCAACTTTCTGCCGAGGATTTTCGGGGATTTTGTTCGCGGCCGGAAACAGAAGGGGAGACGATCCGTTAAATCGAATTCGGCTAATGTGCGGCGATTCCCCTTCAGAAAACATTCTGGTTCTACGTTGTGGAAGAATTAGCCGTATCTGCAATATACTTCCTTACACAATGCGATTTTCAGCCAAACAATCTCGAACTCTTTTAGTACATTATCCAAAATTCTTCTCATTTCATTCTTTCTTTATCTCTTTCTCCTCCTTTCTATTCCTTATAAACAAGAACTTATTGATGATTCGAAAATATGTTTTTATAAAACGATGGCTAAATAATTAATAACACTCATATTGCAAAAAATATACAGATCAATATATCAGTTCGTCAATATTCTATATTTTTTTTCATTTGTATTTTGTGTTTTGGAGTTTACTTTTTACTTGATTACAATTTTGACTGAATAATGTTTTTTCATATCTCTTTAACATACATTTACAACTATAGAGATTTTTCAATTAAGCCATCAATTTAAAACTAGATTAAGATATAAAATTAGATGTAAATAAAAATTAAAAATTTGTTATTTATCAATTTACATTCTTCGAATCTGATTCAAAGATTTTTTAGATTAACAGTAGTTTATATTTTTGCCGAGATTATTCATGCTCTATGTATAAAAATATTTATTTCCTGACAATTAAAAGAATTAAGAAAATAAATTGAAAGAAGTGAACATGTTTGATTTAAACATATGTAATTAATAAATAATTTTCTATTTCTATTCATTCGTTGATTCATACCAAAACAAGTTTGACAAGTTAAGCGAAAACAAAATGAGTTGAATATGAATAAAAAGAGGCGAGGATTTTAAATCCACCAATGAAACTAGTTTGGAGATTACGCGACATTTTGTCCCTTCCGTTTCATATCCCATATCTTTGAATGTTTTTTCAACGTCAATCAGAACTTTTCAAATACAGATTCAACCGACAGTTGTTGAAAAGAAACCGGTTTCTTGTAAAAACAGGTTGAAAATACAGAATAAAGCTTTTTTCTTGAAAGCTTCATTTTCGAGAAAAGCAATTTTAAAAGTTGATCCCGTATATATTAACTTGGTCCTATACCTATCGAATTTCGATACCATAATTTTAGTTTGCGCAGTGTATTACTGTATATCGTAAAATATTTTAGTGTTATGCTTTCGTTATTATACATTGCGATTAAAGTCGATTCTCTATTCATTTAAGATAATATTAAAATCGATTGTATTGGAAATATGAGCCTTGTTTTTGCAGAAAATAAATTTCTTGATACTCAAGGAAAATTAGGGAGATTTAGAATTGTATATTCCAAACGCATAATTTATCATGTAAGACAACAAAAGCAATATAATTCCTAAAATAATTTCTAAATAATTCTTAAAATAAATAAACACAATTGATTAATTAATATTATATAAGTTAAATATATCTTTGATATATGTATAAGTTATATATAAAAATTGTAAACACAAATATATCAAATTTGTGATATGTAACTTCAAGCTGAATTAAATTTATATGAATCCCACATCAATATTAAAAAAGTAATTCTCGCAAAAGTAAATTTGAGAATAAAACTTATACATATATTGCTTATTTATCTTACTCTCGACAGAACTTCGACTTACACCATTCTGTCTTCATAAAAAGATAAAGTAAGAAAATATAAATATCCTAATGCCAACTGTAAAATTAATGATGACATTACGTCTACATCGAATAAGATTTCTAAAGATCACAAAACTTTCATGAGCCACATTTCTCTGTAGAAAGAAGTCAGATAACCGGAATATTTTCGGCAGCGATAAACAACCATTCGTCTATTCCAACCAGAGATCGCCTTCGTTTCTTTCACGAATCGTTTCTCGGTCCTGCATCTTTGCCGTTTCTGCCTTTCGTGCTCTACAAGAGAGACGGGTATACGGGTAATACGGAACGACGATCTGACGAATGTCCCGGGGCAAAAACCCCTTGCCGATCCGGGGGTACGTCGCAATCCTTCCTGGAAGAATATTAAGCACGCCGCGGCGCTTCCTCGACGCTGGCGTTTTTTCAAATTTTCCTTCCTCGATCGATCGGGGCAGGTTGCCTCCACCGTTACGCCGGAATCTACACTGTCGTCTATCACCGGCGAGAACGAGGGAAAGATATATTAGATAGGTAGATAAATCCTTAATACGGCTTACGGCAAATGGCTCATGAGACAACCAAAATAGCGAGGAATACGAGCGATACCGCGTTATAAGCTGCAAACTTTAGTAAAGCGCGTTGTACTGTCATGTATAATATCCCTTCATCGTGTTGTTTGCGACATGAGCAACCGATCAATGGTGATAAACTTTTTTTTTTCGAGATTATTCTCTAATATATGGATAGAGCTTTTTTTCTCTTTCTTTCACGTTTGCTTTTAAAATTTTGTTACATTATTTGTTCCTAACTGTATCTCTCTTCAGAATATTTTTTTTAGCAATATTTATTTCGATCAGCTTTTAAAGTATAGATTTTATATGGTTAAAAAGATTTTATAGAATTACAGTTCTCAATCTTACAATTTTTGAAAAAATTAATAATTAAAATGTCAAACAATTTTTATTTTTTTAAACAAAAATAAAAATATTATTAATAATAAAAAAACATAAAAATTACATATGTATTATACAACAAAAGTAAAGATTACGCATGTTGGTATTACAATTAAAAGTCGTTAATATTCCTGTTTCATTTTTTCCTTGCAACCATCATAAATATTAATGTTCATATAATATTCATATATATTCCTTTTAATTTGATTAATCTATGGGTGGGCGCGTTCTCATCCGCACGTATGACCTAAATGGGCGGGTAGAGTAAATTTCCATTTTAAAAATAAAGGATTCCAAGTAAAAAATTTACAAAATATTTTAATGAGAGATGCTATTTCTCTCCTTTACTGTAGTATTCTTAATATTAAAAAAAATCTAATTACCAGTAAATATATATATATATATATATGTAAGAAAAATAAAATAAAATAAGTTGTCTACTGTGATATAATACAATAAAATAATTCAGAATTAAGATCATGTTCCTAAGAAAAGAGAGGAATTCATAGATAATGAAAAATCACTGTCTGTGTTAATTACAACAGATCAAATCGAAGAAATAAGAGCAATCGTGAAATATGAACCATGAAAAACATTGTCTTTTCGTGTAGAGATCTAAAGGAGTAAGAAGATCATGATACGAAAGAGAAGATTGACAATTTCCTCGTGCTTAAAATCCTTGCCTTTGTTCGAGAAAACTCGAGGAAAAGCTAAATTGCTGGCAAGCGATGAAAATTTCCTATCAAATATATATGTATATATTTTCGCGTGGATAACGATTTGGCCGAAGGTAAATTCTTTTCTCTGATCGTTTAAAGCTGATGATGTCGCGATCGACATATTATATCCCGGCATAGAATACACACAGAAATATGATGGTGGTGATTGATGGCGATCACTGAAATGATTGAGAGAGATCATGTACTTTTTTTATGCGCGATATGATTCACGGCGACGCAATCCACATTGAAAAGCTTCCTATATTGACGACATCTACATTGAAATATGTATTTCCGCGGGCAATAGATTTGACATGAAAAATTTTTAATGTATACTGAATGTCAACGTTTTTACAATTTGGCAGTCTCAACCTTTGGTCTCTAAAAGTATCATTTTCTTTACTGAAAGAAAATTATCTTTGATTATATGACAAAAAATTTTCGTCCTATTTGTAATACAAAATCAATTAAGAAAAGTGCTATTCATTATTACCAATTATAGTACATGTAATGAAAGTATACACAGACCGACACAGACATATTTAATCATGATAAAATATAAAATTGCCAATTAGCAACCATATAGTATAATATTGTATTCTATTCTTTATTTCGACTAAAAAATTGTTTACATCTTTTTTAATTATAAATTGCTGCACATGTTTTTTCGTCGCGCGATAATAATAAGAGAAAACCGTTGTGTTGTATGTATCAAAAAATGTGTAATGACAAAACAATACTTTCTCTATAATATATTTCTTTTATAAAACGAAAAATTATTTAAAAAAAAATAAACGTAATTAAAATTTTATAATACATAGAAATGGTGGATCCATTCATTTTCTTTTCAGCGCTATACTTAATAATTAGTAAACGATTAAAATATCTTCGTGACTTTACTCCTTAAAGAGTTGCGCAACTTTTCGTACGCGCATTGTTCGCGCGCATGAAACTTCTACTGTAAACATTCTTTTCGAGCAGCTACTACACTCAATATCTTCGAGAGATTACAGTTTAGGTCAGACGTTTGCTCTTTATCGAGTCGGAAAACTCCGTTATAAAGAAGTATAACTAACAAATAAGTTTCGTGTTCCGCATTTTGAAATATCCACAACACCTTCGCGAATTTAACAATTACATTTAACAGATAATATTAATTAATTACCACTTCTCTCGAACAAGAACAGAGCATGCCGTAAAAAGATTCTTAAAGTAAATCAATAATCTAAGTTTGATAGATAGTGACAGATATAATAGTCACGTATCTCCTTACTTTGAGTTTCTATCTGGGGATATAATAACATATAGCTTCGCGATATCATAACAGATAATAAAGAAAAAAACAAAAAAAAAACAAAGAGAATAAGAGAGAAAGAGGAAGAGGAAGAGAGAGAAATGGACCGCGAGCTTTATGAATATATCATGAGGTCATGACATTTCCCGAATCGTCCACGTAGTTCGTCCAAAATCTGCATATAACTTTCTGGCATAGCACGGAGACATTGAAAGATGATTACTGTGACTCGGACGGGAAAAGCCGTCAACAGTGCACTACGCTGGTGGAGGAAATTGAAAAGTTCCAACTGAAATTGTACGCCCAGGCATACGGATCAAAGACGCGATATGCGAATCGATTCTCCCGCGCGCGACCGTAAATCGATTCTTCCCAACACATACAATCCCGCTGGACAATCAACGGATGGAAGTGAGCGTTCTTCCAGTGTCGCGTTTCAGACGCAGCTATGACAACAGCATCCTTATGATATGTGTTAAATAAAATACCATGGTTATCGCCCTACAGTTCGAAGAAAAGCTGAGCTTTGTTTTTAAATATGTTTCGCGATATTTGTACACTTCGAATCTGCGTTATTCGATATTTCGAAGAGATATCAAAGATATACTGTTCGATCAAATATTACGGTTATCTAAAAATTATACTTATTGAGCAGCGATTTTGAAGAGAAGAGATTTTCTATATATTCCGCTGACTAATCATCGTAATAAGTCACGATCCTAATATTTCTAATGGCTCAATGGTTCGTAACCGCTATCAAAAAGACAATATGTTTGTGCGATTAGTTTGTAAGTTTGAAAAATTTCTGAATAATAAGTATGTATGTTGGATTCCGAGAAATTTGCTTCAGAAATTTTTAGATGAGAGCTAGCTGAGTTCACAACTAGAGGAAACTTATTGCACTCAATAAATTATATTTAGCAAAAATATTCGTTATGTAAATTCATAAATTCATGTATAAAATTCATACAAACCATAAAATATAATAATTATTTTAATTAATATAAATTATCAGTTTTTATAATGTTTAATATATTTTTACGTTTCACACAGCTCATTTATAATATTTTACATTCAAACAACTTCATATAATATCAAGCGTGTCCTATAATAACGTATAATAGTAATTTATGAAGCAATACATCCATTGAAAATACACTCGAAAAGTGGCCTGATTAGTAACGGTCTGTTTAATCGCCCTTCTCCTCGTATAATATCATACATACATCAGTATGCTTAAATTGGTATGAAATATTGAATCTTTGTCCAAATGGCTCTAAAGGGCCGATATGATTTATAATTAATATTGATGAGATCCAGGTTATTTGCAATTCCGCCACATTAGAGTATTTTCCGCGTCAAAGGTGTGAGATTAAAATTACACATTATCGTGTGATCGCGCACTAATTAACCGCGTATATCTCGCGCTACCAAGCAATAACGACAATAATTGGTTCGGTTATAAGCCGATTACCGCAATACACGCAAATATCGCGTATTCTTTTTATTATGATACCAAAAAATTACGAGTGGTCGTTCGACTAAGGATATTACAGCGCATTTCTTTTTATTTCATGGCGCACTGCCAACGCTACTAGATAAAAATATTAAGTGCCTTTACATTAATAGAATTATTTTATAAGGAACACGTCCTCTCCCTTCTTCCTTATCTACATAAGTTAATGACCATAATAAATGTTGCAAGAAAAGTTTAATATTCCTTATAAGAATTGTGTAAATACAGAATTTTTTTTAAAATTAATACTTTAAAATTATTTTTTTTATAAATCTTAAGGTATATTATTTTACTTTAAGGTATTTTATTTTAATACATAAGAAATCTAAAAATTTATTCAAGAGATTTATAAAAAGATGAAAACTCTTCATTGATATATTTAGGAACACATTGAAGCTATTACATATAGATCGTCAAAAGCGTCATTGAACCGTTTTGCAGATAGCTTGATTAAAGCGCTTGTACCTTATCCATGTGTATCAACATCATTATCACATGATACCTCAGAGACTGAAACCATGCAACACGCGTGAAATTACTTGCATCAACTCCATAACTTATAATGACTAATAATGAACAACAAATAATATTCTGACAATCCTTAAATAGTTTCTAATTATTTATATTCATACCTATTTGTAAATATTTAAAAAATCTACTTGATCATAAATACTTCAATAATTTTAAATTTATCGTTAAAATTAGTTATTATTAATTCACTTAAACTATTCCTAGAAATTTATCAAGTTTACTGATATAATCTCACAAACATATATTCAGAATGTTTGAAATTCTACTTGTCAACAATTATCAATTTGCCACATACGATGATATCGCCTTAACACATCCTTCCTATAGATAAGCGAGACACAAAGGGACTATGAACACGACCTGCGACAACTCACACCCTTATGTAATCCTGTCGAAGGGTGCGAACAACCCGAATGGAAAGATATATTGCGATTATTAGGGCTCAGAATAAACAGTAGTATATATTATACAACACAAAATAAAACGAAACATAATCTTGATTTTTTAAAGTATCTTGTCTACACTTTTTATCTTATTTATAAACTATATAACATTCATATTCTAAAATTATAAATAAATCTTTATATTATAAAAAAACTGTGTGTGTGTGTGTGTGTAGAAATATAATTCGTAAACAGTACGAGATTCTAAAAATATGATGCTCTAAAAGACAGTGTCTTGATATTCTGGAATTATTTTTCTGGGAGAGAATACAACATAATACAAGATAATTTTTCGGAGTTTCGCAGACAACCTAAGAATAGCACATAATGTCCTACATACTGAAATAAATCTTATTGGCTAAAGTCTTTCTATTTCTGTTTTCTCCATGAGATATAATTAAAACTTTAAGGAAGAATGTAAGCAATTCTGTGAAATTGTAAACAAATTTCTGAAAATTTTATTTGTTCACTTGTATCTTTTTCTTTTATGTCGTCACTTTATCACGTTTTCTTTTCCGCGCTATTGAAAAATAATATACTGCACCTCAGATATAGACATCTTATAAAAGTGCCAACAATTCAATGTAACCTTTCACGGCTTTAAAGTGTTGCGTACGTCGCAAAAAAAGTTTACGAGTCGTAAACTCATGCGCGGATTATACATGAGACTATAAACAATTACGCATATGCGGTAGGAATCTTTGCACTTTCAACCGCGAACTATTAGCATACTGCATTTGACGAAAGCACTTAATTGCTTCCCTCTATCCGATACGGTAAATAAATTGTACGTGGTGTAAACATGGGGTGCTCAGTGAACATTTAATCAATCTATATGGCGGCACACGCGGAAAGGATAGTAAATATAAATATATTATTTGTTAGCTATACATCTGCAAACGCTATTAAATACAATGTCGATTTCCATTAATATTGATAATGTTATTAAACAATAAGTTATGACAATTTTATATATAATAATAAATGCGTGTACGCGTACGCATACTCGTCAACAGATGAATTTAGGAGCTGATCTTTGCAGAATATTTTTGTTTAAAAGACATAAGAAATGTATCATTGAATTTCAAATTAATTAAATGCATTCAATATTTGCTTTAAAATTTCTATACATAAGTGATAGAAATTTGACATACATTTCATATTTCATGATCTACTAAGAAAATAATGTGTTATATTTATAATGTAACTCTAGAAACTCCTTTTGACCATAACAGACTTGTGCTTTAAACTCAAGTATAAGATAATATTGGTACATCAACTTGGTCGGCGAGCAACAAAGAAATACGCGACAACATGAAAAGAAGTCGGCCGACATTTGGCACACGCTGGAAATTGACTTTTCAACGGTATCATACGTTCTGTAAGAATAAATGGAATACTCGACTCATAGTTGCGCACTTTCAATATATTTCAAGCGAAACTGAAGCAAAACACAAAAACACACCCGCGCGAAAAACAAGACAGAGAAGCTCACAGATATTTTCCGGAAAATTGAACAGCGACAGTGCATCGCCATGACGTTAGTAAAGAGCTCTACAATCAGTAACAAGAGAAAAAGTCGTTGACAAGAGATAGGAGTTTGTTATGCGATGGAAATCGATTTTCGCGCGCACAAGTCTGTCATTTTCACACATGACATAACATAAAAGAATGAAAAGCTATCCACCAAGAATAAGAAAGCTTGATTTATTTTATCAAAAAGAGATGTCAGTCAATATTAAGAACAGAACTGTAACAGAACGAAACAAGTGGCAAAACGTTTAAGTAGAAGATTACTTATCGTTCGTCACTTTTTTCCTTCACTATTGCACGCTTTAAAGAAAAAGAGAGTATTGAAGCAGAAATGGCGGTATAACAATGGGTGAACATTATCTGATCATTTTCTTTATCGCTTGCTGCAACACAAAGTGTTGTATGTCACAAGGAATCTACAATATGTATACATACACAAATTTCTAATAATATTCTCTCTTCTTTCCTTTTCCTCCTTTTTCTTTACATTTGTGCAACAATAAGACATTTATATATGGAATTGTTTAACAATTGCGGATTTGCATCTCTATTTTCTTGCACATGCATATATAATGCTTAAAAAGAAAAAAATTCGCCTCGTAATCTCCGCGACAAAAATACGCGACAACGCAGGATAGAATAAAATTTGCCATTCACGGCAAGTTCACCACGCCTTGTACGAAATGCGACCGCGCGAGAAACACGAAAGTAAGCTAGTAGATATTCTCCGAAAAATCCAGCAACGACCATTTGGGACCGCAGGGCAAAAGTGAAGGCGAATAATTAGTTTTACCCACGAAGGGAATAAAACGGAAGAGATCGACATCGAAATTGCCTGCAGGCACCGCCGAGATCCGTGAACTCCCAGGTGTTCCTTCTCAGCCGCCTCGAATGGTATCGAATATGTATGACGCCATGGGTGGGTGGAAAACTGGCCTAATCTTATCACCAACGCTCTCTCTACGTTCGACTTTATAGCGCCTCGTCTCCTCTCGGCCATACGAATGTCAGAAATAGAGTTCCTTTAAGACCAACTTCTTTCGCGCGCTTAATGGAAACTTGGTCCCATGGGCAAAGGTCCTCCCAAATTCCGTTTATATGAGTTTATATTAGTTTCATGACATAAATTTACTATTTTATAAGCTTATACATAATTGAAGTATGAAACTATTGATCGGTAGATGTTGGAGAAGCTAAAAATAATCAAAGTTACCATAACCACTAATTGAAACATTCTAGATTTTTATGACAATATGTGTCTTTAATTAATTCTTAAGGATTTAAATCTGAAAAACACCGAGACATTCTAGAAAAATAAAAAATAAAATCTGTTTAAATCTTTAAAAATTTAAGTAGATAATTCGATTTTTTATTTTTTATTTTCTAATCTCGATTGTGCTTTAACAGAATTTTTATTCAAAATTATTAAGATACCTATCTAACAATGCAACATGGAAAGTTGTCTCCAATCAAACTTTTGTCGACCACTCACTTAGAAATATATATAGTCTATAGGGACTAAATGAATAGTATATTCCGACATAGTAGAGTCAATTCCCTCGACTCGCAAACTATCGCGGAGGTGTACATTTGCGCGTAGAACGGAAATCCCGGTTGATTTATGTTTCTCATCGAGCAACGCGCACAGTGAGCGGATCCTTCTTATTAAGTTCGTTCTGCTCGTTTTGAGCTTAGTAGAATTCATAATACGCGAGCATACACGAAGATGCTAAAGCAGCTTTGCTCTTCGATCAATCGGATATTACTCGCTATACTGGCACTATATTACGCAATTTCATGATTCTGTCGCGACAAAACGAAGACGATTTTCTAATCTAGCGAGATTTATTATCCTGGTAGTCTTCTCATACTCGCGCGAAGATATCATATGAGAAAATGTGTTTTTCTTTTGTACGAAATTAGCACAAAAGGATATTCTTACAAAATATATTTCATATATATAATGCATATATATTTATACAAACATTATTCTACATAATAAATTACTCTACACATATAGGCAGATAATATAAATCATGATTAGCATGTGAATTAAAAAATTTGACACACCATCAGCTTTATTACTTTAAAAAAATATTTTTTCAATGATATCCGATAATCAATAATTATCTTATCGATTAATTCTGAGGAAGATTATATTTTTATTTTCTCACTACGAGCGAGAAAAATAAATCAGAATAATCAATTACGTCTCATTCGACGCAAAATAACTTGACGTTGCCCCAGGCAAAGGCGTGGATTAACGCCTTTCCATCCGATAGGGTTCTTCTACTCTTAACAGAAATCTATTTCTTCGAGGATTGTCGCTATTCCGTATCCATACGGACGTCTCACGTGGACGTAAAGACATGTACACATCGGAAAGTGAGAAGCGATAAACCACAGAATATAAGCAACTCAATTAAAAAGTTGTTTTGATTAAATTATTTTAATAGATAATTAAAGTATCTTATAAACCTATAAATTTAATTTTTTGAATTTTATTTAATAAATTAATGTTTAATAAATAAAATTATTTGTTTGTCGCTCATATAAAGCAACACAGACAGAACATATGTGTACCTGCACAACGTATAGAACAGATAATATAAGACACACACATATATAACAACACAAAATATATAATACAAAAATAAATTGAACTCCGATGTGCGTGTAGCCTAAACGCGCGCACGTGGAAAAGAATGAAGTATAGGAAAGAGTATTGCCCCAACCGGACGGAGATTTCCAGATCAGATGGATATAGTGGATTTTCCTCAGCCCGTGAAAATCGCCCGGGGAAATTCGGGAAATCCTTTCCTCGTCCGACAAATTGCGCCGCGCCACTGTTTGGAAAACCAGGCGGCCGCGCACGACGGCTTTCGCCCTCCGTCGATCCGGCCACATGTGCCAACATTCGATTCCTCGGGAATACGCGGCCCTGGTTTTAATTAATCAAACGGGAAAGACAGACTCTCTCTCTTCCGGCTTGCCGGTCCACTACTACCACTATCGCGATCGCGCCGTCTTTTTGTTCGTATAATCGTTACCAGGATTCTGGGATCCATTTATACGATATATATTCATTCCGTCGCATACATTCACACCGGAGCCGCGAGAGATGTATCCTCGGATTGGAAGGGGTAGAATAAAAAATGGAAATCGAACCCCTGGTATCACACAATAAGAGAAAAAGGAAAAAAAAAGAAAAAAAAACAATCGCTTCTCTCTCGCGCCGAAGTCCCATTCATTGATCACCTTTCGACACCCTTCCGTGTTACATGTAAATATCGAATGAAGCCAGAAATTAATTGCTCGAGCGATTTTACTTGGATATCCGTTGTGAGTTGAAATTTAATTGGATTATCTATAAAGATTAACCGGCGTATCAGTTCATCGTAGATCGACCAAGCGCGTATTCTGAAATTGCTGGTGCGAAATTATAGCTCGCGAATTATACAAAGCGTGAAATGTGTTTATATACGACTCTGGGAATAATTAGGTGAAATCGTAGACAACCGTAATATGTCAATAGCCGAAAAGAGGCATATCTCTGTATAATTTTACGCTTGTTGCTCGTTATGGAAAGGGGCCATTTACGAATGAACCGTTCGTATAGCTATAGATTCATAATATATATTAATATATTACTCAATAAGATACATTATGTTCGCGGATATAGAACATGATAAACGTCAAATAATTTCACAAAATTTTATAAAAATGACTAACGATGGCAATATGGTGCAAAACGTTTTAGAATTTGCATATTTTAAAAAAATATTTGCTAAATCTTATACGTATATATAGCCATTAATGCCTGGTACGCATTATGAGATTTAAAAGAGTAGACAAATATTATTTTGAACTATTTTTCACTTCTATTTTATGCGCTTGCCGATAAGGCTGCATAAAACTTCCTCTAGTCACCGAGAGATTAAAAAAAAAACCGCTACCATATATCACGAATATTAACGTTAAGTCAGGTACAGGATTTATTGCTTCTATATCCATAGAATCGTGTATATTTTCGATTAACTTTACTGCGAGTCATGTGTGCAATATATGTGTATTTAAAAAATGTGCATTCTTTTATCTTAAAGTTCACAAGTTTCTTTTTGCGATACTGCATGTACTTTTCCATTTTATTATTTCGAAGAAAATTTCACATGTTTCTTATATATATTTTACATGATTTTTTTCTGTATATACACATTATAAATATTGTATAATATTTATTTTGTGTGTGAATAAATTTTATACTATATTATTATATTTCTGTCCGTCGTCGGTATAAAATTTATCGATAAGACCGAGTGCAAATCAATACTATGAAAAGTCGTGAGACGTGACATAAATTAGAATCATGTCCTATATATGCATACGAAAAGAATCGCAGAAAGAAGCCAGTGCATACTGCATACATGGAGCTCGTTTGCAAGTAAAATCGTTTATCAAACTTACTAAACGAAGCGAATCCGTCGCAAAGATGAATCTCGTATTCAAGATCGCCGTAAAGTCTTCCGCGAATCAACTGCGCGTATTAATGCGAGGAAACTAATTTATTCTGAACACGCGAGAGAGTCGCGCAACGTGTGTCTAAGATTAACACGTGTTCCGCACCAAACTGACACACATTAGCCGAGAAATTCTTCAGCATATATACTACTACTATTCGTAAATGTCGAGAAACTCGTGACAGTCGTGTTCAATGAATTCTAAAATGGGAATCGACCCTTATACGCGTCAGAAAAAATGCAAACGATGATAAACAGCGATACATAATGAGCACGCGAGCACAACGTTATGCTGGAACGTTTCAACGTAACATATATTCGCAAACGATTTGTGTCGACGCACGGAACCGAAACGCGCACCAATAATAATAACCTAATTACGCGCTCCGTCGTCTCGATATTGTGAAACCTCGTGACGGGACATAAATTCACGTTCAAATATAGTCGAATGGAAATCGCGCGTATCCGGATTCCCGCAAATAATTTCACCGCGTTAACGAGCAGCTCAAAAACAGTGCCGATGCGACCGTGCAAATTCTACACGCGTGATGCAGATAATATTGCATAGATAATATTGATAAATATGCAAATTAGGAAGAAACGAATAATCTGTAATTTTAGAATATCAATATCGCGCAGTGTAAAAAATAATATATCATTAAACTCCATTTCGCTGTGTAAAAATATCAATGTATAAAAAGTATACTACTGAATTTAAGTACTCGTTTTTTGTATTTAATACAAAAGATATCGTAAAGAGATGCTTCTAAGATATCAGTCGAAAAATAAAAATATCAATACTAACAATAAGATGTAATGAAACATAAATATCGATATTTCAATACTGTCACCAGCGTCGTTAGTATTCTATGTGACGAAAACGTGGGAGAGCACACGACGTCGAAAAGTAAGGGCGTTCACAACCTTTGGTGACCCCCGTGGTGCATCCGTTACAAAGGGACAATAAAATATCAGATAACGAAATCTGAGACGAGCAAACGGATCGGTGGGAAATGAAGCAAGAGGAAGGGCTCCATGTACAATTGTGTCGTTATCGTGTTTGTTGAACTACGCGCATGTATACACCTTATATCAATAGAGCATGTATGTTAGGATAGAATAATTTTTATTTTATAATAGATAATTATAATTCGCATTATTTTCTTTTTATAGTACGACATCTGAAAATATGATAAGTTTTATACGATTTTTTATTCAAGCGATATGAATCGTTTCAAAGTGCGATTAAATCCGATTTTGATAAGCAGATATTTCAAGCAGATATTCGAAACATATTTCGATCCTAATTGAGCTCATCGTTAAAATTGAAATATTTAACAAATAAATAATAGAAATGCTGGATATTTGTTCTCTTCGTATATATAGATATATTCGTATAGATTTGCAAATACAATGTCAATAATATGTATTTTTAGATAATTATAATATCAAATAATGCATAATGATGATATTGTATAAGCATTTATATTTTTTTCATTAAATTATTGCTCTTTTAAAGATTGACATTAAATATTTTTAACATTATTTCGTGAAATGTAAAATTTTTATGATCAATATTCCTAAATTTTACTAAATCCTCAAGTCATTAATAATTTAGATCAAATCTTTTCTCTCCAGATGAGCGCTCGATCAGTGTTCTGATTATGCCATAAATCGAACTCCATGCTCAACATCACAAGATAATGGATGATAGATAGTTTCGTATTGAGATCACTGTCAAGTTGATATGTATGTGTATGAACGGGAACGTTAGCTATTTGATTGCTACCATGTCGATATCCTGTAAGTCGACCTATACATATACTACGCAGAGATATTTGAGTTTCTCTTCTCTCCCCCCCCCCCCCCTCTCTGGGATATCGATACTTTTTCTCATTTATGAAAATATTACTACTTTTTAAAAATATTTTCATAAGTAAAAGAAAGTATCGATATGTCTCGAAAGTTATCCCTTAGTTCCTTGAGTTTAAGTCTCAGCTTCAGAAACATACACACACTTTTCATGGCTAAATAAAATGTTGTAAATTCTTTCATGTGTCTTAAATAAAGTTGTCTTTCAAAATCTATATTACACGATATCTATATTACATGTATCCTCATCGATGTTTCATTATAGCATCCTTCTAAATATCCGCGACATGACGATATCATTACACAACGCACGAAATTCATGCACGCGAATAATGAAATTAGTCATATACGCAATATGTAAATATGCGTGTATATTCTCGGCCAAACTAACTCGCGCGTCAAGACACGTTTCGCTAGTAATAAAGATCCAAAGGAATAATTAATGATCCGAAGCGGCGCGTTGGCGATACCGAAAGCTGTAGCGGCGCCTCCGACGAGAAAAGTCGGGTAGGAGCTAATCGGCGACGGCGGCGGCGGTGTCTATCGGGCGTTGCTAGGCGTTTCCAGGCCCAACTATGAAAGTGTAATTAGTACGGGTATGTCGAGACGCAGTGGAGAAGGGCCCTATTAATGAGTGATCGAAATTTCGAACGTGCTCGTGGAGGCGTACTAACGTCTTGTACACCTAGAAATAATCCCGAGAGAGAGAGGAAGAGAGAAAATGAGTGAGCTGATGTATTAGTCTTCGCTCGTCTTCCGTCAATCGCGCCCCAAAGGGATTCTCCCTCCATCGCAGGACGATAAGTCGGTAATCGTCGTACTTACTACCGGTTCGCTTCTGCGCAGCGCAGATGCAATTAACGCTTGATTTGTCGCTATTTCTATCTCGTTTCACGACCGCCTGTCGTTGAGCGATCCAAAAAGCTTAGAGAGACGGGCAAGAGGTCCGTATATCCCAAAGGTATCCGGCGTGGCCATCTTGGAGACCGCGCTCTCGAGACCTTCCGGCAAAAACGTGTCGCGTCGGCGTCGAGAGCGTAATTGCTCGTGACCTGCACACCGAGTATTTTGCTATGACGTGCGCGGAATACATAGCGGCAATGAAATTGCTGAGATAATTGGCTCCTTGTCGTCGCGCAACGCGCCATTGTCGCGGATCTCTACGTCGACGACTTAATGCGTCATCAAGCGGCTTCTTCTTCAAACTGTCGCGTTATCAGGTATAAGCGAAATTAACACTTTTATCCTAACTCAGAAACATCTAAAATTTTTTGAGGATAAAAATGATGTCATTAATAATTCATAGTTTGTTTAAGAAGCTAAAAAGATCATAAATCGAGTTTATGTAGTTAGACTTAGGGGATATATTGTCCCAACTCTTCAATCATAACGAAAGTTATTATATGTTAATATCTGAAATGCTCATATATAAGAATCCCCGTATAAACGACTGTGATAAACGAGATAAAAATATAATAATTCAGATAATTATTCAAATTATTATAGATAAATCAACATAGTCTAACATTAATATTATTTCGTCTTAAAATCTTAGACAATATGTAAAAGAGAAATATAATTATTTACCGCGAAAAAAAAAAACGCCTCTATGCTTCAAAGCGTATCATATAAACCACCAGACTATATCGATTTCGCTTTTAATTTTTCATCTTTCTTAATGGTCGAAGAACTTTACGGCAGCTGCAAGGCTGGTTCACAGTTATGTTAACGAGAGCGTAAATTGATTTGTACACGAGAGTATAATGTCGTAAAGAAAAAAAGCGCGTTTATGTGAGTGTGCCGTTTTGAGTGTTTTTTCAGTGCGCGCTGCCGTGTCAATTATTTCAACCCCGAATTCTTCACACAAGAAAAAATAAGGAAGAGCGCCGCGGCCGCCCCGAGAACGCTCAGACTCTAAAAACGCTCGTGCTCTCACAAATTCCGTCGACGTATTTATGCCGGCGCGTAAAGGCGACGCCAGAACGTACGCAAGCACTTTGCTACCGAAGGGACAGCCGATATATTTTTAGACGCCATTGACGAGGTCGGGAAATGATTTGTAGTAATCTTAAGTGCAGACAAATGCGCATCGGAGGGTCGTGTATCTATTGCTCCTTAGCGCCTGAATAATCATTGGACATATAAATAAACGATCTATACGGAAACCTCTTTCCGGTGTGCAATTGATAGCACCGCATATATATTTTTGATATTTATTAGTGATAATAATTGTAATAAATTAGTGATAAATTGTAGCATTATTGCAAGAAATATTGAACGTTGCTTGAAATATGAAGAAAATAAATATTACAGTTTGTCACATGACAATAATACAAGGAACAAAATTTAAATTTGCATAACTGTCTTCTCTTCCCAAATACAATTACCTACATCAAAAGTAATATTTAGAAATAGCAGGAATGACATGCACAAAGAAATCGTTTGTTGGCAACTCGACGCGCGTCGGATACAACTTTCTAGAAATTTATCTACGTTTATAGTGACATAACGTCACAGATTGCAAAGTTTACGAAAACTTATAACGTAAAAAATATATGTTACACGGATATCGCGAAAGTAGAGTTTTTGGCAGCTTACCCGATAACTTTCTAAATCGCTTCAACGAGCTCCAAGCGTCGCGCGGAGCCGTTTTTTATTGCGAGCAGTCGGATCATTTTTTATAATATTATTGCGTATGCAAACTTTGTTCAACTTATAAGCAAACCAGTTATTTAAACCTTAGCACATACATACATTTATACAAATGTAAATGATACTATCGAAGCAGAGTTAAGCGGGCAATTATTAAAAAAAATACATATATAATGCTATACAGCATAGAATTAAAGCTAAAGGCATAAAGATATTTAAAAATTTGAAATTTTATAACAATTTACAAATACTAAAATCACTACAAATTTTCAATTTAATTTAAAATTACTAAAAGTATTAATATTACAAATATTAAATCAAAATGTTGTTTCTCAATAGATATTTCAAAATTTTTATTAATTTAAAAGAAAAAAAGTGTTAAAAAAGATTTGATCTCCTCCTTCGCGTTATTTCAATTATGTATTTTAATCAATTTAATGATATCACCGTTGCAGAGAACATATGAGAGAGCACGCACAAAAACACATTATACATTTTTATACAAAAGGTCAAAGTTCAAAAAGATTTTGTTGATATTTTAAAAAATTTAGAAGATATTTGTCTGTTACATTTTTCGCGATAACAAATGCATAATCTATGATTGTGTCTAAAAAAGACTATAACTGCATTGATACAAAACATATGCAGCTCTTGCGCTCATAGTTCACTCATAGTTCACGGGTTTAACTCTTCATTCAAAAAAGCTTTAGACGTAAAGACGTGATTCTGAAAGAGACTTTTAAGGATACGTGTCATATGTCACCAGCTTGGAGACAAAAGGTCCCGCGGAAAGAAAAGATAATTTTGGAATATGTTTTAGTCTCGCGTTTAAATTTTCTCTCAGCATAGTAGCTCGCAATATCTACATATATTAATTGCTCTGTCACGATACAAATTGTAATATAAATTAATTAGAAAGAATAACATAGCAATTAAATTCATAACAATCATTTTTGTCAAATTATAAATATAAATTGTAATCGATTATTAATGTTATGTTACTGTTAATGTTAATGGTTATTAATGGTTATAATGTTATTATGTTAAATAATTTGTAATCTTAAATTTTATATTTTTATATTTTTATATTTTTTGAGATATTAACGAGATGTTTCTATGCTATTTTATTATATTAATGTTTCTATTATCCCTACGTTATTAAGAAAATAAACATAAGCAGACGATAAAAAAAGTACACAACAGGATAGGCATGCATAATTTCCTATAAAGTAGAAGATAAAAACTGTGCAAGACTAAAACATCGGCGAAAAAAAATTAACTACAAACAAGCGGCTGTTTGTTAAATTTATATCACGACCGGACTAAGCGTTCGGTATACAAATTACATCCTGCAGTTTAGCTCGCTTCAACAAAGATTACCCTCACATACGCGCTCATATCCTGAGATTTCTATCTCGTTCAGCGTTAACAAGAAACCTTAACGAGAGGCCACTTGTAACCGAGCAACCCGAGAGAGATCTAAAAAGATTCTGCGCCTCTACCTCGGCGCGAATGACAACGACGTACTTATGTAAACTGTATGTTTTTACGGTCAAACCGTTAAATCATTCTCGATTGGACTCGTCGCGCTCGTGCTTGTCCGAAAGACCGTACTAATAAACGGGCTAGGGCGTGTCCAAAGAAATGTTTAAGGATGGAGCGTCATCTGGAGCAATCAAAAATCTATTCCGCCATTTTGCGTGGAAAAAGAAATACCGACAAATTTCACATTTCAGTATTTCAATATTTAAAAAGCCGTTGGGCATTCTTACACATTTATGGCTTTACGTATCCCAATTTTAAATATATATTTATTTGATAAAGAAGAGGATCAATCCGCAGAAATATGTAAAGTCTGTTGCCATTTTTCACTTATTTACCTCGATAAAAATTATAATAAAAAGTTGAAAAAAATTTTTTTATAAGATTATTAGATGCTGCGGCGCTTTAATTTTATATTAGAAATATTTTATTATATTAAAACAAAATAAATTAAAATAGAAAACATTTTTTTTTAAATTAATTTTTGTTATTACATGAAATCTGCTCTGAAAAACGAACGTGATTATATTTTTATAATTCCTCTGCCAAAAATATCATTAACTTGTATAACATTAAATATGTATTAAATGTATAATATTGCCTCGTTTGTCAGTACAGAAATGATATCTATGATCTCAAACAAACATTCTACCAAAAGAAGGTGAAACTAATTATTTTATAATTTTTATTTCTTTCAAATCAACATTTGCTTTCATTCACTGATATCGGACGCATAAACAATCCATAGCACATTTTCAGATCAAATCTGTTACTCCAGATATTCTTCGTCTTTGAAAAGAAAAACAATATTAACGAGACTTGTTCGCCTTAAAACAATTCGCATTCGTGCGAGTCTCTCCTATTAATCTCTATTTTATCTAGAATCATTCTGTCATAATAATTTGTTCGAGAGAATATTTTGATAGGATTTGCTCTTCCAGTTATCGATCCAGTTTCGCCAACACTTTAAATACTTCAGAGAACCGTGCTTGACAAGAATATAGATGATTAAACCGGATATATATAGTAGAGAAATTATTCATAAAATAGCAGCCGTTTTAATCTTAGACGAGACGCGGCTATTTTTTCTTAATTAAACGAACTTTCGTCTATAACAGGAATCCGGCTGGTAGTGTATATTTCTATCGTTGCTTTAGCAGCGAATGGTTTTGTATCCCGGCAACGTAGGAGCCCAAAGGCGCCTCTTTCCAGATTGCTGCGGCAACGAAGTGCGGACGAAACAACACAGCATGGTAACGACTCCTTTCTCCAAATAACTTGGAGAAGCCTCTTACTTAGAAATCGAACACGAATTTCGAAAGCCGTAAGACGGTAACAGGATGCACCACCCCGATCGCGGAGTAGAAGAAGCGCATTTACCGCGAGCGCATTTCTTTAGTGAGCTTTCGTACGCGCGAAGCGTGTTTACTTTAATTACTTTCCTGTCGGTCATTGGCTGCAAGGTAAATGAGCCACCGAGGTGGCAAAAAGCACGCATTCGAGAGTGAGAATGAAATGCGAGAAAACGGAAAAACCTGTAATAAAGCCTTCACAAAAAGACGATGAAAACTTTGATAGCAAAGCTAATTTTTATACAACGTCGTAAAATAATCCGTAGGCAAGTCTTAGTATTTAAAATTAAGATTAGATTGCAGCATCGACTTTTTTTTGACGTGTTTTAATGACGAATAACACAGCAGCCAGTCCTTTCTACTTGACAATTTGCTTAAAACCTACATGGCCTATTTTTTGTATCTCTCTCGTCTAGAAATTTAATTATTTTGTCTTTTAATTCAGTTATATATTAATTAAAACAAAAGACTACCTTTTCGTATATTAAAAGAAAGAATAAATTTGCTTTCAAACAATATGAAGAACGGACATATTTATTATTTTTTTTTTTTTTTCAAAATAATTGGGATTTACTTAATTTTGTCCATCTACTTGTAATTATAGCGACTTATTTATTTAATTATATATTTGCAAGATAAAAATACAAAAAAATAGTTGTGATAAAATGCATGCGAGTGTCTCATTAATTTGCAAATTTATATATAATTATGAAATATATAAATATAATTAAATCCTAATTAATATAAATTATCACTTCATTATAATTGTGATAGGACTATATTGTAATTTGTGAAAATTGGTAAAATTGATGTTATTTATTCGGCTTTCTTCCGTTTTCCCAATTATAATAGGATTCATGTTCGCGTTGGAATTTTCAATGTGTATGTCGGACACGTAACGCGTGTTCGCAGCGCTGCTATCTGTGCAAAATATCGAATGTCTTTCGCAATATTTCCTCGCGGCGGAAACAAAAAACGCGATGCGTTTGCATGTGAATGCGATGTCATCGACATCGTTGTAACGAGAAAGCATCGATCAGGGCTCGCGTTAATGCGTTTTATAAAAATACAACAATTGACTTTATGGAGATATACCTTATAGTTATGGCTGATGGATGGTGCTTTCTCGATGGATGACGCCGGCGCCGGAGATCGCGAGATAAAACATGTACGCGCGAAATTTTCATGAGACAATAAAAGAAAACGCTCTGATATATCGGTGCATTGGATATACGCTGTATGTATTTATGTATGCTCTTTGTGTAAATTCGAGTTATTAGAGCGCAATGATTAAAGCTCGCAATTTGCCGTACAAAATAAACGCGCTCTCGATGTTGCTACGCAATTAATCATAATAAGAAGCGTGCACGTATATTCTAAGGAGTACAGTAACGTACTTGAATGTGAAAAGTATGCAAATTTATCTATAATAGAAACCGAAGTGCTTGTATCAATGGACATCAAGCTCCGCAATCGTTCTGTGTGCGAGGCGGAACATTTGCATTTCTCTGCATGCAAGAACTTCGCTTTAAGCGAAGTGATATCGAGTTATCGAGATACTCCGTATGACTGATAATATCAAGTTAGTTTCGATTGATTTCAAATTGTCGCGCAATTCCCTCATACATACAGTAGACCATAA
The DNA here is from genome assembly GCF_030444845.1 of Prenolepis imparis. Taxonomy (NCBI): domain Eukaryota; kingdom Metazoa; phylum Arthropoda; class Insecta; order Hymenoptera; family Formicidae; genus Prenolepis; species Prenolepis imparis. The sequence goes on from NW_028141161.1 coordinate 18,004,334, forward strand.
TCCTCGACTCGTGTCGCGCAAATCTTTTCAGAATATCCGGACAAACAGATTGCATTTGAGCCCGATGCAGAATTTATGCGTTTCGATATATCTCTGAATAAACAATTTTATTGAATGAACGCGTATCCTTTATACTTTGCAAATAAAGATAAAACTTTAATTAACGCATTATTTATATTCTGATTGTAAGTAAATGTATTCTCATGTCTTTTAAATACGAGATCAATATTGGAAATGTTACGTCGCAATAAATATCGATGTTTTCCAAGCAAAATATTAGTCTCGCAAATATATCTCATCATTCTATATATACAATAGATATAAAATAATTATATAATATCTATTGATATGACAAATCTTTAGATAATAATTATACTCTTCAGAAAACAAACAGTTATAATAAAAAAGTTTTATATTTTAATAAACCCTTAAGGATAAAAGACCACATATTGCGCGCCACGAAAAATTCTGGTCTGATGTTTTGCGTCAAGTACACTTTGGGGAACAATAATACTATTGGCTTGGCGTTCATATTTCCGCACGAGCGAATTCCAGCAGCGAGGCGACTCTTGTTATAGAGTCGAGCGAAAGGGTTACGATCTTAATTTCCGACTGGTTGCACGAGTTGACTCATTTTTGCATAATGCAGCCTAATAAGGGCTAATGAATGAAACGCTGTAACCTCCCGATGTCGCGCAAATTGGATTTACACCATTCGCTATTTCCCAGCTTTCGTCTCTGTGCCCCGCGTGCCGTTGTCATATCCATAATCTCACCTCACGTTCTCTGTTCGCCAGAGAACTTATTCCTTTCTCTCTCTCTCTCTCTCATACCACCCATCTCGCACGCATTTGCATACTTTATATCATCCACGCCGTCGGGCAAACGAATGTTGCGTGGCTCTACGCACAAGAATATCCACAAATCTATTCGTCTAGATCGGATTCACGAATCGAGGTCACAATGCCTTCATTCTCTTAAATTTTTTAAAAATTATTTCTTCCCATTATCCCCTAGCTCAGCATTTCATCGCCCTAAGACGGTCATCTTCTCCACTTATACTCTTCTTTCTTTTCACCTTTCTGTGCTTTCCTCAACATTTTAAAAGTTAAGCTCTTTAATCATCTAGTATGTGGAATAATATATCTTTTATTTTTTTTAACTTAAGCACAAAAAGAGAACAGAAAGAGAATTGCCATATTCATTTATAATTGTTCAAAATATCGAACAATATAAAAATTTAAATTGTATAAATATTTTTTAATTTTACAATTATAAATGTAAATTTTATAAAAAATAAATGCATATGGCATGTTGATATATTATAAATACAATATGTATGTAAAACGCGCAATTATGTTAGATCGTGAATATTTAAATAATTAAACATATTGCGGATGTAAATCTTAAAATTCCCCTTTCTTGCCTATTTTTAACCACGTTTCAATATGCATATATTTTAGAATTCAATCTTAAAAAGATTTGCTTTCGCATGGCAATAAATGTTACTCCCTCTCTCTCTCACTCTCTCTCACTCTTCTTTTAAGCAAAATCGAACGAATATTGCTGCTACTTTAAGCGAGAAACTGTCTGACTCGCGAAGCGTGTCCGGATCGATGCCAAAAGCTGTGGCGAAGTGTAAAAAGTTCGCGTTGAATCGTGGGTGTTAAGGTAGCAAGGAAAATCAATTACCCGTCGGTGAAGAGGGTGAGACGGCCCAAGACTGGGGGCACGTAACGTTTCCTTCAAAAATTTCACAAGGGACGTATGAATTATTCCCGAGACGATCGAGCGTCCAACACAATTTCTCCTACGCGCGATCGATTCTTCACAGCTGCCACCGCCGTTTCTTTTAATCCGGCACCTTTTTGGTCGACCTCTCGATAGACACATAAGACCGAAAGGACAAAGTCACATCCGTTATCGCATGTCATCTGATAATATTTTATATATAGCGACAGCTCGAGAGATAAACATAAACTCAAGTACGTCGTTCGTTTCAAACTTTTTTCTTGTGATAGATTGTAGAAAATATTGTAAAAATATAAATTTCTAATAAAAATTATTTTTTATCAGAAAGTTATAATTTATTATATAAATTTATAATTACATAATTTCTTTTCAAGTGTAAAAAAGTACATACACGAATAAATAGTACCTAATTTGTAGATTTTTTTAAGGAGAACAAAGTTTCAATAAGTATACGCAAAACATCGCATGTTTTAAACAGATATTATTTATCGCGGATATACTTGCAGATAAATGGACTTTATTCAGAATATATATCGAAAATTACGTAGTAAAGTTTTCCGAATTCAATTAATTACATTCGTTTGTTTTATCGGTAACCGCTGCGCCTGACGAAACAGTGCCGGGCTCTCACATCACTTTCCGTCGCATTTTTTTGACAGGATCTGAATTATTCCGCGGTCGAATGCTGCGCGCCAGACCGAACAAGCACGGCGGGCTTTGATGCCGGCGCATCTGGTGGAGCTCGGCCGTGAAACGCTTTCGGCCAAACGGATCGTAGAAACCGTATCCCCAATAATCCGTTGCGTAATTGGTAGCAGACGCTTGGATGCACAGTAGGAAGTGTTTTTCCTACGTGTTTCACATGAGCGTAGATTTATTAAAAAGATTTCAAATGTTTTTAATATACATATGTACATAAGCTTTGACTCGACGGATTCTAATGAAAAATATGAAGTTTATGTATGTATATATTTTATTCTTGATTGTACTTTTTACTAAAAGGCGCATTTTTGTCTTTTATTCATTCTCATATGGCTGATAAATTTACATATTGTAAATGGACATGGAAAAAACATAAATTTTTAAAAATAAAAATTGCGTAAGAAATCTGAATATTGAATAATTTTAATATTCTTAAATTTAATATACTCAAATATTATTATACTATTTAGTATAAATTATGCTATTTCATAATATTCAATGATTCGGATTAATTTATTATATTAATTGAGTTTAGTAACATAAATTATGACATTTATAGATATTATTCAAAGTATCAACTTTTATTGCTCATGTAAAATACATAGCAAACATACGAGTTATAAATAAAAAGCACGCGTAAATCAACATCTCCCATTTGCAATATAGCAGCGCATTCTGCGTAAGCATGTTTGGACACAAGAAACATCTGGAAAACAAATTTATATCCCAGATCGAGGACGTGTAAAACATCGCGCACTGAGTCTCATTATATGTTCCGGAATAACAAACAGTAACCGAAACAGCATTCACTGCCTGCCTACATATATACGCGAACGTAGAGAGCACTGTTTAAATTGTTAGTTTGTTAAAACCGGATTTAATTGCCTCCGTGCTTCACTCGGAAGCGCTATTAACGCGTATAAAGAAAGGTAGCTCGCCTATTACATAAAATAATTGCTCAAATAGATACAGGTGCTGCGCGTTAAAATTAATTGGTACTTAATCGCGTCGAGGAGTGCCCGAGTTACTTTTATTATTTCGATATCGTGCGAATTGGTCAAAGAATCAATACTCTTAAAACACTTTTTGCTTCCGCGACTCACAGGAAATATTTTCTTGTAATCTTAATTGCTTCGAGAATCCGCTGAAGTCTATTTAATTTATTTCGCATCTCACTCGCGACGTACACGGAATGTATATCTATGAGCTATTAAAGAGCGGTCGATGAGAGTCGCTTTGCGGACACTGTGTCTGTGAGAGTGAGCGCTTTTATTAGCGAATGTTTGTCCCACGCATTGCAACTTCACACAACACGTCTGTTTTTCTTTTATTGCGAACATATATTGTAGAATAAAACAGTTAAATCAAATTAAAATAAAAGTTGTGATGTCTAAGAGCTGATTCGTGTTAATTAAGGGTCTGTTTAATTTTTGTATATATATATATATTCTCTGTACCTTTATTATCAATAAAAAATATAAAAAAAAGAAATCAGTTATGAAATTTTATTTGTTGGCTGCAATCGCTTCAAGAGAATATTAACAGTAAGAGAGAGAGAGAGAGAATAAAAAAATATTGTATATCTGTATATAAAAATATTATATATGTATTTTTATTTCACCGAAAGATAACGGAATAAAAGTAGATTTGATTCCCAATTTGCATCAATAGTTGGTTCTCTCTCGCATAACTGCGTCCAATTGCCCTTCACGAGCGAAATTTCCCAGCCGCGAATTCACTGGGAGCGATCGAAGTATTAGTCTCGAAGCAGCCATGTAGTGGCTGCGTACATTACACAGTTTGTTTCTAACTGGCCAAATTTTCTGCATTCAACTACGACCGGCACATCGCGAACTCGACGTCTCGAAGATCTCCCGGTAGAGCAATTAAGTTGGGGTGAATGCGGCCATAAGTGAGCAATTAGATAGCATTGAATTTTGGTATACGCTAGAGTTGATACTACTCAAGTGCACAGCGCGATTCGTTCGGACGATTATGTGGGCAAACATTCAACACGATCCTTTAAGTGGATAAGCGTTACAGACAGCATTAGTACTAAAGAAAACATAGCGTGTACGTGCGAAACACCACATGGATTTGTAAAGAGCTGTAATTATATAGGGAATATGCGGACTTTACCATCTCTCATAACGTTCTAGGGATAGATAAATTACTCGAAATCCCCTTCGCGTGCGAGAAGAACCGAGATTTGTTAAAGATACATCTGCTCGTTGTATCGTGTTATCAATTAAGTGTCTTCAATATTAATCAATTTCCGACTTAATCATAAAATAAATTATCAGAAATATGATTCCACAGTCTTGCAATTCAATTTCTTATTTCACAGAGATAGGATATAAATAAAAATCGATATTTAAATTTTAGTAATTAATATAATTGCACGTTTAATTTCTATGGAAATAAAAAACTGTAGCAATCGAGAAAATTACGCCGCGCGATGATATTGCAGTGAGTTAACACTTTACACGCGATTTTTGCCGATACAGAAAAGATTCATATATGTGGTAGTAACGCTTGCAAATATCATGGTTTATTCCAGTAATTGTCAAGTCATGTGTAGTTATTTCTGCTTCGGTGAATATTCGCTTGGATTCCATTTCTCTATATTGCAGATACCCCGAGGGACTAGCTGTTTCCACTATTCTTCTCGCTATCGAGTATCGACGAAGGAATTCCTAACACACGAATGCGATCCGAAAGTTATTAACAGAATTTCACAAAATGGTGATAACTATCGCTAATTTATCGACGCTTGTAAATACAACTATGGCGAGCGTCTATCATTTATTATTGTTTTTGTAAAGAATATAAGTCGCAATGATTAATGACAAAAGAGCGAACAATTTTCTTATAGGAACTCGACGTGTGAATTTAAGCATTTTCTACAATATATTTTGCGGGAAAATTTGTCAAATGTGAAAAGTATCAAAACATTTCTCAGAGATAGATCAATATTTCCATTCAACTATTTTTCTAGAAAGCTAACATTTTCGTTCAATAACCTCTCGACAATTTTTCGTCAGTTTTATGCACGACCGATCCGCTCGAAAAATAATTTAAAAAATGCGAACACTTCAATTTGATTAAAATCTGTCAAAATTATCACGCCCGTTGCTTCGCAGCAACAAATTCGCGAGCAAATATTAATTAATTTACGATTGTTATACCATAATATATGAATAAATATTTGTGCGTTTACACACACTAATTGATGAGTGTCGAGATATGTGAAATGTAAAGTATCGTCATGTAAAGAGTACAAATTCATTAAAGACAAGTATATAGAAATTCCATATACATTGAAGCACTTTTCAACCGAAACTAAAAAGGATGACGATTGTACAAACGTCGATAATTGTAAATTATAAATGATTCAAAGGTTTTTTGTTAAATTAAAACGTATTAACATATAATAAAGCCTTGTTCTTAAGTTAATTTTAAGTGTGTATCTAAGTTTAACACAAATTTCATTAAATACCTAATTGCCAAGAAATTTAATGCTGAAAATTGAGAAGACTAATAATTGCCTTCCATAAAGTTTTCGCTCAACCACAGTTAACTCCAAGAATTCAAGAATAATTAAAGCATGACATAATAAGTTCAACGCACTTGATACACTATACTTACATCAAAAACATTTTTACGTTACGTATATGAGAGAGAGAGAGAGAGAGAGACAATTTCAAAATTATCGATATTTTCTCCAATGCCAATGAATTATTTGTTTCCAATGTAAAATAGATTGCCATAAGCAAAATTGGAAAATATATTTTTTTTGCAAGATCACAATTTTAAATATAAATATAAATGAACATAGATATCTCTAATAAAAATTAATTTAAAATTAAAATATTAATAAAATATAAAACATTAAAAATTTTAAGTTTTATTATTTGCATCCATTTATATTGATTCCTTCATCCCTTTATTTTAAAAAATTTTCATTTTTAAATGCAAGTACAAAATTTAAAGATAGTATTTTTTGTTTAATTGATACAGATTTCAAAAAATCCGCAAGTAAAAATATTGATGGCACACAATGTAGGAATATCCTATATATGTTTAAATTTTAAAAGAAAACATGTGTATGTATATTTATGATTAAAATCTGAGATAGTTCTAAAATATTGTTCTACGCGCTGCACAACAACCGAATTTCAAATGTGGTGATAAGCACAAGCGTTATATATATATATATATATATATAATGCGAAACCCTTTTCTCTTATGTAGTACGTCGAGATTATAAGTATTCCTGATATCATCGTAATAACGTAACATCGTGATATTATGAAATGAGTACATTCATTCTGTAAGCATATCTATCGCAAACAATTAATGTATTCAATATGCGAAACTGTGCAGATCCATAGTACTAATAATTTTAATACGATTATAATAAACTAATTTTTCATATCTGCAATTGCATCAAATATATCTATAAAAATTAAGCTGGATTATTAACAGAGATTATAATATAAATCAACGACACCGTTTGTCAAAATTAAGTTATAGGAAATTAAAAAAAAAATTTCTTTTAATTATTTTATTACGCAATTAAATGACATTTTTGTTAATGTATGTAATACCACGCTTTAAATTACGCCAATTTTAGTCGAACAACTACAATTTACCGCAAAAGAGAAGCGGTAATCAGACATACTGCTCGAATCTACACGTTCTCGAGAAGGTGTTAACTGCAGATGCAGGCATTAGCTTCCGCGCCTTTGGGACTTTGTCACAGCATGAAGAAGGGCGTGGCGTCTAATTGAAAGGGGATTAATTAAGGCGCGTATACGGTAAGAAAATCTCGCGCTACTCGAACGGTTTCCTCCATCTCATGGGATTTCTTGCCGAATTATGCACAAAGTCTCCCCTTTCCCCTCCCTTTTCCTTTACCTGGCCTTTCTGCTCACCCCCGTGGTGGAGTACCGTGGGAAATGCTTCCCGCTCACTAGGGTTTCGTGGCACAGCATCAGCAAAGAGTCCTGGAGAGGGAGACAATGTGTGAGAGAAAGAGGGATAGGGATGGATAGAGGAGAGGAAGGCGCGAGACAGTTGGAATTTTGATAACGTTAGGGTCGAGGTTGCGTGCTTTGCCGCAGCAACCACGACATTTCTCTCGCAGTTATTCCGCAGCAAAAAAGAAATCCGCGCTAGTCCTGCCGCATACTTCGCGCCAGAATCCCTTCGGCATTGCCTTGCCTTAAAATTCAACGATGCCCAACAGCGTGGACTCGTTTTCTAACGAGAAAACCACACACACACATATGCGCACTCTCACCGCGACCAGTATTTTACCAAAAAAAGTATCTCAGCAAACAGAGAGTATTCGCGCAGCGAATAAAAGAAGCGGCTACGCTAGTCACAGATTATTTAGTACAATAATTGTGCAATCTTTACGGAACGATTGTGCGCAATATTTTGTAACGTTCCGTTTCTTTACGTTTTATATTCACCGGAACCCCTCTTGTATCCTTCATTCTTTTCACATAAATATAATGTATCGCGTATCTCCGAAAGTATCGCGCTGCAACGCTCGGACGTGAATTTTCGCGGCGATAAAAAAGCCGGCCGAGATACGCGTTATTTTGCGGTAATACCATGTGTTACTCTCGCCATACCGTGGCTTTCGAATAATTTCGTGGTGCGCAGCGTTCGTTTACTGTATTCTTAGGACGGACCGCAGCGAAGCAATAAAGTACCGGAGCTGAAGTGTCGCGGAATATTTTTGCAGAACACATACATACATACATATGCGAGAGACGTAACGCACGACCGAGTATTCCGGGTACACGCGTTTATATCGTCGCAATATTCGGTCGAACGTCGCACGCTGCTTCAGACAGATAGGAACGTATGTTCCGCAAGTCCTCGGAAAAGATTGATGAGCAGTAACGATATCACGCGCGGTAAATTCCCGCGGCCTCGTATATAGCCAAATAAGGCCGAATTCTCAGTGACAACAAATAAAGTATACGAGAATTTTATCTCCAATATTCGATATATTAATGCTGTAAAATTTTCCTCAAAAGTTATAGATATATTTTATATCAAATATACATGTTATCTTACGTCTCGAATAATTAATTCGTATACGAGACAACACTTTATTCCAATTACGATTGTATATTTTTGTCTGAAGATTTAAAGAGAAAAACTACTCATTTTTGTGTCTGTTATGCCGAGAACCGAGGAGATCGCATTCTTTCTCTTATTTTCCTCCTGCAACGGCAATAATCGCATAAATCCACCTCGCAAAGACGCGTCGTATCAGCGCAAGCACTCGTATACGTCGGACCGTTTATTATCGCATTCGCGCCAGTTGGACGGTCCCGTGTATATTATTAAACCATCTTCACCCTCGGCGTATGCCATCTCTTTACGTTTACGCACGTCGCTAAAATTACACACGCGGGATTCTTTCTTTTTCCTCAGTTTCGCGCTTGTCTCTTTACAATCCTCTCGGTTCCACTTGCGCGCACTCTCGCCGCGAGTTTCGTCTGACATCGCTCGCAGAAACCTCGAATACCACGACATGAACATTTTTCTTAAGAGCGCGAGACTGCATTATGGCTACAATTCTCCTCAACTTTTTCGATTACAACGTAAATATCTTGGTAGTTAAATGTTCAGTTAAAATATTCAGCATATAAATTTTTCAGAATATAAAAATTAAAAAAGAAATATATTTCATACATATGTAATAAGTATTTATATAAAGGTATTTTTTAACCAAAAATATATAATTAAAATTTATCTCTTTTTTTTATCTTTGTTAATCTTAATTATGAATATCGAAGTCATATTTTGTATTATAATTGTTATAATTCAATACTATATAAAAAAAATATTTTTCAAAAAAAATCTCGCGTACGCGCAGCTTGAAATGCACAAAACAATGGAGAATTTAAAAAATGACCATAAACAAATAAATTTATCCATGAAAACTTTCGACATACTATAACATTTATCGTATTTGTAGAAGTAATCTTGACGTTAGGGTCATTTTATATATAAATGTATGAAATTGAATATATATGTATAGTGAGTGAGAAAGAAAGAATAGAAAGTTACTTCTCTATTTTGCATATATTATATCTTTCAATAGACATTTAAATACAAATGTGCAGTTAAATATCCTTTCAAACTATGTAATAATATATAAAATATCTATATCCTTCTTCCTCTTTCTCTCTTTCTTTCTCTCTGAATATTATATGCGATGCGATCTCTCTCTTTTCTGGACAGAAAATTGATTAAACGACCCTTTAAGATAGTTGAAAGTTTTCAACCCTTAAGTAGAAACTTTTGCCGTATTATCCACTTAAAATATTTGCACCAAATATCTTTCACATTCCTTATAAAACAGATATCTTACTCTTTAGAAATAATAATAGAAAATATAGTTTTTTGAATTTTTATTGCATTTATGGAAAGGCTGTGTGTTATTCTTATCATTACTGTTACTCTCTCGGGATCCATAATGTGAAAAGCGTTACTATTCTAAACTATGTGTACGCGCACGGTTTGCCAAGTCAATGCAACCAAGGAAATTTATGCGCGCAAACATCTCTGAAATCATGGGTAATTTAACGTGGAACGAGAAGAACCGCGAAATCGTTTAAAAGTTTGGAAAGTTGTCTTAGGCAAGAAAAACTTTTTACTCATGCGCGTGAAAAGTTGGAGACGCGACCGATTATGATAATATTTGTCTTCAACTTATGTATCGTTATGAAAAATATCTTAATTGCGAATGAAACGGAAGTGCATAAATATCGAGAAATTTATTACGTAGAGAATCGTTAATTTATTACGCATATTAATCGTTTATTGTATCCTCTCTCCCTTCTCTCTTCGCCATTTACTTCACGCCGATATAAATTATAAGTAGCCTTCTGTGTGTTAGTTTAGTAGGCGTGTGCATGACACGCTCTCGGTAACGATAGCGCGACTACTTCGAACTGAATCCATTATGCCATATACGAATATTACAAAGCTTACTGAATTGTAAATGAGGCTCCTGTACTTGGTGAGGTTAGCAACGGTAACTTCGGCTACTAACCAACACCATTGCGTCTGCGAATGCGATTCGAGTTCGTAAGTTCTGTTAATCTTTACTCATCTTGGCATTAAAGTCATAATGTAATCACAAGTGTTATATGATACTTATTGTTCGCTGTAACTCGCACAATCATTAAATGTTCCTTACGTTTAGTAAAAACGTCATCAATATGCTATCGATTAGCATAATGTAGCATTTTGATGCGTTTAGAGAGAAATATGCATCACTTAAGAAAATATTTAAGGTGGATCGTGCTTCAATTTTAATCTCACCGCCATGTTACATTAATATTTTTACATTAACGAATATAAAAGTGAAAATTAAATTAGCACGCGCTCTTACGATAGGTATTGCAAATTATTAAAAGTTAAGATCATCCAACTAATCGTTCCACAATTTTTGATTCTCAGAAAAATAGTTTGTTCGCGATAACGAGAATTCTTGTCAACCTGCCGTTAGAGAAATAAATCGCCGTGTATCTATATAAAACCTCGATTCTTCCCGCCGAGTGTCTCTTTTCGCTTCGAAGCTTCGACAGATCCAAGACGTTTACCTGGCACGAGTCTCCAAAGACTCATTGCGCTACAGTTCCGTATTTCTTTTCCGCCGACCTCCTTTTTACTTCTTTTCCCACTACCTCTTTTCCTACGTCGAGGCCTCTCCCTCAGGAATAAAGACGAAAATTGACAAATCCTCTGTTTCCATGTGCACGTTGCACTGTCTGTATTCGTCTCGTAACGATATAGTACCTATTTGCAATTTAGTGAATTTGTACAAAGACTAAGACTCGAAGAACCTCGTATATATAAAATAATTAACTTCCAAGTATAACAATATACTCGAATGTGATTTAATTGTATTTTATGAAATGTTCATAAAATTTCTCGGATAATTTATTTAAGTTAGATAATATGTTGATTGAGATTCCTTTAGGTAATTAGTTAGATACTTAAGTACTTTTAGTTGAAATAAATTTGTTAGTTTTAAATGACATAAAGAATTAATAATTCTTAATGCTCTTTTAATGCTACAAACATAATAATATTGTCACTATTATTTCTCGAATAAATTTTAACGCACGTGTCAAAGTCATTTAAAAATCATCTTGTTTTATGATAATTTATTAAGTGCACGCAGACGTCAAGAGTAGGATATTTATAAGACAGAGGATAAATGCATAATGCATATTATTATATACACATACAATTCGCACATAACCGTAATTAAATTGTCACATAGAGCTTCTTTAACCGACATGCCTGGCTTGCATTTTGCTTATCTTTTTGAGAATAGCCGCATCGTTGAAGCTGTCATCATCACGGTTATACAGAGCCGCGGGCGAGACGCGTAACTACGCCGCAATGAAAATATGAATGAGAGAGAGAGAGAGATAGAGAGAAAGGTGCAAGATTCATTTAAAGCGTACCCGGTTTTACTCGTCTTGGTAGAGTCGCGTACAGGAGACCGTGAACCATAAGATGCATTCACCGTATTCCCGCGGGATCTTTTCTCGGCTAATGCGAGATGAAATTACAGCCCTCCCGAGTTCCGGTCGCATCGTCCACTCTAAAGACAGTGACACCTCTTTCCGTACCCCTTTTATTTTCCAGGATGTATGTGTGCGTGCATGCATGCGAGGGCATTCCTTTCAACTGGTCGGATCGTCGCTAGGTGAAACGAACGCTCGCCGTCCCGTTTACAAAAAGCCACCGCCCTTAATCTCGAGCGGAAGGCAATCCTCGGCTCTACGAGTTTCAAAGAGGAGTTTTCTAGTTATTGGAGAATATTCTCCAGAGTTTAACGAGATAACTTATACTTTTACGATCAAAGATTGACATTGTACGGATATCGCGAAAGTCTCCCGGAAGTGCCGGACTATGCTGCATCTTCCACGAAGGCTCGAACGAGATCGGTTTTCGGAAAAACGGCGACTTCCGTTTAAATTATATCTCAGCAAATGTGTTCCCATTAAAATGTTCGAATTATGCTAGTTCAATCTTGTAAGCTTTCTAGTATCTTGAATAAAAAAAGTAGCTTTGCACGAGTATTAAGCCGACTTTATACGATTCACTTTAATGCTCGAGTTAATATCCTTAAGAAAATTGTGTAATAATGTTCTCAGAAAACTGATCAACCATGAATGATAAAAAATAAAGCTACTTTCCTCATTTATTTTGATTTAGTTCAAATATTGATTTATTTTAACTGTGAACTTATTGTAAAGAATAAGAGATATATTAAATTTGGCTTTCACAAATGAAAAGAATAAATTTTATATAAAATTATTTTAATTATATTTTAATTTTAAAATTATTTTAATTTACAGAATGCTGTTAAATTGTTTCGTACATGTCTCTTTTAGTGATGGAAAATATTCCTATTTCCTATTATGTATGAATAAATTACCGTACTCGTATGAGAGACGGATTCGTTGTGCAATGTTATTGTTTTATTATAAAAAAAAAATCGTCTCCCTAAAAATAAAATGCCACGCCGCAATATACTTAACCGGTAAGCCGATCCGAGTTTTGATAATGAAACAAAACCTTGGGATTCTTTTTGCGAACGAGGTATTTAAAACAAAGTTTATATGCGCCCTTATTCGAGCACAGAGGATTATAAAGTTCATTATGGTACCAGGATAAAAAAAAAATTAATAGCATTCCGAAACTTTTGGGTTGATGGAAAAATGTGCAGCTTATAATATACTCGCGAAAAGCATCGGTCGTGTTTCTTGTTTTTTCTCTTTCGTTTATATTGTCTGTTTTCGACTGCGGTATATTTTATATGCAACAACGTATGGAATTAAAGATCACGATACGTTTTCAAAATTTTACAATGTGAAATAGATTTTTCAATAATCTATTTCACATTGTGTCAAGATAGACATTTTTTTAGAAATGCAGAAATATAAAATTTGAAGAAATTCAAACGGCTAATGTAACTAATTAAATAGATAGTAATTCTCAAAAATTCTGATGTTATACATAATTCCTTGTAAGAACTTTCTACAACGCTTCTTTACTGCTTAAAATAAAAACATTATATAAAAATAGAATCTCCATTAACATAAACGGACAATTGTGCTTTTTTTATTTTTTATCTTAATTATTACGATTTAATTCTCTTAAATTTGCCTCAATCCGGTATATTTTTTATAGATATAGGCAATATAACTTTGTATCTTATAAACATTTTTTATAGCGTATATATACATATATTATTCTGTCAGATATGCATAACAAACACGTCCAATAAACACGCGCAAATAGGATAGAAAAAATGTTGAAAAAAGTAAAAAGTATATTGCAATCTGCTTGATTGAGCTTTTAAAAATACCATAAATGTGCGATGAACAAAGGGGCTTTGATATTACATACTGCAGTACACGCATATTTACGATTAATGTAAATTTTAATCAATATTTTAAACATATCTATACTCTCTCTCCAAAGGGAAATTTATATGAGGTCACGTAATACGCTAATTTAGGCAAGTACAGCAAGTTCGCCAAATACAAATGGTACATGACAAACCAAGCTAATGTGGATAATCACCGGACACGGCAGTTACTGCCACAGAAGCCAATGATTAAGATTAATATTAGCGAGTCTGACAGCAACGATGTTATCATCATGCGACACGCAGCACGACGGCACGCCATTTGTATTAGACTTTGTATACGCGTGATAATAAGGCTTTTATGATTGCGAGCATGATGTTAATAGGAAAGGGGAACGTACTTCAGGTATCTTTTTTTAATTATTTTGTTTCGTGCAATATCACATGTATTACATACTTGTTTCATATTTGTTTTCTAATAATTTAAATTAATCGGAAAAAAAGTTGCAAGAAAATATAACAACTTTAATTGTTACATTATTTTTCTCGCATTATTGTATTAAAATAAAATTGTTATATCACAAACTAAATTAATGTGGGTAATCTCCGGATATTATAGTTACAATGATTAAGATTAATGCCATCGAGCAAGAACAATATTATCATGGAACGCGACAAGAAGCAGTAAAAAACACTAATGTAATTATTCCATAAGATGGTACCCTGAATATACTGCTATTAATATTTATATCTTAATATTTGCATACTTATACAATAAATGCAACATAATGTGAAAATATAAGATAATAATGTAATATAACGAAAAAAATATTTTATTATTTTTTAAATATTTTTTTGTTTTGTGTTTGAGATCGTTTTCAAAATATGAAACAAGCAATCATATATATAACTTTTTTAATTATTGTAGAAAGGAAAGATTAGTCTAAATAATTTAAAGAATGTAATTAGCACACGATAAACCAAGCTAATGCGAATATTCATCGGATACATGACATTACTATCGTGAAAATCAATAATTAAGATTAATATTACTCAACATAGTACCATCGTGATGCGCACGCAGCAAGATACAATGTCATATAGATTATTAGAATATCATATTCAAGCAATAATATAAGAATCTTGCGAGAGTGGACAAGAATTAAAAATCTTGATATTTATTAATTTTCTTTTGTCTTTGTACAATCGTACAAAGTTGTTTAATATTTCGCGTATTCTACTATAAAAATATTTCTATACGCAACTCTCCTACCATTTAATTTAAAAATTAAATTACATCTCCCCGCGATTCTTCGAGATATTCGCAATTGTAGCGGAAGTTTGCGTGTCTAATTTACCTTTTCCAGAGTTAAACTTTGAATTGTCTCCGCGAATAATATTCTTGGTCGCTCGCAGCTCATTTCGATAACGCAGTCTCTCAATTATAACTACTCATGACAGCGGTTTCGCTTCCAATACACGCGTTGACTGGCTTTAAACAGCATCGGTACTAAAGGCAGTTACCGAGGCGCAACTGGATGCGCGAGCAAACTTAAGTAACTCTGTGCATTAAGTTTCCGGAAGACAAGAACCGAAATACACTAAATTGCTAATATTGTGGCGCTTAGAGTTAATAGTTTCGATAGTGGAATAAAAAGGCGTTAGAGTTCGTTCCTCTAGCCTGTAATTAATTAAGCCACCTGTCTCACAAGAGCGTCAACTGGGGAACCGCCTAATGCCGCAACCGTGTCTCGGCAGATCAGCATGCTACGTATGTGCACGTCTACGCGAAGCACTTGGTCGTGATATTCCTGGTTTAACACCGCCCTCATCAAAATTGTAATTAAACTCCATACACGTAATTCTCGATTCGAAAGGTTAATGCGTTCGCGACAGCTAGGCGTGTAAATAAATTCGCGCAAAACGAGTGCAAGCGTAATTCTCTCACATTAAATGTTGGCGATCCTTTGTTGAGCGCGCGCGGCTCTAGTTTACGGATTCTCCTTGTTTTCACTCTGCTGGTAGTGAGTTTTTTAACTCACTAATTGCGCAAGCCGAGAATTATTATTACTTCCCCGTTATAAATTTAAACGAATTATTTTATCTAACATGTGCATATTATAAATATGGCATAGTGTCCGTATAATATATGCATCACAAATATAATGAAATAAAATACTGTCAAAAAATTTTCATGAAACGATTAGTAGGTATAACGCAGAGCCTTTATATTAAACGGTTACAAACAAGCAATTAATATAATTAATCATTTTATGTAAATATACAAAAATTTTATTATTTTATTATTTTTTACGGAAATTAAAATTTATATGTCATATATCATACGATTTCTATGTTAAATATTACTAGTATATTGCTAGAATTTTTTTTCTTGTTTCGAGATATATATGTATATTTATATAAATATATAAAATTCTCCTTCGTATATAGAAAACTATATTTTTTCTGACAATAAGAAATATGCGTGTGCATATATAGTCCTCGCACAATATATCCTATAGTATTAATATTATAAATATAATTAAAATATGTGCAATTTTTCAAATGTTCGTAAAAAAATTATCTTTCTTCCGATATAGAATGCAGATTCTATTTATCGAAAAATTAAATCAATAATGGAAAATAATATACTTTATTTTGTTTACTTTTTACCTCCTTATATAAATTTATAATTTTAAATTAGGTCACTTTGCAATTTTAAATTAGGTTACTTTACAATGTTAAATTAGGTCATAATAACCAATAATACATCTCTTAACTAGAACCGACTAGAACTGTATGTAAAAATGTAAAAAGTAAACAAATGTATTACTTTAAAAAAATTATCTTTTATCATTTATATTAACTGAACCAAAAGTCACGTGTGCAAAGAAATGGCTTTCCTAATTAATTTCTAGCAAAAAAAAAATAAAACTATTAAACTCTCTGTATGTTTATCTAAAAACCAGACTCTTACTCTAAAGACGGCAAATCCATCGATTCTTTACTTCTTTCAAACATTCAGTCTTCTGTTTCCTGCTTTAACCCCTCTGAGTTCTCGTTTTCCTCCGGCAAACACAGCAATCGTCGAAAAAGAGTCAAGAGAAATCAAATGAGTTTGCGCGGGAGTGACAATGGAGTTTCGCGACTGTAATCAAGCTACTACGAGTGACGCGGGAAAAGGGACCATCGTGGAGGGTGCAGAGACCATCCTTCTCCGCATTTGAATTTCCACGCAAAGGGAAACGAGCTGCCACCGATAGCGTCTAGAAATCGTCCGCGGCGCAACGATAGAGACGTCGAATTAAGCGCGATGCAGACCCTTAATTAAACGCTCGAAATTGAGCCATCGATTAAATACCCTCTCTGCGACACAAGAACTTGTACCCTTCTTTAACGCGGCCAAAACTATCTAAAAATGTCTGAATTATCAGCACACGTATTCGTCATTTAACGATATTTATCTGGGGATAAATAAAAAGTATGGCACGCACGATAAAATATAATGCGTGGAATTACAAAACAAAACAAAAATAGTTTCACACGCAAAATGCATCACAAACACAATACAGAAACAGAAAGTAAAGCGATATCTTTCGCTATAAAAAAAAAGGTTTGCGTCTAGGTCATGCGTTCCGTATCAATAAAAAACTTTAAAAAGCAATCGCAATTTGAACTCTTTTTTTCATGCAACCAATTTGTGTCATCGTTATTTCATGCCAATTACGTGCAACGATTGTTATGTAGAAGTATGAACAAAAATACATCGCAACCAGCAAATTTATATTTTGTTCCTCGAAAAAAAAACAAAAAAAAACAAAAAAAAAACAATGTGTTTTAACATGAAAAGATTAATTATTTCACGTAAGTTTTTACATAATTGACGTATTTTTTCTGAAGAAAAAAAACATCAAAATGTATTTCAAGTAACAGTTGTAGCTATATTTGAACACAACTCGAATCATCTCGCGTAATTGATACTGTTGAAATTAAAGTACGATTTCTTTAAGTATAAAAAGATCTATAAATTTAATACCACTTTACTAACTCTATTATTTAACGATGAAGCTCGCGTGACATAGGTAAGAGTCTGTAATGTAGAGTCTGTATCGTAACTTGTTCGCTGACTGGTCCAGCTACCATTCGCGTTAACTACGCGAAAGCCGTCGTAAAAGCGGCGAGAAACGCGCGTTTCTGCGCGGGCCATCTACGAATGTTATCTCCCTTTTGTCCGCGGCGTCTTGCAGCGCGATGGGCGCTGAAACGGGACGATGTAACCAGCGGGAGAGCTACTTTACGAGAAAAGACTTTTCCGCATTTTACACAGTCATCACCCCGTTTTTCCTCTCACCATAGTCGAGTCCCCTCGCCTGTAAGCGCGAAGAAGCGCAGCGGCGTCTTGGCGAGTTGCCGCCCGAAAAAGGAGATGGGAAATATTTATTATGCTCTCACACACACACACACACACATTGTGAGAGACAATGGAAGCTATTATTCACGACGAAGGTATTTTTACGATATTATCGATATTTTCTTTAACGAATTTTGAGATAGATTTTTTTTCACACAAATACGTTTTATGACAATATTTCTTTTAGACGGTCGACAATTTTATTAATAAGTTTAGAGAATTTTCTAATCTAAAGACATTCTAAGATATATCATTTTTTATTCGCTGTGTGCTTTCTATCTGTGCTGATTAATATAAAATCTATTTATTGACGTCACTCAACAAATCAACATGAAAATGAATAAAATTTTTATCGTGTATTCCGAAATAAACAAAATGTATCGAAAACATCAATATAACAGTTGTGTTAATTAGAATGTATAAAATATTTATTCTCATTGTGCGATTGAAAATATTTATTCTCATTATGAGAAACAATGGAAACTATTGCATTAAACATGATGAAGGTATTTTAGATATTATTGATTTCTTTTAAACAAATTTTGAGATGGATTTTTTTTCAAGCACGTTTTGTGATAATATTTTGTTTTAAGATGATCGACAATTTTATTAATGAATTTAGAGAATTCATCTAGAGATATTCTAATATATATATCATTTTATATCCGCTGTGCGTTCTATCTGTGCTCTGACTAATATAAAATCCATTTACTGACGTCAATCAACAAATCAACATCAATATGAATAAAATTCCTATCGTGCGTTAGGAAATAACAAAATGTTTCGCAAACAGTTACAATATAATCAATATAACAGTCGTGTTAATTAAATAAAAATAGTGGAAAGAATTAATATTTATCACTTCGAAAAAAAATATCGTGTTATCGTTTTATCAGAGAACAGTTATCATATTTACGACATATAGAATATTCGCAGTATCAGATAATAGTTTTTGTTTGAAGATTTAAAGCGTAATCTTGAGATTTTCGAAATAATAATATTTGCCCCAAGAAATATAATTATAAATTATTTCTCCACTCTCATTTAATCAAAATATATCAACTTTATACAGCACACTGCTGCATATCGCACTGTATGCATCGATGTTGTACAAATACATACACATATACGCAAGATTCATTTCGCCGAATCAGACGCGAGAGAGAGGTTATTTTCGACGTCCAAAGGAATCTTATCAAGTGACCACTTACTTGTTATTGCAAAGAAGACGACAGCCGCTTCTAGCCACAGGTGGCGAGCCTTCATCTTGATCGCGTGTAAAAGTCCACGGAGTGTCGATTTTCCTGGATAAGATCACCAACGGACTTCGGGTTCACAGGCGCACTGATTCACTCACTCGCGACGCGGCGAAGTTAACGAAACGCATTAAAGTACACGGAATTACACGACACCACATCTGTTTCTCTCTCGCTGTATCACGGCACGCTCTTTCTCTCTTTCGTTTACCGTTTACTTCTTCAAACGAACGCGATCGTCGTACGTAGAATCGAGTAACATCAAAGCGATACTCTCAGCGTCACTTTATATCACTTTCCGCGCGTCGCATCGTCGGAAGTGGCGCGCATTCGGATTCACTGTCCAAACTGTCAAACTTCACACTGTCAAACTTCACCCTGCTTCGGGGTCTCTCTTCACTCTCTTTCGCGACACCGAAAACGGTAAAATTCAAATCATTCCGTGCCAAATTTATCACCGTGCGCTCCGCGAAACTTTCCCCGTTATCGCTTTTTGCCACTCTGCTATTTTTCTTTTCCTGTTTTTCTCTTCTCTTCTTCCGGCAATCGCGGAAAACGTGTCGCGATCGACGGCGGTCCGTTAGCGAATGTTATCGATCACACTGCGTGCCAACGTACGCGGCACGAGCACGGAGATTTTAAGCACTGTTGACAGGGTAATTGCACGTATATCTACACTGGATTGCGACGGACGAGACTGAGCGTCGCCGCGCGAAGCCGTTCTGTCGTGAGTCGCGCTTGCGTCGACCGCCCTTCTATTTCCATCTCCCACCACCATCGCCGCGCGTCGACGATATCTCGATATCTCTCGCAGTCTCCCTCCTTTCTCCTCCATTCGCTTCAGCGCAGTCTCGCGCGTCGCTCCTTCGCTCTTCCCTCCGTCGTTTCTCGCTCTCGCCCAGGGCTGTTATCCCTTTTCCTCGTCTCTCCTTCCGGATGCTCCCGCATCCCGCGGACACGCACGATCTTACTCTGCTTACCTCTTTCCCGCGGAAGGGCGGCCCTGCCGGCAGTTCCGAGCCCTTCGGATTCAATTTGTCGACCGGCCGAAAGTTTTTGTTGAATACGGTTTGTTACGCGTCGTCATTCGCCCGGCATTAGGATCCATTGTCGGCACGCGCGTGGCACGCTCTCGCATATCCCACGCGGATTCCTCGACTCTCTGTTTCCCGTACGCGTACAATGATCAGATTTGTAAACTTTCGAAAACTGTTATCTTAGTTGAGCCTCTTATTAATTGAAATAAAATTAGATACACGCCGCTTCTCATATTCGTATTATTAAATTTTTAGTAAACTGACTGTTATTATTTTGCCTATATATACAATATATATCTTGTTCTTCGATTCATAACTCGTGCATAACACTTTTTTTTATCAAACATTGAAACAACATATATATTTATACACTCTGCAACGCATTCCGCACATATATACACAATCAGTTAATAACAAATGATTAAAATAAATGATTTTTATAATAAAAGAAAATATAAACCGATTTTGTGCTTTTTTCTTTTAAAAACTACAAATGTGTGTATGTCTTCCTTATTGTCTTAATTACGTACAAAAAATTACATTCACTCTAAATAACTACCGCCATACCATAGATCGAATTCTATGTGAGATATATCCACGAAAACGTACACCTACGTTCCCAAAATTGATTTTCAGGATGCTCGCAATGCAATGCGGATTGCGTTGCCTGGAGGCGCCGTGAACTCCATAATGACGGTGATATGCTGATCGCTCGTTTAGGGCCATATTTCAAAAACATTGAAACACGAAGCCAACCAGATCGGCATAACATATTCCATGCTATTAGTTCTCTTTAGATTATAAATCAAATGACTTGACACTTGACACTGAAGCCACATTAAAAATATTTTTGCAACAAGAATTTATATTTGTCACATGTTTAATAAATTTTAATTTATTTCTTAGAGTTTTAAAATATTTATTTGCGTTATATGATGAGCGAAAGAGATGATTAGTTTGATAATGTACTATTTAAAAAAGTATGATAAAATGAATAAGGTGCCATTGGTACGCGTATATTGAATTGCCATATTGTTCCGTTTTGTGCTACTGTGTAGTACCATTGTAGTTAGGTATGAGCAAATATCTCAACACACAATAGTGCGGATCAAACCGTTACGAGTTCCATTTTTCAAGCATTTCATTCTTCGATCAATCGAATGCATTATATCGAACAGTAACGTTAAAACCGCACATTAATAATATAATATAATATTATATTATATATATAATAACTAGCGGATCCTGACGTCGATAATGGGGGAGGGGTTTTGCAAAATTATTTTATTTAATATTTTTGGTTTTATGATTAGCTTTTATTCCAGGATCAACGACGTCGATAGCTCTTTAATGTTTGTTTTTCTTTATTTATATTTTTTAAACAAATTCAGCAAAACTGTTTCTTTTAATTTGCAAGGGCGGGTTTACCTCCCCCCCCCCCAGGATCCGCCAGTGTATATATATATATATATATATATATATATATTATATAGATATAAAGAATTTCTCGCCTAATTATTTTCATGCAACGAAATTATCTCATCATTTCGTCCTATGTCTGACTTAATCTAAACTTAACTCCTTGAATGCGTAATGAGTATAATTTCCAGTGTATCTTATACATACATATTGTATATATTATATAAATATAAAGAATTTTGCCTAATTATTGTCGTACAACGAAATTATCTCATCATTTCGTCCTATGTCTGACTTAATTGAAACTTAACTCCTTGAATGCGTAATGAGTATAATTTATATATATATACATATATATATATATATATTATATATATATATTTTATATATATATTATATATATATATATAAAAGTATAAGATACACTATAAATTATACTCATTACGCATTCAAGGAGTTAAGTTTAGATTAAGTCAGACATAGGATGAAATGATGAGATAATTTCGTTGCACGAAAATAATTAGGCGAAATTCTTTATATCTATATAATATATACAATATGTATGTATAAGAGATACACTGTAAATTATACTCATTACGCATTCAAGGAGTTAAGTTTAAATTAAGTCAGACATAGGACGAAATGATGAGATAATTTCGTTGCATGAAAATAATTAGGCGAGAAATTCTTTATATCTATATAATATATATATTTATGTGTGTGTATAATACATATATATTATTTTGTATTCTAATCAAATTAATTGCTTTAAAATATAATTTACAATTATTTTAAAGCAATTAAATAATTTTAAATGCAGTTAAATTTTTGTTTTTATTTTCAGGAGTAGCATATGCAGTATTAAATTGAGCTATTTATTTTTTACTTACGTGAAACTTGGAAAATTTGATTAAACTAAGTATATCATAAATTTTCAACATTTTGATCCGTTAAACTTGACTTACACCAATTTCAGGATTAACAGCTCAATTACTCCTTATGAAACTTAACCGTAATTCACGGCACTCGGTATCTCATATATCTCATTAATCGAGCGATTGCGCGTTTAATGAAGTGCAAACATCTAAAATGTACTTTGAGATTAATTGGCGCGTGACTATTCTTAGATGCAGTCCAACTTTCGTCGGATATCTTGTACGCGAAGAGATCTTGAAGTTCGCTATGTGTAAGGCTTTAGATTAGAACGGATAGTTCTGTTCGGATTTATGTTGTGCGCGAATTCCCGAGTAACTGTACAGATACGAAAGTTCCGAGTTGTTTAGAGACTGGCATCGATTGCGCAAAGATTCGGAGGTAAAACAATATAAAAGTTAAAGAAGGTAATATCTTCTTATACCTGCGTTTCGGAGTAAAACTCGCACATTATCTCGCGAGACGAAAACGTGGAAAGGAAAACGTGGAGGGAAACACGAAACCTTTCGTCTTCATACAAATTTAAGATTTCGGGCAACGGAATAAAAATCTTACATTCCGTCTTTGCTATCAAAAGGCGCACTTGGCGACGCGCATTCATGAATCTCCGATGCGCGATTTGCTGCTTAAACGCGGAGCCGCCGACCTGGAGCGTCATGGACCGGTCAGCATGCTCTTTATATGGCGCACATAGTACATATCCACGCCCGCAATTTATCTTTTCCTCCCCGCGTATTCTGCTGCGCTGCCTTCTCTCCCTTTGTCGCTTTTCTTTTCTCGCCTTCCCGTCTCCGGTCCTCCTGCTCTTCCCTCGTCTCTCGTGAATCTTGACCCCGGAAGTGCCGCAAAAGAGGGACGCACAGGAGGCGACGGAAGGGTGTAAAAAGAGGAGAACCAAGGAGGTGGAAAAGGGAAGAGAAGCCGGGCGGAAAAGAATGGAAAGGGAAAAGACAAGGTTGAAATATCACGAAGACATCATTCGTTACCGCCGCGTCGTTTATCCATATCGCCACCCTCCTTATGACCGTATAAAACAGCTTTCCATCCTCATTCATGGCGACGGCACACGGTAGTCGCGACTGGCCGAGAATCGCGCCAAGCTGAGCGCGTCGAGATTCACAAGATCGCACTTTAATAGGATAGCACGAACGAGCGAGGAGAAAAAGAAAAGAGCGAAAGGCAAGGGAGAAAACAGGACGCTTTTTTCGGCCGAACCCCGGACCCGCCGCGGCATTACTCTCACGAGGACAGGAAGCACCGAGGCGCTAGGCGGAGGGTTGAGACCCCTGAATTATCGCGCGGAGTTATTTCTTCTTTCTATATATCGTTCTTTACCTCGGGCGCGTATATGTACGAAACACAGGGCTGCACTACGGATAGACATGACGCTAGCCTGGAAGCTCGAAAAATCTAGGAAAGTTATAAGAAATTGCAAATACACATACATGTACATACACGTTACATGTTTGTGGAATTTATACATATATAAAATGTTTTGGAATTACTTTCTTTTTTAATACATTTTATGCTTTTATAATTACACATCTGATAACTTGCATATTTCTGAAAAATCCGGAAAGAATTAATAGTATCAGAGATTTGGAAATAGAAAAATGTAGATTCTTAAAAAAATATATGCACACGTGTAAAGGATTATTTGAACGAAAACGTATGTGAGCATATTCTTCCCTATTTTCTCCGCAAAAAACGAGCATCGCATTGATTTATCTAAAACCATCCCTGGTCGCGAGCGTCTAGGACCTATATGTCCCCGTTGTTGGTTCTCGGGACCAAAATGTATGCGTTACCTACGAACCGGAGGATGAAAGTTATGCGTTTCGTCCATACCACATGGGTTCGCCGAGTGATATCGGGAATGGAGTCGGTCGAAAAGAGAGACAGAGAGGGAGAAAGAGATACGTAAAAAAAAAAAACCGCAACGCGTACACATCGCTTCGCCAGAAATATTGGATGACGCGCCACGCACTCTTCCGCGCCCATCGAAGCTTTGGTCCTCGTTTTGTTTCTCTCTTTTGTTTCCCTCTTTTTTTTCCTTTCCCCCGGTTCGCCCCTTTGCGCACGATGTATTTTACGAACGCCTGGATTTCTCCGGCCGTTTTGTTCACGCCCTCGCGACGCCGAAGAGATTGTATCACACGGGCGCGAAAATCTTTTGCCAAACTTTCGCGAGTGCCACGGGGAAGCCAGAGAAACTTTGCTGTTTATGGAGAATTGATAAACGCGGTGTATGCCGAGACGAAAAAAAAATTCTGTTTGCGGAGTTTCCCGGTTGGATTAAAAATATGTGGTTTAAACGGTACATTCTGCGAGAGTAAATATTGAACGTGCGTTCTCCATCGTGCATCTTCATCAACAATCTCGCTCGTGAGGAAAAGAGAGGATAAAATATATATATATATATATATATATATATATATACATACACATATATATAGGTATGTATATTATTTCCATATTTCATTTTAGAGAAATTGTTAACAGCGTACAAACCATGTAGCATTGATTAAACAGGACAATTCATAGTTTCCTAATTTTTTTCTTTCTCCCTTTGTAACTGTAATATGTTAAAAGGAAATATTTATCGTTAAACTTAGCTTTAAATAAAAAGGAGAGAAGAAGGGAGAAAAGAAAGAAAAAGTTTCGTAAGATAAGATACAAATAAATCTGCTTTTTCAAACACATTTGTATTTCATATGATAAATTATGTAATTAAAGAAAGATTTAAAGAAAGATTTTAAATGCTAAATACACATGAATGAGATGCGATATTAGTTAATTTAAAATCAATTAGATGTGATTATGAGCTCATAGAAAAATTTATTTTTAAGATAGCAAAAAAATATTATCTTGTAAAAATAATTTTCTTTTTTTCAAGAAATTATTCATAATAAAATAATTCGATCTAAAGATAATTTATTCGGACATGGAAAGTTTTGTATTACCTGAGAAAAATGCAATTCGTCAGCACCTCTTAACGATTGCTTGGAACAACAAAATTTTATGTAAAAAAAAAGAGAGAAACATTGAAAGCACGTGTGCAAATTTTTAACGCCAGAGGAAGTGGGAATCGCGACAACAACAGTTTTGAAAGTGGCGTTTCAGACGATATACACAGGTTTATAGACATACTGCGCGCACGATACCGGAATAACAAATGCTCAGGAGACTGTTTTCTCACTATGGTCTTCTCGTGCGCGCCGCAATGGCGATTTATCGTCCCGCGTCTCATTCCGAAAATTGTTTCGTCACGCTTTTACAATCCGTCGTCTTCCTCAATGTTTCTCACCCTCTCTCTTTCTCTTTCTTTTTTTTTTGTCTTTTTCCCCGTTTATCGTTTACGTGATGATAAGCAGAGAACTTTACTTTTCGTTTTAGTGACATATAAATTTTGCGCCACTCATCATCATCGTTCATAGATCTTAAGTCTTTACAGTCGTAAGTTAAGCTGCTCGATAAACGCGACACGAATCCGAGCTTGCGATCGCAAAAGGTCAATTGACGCTGTAGAACGATTCGGAAAGTCAACTCGGACGAAGTGGTGCTGTCTTTTTTTTTTTCCCCCTCGACGAACCGACAAATGCCCGCGGTGTATCGGGTCGATCAACGCGAAAATACCACCCGAGTCCCAGTTCGAGCGACAATGAAGCATCTCTCGTTCGAAGCGACAGCGGTACAGGAGTCGAAACACGCTCAAGCCAGCCTCCTCTTCCTCCTTTCTTTATTCTTTCGCTTTTCTCCGCGACCCAGCTTCCTTCCTACGCGGCCTCCTCGCGTACCTTTTTCCGTGCTGGACCGCGCGGATGGCAGTGATTAATCGCGCAAGGGTGACCGGTATTCGCGGCATAAAAAGAGCGACGTGTTGCTGCCTCCACATAAGTATATCTACGTACATCCGGAAAAAGAAAGGTTTCGGACGACCGTTCCGCCAACCCCATTTGCAACCCCACTCTAGCTTCGTCGTTTCTTCTTCGTCTTTTCGATCGTTTAACGTTCTCTCTTCGTCGTCGACCTGTGCCTTTGCGTTTAACCCTCCTGTCACACGAGTATAATAATAGGGAAGCCCGACGTGTCCGCTTTCTCGGACAGCCACCAGCGAAGTGAGTGTAATTCGGGATGAGAAACTCGCTTTCGAGTGGAAAAATTGTATATAGCCTACAGGGAGAACTGTCCGTCATATACCGCTCGGGATACTGCGATAGAAATCGCGTTCGTAAAACGTTCTCGAGACATCGATCGATCGCTGACGCGGTAAAAAAAGAAACGCGGGCCACGAGAGGAGGATAATTAGCGTATGCGCGAAAACACCCGGAACACTTACTAGAAACACTTAACTCCTACTGGGCCCTCCACTTTACTTAATTGCGTCCTTAAATCAACAGCCCATTACGCTATTGCCGCTTGCTACGTCTGCCGCGAAGATCAATGCTTTTGGTGCATAAGAACAATTTCTTGGCGCACATAATGCAAAGCGCACTTCGTCGTTTTGCACTCGCATTAGTGTTTTCATGCTTATCGAATCGATATTTTGAGATCGGTATTTCGTTGATGTGCGGAATCGATCTACATATTTCAAGAGAATGTGTGGAAAATATACCTTCTTCACATATTGAAAACTTTAGTGTTGAAAAATCATTTCAAACATACATTTTTTTAAAACTTGACAAAATTTTGATTGCAATATATATCAATCAGTACCTACATTTAATCAATGACGCTGGAAATCTAAATAATGCATTATTAAATTCTTCAATAATTAAAATAAATTGTAAATTGAAAAGATAGCACACACACACACACACATTTTTTGTACTATTAGATTAGATTTTTTTAAGTTATCTTTATAGAGTTTCAATGTTTTTTAATTTAGTTTGAATTCTAGATAAATAACCGCAAGGTTAAAAATGCAGAGAAATAGATTATTTTATCGATCACGGTATTTCATGTGTACACATTTGATGATACAAACACGTTTATATGACAACACGTTTGAAAAATGCTATTTACGTCATTGTATTTATAACGTAAAAATTACATTCTTTTCGTTTTTATTTTTTTATTTTATTTCGTAAATTGCGATTGGAGATAAAAATCACCAAAACGCACCACGGATTCGTCGCTACTTTTACCCCGAATCCGTCAACATTGCCCGAAGGAGAAACGAGATCCTATCCCCGAGATATCGAATGGAAACGCACCCTGATAAGGAACGGGTCTTTGCAATCGCTAAGACGCGCGCAAATGTGTTTCTTGCTGTCCGCCTTTTTTTTATCCCTTATGTACTTTCTGGAGCCGATTTCGCGAAAATGAATGGACACGTTATCCAGGACTAAATCTGAAACACCCGGCCGAAACGGCGTTCGAAAAGCTTGGCTCTGGCGCACCCCGGAATAATTTCTCCAGTTATCGCGATGCTCCGACAGAGCTTCTACAAAAACGGTTACTCACCAATGGAGATAAACGGAGTGTGCGTTACGGGGATTTCGACGGAAAACAAAGCGATGTAAAATGAGTTTAGATACTATAATGTACAAGAAATAAAGGTGTAATAATAATAAAAGAATAATGGTAAAACAAAAGTGAGCGAAAAGAAATATTGTTAGATGTTGGAGCATTTTACAGAGCTTTACATGAGAAAAATGTGTTAACGGTCATTAATAACCACAGTACATGAATTTTACTATTTTTGCGAATAATAAGAAAATCTGCAAAAAAGTCTTTAGAAAGTTTTAATTCATTATGTATCCAAAGGCTTGGAATGTATAGTTTACTTGGAATGTACAGTTTAATTGAAGTGTACAATTTATTCAGCCAGTTTATTAGAAGTATTCTGATGTATAATTATCTTTTATTGTTGAATACAAAGTGTTTTAGTACTATTGTAGTTTCCTTCAGTTACGGATTCTTTGATCGATGCATTGTTAACTTTAAAGAGGTTCAATAAATATTGATAAATGAAACTTAAATAATTAATTACGTACTTAGTTAAAAAAAAATTAATGGAAAGTTTGCTAAAAGATTTCTTTAAAAGTTGAGTATTTAATTATTTTATTACAATTTTTCATTATATTCTTGTATTAAATTGATACCTCTTTTGATTTGAATCTATGGTGCTCAGATTTAAGTACTTTCATTAAGTACTTTTCTCTTTTAAAGACGGATCATTCTTTTTCCATAGATCAAAAAAAGACAGTAGAGTAATCAGGATATTGTGAAAAAAATGTTTCGCGAGATTATCATTACACATAGCAATTTTACAGCCAATGAATTTTCGGTATTCTATTATTAACGTTCATCACTTCCGATTTGTTTCAAAATTTATATGAAGCTTCTTTTTGGTCTACAATTAAGATATATGATGTTTTCAAAACGGACAAACAATATGTTGTCTTTGGGAAAAATCATCAAGTAACGTTTTTCCCCAAAGACAATATATTGTTTGTCCGGCTTGAAAACATCATATATCTTAATTGTAAATTAAAAAGAAGCTTCATGTAAATTTTGAAGCAAATCGGAGATGATGACGTTAATATAGAAATTTACCTTTCGAGTATATAAAAGCATTTAGGATTCCAAAAATAATGGTTTTCCCAGAGATTATCGCTGTCGTCAAAATCTATCAAACATACGTCGCAATAAAAACAACATATCTAATCTAAATTTCTTGTGGAATAAAATCCCGCCTCTGCTAATTGCTTCTTAGGGTAATATTTTGTTCGAGACCATAATGCAAAACTTTGAAAATGAGTCTGATAAAAGCGATATTTAAGATGCTTACTACACGGAATGCAGTAACGTAAGAATATTAAGAACAATGCTAAGATCTCAAATGCTTTTCTATTTCGGTTGTTTTTTGTAATTTGCAACAACATAAAAACTACTGCTAAGTAATTTATTCATTTGTTCCACAGAATATCAATATCTGCAGAATAAGAATTAGTTTTATTATTGCTATGTAGAAATGTTTAACATTTTATGTAAAAGAAGTAAAATTTCCCACCCAAAAAACAATGTATACGGCGCTGTACGTCTACTGCATTATAGTAAATTCCTTCGCTTCTATTTGTTTTTCTTTTCTAATAAGAAATATATTTCGCAATGATACATATATATCAAGAAGAATATCTGCAAGAGTTTTGTCACAAAGAGACAAAATGTTTGTGTTTCGTAATAGATGGATTTCGAGATTGTACATATTGAGCTATTTCTATAGTTGCTTAATTGCTTAAATGCTTCTTCTGTCCACATAATTAAAAAATTAATGCGCTAGTATAATATAATGCGAACTAGTTATATAATGCAAAATAATTCAGTTTTGTATGTAAGTTAAATTTTTAATTAAGAATATTGTTTCAATTTTATTTTTTATTTATCTAGTTTCTAAAATCAACTTTTTGTTAACTGACTACGTGCGATCAAGCTATCAATAACAGTTCCATATTGACATAGAAATTGATCAAACAAACATTATAAATTATAAAACAATCGTAATATAAATTTATCGTAAAAGTATGAATTTAAATAATGAATTGTGTGTTCAATAGTTTCAATAGTTTAGTGACGAAAAATCGACATTACTCTTTCTTCGCTACTCCGAGATTGAGTAATTATTTTAATAAATTTGAATTTATTATAAAGAGAAGAGCAACACTCTGGACGATTTAGTAAAAGATTTGGCTTATCAACTATAAAGAAATACTAATATATATTCGAGATAAAATCGGTAACAAAATAAAAAAAGTAAAAGTAGCAATTGAGTGTTACTCAAAACAAAGATGCATACATCATTTTATCATATAATTTCTTAAATCTTTTTTTATATAAAGTTAACATATAATTTCTTAACTCGTTTTTCGGAATTGCGCTCTAGTTAATTTTTGGTGATTAATCTGCATATACAGATAATGTTATATACATATGTATACATGCAATACACTCACCGATACGATGCGCAGCAGCGGAGCTCTATAGTACAAAGCGTTGACCTATAACATATAAAAAATACAAATTATATGTATACAAAATAATTTTCAAAATAATTAATATTTGAAAAAGTCAATAATGCGCAATTAAACTTTTATCGTACCGTAAAATATATTTAATAAAATTACGTCATAAAAATTATTAAACTTTTCAATTATTTTTTAGATCTATTTATATAAAATGTAATAAAATTTAATTTTTAAAAAGTAAATTAAAAATTTTAAATTGTATAAACAATATTAAAATTATACATATATATTGTAAATATATAATAAATTTTCTCATTACTAATTATCTAATTATAATAAAGTTTAATATAATATTTTTTTATTTTTCTGTAAATTACCCTAAATGTCCATATTTATTTTTTTTTCAAATTATTTTTTTAAATTTTACTCCAAATTCTTTATATTAACTTATTTTAAACTTTATTTTAATAAAAATTTAAACAATAAATTTATATAAATTACACACACACACACACACACGCACGCACACACACACGCACACACACACACACACACGCACACACACACACACACATATATATGATTATAAATTTATTTATATATTTATATAATATAATATAAATCTGTTTTAATTATAATATATATGCTTACCGCATGGTTGCTCCGTCGTTGCCCGATGCCTCCCCGGACCTCCTCATCCTCCTCATCATCTTGTGTTTGTAGGTTATAGCGTCTTTTTGGCACTTACACAACACACGCTCGCGAAAATACGATCACGCGCGCGCATTAATCAGCGAAATAAAATAATCGCACGACAATTTGAACGACACTCCCAAAACGTAAATACGTTAATCATACGCGACTCTATACGACACTTCCGATTTTAATCGCGCGATACTTTGTGCGAAACTCCCGATATTAATCGTACGTGACTTTTCATACTTCGGTACTCCCGCTTTTAATCGTACGCATATTTTATGCGCTTTGGTTAATTATATATGCGAAGCATATTTGAGAGAACAGCACGCGACAATTATAATTATACACAGCTACGATCCGCGACGCACGAAATTTATGCAGGATGTCGCAGTAGTGATGCCAACTGTCTAATTAGAAAATATCAATCTCGCGAATAATCGATCATTGAAAAGATCGATTAACATAGAGCGCTTTACGCAGCGACTTCACAGTTGGCATCACTGCGACGACTTTCCGCGTGAATTTCGTGTGTCGCGTCGCGCGGATCGTAGCTGTGTATAATTATAATTGTCGCGTGCTGTTCTCACAAATATACTTCGCATATAATTAACCAAAGCGCATAAAATATGCGTACGATTAAAAGCGGGAGTGCCCAAGTATGAAAAGTCACGTACGATATCGGGAGTTCCGCACAAAGTATCGCGCGATTAAAATCGGAAGTGCCGTATAGAGTCGCGTACGATTAACGTATTTACAACGGGAGTGTCGTTCAAATTGTCGTGCGAATATTTTATTTTGCTAATTAATGCGCGCGCGTGATCGTATTTTCGCGAGCGTGTGTTGTGTTAGTGCTAAAAAGACGCTATAACCTACAAACACGAGATGATGAGGAGAAAGAGGAGGCCCGGGGAGGCATCGGGCAACAACGGAGCAATCATGTGGTAAGCATATTAAAATTAAAACAAATTTATATTATATTACATAAATATATAAATAAATTTATCATTATAGGTATATATACATATATTAACCGATTAAATAAAAAATATTTCTTAAATATATACATATAATTTATGTATAATTTATATTAAATATATATTATATATGTAATTTATGTAAATTTATTGTTTAAATTTTTATTGAAACAAAGTTTAAAATAAGTTATTATCAAGACTTTGGAGTAAAATTTAATAAAATAATTTGAGAAAAAAAAAAAAATATGGACATTTAAGGTAATTTACAGAAAAATAAAAAAATATTATATTAAACTTTATTATAATTAGATAATTAGTAATGAAAAAATTTATTATATATTTACAATATATATGCATAATTTTAATATTGTTTGTACAATTTATAATTTTTAATTTACTTTTTAAAAATTAAATTTTATTACATTTTATATGAATTTTTTTAGATCTAAAAAATAATTGAAAAGTTTAATCATTTTTATGACGCAATTTTATTAAATATATTTTACGGTACGAATAAAAGTTTAATTGCGCAGTATTGACTTTTTCAAATATTAATTATTTTGAAAATTATTTTGTATACATATAATTTGTGTTTCTTATATGTTATAGATCAACGCTTTGTACTATAGAGCTCCGCTGCTGCGCATCGTATCGGTGAGTGTTTTGCTTGTATACATATATAACATTATCTGTATATGCAGATTAATCACCAAAAATTAACTAGAGCGCAATTCCGAAAAACGAGTTAAGAAATCATATGTTAACTTTATATAAAAAAAGATTTAAGAAATTATATGATAAAATGATGTATGCATCTTTGTTTTGAGTAACACTCAATTGCTATTTTTACTTTTTTTATTTTGTTACCGATTTAATTTCGAATATATATTAGTATTTCTTTATAGTTGATAAGCCAAATCTTTTACTAAATCGTCCAGAGTGTTGCTCTTCTCTTTATAATAAATTCAAACTTATTAAAATAATTGCTCAATCTCGGAATAGCGAAGAAAGAGTAATGTCAATTTTTCGTCACTAAACTATTGAAACTATTGAACACACAATTCATTATTTAAATACATACTTTTACGATAAATTTATATTACGATTGTTTTATAATTTATAATGTTTGTTTGATCAATTTCTATGTCAATGTGGAACTGTTATTGATAGCTTGATCACACGCAGTAGTTAACAAAAGTTGATTTCAAAAACAAGATAAATTAAAAATTGAAACATGATATTCTTAATTGAAAATTTAACTTGCATACAAAACTGAACTATTTCGCGTTATAGAACTAGTTCGCATTATATTATACTTGCACATTAATTTTTTAATTATGCGGATAGAAGAAGCATTTAAGCAATTAAGCAACTACAGAAATAGCTCAATATGTACAATCTGGAAATCCATCTATAATATTACGAAACACAAACATTTTGTCTCTTTGTGACAAAACTGTTGCAGATATTCTTCTTGATATATATGTATATTGCGAAATTATATATTTCTTATTAGAAAAGAAAAACAAATAGAAGCGAAAGAATTTACTATAATGCAGAGTAGACGTACAGCGCTGTATACATTGTTTTTGGGGGAAAATTTTTTGGGTGGAAAATTTTACTTCTTTTACATAAAATGTTAAACATTCCTACATAGCAATAATAAAACTAATTCTTATTCTGCAGATATTGATATTCTGTGGAATAAATGAATAAATTTCTTAGCACTTTTTTTATGTTATTGCAAATTATGAAAAACAAATAAAATAGGAAAGCATTTAAGACCTCGGTATTGTTCTTAACGTTATTGCATTCCGTATAGTAAGCATCCTAAATATCGCTTTTATCAAGCTTATCTTCAAAGTTTTGCATCATGGTTTCGAACGAAATATTACCTTAAGAAGCAATTAGCGGTGGCGGGATTTTATTCCACAGGAAATTTAGATTAGATATGTTGTTTTTATTACGATGTATGTTAAAACTATTATTTTTGGAATCTTAAATGCTTTTATTTACTCGAAAAGTAAATTTTTATATTAATGTGATCACCTCCGATTTGCTTCAAAATTTACATGAAGCTTTCTTTTGGTCTACTATTAAGATGTCATATAATAAAAATCGTCAAGTGTCGTTTTTTCCCAAAGACAACATATTGTTTGCCCGGCTTGAAAATATTATATGTATATAATATAGGTTAATATAGAAATTTATCAAATTTTTTATTATTTTCGATGAAAAAAGCAGCATGTTACTAACATATCTTTCTTCATGATGTTTACAATTCCTTATATCCGTTATATTTAACAATTAACGTAATAAACTTTACACCGATCACTATTGCACTATT
Organism: Prenolepis imparis; assembly: GCF_030444845.1. Lineage (NCBI taxonomy): Eukaryota > Metazoa > Arthropoda > Insecta > Hymenoptera > Formicidae > Prenolepis > Prenolepis imparis. Next base: position 18,039,262 of record NW_028141161.1, read on the forward strand.
AAATTTCAACAAGTTCCGTAAATGCCGGCAATGGATTTATATAATTCATTGAATAAAGTAGTTAATGGAAAGTTTCGAAGAGAGAAGCATCCTTAAAACCGTTCAAATTCTCATTAGCCTTGCATTGACTCAATAATTCGATATATATCATGCCGATCAATTTGAATATTTCTCTTAAAAGGATGGCCATTATTTTTTTTTCTTTCATCGATTACTATTCGAGGAATCGGCGACACGAAAGAGTTTCGCGATGCAATCGCGACGTAACGATTGACTTTCCATTACTCTCGTTGGTGAAAAAAAAAAGGAATGATTAACGTAGCCCGTGTCGCGAATGTTTTAAACGCATTGTAGAGCAGATGCCACAAAAAGAGCATACTCTACCCCTCTATTCTGTCGGTTGTGGCGGGAAATATTTTCCGTCGAAATTGTTCGAAGCCAGATTAAATTTTGCAGCGACACATTTTTATGGTCGAAGCAGAAAAATCCTCGTTTTTTATGCCATCGCTCCTTTCAGATGCGAAATAGTCGCGCCGCGCGCGTTGTTAAATAAAACATAACCAACTTACGGATGTGATATAAATGAATAAAAGTCGGGACCGCGTGTGTGTTGTGTGCTGTGTTTTTTTCACAATTTTCTCGCGGCCATGGCGCGCACGATCGAGCCGTGAAAAACGAGCAGGAAAATCAGATATTATCACGTTCGATCGGGGCCGCGCGCGCGAGATCCATTTCCAGTTATACGCATGAAAACCTCGCAATCGTGGGAAATTATTTTACTCCACGGATTTGCGTGTGCCACGATATCCAAAAAAATCAATAGAAAATATTTACTTACTCCGATGCTGATTTTGCCACGAATGTTATTCTTTCGTGGCCGACATCAGCCGCTCGAGCCCGAGCTCTATTTTCCGGAATTCATCAAACGACGAGAACGAACGGTCATGTTGGGTAATTACGACGTACCCGGTACAATTAACCCGTCCCATTTCTTTTTTACGTGCCCCGTTGCATTTATTTTCATGGGCAATCCGTGCACGCTCTCTCTCTTTCTACGGCCCGTTCCCTTTTTTTCTTTTATGAGCTATAAAGCGACTAGACGCGCCAGTCGTTCCGAGCCACCGTCGTTACATCAATTTCAAGCTCTTCGCCCTCATTTCCGCCGTCGTGCCGCCTACCATCGAAATGCGACTGCGAAAGTGTAATTTTTTCAATTTAGCAAGGTACTACGAAAGCATGATTCCCACGTGTTGAAGGTGCCGCCCAAATGACCGTGTGTGCGTTGGGATTGTGAATCGCACGTTTTGCGCAGCCGAAACGGTCCGGCCAATTTGCTGCCGCTCTATAAACGGAGAACAGATGATATATAGTAACACTAGGCATAAACCCTTTCGCTTCATCCTTCCTTTCTTTCTCGTAGTCATTCTTTCGTATTTTTTATCTGTTTTTTTTATATTTACTCGCATATTTATAAAAAATAATGGGATATATAAAGATGATGGCAGTGTTTTACGTGCGGTTTTAACTGATATACAGATAAACATCAGGAACAAGACATCAAAACTGATTGTATATACAATTTTTACATTTGAAACTATCGACCGTGTATAAAAGAGAAAAAGTGCATAGGAAATAAAGTATGGTAATAATTTTTATATTATTACAGTATTTTAGGGAAATTATGTTTGGCGTTTCTCTGTACTTTTTTTTGTCGCGATAAACTTCCGCGATAAATGATTCGTAAAAGCATCGTAAGCATGGCTAATGCTATTTTAATTTGAATATTGTATTTGTATTTTATACAACAACGTTGTATACTACATTCTGCACATTGCATATCGTACCGGTAAATGTTACTTTTTTTTTTTTTACTTTTTTACTTTAATTAAAGGCAGCCGCTTTCTATTTATTGAAGCAGATATTTCACGTGACTTATTCATTTAAAGCAAAAATCAACACGATAAGAGATAGAAGAAATTACTCTTCTATTACAATATTTATAATCTCATTATACGATATTTTTAATCATTTTTTTAAACAATCGTAGATTTAAAAACAATTTTAAATGCGAGAAGCGCGCTTTAAATTTTTACAGATTTATATAATCATAATTTACTCATTATATTTGGCCATAGATTGAGAACGCGAAGTAATACTCATTGCTTGAATAAATGAAAAGTCGTGATATATCATATGTAATATTTTAGTTGTATATTTTCGAACACTCCGTCGTATCTTAGGTATTAACTCGATACTATCACTCGCGTTGCATTTCGTAGTATCAAGAGAAAATTGCTAAAGTCATTTCAAAAGTTTTTAATCATTCAATTATAGAATTGTTATTTATATTTTATATTATAATTACTTTATTATAATTACAATATTTGGTAATTAATTTACCATGCATTTGAGTATTAAATTTTTTTTCTATTTTGTCTTAAAAATATAGGAAAACAGCAATATTATAATTCGGTAACATTACGTTATAAAAAAAGCAAATATTAATATTAAATAGCTAATTATTGTCTCGTGTTTTTTAATCTTTACATCTCGTCAGCATCTTGTAAATATTTAAATTTTTGGTTCATAAACTCATTGGTCATACATAGACAAAAGCTTTTTCGATCGATTTTTCGACATGTATATATATAGCTCTGTCCGATATGCTCGAAAATGCTGGAAATGTACTGTCGCAATCATTCCCAAGGTGCCTCAACTTCGAGATTTCGATTTTACGTCGAAGTTAAGTCGACATTTATTCGAATCGCTCCTTCCGTTCGAATGTTAGCCTGGCGGTTTTCCTTACAACAGGAAACCGCGAAGTCCCACGAGCGTACGCTGGGAACCGCAAGAGTCTGAAAGTCCAGAGGGACTGTTCTGCAAACTTCATTTCGTCACACACATACCGAAAAAGTGTGTGAGATCGTTGAATCCGAATTACAATATTCCCGGCGGACTCTAATACACGTATATTCATAAAATAGGGTGCTTTTTCGACAGACGAAATAAGATTCTGATCGATTTTCTCGTCATTCGCCACACGCTCACAAGTGCACGGTATTTTGTAACTATTAGGGCTTTCATTGGCGAGTCTCTTCGGAAGGTCTGCCCGAGATAAAACGTTTTTGACAATATGCCAAAAAATTTCGCTGGATACATACCGTACAAAATTGTGGAAAATTTTATTAATAAAATTTATTTATAAAATTTATTTATAAAAAGCTTTAAGATTAAATAAAATTTAAATATTAACAATTTCGTTGCCCTTTTGAAATTTTTATTTCGCAATGTATAATAGAAATATAAAAAAAATATTTCTTAAGGAATACACACAAGCTGAGTTCATAATAGCAGCAATATAAGCAGCCTATATAACCTAAGATTAATATATAATATACTTTAATTATGCTCTCAAGAATTATGAAAAGACGCTTGATTATTAAGTCGAAATCAGTTTCAAGTTATACGCGCTCGAACTAAATCAAAGCATTTTCTTCACTTTTTCAAACTTTTACTTCCGCAAAAAGTATTGACAGAAACGTCAAAGTTTAAACCTTACTTAGTTTAATTGACTCTATAGGAAGTATACATAATAAAATTAATAAAATATTTATGACGTGGCAGAGTGCAATTTCTAATGCATTTATCATCTTCATAATCATTATTAAAACTAATAATAAGCTGTCTTATTTTCCTTAAATTTTTTTTTATCTTATTGACAAATTGTAAATCAATGTAGTAATGTATTTTAATGTATTTTAAATATACTTAAAATGTATTTTAGTATAATACAATATACATATATGCAAATGTTTATATATCTTATCGATAAAATAGTGATGTGTCTATTTTATTTCTTTTTCTATCGAATTTAATTATATAATATAAAATAATATCCATATCCATTGCCATTTTTATTTTAGCCACGTGAATATATTATAAATAAATATTTTTATTTAATATTTTACAACAAAGAAATACAGTTATCATTCATAATTTATTACTTTTCAATAAGCTCTTTTAAGAATTTTTAATTAAATTTTTGCCGAAAAAGATCAATTTTTTACAAATAAAAATCTCATTAAAACGTTTTTTAAAATTGAGTGTTTTGTATATATGTATATATGTATTTAAAAATGTTGTATATTACTTGTTATAAGATTTGCTGACCGATTTGTTGATTTCTTTATAAAAAGAATTAGTTTAAAGTTACTTAGAAAAATTTGAAAATGTATGTACATATTCGGCGTACATTTTTAAAGCACAATTCATGCAAAATATAAAAAATAATCAATATTAAATGTTTTTGCAAGCAGGTTTATTATTAAAATATTAGAAAATATACATATATTGACATTATATGAAAGAATTGACTAATCAAGTATTTACCTACAAAGAGAGAATTCATTCTTCACAGGGTTTGCTTGCGCAATGACGAGTATAGGTGTGCTAATTATGTGTGTTACTTTGAAATGTGTACATACAGTGGGATAATTTAGCACCGGTCAAACACACGTCTGTAATCAGCGCGAATTCCACATGCTCGGCTCTCAAAGAGCTTTTGGATGTTGCATGAGAAGGAATTTACTTTCGAGTAGTATAGAGATGTGCATAGATCACATTGAGAATATGGATCTGTAAATCCACAACGTTTATTTTACGATCAAAAGAAGTTGAGTCATGTGACATATTTACATATATACTTTTTTTCTGTAATATTCCATACTATCGCAAAATATATGTCAGAGAGTTTATCACGACATTGATAATTTTGTTTATACCAGGCTATTGGTAACTTTTTTTTTAGTAATATTTGCATAATGAAGTTTGAAGAATATATTTTTTTTAATTTAATAATATATTTAAAATTGTGCGTGAAATATTTATGTTTGTAAAAAGATATTTATGAACTATTTTTTAATATTAAAGTTTGTGTGCTGTGTCGCCAGAATAATAATTTTGCAATTCTCTCCGACTCTTTACCTACTTCTAAACATTATTATATTAATTATATTGTTCTTCACAATTCCTGCTTTTATAGAGACTGTAATATTATTATCCAATTATATTTGGACATAATTAACAAATATATATATATATATATACAATATATAGCCATTTAATATCTATTTTTTATACAAATAAAAATATTTAATTAAAAACACTTGTGCACAAATATTATAATAGTATATCTAAAAAATATATTTAATAAACTTTAGTCAAAACACTTCTCTACATAATTTATGATCTGAATATGTGCATGCTAGATCTTAAGTGAACAATATTCGGGCTCTCTATCTCTAACTAATTCGTATCAGGGGAATTAAACTCCCAGTTATATGGAAACCGCGATGCGCTGTCTCAGCTGATTACATGAGAAATTATCTAATTTTGTAGAGTTATACAAAATATAATAACAATCAAATCATGACAAAAAAAGAAAAAAAATTAAATTAGATATCGAAAATATCAAATACTACAAAATTAGACAACAATTGGTTAGTACTTTATCAAGATACTTTACGGTATTTTCGTCAAAGTTGATGTCAATTAAAGTTATGCGCCAAAAGAAAATTATATGGATTTGAGAGAAGAATGATCTGACAATGTTTCAAATCTCCGGATCTTCCTGACGAAAACGTTAAAAGATACGCGTCAATCATCCCTGCTCTTCTTTAACATCGGCGTGAGCTGACTTGTGGCTGTTCAAATGCGAAATTACTCTAATCCGTCGGTTACCCGAGACTTTATTCGCCTTCGCGTCAAATCGATGAGGATCGTTTGGCGCGCACGTAATCGCGTGCCACTCAGACGTTTTTCCTGAAAAACGGGGAATCGCGCATTCCCACGAAGCGGGAAAAACCTCCAAGAGGCTTTCGAAGTTTCGGGGACCACTGGGTAAACTTCGTTTCGACTCACCGAGGGTAAAGAACGACGCCCGGGATCGGTGCATCCGAGTCACGCTATTCTCGAAGGATTTCTCGCGGGTCTCGTTTAGGTACACACACATAAACATACACACTCCGCGTGGTGCAGCAAGCGCGGTCCCGACGTGCGAAATGAGATTCCCTTGATTTCTTCTATACTTGAATTTGCAACGAGAGATGTATGTATGTATATGCACCATAGAGATGCCTGTATACGATGACATCGTTATGGCCAACCGCTTTGTTTCGCCGCGCGTCGCGCTCATTTGTGTCAGACCTGACGAAATTCCTTTTCGCACATTAGCTTTTTCATGCATCCGGCTAAATCACGTTGATGAAAATCTCCATATTGTAGACACATTTGCGCGCGCGCGTGTGTCTTCAATATAGTAATAACTATTTATAGGATAGAAATTCTTAATTATATATACATATATACTCGCGTGTAAACATTACATTACATAATTGAATCCATAAACAATATTGTCTTGAAAAAAAGAAAAAAAAAACTTTACGAGAATCATAATTGTGTTATCTCGCATTCACATATAATATGTCGTATATTACAATTAAAATCTACATAATACCGCATAATTGTACATACATTATACATTGCGTAACGTTACGTAACATTACGTAACGTTAATACTTGTAATATATGTATAATTCTATCGATAATTATATCTACGTGATCATTTACTACACAGCGTACATTTAAATAGCTTCTGTACCATGTGTCTTTGTCACCGCGTTAATTTTTAAACGCCAGCGCTCGTAAATAGTTTCTACTAATTACGGAACGTGAGTGAAGAATGGCGAAGCGCCCTATGGAAAATGTGAACACATTTAAAATTAACAGCACCGTCTTCCAGCTAGCGTGCGGTTTACGTCGTTTAAAGGCATAAATACTGCTTTGGAGAGACGACATTTGACACCTGCGGATTTCTCAATGCGAGGGTCACTTGAGTGGAGGCCAGACTCGAGTTTCAAAAGTGAACCGACGTGATCCGTTTTGTCCCGCTTTTGTCAGCATTTTTAGTCCTGTATTTTGAAAGAGCGCGAAGTTCTTCGTCAACGATTTGCAACGTTGTTCTGTTAACATAGCGGTATCGATTTTCTCGGATGGCTCAGGTGACGCTGTGTTTTTCGCGGATGGTCCGTCGTAATCCTTTTTTGGAAATAAATCTTTTAGTATCTTTCCGTGTGAAAATATTGCACGTTTCTGATAGAAAACTTACGACAAATTCTTGTAAAATTGTGTGTAACAAAGATCAAAAAATGTTCAATGAAATTTAAAATTTTTAAAGAAAAAAATTTTCTTTCTGTTTACAAAACAAAAACATTCTTATATATATATATATATATATATATATATATATATATATCTGCTTTAATATTGTCCGAGTATAACATACTCAGAATTACTTGGATTTATTCAAAATACAATCGACATACTTAAATGTAACATCGGTCTCTACAAGATTATTTATAAAAATGAATCTAAAAAATTAAATATCAATTTTTTTGCTCTCATCTTTTGAAATAAAAGCTGATATTGTGGAATATAATTAAAATAGTTTTTGTGAAATTTGGTAATAATGTTCGAAAGCTAGCTGAATATTTTCCATTAAATTTTTAATTTCATATAATAAATATACTTTTAATATTTGATATTGTCTTATAAACGGTCGCAGTTACCCTTTTGGTTAAATTTTATTTTTACAGAACTTGCTATTTATTATCAAATGAAATAAACATAATGAGCGGTAAATTGAATAATGATAGTTCGTAATCGACGCATCTCTTTTACAACGCGTCACACGCGTGATTTGCGATTACTAACTAACGTAAACAATCAGTATTAATAATACCATATGATCGACCAAAAGCATCACGCCATGAACTAATTAAACATCATTTCGACAAAAGTCTAATGACAACTGCACTAAATATACCCGCTGTAATTGACAATCTACGTAATTACGCTGCCCAATATATTAGCACGGAATATCGCGTATTGAAGTGATTCACGCATCGCGCTTCTACGTGGCCGCAGCTATTTATTCGGCGGAATAATGTGACATAATGGAAATTCTAAATGAGGACCGATTTACGTGTCGCGCTACAAACAATGCCATTTTCGCGCTGGCCATGAGTTTGTATTTAAGCTCGACACAAATAATAATCGCGAAACGAAGAGATGTATATCCGACTGTTTTATTGCCGGATCCGCAAAATGTACGCGCAATCTACTTATCGGCCCGGTCTTTGTTACGATACACACACGCATCTATGCATATTTTTGCGGATGCAGCATTATAGCGATAATATTAAGAGAGAGAAAGAGAGAGAGAGAGAAAACTGACATCTTCGCAATTACATTCCGGCTAGTCGAATGCCTCCTAATTTCCCCGAGGTTTCCTTTAGGCAGCGCGAGACTGCGCTACAGAAGGAAAAAAGGAGGAAAAGTTCAAGAGCGGGTTTATCGTAATTGCGTTTGGTTAAGCAATATTTTTACTCAACTTGCCGTGCTACCCGCAGATCCGGCTAGACGTTATAGTCGCTCTAATGTAGTACACCGTACCGCAATATTTTTCTGTAGGTAGCCATTCACGCGATTTCTTTATAGAAGGACAGAAATTCAATGGCGCTGTTAAGCCAGCCGGTGTGCCGGGAGAAATCAAATAAAGCCCCTTTGCGGCAGAGAATAAAAAGGGTCACGGTTTTATGTATGTGTATGTGTATATAGGATGTATGTTTAACAGATATTTCAATGGTAAAGTAATATTCTTCTTCTTGATGATTTTTCGTGCCGGACAATGCGCGCTTTTTAATTACAAGCCTATGCGCACGAAATCAGTGAAATTTTGCAAAACTTTATTTGCCCGCTTTTTCCGCGAGTGATGCCGCGTCATAAATGCGCATAAATGTCCGCAGCGATGCGTGTCGTTATCGCATAAATATGTAAGCATCACCTTTTACCTCCCAGAGATTTTTTCCCTCTTAGTGTGTGTGTGAGTGCTACGTACGTGTGTGTGTGTGTGTGTGTGTGTGTGTGTGTGTGTGTGTATGTGTGTGTGTGTGTGTGTAGAAAGATCCTTTGACGACCAACGACTTTGAGCATTCGTTGACTAACTTTGGTTCTATGAAAGCAATACTGAGATGTTCACATGCAATTAAAGCGCGAAACGGAGTTTCGCGAGAGACATGAACTTTAATTATTCAAAGATTCCTTGCTATTATCGTCTCGAGTGTCACGTGAAGTGAAATGTGCTATCGTATTCACACATTTGTTGACATCGGTATATGTGCAAGTAGTATTATAACATAAACTGCAAATTAAACTTCCCTAAACAAGATAAGATTATTTTGTAAATGTAAATGAACGGGATAACTACGTACATTTTTTTATATGGTATAGATGCTCTGTTTATTATTATTTTTTGTCAATTATAAATTGTCTTATTTTAATATCTGAAAATAATTAGTTACATCACTCTCTATTTATCTAAAATATAATATTTAAAACCATCATTTTGTACATATAAATTGTTAATTATTTGCAAAAAAAACTTGATAATTTACAGAGTGTTCAGTGCGCGCATATAATCTTTCGGAAATTTCTTGCGAAGTGACAAATTAGCTAAGGGGTTCACTTTCTATTTAATCGGTTTTCGTTCGACGCCTTTCGACCGCGACATATTTCCCGTTAATCAGAGGCTCAGCTCAAAACTTTTTCCATCTGTTTTGCCTGTAACCACGAAGCGATCTCACCCCATGTCGTTTACTTTAACTTTCTCAAAGCGTTTTTTCGACAGCCGCCGAAATATTTAACGGAAAGCGAACTTCCAAATAGCAGCGCTTGTGATGGGTGAACGAGAGGTAGGATTAGCGGTGGCGACTCGTTAAAAACCCCTTCGGAAAGTAAAAGTTATACGGATAAATGGTCAAGTTTCGATTTTGTGCGTTTCACGCCGGTATATTCACGTTCTTTATGTTTGTAAATCGCACAACCACAAATTAAAGAAGTTAGATTTTCCTTTCTCATGAATTATGCGAGAAAATCTTGTATGTGGATTATCGTGTTTTTTTATATCGGCTCTATGGAATATATATATATTTCATTTGCTTAAAAATAATTTATTTATCTGAAATTGTCAACATTTTTGCGCAACTCGATATGAAACTAAGATTGTGTGTGCAGACAAGGTGAATTGAACATAAGACAGAATATTGTACAAGAATTCTTCCAAAAAGTTAAATTAGCATCTCAAAAACTAACATCTTAAACATTTTTTCTTTCCTTTAGAAGGGAATAATAACTTCGTGTATTTATATGTTTTCAAGGATTTCTTCAATTTTGTTCGACGTGACGTGTAATTAATTAAGCACCCCTCCTTGTTGATAAATAAAAATAGGATATTATTTCGTAATAAGGAAAGTTCTGACGAGGATGATTGTAATCCATCGCGTACAAGAGCGGTTTTGCACAACTCCATTTCACACTATGAAGTATTAGTCTCGTTTTTTATTATGACTTTTCTTTAAATATATTTATCAATGCAAATAATCCTAGCATACATTTCTGGTGATCAAATTATTCATCATTATTACGTTTCACATACTAAAAAATTATTTTATAATGAAATAATGGGAATATTTTATTAAGAGAAATATTTAGGTATATTTATTATTTACCTTCGGATACTTAAATATGATAACAAAATAATCAATAATAACGGCAAAAAATACTTTGTCAAAATAAATAATAAATAATAATTTATCGAAAATAGAATATATAATACATGAAGTAATATTACACACAAAAGTCATTTTTTATATTTGATAAATTGATTGTTTTTGTTTTCTAATAAATCTTTGGTTGAGATACATCGACCACTTATGAGCAACGCTTACGTCTTAATTTCTTCTTGTGTTCTATTTTTAGTTAAAAACGATGATTGATAAATGTTGGCCCAATGTTATCTTTAATGTACGTAGAATGCTTTGAGTCGAATGAACGTTTATCTAACGTATAATATTATAACAAATTATCCAGTGTCGTATTTTCGTAAATAAGAAAAGTTATTGGCCACGCGATAATAATCGCATCCTTTTTTTATGCAAGCATAATGAGATTTTTTGTTAGATATTATCGCAAGCAACACATTGTCATCTTATTTTATCTTATTTTTCCGATGGATTTTTGCAGCATTATGAGCGAGGCCGTATAATGCTTTTAGCTATTATTATAGTATCGTAGTTTTTTTTTTAAAGAAGAGATATGCTAATGAAAGTATTGTAGTATGCATTGCCACGTTTATGCAGCGTGCTAAAAGATTATAATTCGTTCCTGAAATAATCGAATGTTACATAAAAGCAAAACAATCAGGACAATGCAGCATCTTATATGTTTTGCGAGAGATGCGTGTAGCTATTGTAATTAAATATGATCTTTTAGATCATATGAGTTTTGTTTGTACATATATATATATATAGAACTGTTTTAATCTATAGTATTAGAAATTATAATTTTTTAAATTTAATTACATATTAAATCTTATATTTGTCTAAATCATATACATTGTATGTTTGAAATAAATCTAAATATGACACTGAGAACATTTTATCAAGAGAATGTTTAGAAGCATAAAAAGTATTCACTATGATAATAATTTTGAATATATACGTAAAGTCGCAGAAAGAACTTAATACTATAAAGAGGTGTGAAGATAAGAGAGTGCAGCAGAGAGAATGCGGGAGCGTACTCTATATTTTATTTGATCCGCCTAGCGTCTTCATTCAATCAGACATTTCCGATTTCAAGCGCATGCTTATCCTCGAGGGTCGCCAAGTGATATTCTCGTGCTGAGAGCATTAAAGTCTTTGCGGTAGGATGATAGAAAGTTTACCAAGACTAAGTATAAAAAGGAAAAGAGGAACACTAAAGTATTATATCGTATCGCAGAACCAGACCATTTTTTCTGTGAATTCCTCTCTCATCGATGCGTCCATCTGTTCACTCTAGGCAACATCGTTATATCATGGCAACGCCACATGTCCGTTTACATTCTATAGCAATATCATGGAATCAACATCCTGAAATCGAAATTCGTCAATCTCGTCGATCGGAACTTTTTCTATCATGTTTGACACGTGTAGCCTTTGTCCAAAACGATATACTGAAATATACAAACGTATATGTGAAGAATCAATGTGAAATTTATTTTTCTTAGGAAATATCGATATATCAAGTTTTTATTATTATGATAACGAAACTTCTTTTTTTGCTTAAAAATAAAATATATTTTCCATGATCGCCAGGTAGAGAGTATAGCGTTACATTATTTATGTTTTATCGAAGGACTATTTTATAATTATTTTCTTACACATTTTCAAACACATTCTTTCATTTTTTAAAGAGTTTTAGTTATTAGCGACAATAATTAATTTTTTTCATAATTTTATGGTTGCCTTCTATAACGTTATGTTACGTAACATGTTTTTAAAAATAAATTTAAATACTCATTACTTTAATAAAACTTTAATTTAAAGTTTAATTAAAATATTTAAAAAGTAATTTTACAATAGTAATTTAATAATTTTTTATAAGAATAATAATTAAAGATATAAGTGGAATAGATAAAGCATAAGTAGTACATCTATTAGTATCATTCGTTCGTTGTCGAAGACATTATTTTTCAGAAAGATGTTACATGACTAACTATAAAATATTGTTATGTAAGTGATAAGAGATCGCGTAGAGTTCTCAATTGTAAGTCAATTTTCGAGCGTTCGCCTCGTGCCAAGATGTTATTTCGAACATCTTTTATCATGGCGCATCCTATTCTCAGCATGAATGTGGTACGCGTATATAACTCCTGGCTGTGGAAGTAGACAGCCTCTCGCGCACGTGGAAGTAGCTACGTAACCGCACGAGAAATAAAACAAGAATGAGAATGTCACTTCCGTGCCATCTTTGTCGTCCCTTCTGCAATTGCAAGTGGTTGTAGCCAGTGCGGAGTTTGTTCCGCCGTATGTATTGTTTTGTTTCGTTTACGCAACTTTTCCTATCGTGCATAGAATCTAGACTCTAGACGTTGCTCTGCTGTATACTGTATAAAAAAACGCTGTTTTTAGTAGCGATTTGTAAAATTCTTCGTATTCATAGGTCATAGATATGCCTTCTTTTTTAATAACAGAGATAGACCAGTGTTACATACTATTAAATGAAGGATAAGGGTAAAGCTGATAATCTCTTTTATTCTTTTTATCGCGTTATCCAGTCGGGTTTTATCCGGGAAAAGGTATTTCTACGTGCTTTTGTAATATCTTGAAATATAAGTCTGTTTACGATATAACAATTTCTTTATCATTTTTATAACATTTTTGGACAAATGCAGAAATAAAACTTTTGCAAATATGGATCAAAGATTCTCTTTCAATATATTTTTTAAAAATTAATACAATAATGTGAATTATATTTCGTCAACCAAACATGATGAATAGGTGCGCACGAAAAATGTTTTCCATTGAATATCGCATTTATTTGCACACATGCCATATATATATTATGTATAAATTTGCGCATTATTCAAATATAGAAATTTCAATGGGACATATTACCGGAATGTGCGCATTTATTTGTTTGACAGATTTAGACACACAATGGCAATCTTATTATATGTATTTCATTTGATTGTCTCAGTTCAAAAAGCGTAATTGCAACATTCATGCTGTTTTATTATATTTATTCTATTGAAAAATATTATATGTTGTAAAAGAAGAACAAAAAATTCTAAAATTTATTTTAATTTGTATAAATATTTTTGCCATACAATATAAATTTCGACTAATAGAAATATTAAGCCTGATATTGCATCGATAAAAATAATAATATGATTAAAAATAATTATATAACATTTTAAAACAGAGGCAAATATAGTATTTATTATTTCTATTTGCAATCACTAACAGATGCTCGGCGATCTGATTCCCTATATTGATAGTGTTTTTATTTTCTAAAATTATAAATTCAGTTGTATAGCAAGTTTTTATCCTACAAACAATCTCTAAAGTTTCATTCTCGCTATTCAAGTATTAAAAATTATTCTCTCGCTGAAGAAAGTAGGCGTTTATTGAGACAAGCTGCTCTCCTTTATTATTCATGGATTCAACCGGGAAAGATTGCGAGCTTTTATCTCTCGAGGAGCAGGAACGTTCCGTCGCCTTTCGATTTTTCGATGGTGCTTCTTGCTTTGAATATTTATACTATTGTTTGTAATGATCGTAACTCTCGTCGTTCCTCTTCTCACTGACGTCGTTGCTGGCATATCTTTCCTCTCTAGCAAAACTCCATGATTATATTCAGCGATTCCGTTCCCTCGCCCTTCTTTTTAGCGCTCTCAAAGAGGGTGAATGAAAAAAAAAAAATAAATAAATAAATGAGTTCACGACCGAGAAATGCGACGCGCCTTCTCGAAGAGATAGGGGCGGTCACCCTTCGTTAAGGGCAAAAAGCTAATGCGAGGTTACGCGAGATTGGACTCCGATCGGCCATTTATATGACGACAATCGATCCTGGTTTTATCTGCTGTTGACTCGATGTTAAGCGAATAGCCCCGTTCCAAGCCCCCTCCAACGACAAATGGCCATTGCTGACGTGCAACGCGCATCGGGTCGGGGTCTACTACGGGATACAATACACATGTCGTCGGCACGTGAGCACGCGCACGTGTATACGTAACGCTTCTCTATATATTTCTACGTACATACACCGCATGATGCAGTGTACAGTCGCGAAATTGCCACTTGAAGTGATGATTTTTTGTCCTGCCGCGACAGAGTAACACCCCGGAGCGTTACGCGGCCGACATACCAGGCTCCGCAGCCTGTTTGTTACGTTAGACGTGGCAATTTGTTGCTTCCGGGTTGAGAGAGCTGCCCTTTTCGGACCGAGAGATTTTCGCCCGCGTCGCACGAGAAGCGCTTCTTTTCACTCCGACTCGGTATCGAGAAACTGCGATCGGACGACGGAACTGGGGCTGTATCCATCGGTTTAACCTACATGGGTTATCTTGTTTCGTACTTGGTCTTTTTTGCGCCGCTCTTTCGATCACTTTATTTTATTTTTTTTTTAACAGTTTGCATACCCTTGTTGAAGAAAAGAGAGAAATGCAGAAAGGAGCACTGAAAAAAAATACAAAATATTAAAGAAAAAATTAATGCCGGTAAGCTTCTCCTTTTGATTAAAAATTACTTATTAAATTTTTTAATTTTTTAATTAATTAAAGAATTTTGTTATATGGCATTTATTGTCATTTTTTATCTAAAGGGATTGAATTGAAGAAACTGATAATCACAGCTTTGCAATCTTGATTCGTATAATAATTACGTTATAATTTGATAACATGTTTTTCTTGGAAAAGAATTATGGAAATTTTATTATGCTTAAGAAACGTTTGAAAAAGGCGCATGCTTCGTTTCATAATAGAAATATGCAAAAAATACATTTATCATTATAAATTATGATACTGCCTCACACACTGAAATGTACGCATGAAACATGAGGAATTGCTGTAATGTGTAATTTCATTGCCAGTTAACGCGTAATATCTCGCGTATGAAATCATCGATACGAATCGGAATATGCGAATGCAGCGGTATTACCATCTATGAGACGCAAAAGCTTCGGAATAATTCGCGTGTAAGTGGGAACTTGCGCGATGTACGTTCAAAAGCGATAATTACACGAATTGAAATGTACGGAATATCTAGCAGTGCCTAGGATTGGTATTAGTAAATCCCGCGGACGACGGTGTAGAGAAACGACGCGGCAGCTATAATAAGAGAGGATGAAGCCCCGTCGCGTGTATACACCGTTACAGGAGTAATATTCATCGGAATATTCATCGCTTCAAGATATGCTAAATACTGTGAATTTGCTATCGTAAACGCTTCTAACCGATCGCAGACACAACGATCTACGTGTGCGGATTTCAAGATAGAATGGCAACTGATTACTGGTTAGAATAATGTGCTGGTATATACATGTGAAATATACTCGGTTGTCTTTGCATCACTTTACTTTGGCAAGATCTCGAACGAAATTAAGTCGTTCTTGTTAATTACAAAGTCGCTTTCGATCTTTTCACTAGTTTATTAATAAACGTGTCAATTTTTAACATATTTTTATTCTTTAAAACACATTCCGCAAATATATTTAAAAATGATTTAGATTTAGAAGATCTTCAGACAAATTTTTGTTGCGCTAATTTCCTATCTAAATTTTTGTATTCAATAAATTAATTCTCATTAATTAAATTCTCACTAACAATCCTTTTTATTAACGTATAATCTCTTTCAGCGTATTGAAGTGACGGATATTTATCAAAGTACATTTTTATTTTTAGAGAAGAGAATATGTATTATTAATATATATTTTTTTTAATCATATTTTAACTTTATATTTCTACATGACTTACATATCGATATTTCAAATATTTGCTTTATATCGTAATCGAATTTTCGGAGGCTACTTTCTAGTTTTATCGTACATCTTAAAGACTTCTTATCTTTATAACCTTTTGGAAATACCTCTTCTCATAAAACTCACAATTTCAAGCGAAAAATTCAGAGCACTTCTCGAAAGTAGTGTAGTCGAGTAAACATAAATCAATAGTAGACGTCATTCTTTGCGAAAAAAGCAAAAATTAAAAAAAATATCAGCGTTTTTATGCAGCCTGAATCGCACGATGTATTATATTTATTATTATTATTTTTTTTTTAGAGAAAAATAAAACTTTTATTGGTCTTTTCTCAGCAAGAAGCCAATAATTTTATAGAATGAAATTAATTATTCAACGTAAAAATATATCAATAATATAATAATGATTATACATAATTAAACATAACATATAAAGTATCTTAATAAACAATTCACGTAGGTTTGCGCGTGCGGGATTAAATTCACGAGGCATCTCGTTTATTCAAGGGCGGTCTCTCATAAACCAAAAAGAGTAAATGTGCGCAAGAATTCCCTTTTCTCGAAGACATCAATTACCGTTGTCCTAGTAACGAGTCGAGGCCGAGGGTGTCCGTTCGACTATTCTCACCGTCGCGCACCCTCGGGATAGGCGAAAAGAAAGAGGCGAGAGAATCCTCGAAAGGAATCATGTGTCAGTCAATGTTCATAAACCACACATTAGCGGGTAGATGTATTTGTAAATATTTAGCTTACTTTTACATTTTGTTATCCCTTTTTCTTTCTCCCTTTCTTGCGGGAAAAATGCAATGTTAAGACTTGTGAAGGGGCAAAGCAGGAAGAAGATATAGATGAGAGAGACGAAAAAAGAAAAGGAAACGAAAGAAAGATAAGCGCAATGTTTATTACATGCTTCAGAACTTCTTTTATGACTAAAATTGGACTCGCGATGGAGTTGTAACTGTGTCGACTTTAACGCATTCACATATAAATGACAGCGAAAAGGGGAGAATCGCGAAAATAAAGGAATCTTAAGACATAGAGAATATCGTATGGACTTTCCTATTGTGGAGAACAGCAAGAATTTCTTGGAAAAAGAAGTGTGTTTGCTACGTAAATACTCAAACTACTTTATTTACTTTCCGTTGAGGTGGAAATGTTTGAATCTGTTGTAATTCGTTACCGGATATTGCGACTGAAATCATTATATATATATATATATATATATTGTATATATATATTTCTCTTTATTGAACTCGTGTGTCGTCGGATAAATATATTGTACATAAAGTGGCAAAAAGTTTTTTATAAGCTAACCAATTGACCTAAATTGAGAACTTATTTGAGCAACGTGTGACACACATTTCGTTAATTTGATATTGAATTATCTATTGCATTATATATATTTTTCATTTTTGTTCATTATATATTATATTATTAAAATACGGAAAATAAATTCTCGTATTATTTTATTTATATAAGTTATAACATTCACAAAGAGAAATATATTTGGCTTTTTTATAAAATATGATTTTTCTTACATTTGGCACAGTTTTTATGATTTCTTCGTTTTGCATATAGATGCTACTGGGAGAAAAAGATGTGCGATTTTAACGTAGAGATCGCAGTGAGATATGCGTCGGTCGAGCAATGGAGTCTATTTATGTGCATTAAATTATGAAGCAGAAAGTGGGTATACATAAACGCGCCAATCTGCATACATGTATGATCAACAATGATCGCGAGCTGAATTGCATATCCAGAGAAATATTCCCATTTGCTCGCGCGCAGATATAGAGAGGTAGTGGAGGGAAGATAGAGAAGATCGCGGGTAGAGTTCCGGAATAATATTTACCTTACAATCGGTGCTTCGTTATCAGTCCCTGGTACTTTTACGAAGCTCTCGTGGACGTTCGATTGTCGTTCGTTCACACGGGAATTCACGCAATTCAAGTACAGCACAAGTTTCATATTGTTTTCCTAGTGCGTGTACACACGCGTAGACTGTTTCGCGTTTTAGACCGCGACAGGCCAAACGTGAAACGAAATTTCACGGTTTATTTCGGCGCGATCGCTTTATCTCTCAGTGACACCCTGATGCGCATGTCGAAATTATTATTGTATTATCCACGGACTATTGTAGTCTGTGTGTGTAATTACATGTGTCCGTACGTAAATCTTAATGATTGACGTAAGCGCAAGAGTTGGCTGGTATTTTGACTTTTATTTTACGAGGACGATTCTTATATAAATAAACTCACGATAAAAACTTGCAGCTTTGCTCCATGCTCGTGAGATTTATTTATTATGTAACGTATACCAAACGCATCAAGCTCCGTGCATATTTAATTATATAAAAATGTTTAAAATATATTAGTAAAAGTTTTTCTTTTATAAATGTAACGTAATAATTCGAGCTAGAGGAGAAAGAAAAAATTCTCTCTCATATCATCTTTCATATTTAAAACAATATAACAATTTTATGATTTTACGATTTTCCTCGATTTAAACTTTAAACCAATAAAAAATTGATACCATAATAATATGCAATTTCAATAATCAATTAATTTTGCTAATAACATATAGTATAATTAAATACAATATCTATGTTCAAACTGCGATATACCGTGATCATATTTTCGATATATAAGAGAGGAAAATTTTCAAACCCGAAGAATAATCAAGCTTTTATTAACGAAATTCCTCACTTCTGGCACGCGAATTATTCTTCTCTCGCGCAGGAAAAGATTTATATTTGCATAAATTATCCCGAGATGGCTAACGCTTTACTAACACGTCAGTCACTACGGGCTAACGCCGCCGCGTAATCGCCGTGTAATTCGAAATTCCGCTTAATCGCTCTCGCACCGCAGCATCATCCCCCACGCGGAAGGGATACTTTAAACTCTTACAAAGTTCATCATTTCGAAATTATCCGGAAACGTTCGTCGAAAAGAACCGGACGCGCGAAGAGAATTCGCACGCCCGATGGAGCAGGAACGAATCCGAATGACGTCGTTTTGTCTGTTGAATTAGTGGATTATCACCATGCTCGAAAAGACATTGGGAGGCGAACGAGCATTCTAATGACGTCGTGGATACGCCACTGTTCTAGCAACCTTCCCCAGTCTTCCAGAATCGGAGTGAATTACGAGTACCAGGAATTCTTAAAGCTTCTCACGTAATGAGAGTCTCCAGGATATAGGGAACAGAGCGCTTTCCAGCTTCGAAATTCATTAACGGACCTTATTTTCTCTATCCTCTCCTTTCTCTACGCTTCCATCTTGTTCTCCTCTATCCTCTTTCGCGATCTATCCTCCGTTTCCCCCTTTTTGTCCGCGTCTCATTTTCCCTTAGTCGCAGTGTGTGCGAAACGTTGCACTTGCGCCACCCGCTTAATGGCATTTTTATAGGTTTACTTGTTTCTCACCCAGCGAGAGCGGACACGCTGATCGACCCCGCTAATTATTTCCGGAGATAATCGAAGGAGTGGACACACACACTCTTTCTCTCTGCTTTCTCCGAGCTGTCTGAATTGTACGTCACATTATAAACAAACTAAAGTAGGTTTTTTATTCCCAGATAATTGAATCGCTTATTATTGGGGTAGGTCTGTTTTCTAATTACAGCTTGCTTGGTATAAATTATAATTTGTAATAATAATAATTTATATATGTGCAAAGGTAAAGGTACTATTTCAAGAAAAGAGAATATAAATAGGTGGTGTTTATTTATTATATTATTTTGCATTATTTATTAATATTAATATTTTGCTGTGTAATTATGTGTCAATTCTTAGCGGAAACAAAAATATAATAAATAAGATATTTTTCTTCACTATAAGATATTACTTTTTTATGTCGTAGTTGTAGTAGACTTTTATTTCATGTTAGGAGCTTTTTTGATTTGCTATTAATATTTGAAATAACAAGTAAGTTCTTTTAAAATTAATTATAAATTTTATATGCGTTTGAGCAAGACACGTCCCGACATTATAAAGTTTTGCTTTGCAGCTTCTAACTAAGTTCAAGCGTTTCTTTGATAGACAATTCGAGTGATTTAAGACGTCGCCGAAAGTTTCGTGCAAGTTTTTGTCGGAGCACTCCTGTCATAGAAAAGCGAAAGTCATCGTCAGAAACAGAAGAAGCGTGTTGGTTTCTTTATGTCGAATCAGTTCGCGCGATCCATTCGTAAATTCCTTCGAGTTAACGATTTTCGAGCTATGGTGGACGCGAAAATCATTGCCTAACGATGTCAATGTTTCTACGATCTGCCGAGAAGCAGTTAGAACTTTCTGATCGAAATGGTTCTTCACGGTAGTTTCAATTGGAGTGAATCGGAACTTCCACTTGGAAAATGGACCCTGATTTAACTGCGATTGGTACATTGTCGACTTCTTAAAAGTTTGTTGCTGATGTCTGTTGATAAATTTACGGTTCTATTGTTGTTACATATCTATGTTTAAATGTTACACTTATAGTGATCAAATAGAGTTAATGAGTTGCGAAGTATATTTCTGAATAAGTTTGCAATAAATTGCAATAAATTTCTCGATTCAATTCATGTGACGAGATCAAATTTATTAATAATCAAACTAAACAGTTTAAAATTATAGTTTAAAACAATTAAAAGTCATTTTTATTTGTTATTAATTTAATAAATATTTGTCTGTTTAACAGAATCTAAATAAAAACAAACATATATATGCAATAAAAAGCACAAGTTGTTAATTAATTTGAACTTGTGTTATTTTTATTCATTGAATTTTTTCACATATTGTTGTCATTCAATAGACACTTTGTTAAAATTTATGGTGTGCATCGTTGTGCTTTTTTTGTTTTTCTGTGAATTTGATCTTTAATCAATGCGTGATCATTTGAATACGTTCACTCAGTCGACAGTATCGGTTTGCCGATGCCGCTGTCGGAGTTTCTCGCGTAAAATGTGTATATTGTGATTCGTATTCTTGTATGGAAATGAGAATCTCCAAGTTTAGCGCGCCAACAGAGCCGCGCGCGGTATATGGCAGATAGAAATACAATTTTTCGACCGGGATTAAGGCGTGCGCGCGGTTTGATTCGAGGGATGTGAATGCTGCTTTGCAAAATTTCAATAAAAATTCTCATCACCACACAGCGTCTTTTCGATAAATTCAAGCTACCGAATCTCTGGGATTTGATTTTAACTGAAGGGCAAGAGCGCAAATATGTATGAATAAAATATATCGATTTATCTATCAAGTAAAACTTCACAAAATCTTTATCAATAATATTGAATATAAAATTATTTAAAGCTATTAAAGAAAAAAATTTTAGACAATAAATGTACAAAATAAAATACAATTATTCACTTTTAAAATAAATATGTGCGTTAATATTAATTTTTATAGCAAATATATTATTTAATATTAACAAGTATTAAAAAATATTTTAAGCCAAAAAATTCTAATGTAAAGTAGGGAGACAAATATATTATTCTTAATAATATAGATATTAATGTGCAATATTAATTGGAAAATAAGAAAGGAGAAAATATAAATGCCATAATAATTAAAGTAAAGATAAATTTCTAAATTTAAAGATAGATTATAGAAGATAGAGATTATATAATATATTTCAATCGTGTGTAGCAAAACAAACTAATACGTACTTTTTAATTATTTTTTTAATTAAAAAGATATTACTCTTTCAGGAAAAATTTATTTTATTTAATTTAATTTGGAAGGCATTGGATCAGAGTATCTCTTTAAAAAGAAATAAATAGTTCACATATAAATGTAAAGTTGCTCGAAGTTTACGTCCCGTTCTTAACTTTGGTCCCCAGGTAACACTATATTTGATGGAGTCATCGTCGAAATCCGAGGTTTCCGCTTAAATCCGTGATACCGCAGACGCTGCGTCGACCCTTCTTAGTAAAGGATGATAACCGAGACTCGTCTGGCACTCGACCCACGTATAGACACATTAGTTCGGGAGGGATAGCGTTACACACTTGGGGACACTTCCACACCTCCCTTCGTCGTGTTCTCACTTTAGCGAGGAAATTCGCACGTAGCGAGCTTTAACTGCGGATTTCTAACGAGCCGCGACTGTTTACGGAGCGCGAAGGCGTAACGAAATAATCGTTGTTATGGGGATAGTGCGAGATTCGAACCGCTGAACGCGTGGTTATCCTTCGTGAGCGACCAATAATTTTCACTTGTGTAGATTGTGTAGGTAAAAGTGTGTGCACATAGTGGAAATGTACATAGTATGTGCAGATACGTGATGCATACGAGAGAATTTCGGTACATTTCTGTGATTATGCTGTTCGTGTTTTGAGGACCATTTCCGCGCATTTACCTATTGTTTCGACATAAATCAGATTTAACGCTGTTAATTTGCGTAACTGAAAGTGTCGCAGAGATGTTGACATTATTGTTCGATAAAGCTGTGCGCTAGAACTTAATACGGCCACATTGATATTCGAGTGCTCGGCAATAAGTTCTTTGATGTAGCTAGATTTTAATATAATTTGAATATATAGATTAGATATTAAAAAATATATATTTCTGATATTTACTCGCCCTCTTTACATTTATTAAGACAAGTATGACTAACAAAATAGTAATTAATGGTGTATTTTTAATAATAACATTGAATTAAAATATATAATAATTTTTTATCTTTGTTACTTTGTAGCGTATATAATACAAATTCTATTTTAGAAAACATTAACCTGATTGATATTGATGTTTTAGTCTTTCAAGTTTCAAGGTTTTTTTCCGCTATTTAAGAGCTAGTGTTTGCTTGGGACCCAACGAGTGGGCTAACGAATGGGTTCAAAGGTTTCGCGAAAATTCCAGTTCCGTAATTAATTTAAGAGCAAACGATGAAATTACTTTCCGTGGTGCTGCAGCCTGTAACGTTTTGAAACTCAATATCTCTGTTGAGCTTTGATGAAGCATCTTAAGAAATGTCTGTCAAACTCGTAACTACTCTAGTTTGTTACTCAAAGAAATAATTTTCAAAAAACTATCTTTTTTCTATTAACTATCTGTTAATGATTTTTAAATGTGACAAATTTATCAGAATCAAAACATTTCATTTTGAGAACTAATCTATTTCTATTCTAACAAATCTATTTCTTGTCTGCAAAAGGATACGTAAAATTTAATGGAGTATAATTGTTTTAATAAATATTTTTATTTTGCAAATAAAAAAATTGATAGAATTATGATATAATTATTAAACAGGAATATATAT
The DNA here is from genome assembly GCF_030444845.1 of Prenolepis imparis. Classification (NCBI taxonomy): domain Eukaryota; kingdom Metazoa; phylum Arthropoda; class Insecta; order Hymenoptera; family Formicidae; genus Prenolepis; species Prenolepis imparis. Next base: position 18,062,916 of record NW_028141161.1, read on the forward strand.
TTTACATATTAAGCTGTTATTTTATATATTTGAAATATGTTTCTAGGTCATTTAATATTTTTCAGAAAAAAGTTAATTAACACGAAAATTTTAAAATTCTGACTCTCATATATACCTCTGTATGCACATATTCGCGTATTAATATTTGTAAATAAAGAAAACGTTTATAATTATTGAGAATCTTCAGAACTAAAGAATATAATCATATGAATTCATTTCGACAATGTCTATCATTAACTCCGCGGTAACATGTTAATTAAAAAACAAAAAATAAAAATAATTGACTGCGGTGAATAAATACGTCGTAAAGTATATTTTGCATAGTTTCGATGGATCTCATCAGAACATTGTTTTCGAGTTAACACATAAGTATGCATTCACTCTGTCCATACATGAGTAGACGTTCTGTTTAATTTGTAAATTTGCATATCACGAAATAGCAATTGTCCCGAATTAAGTTGACAATTATATAGAGTCATAACCACTAGAAATATAACATTTAAATATTTCATTCTTGGAAATAAAAAAATAGAAAAAAATATATAAACTAAAATTTTTAATCTTTTGTTTGAATTATAACAGAATTATAACGACTTTATGAAGAAAATATTCAATCGTTTCTTTTATGATCCGCATATATATTTTTTTGTCAAAAACAAAAATAATTTCTTCCTTTTTGAGGGCAGTTTATTCATGAAGAATTGTTCGAGCTTGATAAAAAGAGCATATATGTTGTCGCATAAATAATTTATAATTTGACATATATATACGATCCGATAATGAAGAAATCCACAATACAGCCAATATCTTGCGCTTTCTCGTTCAAGTCGTATTTTGCACGCTTAAATTCGTTATTTCTCTTTGCTCTCTCTTGCAAGTTTTGTCTTCCATTTCTTTTCACATATTTTGTTTCCATCTCTTTTCACATATTTTGTTTCCATCTCTTTTCCTCGTATATCTCATCTCCTTTCCACAAAACATTTCATTTTTTAACCACTGTTTCGAGCTCACTTGCTCTCACACATACTCCTACGTAGTTATATGTATATATGTATATATATATCACACATATTATGCATATATATGTACTATTATAAAGATAGCTACAAAATTTGCCTTCGCAGTTTTATTTTTCGACCATTGTATTGTGTGCACCCTTTTTCTGTATCTACATGTACAATATGATTTTCTTGAAAATGATTAACAGTATATAGAAAATATAAAGCAAAGAAAAAGATTGAATGGCATAACAATTACTATATTTTTATAATCTCATTTTTTGAATGCAATAATGCATCGGAAAAGTGTAATTGCATTTTTTTAATGGAACCAATCAATCAAATTTATTCTTCTGAACAATTTACATATAAAAGTATAAAATTTTATATATAAAAAAATTCGTATACACAATTACATAGTTAGAAAATGTTAATTATAAATAATTATTAGACAATAATCACTTTATTCGCGGACACCTAATCGCGGATTAAGTCGCCATAAGTTTATCATTGTATAAATTTTAAAGAATACCTACTATAAGAAAATTATTAAATAGCTTTTTTCAAATATTTTTATCAAATAGTTTAATGGTGCGCATTTTGTAGCTATTCTAATATTTTAGTGACAGAAAAAATAGAAAATACTGTCGCGGAAGCGGATGACATTTATACGAATTGCAACCGTTTGCATTTCAGAGTTATAAATGTTTAAGTGTTTCCGACTTTCGGTGAATAAAAGCAAAAAACCATGCAGGTTTTTGCAGTTCGAGGAAGTTTCCGAGACGTGAAGAAAAGTCAGGTTCTATTAGTAATTTTTAATACAGTATTTTTTTCATTGTACTTGTCTTTTTATGTCAATTACAACGCCGAATTTATATGCCCGCAAAACTCTACACACAACATACATACATACGCGCATATAATATATATATTTTTTCATTTTCCACGATAAAATTGATTATACGAAAGTGCATTTCCGAATACAAATAAAATAAGTCATGCGCGTTTTCTCTCGTCTAAAGAGGAATTGATTTTTCTTCTTTAATTAGTTCTGAAGATCAGCTTCAAATTAGTAAATTAATCTCATAATCAAAGAAATTTTAATTTTACTTTGGTATATTTCACACTTCTCCTCTCTTGATAAACAAAAACAAGCATATCCACGAGATATACGAGGAGAGCGCGATTACAAGTCCTGGAAATCCGTTTTTATCCCGCGTCGCTACGTCGATTTTTCGTGGAATTATCGTTGTACAAGCGTAAGTCTCGTGAGCGCACTCGATTTATGAATGGAAAGGTCGTGTACGGGCGGAAATGGGATAGTAGCTACCATATAGTACAGTACAACATGTACGCAACTGATAAGTTTATGTTAGTTACGTGAAGCTCTCGAATGCGTCGCTAATGGAAAATTCAGCTATATTTATTTTTTGCGTATAATTATTTTTTGAAATTTAATTATCTTGGACTGTATTATAAGTTCCTTGTTTCTGAAAAACATATATTAAACTTACACATTGAAATGGGATATTGATTCGTGATCACGGAATTCGGAAGTACCATACAAAGTATCGTGTGTCTGTTTTCATTATATGGCGGAATTTGTTTTAATTAGTTCGGAAGTGCAAAGTATTGCACATCCGTCCTTATCATGCAGCATAATTAACAGTAATAAAACTATATTTCCATGAATGAGTGAATACTAATCAGAATGCATATAAGATATCCATAAGGATAAAACATATATTTTCTCGCATATTTATATGTGAATAATCGATAATAGGGGCAGAAAAACGTTACTGATGCATTCGAAAATTAAATTGCGATTAAAGAATATTTTCTAAATTTTACGTAATTGCGGATTCCTGCTGATTCTGCCAAATAGAATAGTTAGAGTTACTAGAATGGCCAGGGCTCTTAAAATTGTTAAAAATGTTAAAAATGTTATAGGAATATTAAAATAATAAAATTTAAAGCTATAACTTAATACCATAATATTAAATTTGTTTAATGTTAAAAAAGATTATAATTAAAAAAGTTATAAAATTAAAAAAATATATATATAATAATGTTAGACATATAATTTTATAATTACACGTCATTAATTTTTTTCAACATTTATATGATATGAATGTTTTCAATTAATTATATTAATTATAATATAAATTATACATTTTATTATAATTTATACATTATATGTTTTTGCATATATACATTTATGTTACATTTTGTACACATATATGACATATATATTATATGCGCATTATCATAAGAGTAATCTCGAAAGTTACACCTTCATTCAACTATAGTTCCATCCTTCAGCCACTATGTCATGTGTCCTATTTTTTTTCCATCCGTATAAGCTCGTACGCGTATACATCTACGTCATTCTGCGCACGTGTACAATATATACTATACGCACGTGTACAATATATACTATACGCACGTGTATACACTACTATAAAGATAGTCTCGGAAGCCTTCTCAGCTTCCAAGCAAGATCTTTCCCTTTTCCTCAAGGCTCTTTCTCGTTTTCTCACACGAACAAAAGAGGAACAAAACGGAAAAGGAGAGTGTGTATGTGTATGTGTTTCTCTGCGCTATTTTAGAGTCAACGCGGCACTCGGCGTCAGCAAGCCGACTATATGTGTGGAAGATTACCTTATTTGTTACGTCTTTCTAACAAACCACAAACATCCACTGAGAGTTGAAACGGCGGAAGAGTGGAAAGGATACTCAAGGGAGCCCCTCTGTCGACCGACTTGCAGGGAACAATGGCAGTAGCGTGAGAATTTCGTGAATTGGAGTGAATTCCATTTTGATAAAGTCATGTATCGTCGACAAGCTACTGCTATGCTAAATAATATTTAAAAATTTTTTTCGCGTAAATTGATACGTTAAGAAAAGAAATAAAAGAAATTTTGTAGTCTCTATTATATATTTATGCAGTCATTTTTTATCTAAAAAAATCACGTGTGCAAGAGATCTGTAAATTTTATTTATAAAACTATTTAAGATATGCAAAAGAGAAACATAATCACAAAGAATATAATTTTCGTTTTCTTTTCAAATATTATTTAGAAATTTTTATTTTAATTATACGCATATTTTGTTCAACTATTTTTATTTTTGTACATATACAAATATATTAAGAACTTGATAATTTGAAAATAACTAAAGATAGCATTCCGAGCGGCGTTTCGTCTCTTTAACGCTACTGCGATTTTCGAGAATAATACGCAAGGAAAAGGAGCACTCAAGATTGAAATTGTGGGTGGTTATAAGGAAAGGGATAAAAGTTCGTGCGGTCCACACCGATCCCCCTAGACGTGTCAAAGTGAATCTCTCGCAGCTTGTACGGGGATTTCCGGAACGATCGATCTGTCTCCGGAGATATATCCAGGAAATGAAATTTCTGGTGTGGAATGCTAGGACGACTTTGCAAGGACCAGTGCATATCACGAAAGGAATATGCTTATCGCGAACGGTCAGCTTCTAAGCCTATCACGTAGTCGACATCTCTTTTCGTCAGCGTGCGGATAGAAAAGATCGCATAGAGATGACAAAGATAAAAGGATTATTGATACATTACACATTAAATATTATAGATTATTAAAAAAGCGATCCACGATACGTTAATTCTAATTTTGTTTATCACGGTGACGCGTTCTGAGCAATGTAGAAAGTAAAAGGACTCTTTAATAAAGATCTAAATTCCAGAAATTCGTGATATTTATTGAAGAGTCTCATTCATCAATTTTAAATCAGACAAGTATAGTTAGAGAGTGTACATCCTGGGACATAATTTAACTGGGTGGTTCCTGACACGCATTAACGATATCAAAGTTTCCATTATTTACGGATCTATCCGACACGCCCCTGTGTGCTTTGTTATCAATTTGTCGTCTTTAGACAACGTAAATTTTCGAAAAAATAGCGAAATGAATATTCGATCTACGCGAGATATATTCTATTCTCTACGTTCATATTTTATACTTTAAATCTAATCGTTTTTTTTATGTATTTTTTTATATGTATATTTATGATTGCATATTGATTTCTCTCTCGCATATGAGATACGACATTATTCTTATATCATTTATTTATTTATGTCGACATCAGGATATTCGGTATATACATTTGACACAAATTTGTTATTTTATTGCAACGTTAAAAGCTCACGTGTGAAAACTAATCGTATATTTCGTGCAGAGATGTATCATCATGACAACTACAATAAAATATCATTTCGCGGTATACGCACTACTGTAATTTAGTATTACATAATATTATAATGTATACGCTAATAAACCACAGTTTCATTTTAGCAAATAGTAATATCATTCCCTGTATGTATATTACTATATATTTTGAAAACGTATCTATTATTAATAACTACATGTATTGTCCAAGAATTTGATAGACGTTTCTAGGACATATACCTTTATTAGAGTTTCTCTAATTACGTCACGTATAATCCGCTAATATTATATTATAATATTTAAATATACTAAATATACTAAATATAAATTATATAATTTGGAAGATCAAAATGAAATATTTCAGATATATTTTTTTGTCATTTTCCATATACGAGATAATCTTAAAATGTCTAGAAGATGTCATTGTGATGCAAAAAATCACAAATTGAAATCAGAGTCGCGTGTAAGTCACGTCCTCGGGGGCGCGATGATGCGTATTGTAATTAAACTGGGCGTGCGAGAGACGGTAACCTTTTAAAGTGCCGTCGCGGGACAAAAGAATACATATTTCTCTGTCATTAATCCGACGTTGTACGTAACGTGTCGACGGGGGAGCGACTTCATCGTCCCTCGGCGAACGGGCTCTCATGTTTGAAAAAGATCGTGCGGTAATCTTGCGCGACGTTTAATCACGTTAATGGACAAAAAGCGTTATCGCCGGCATGCAAAGCAGCTCGCCGTCTGAAACCCGACTTCCGGTTTATCAGGGACTGTCACGCGACCAAATGTACAACGGATACCGAGGCGACGTGTGTCGCGTGACTGCTACAAGGTGCACTTACCTCATTATGTGAGGCCCGCGATGTGATCCCGCACGCATTACATTAATGAAACTTGAATTAAGCTGATTGCGTTCCTTCCACCGACCAAGCCGTTCCGCTTCGTCAATGAGTACTGCGGATTGTGTTATCACCGACACGCCGCCGCCGTGTTAATTATGCTGGTTTTATCTCGTGGATCGCGCCGACATATCCCGCTGATATTTCGCCGCCTGCCGTATAAATTGATCTTCTTCATCGTGTAACAATTATATACTGCATGCGCGTAATAAACTGTGGTTCTTCAGCTCGCGTTACGTGGATGTATAATTGTAGAGTAAAATATATTAGTATGAAATGCAATATATTTTTCATATTAAAAGGACCGTTTTTAATTTAAACGATATGCTAATGTCACTTACAAATATAGTGATATTTCTATATATCGAGTTTAAAAAAGATCTCTTATTCTAAATTTAGTATAATTTATTATATAATTTTAAAAGTATGTCAATTATCAAAATATATTAAAATTTATGTTCTAAGAGGAAATCTTCATAAAAAAGCTTGTAGCCAGTGTTGTCCAATTCTACGTATAAAAATTATCAAGGAAGAAAATTGTTAGGGGAAGAGAGATTGTGTTAAAGGTAATTATTCATTGTAATACAAGGCGATGTATACGTGTTGGAATTGTAATGAGATTTGGCAAATTCGTTGAATGAGCCAGTAATCGCTGTGCTCATCATTGAGCACACTGTGAGATGGTTTTCACTCTATGCATTGATCCAAATTTGCTCTGCGGGTACTTCATGATGTTCAAAGAAATAACATTCTCTTTGAACATATATTACTGATTACAATAAAGCAATACGGCATTTGTCAAATAAAAATTTAATAAATAAAATGCTCTATCAAATTTTAAATGTACAAAACATCCATTTAATTATCTAATGGACATATACATATATATATATATATATATATATATATATATATATAAATTCATTATCTGAGTAATTTAATCAGTATAATTGATTGATTTATTTATAAGTAATAAGACTCTAGAAAAATTGTTGATGCTTGTAATATCGTGATTTTCATCTTCTGGCAGTTACTCATTCATTATTTAGTAATACTCGCGTATAAGAGAAAATAGCAGCTCTTCGTCATGCGTTAGCAAATTTGAAGATAGTCGCAAGTATTTTACTATACCTGCGGGAACCGTTAGGTCCTCGCGGTCTCGAGGAAGCTCGACTTCTCGAAGTGCTTTCGAGAAAATCTTCGAAGCAAATCACCCACATTACCGTAGACAAGTTTCAACTTCGTCTTTTCCCGTCCCCCGGTATAACGCCCTAATGTCCATTATTAAGTTAACCGATCCGCGTTATTGTTCGCCCCTCGACTCCACCTAATACCCACTTATCCAGCTCGAAGGGACGAGCGTCCTTTCTTGGAGGTGCCAGCGCTTTCAGGAACTATGCGGCAGAGCCTGGGAGAGCTTACCGGACCGAGAGAATAGAAACTGGGACACACAGGTGATCCCTGGTGGTTTCCCTTGATTTTCGAAGCGAACACGCGCGCGGCTCACACGAGAGGCGTACAAATTACGAAATTACCGCTGTATCAGCCGAACTACTACTGTGAGATACTTGGCAGCGAATTACCGTGCTGCAGCTATCCGCAACAGTGTGTAATAAAGTGATAAACCGAATTTTATACTGATTACACTGATATAGTATATATTTCGATCTGGATGTCATATGGTTAAAAAGCCGCAGACAAGAAATGAAGAACGTAGCCGTAATGTGGTCATTTCTCTCTTATATTAATTTTTTTATTGACAGATTAAAGAAGTGTTTTACATATTTTTAGTATTATATCAGAAAATAAAATAATAGTAAAACAATACTTTCTATTTTTTTGTTAATATTGTGTGAAATTAAGATCTACTTATAAAACAAATTAATATCAAAAACTAAAAGTTTTTAGTGAATATAATTTCAGTTATATAAAAATAAAGTAGTAATCAATCGTAATATATGTAAGATATGAAAGTGGATAATGCTATTAAAAGATAATAAAAATTGATCGAAAAGATTTTGGTTACAATTTTATACATTTATGATCTTTACGAATATAATCACGGATACATCACATCAGCCAATAAATTTATATCGGTGAGAATTCGATATAAAATAAAATACAAATGCCAAATAAATTATAATACGTTAAAAGGACGGCGGAGAAAGAAAAAGGAAATGAAGAGAAAGGAAAGAGATGAATGATCTGTAATGTCCGAGATCGAATTTTTCGTCAAAATGTATCGTCACGTCTCTGAACGTTCGTTTACTTGAATAACTCGCTTAGTAATTTACACAACTATAAATTCTAACGATCACTCTATATTCAGACGATTCTGAATTATCAAAAAGATTCTGGGATAAGGGTCCTGGAAATTGCTTTTATTAGTCTGTGTACGATATTTTGATTACTTTGCAATCTCTGTTTTTCTTATCTATATATAAATGTGTTGCAGGCTCTGATGATAAAATAACATCAAACACATTTGTTTGTCTGGCTCGAAAAGTGTATTCTAAATACTTATATTATCCACAATAAAGCGAGTATAGAACGATTTTTATCAATCAATCTTTTTGTATAATTAATCTTCTCACACAAAACAATTTAGCTTTTTTTTTAAAATACCATACCTTTGTAGATCGATGTTATATAAAAAGCGTATAGTTTTATTGTCACAAGATTAAATTTACAGAAAATTCGCAACAAATATATCCTAGACCAACAATAAACGTTTATTAATTATTTATTCGTGTAGTTTTTTCCGGAAAAACTAGCGAATGAATAATTATTAATAATATCGTATAACTTGGTTAAAAAATGGATTTTTCAAGCCACACATTTAAACTATAAAATCAAACGAGATAGTTGAAGCATTTCGCGGATAAACTACCCGTCTACGTGTAAACGACGAATGGAAGCGATTTTACTACATGTCTAGTTCGCGGTCACGTACAAAGTGACAATTTAGATACTCGCCGCGTAGACTATTGTTGTTTAAGGTACTCGGCATTGGGCGTGTATAAAGGAAACGTGATGTTGCATCGAAGAGATAGCTCGCTTGGCCTTTCCGAGCATAGCGCACCACCGAGGTATATATACAGCCCGAAGAACCCCCACGGGCCGTGTAGAAACCCGCGTGGAATGCTACGGGAAGCACACAAACGGCGGTCGAGATCCGCGACGATCGATCGACACTGATACGATTTGCGATAGTCTGTGAAACGCGGGCGATACGACGTGACCCTCCCTTGAACGTCGCGCGCGACAAATTGGGAAGAAGAGGCTTACCACGTTTTCGTCGTCGTCGTCATCGAGACATAATGGAATTAATTACTCGTCACGCGTTTCCAATCGCGCTAGTCGTGTGAGCCGTAATCGGCGTCTGTTTCTCCTTAGTTAGGAACCTCTTTGCGTCGACAGGCGCAGATATCGCGTGCCTGTATATGGTTTTCCCCGCTCATCGAGAATTGCTTTATCGACTACTTATGTCGGGATCGCTCCTAGGGAAAGCGGGGAGCCCGTAAAAACCCGGTGTAATAAATATAACCGTAAAACTTGCACTGTAAAATCCAGCTCGGTATACATATATACATGTAACCCCATCGTACGTGTACATGTACCGCGTATATAATCCGACGACACTTTCATATACGAGTTTAGCTATTGGCATATATGATGAGAAGATATTACGGAATTGCAAAGAACCTAGCGTGGTCGTCTCTACATGCGCGTGTATCGGAATAGCCTTTAAAGTATCTCTCGCACTGTTTCGATTCTGTATTATGGTAGATTTGCGGTGGTGCGAATAAATAAACAATCGTTGAATCTACCTGCAGTGTGTCGTAACTACATTGTACCCAGTACAATAGCGATTGTTGGTATTTGTCATATAACGTTAGTTGATTAAATGTCGCAATAATGAATTGCAAGAGTCGGTGATCGAGATATTGTTATACAAAAGACATTTAAAGAAAATTATTGTTTATGATTCAAACCTAATGATATTCTGGATCTTTTGTTAAACAAATATTTAAAATAAATTATTTAAAATTTAAAATAATATATACATATATATGATTTTGTATGATTTAAACTTTAAACTTTCATTAATTGGAGAAATAATTTGAGAAGATTAAAATATTGTCTTAATAAATTAATTCAATATATTTTTATCTGTCGATATACAATTTTATATACAAATCGATGATCAATTATTGCGTTTACTTATAAAATAGCAATCAGCCGCATAAAATGCTGCAAAAATTATCGAAATGCGACAATAGGATTTCATGGAAAACTCGTGTGTGTTTTATTTTAGTCGTTATGAATGAATGATTGTTGGGTATTTGTTGTTTGGACAGATTGATGGAATACCCATCAGTGGCATGTGATACAATAAAACATGACTAACGTGGTTAACATGACTCGATGTGAACTTGACATATAGACCGCCATTCGATCAAATAACTATCACACTATTATATGTGCAGTTATTCACAGAAATAACTTAAAAGTTTACTGATCACACATACAATTTTTCTACAAGTGATAGTGATTTTACAAGAGATTTCGATATTTATTAGACAAAATACATAAGAAAGAAAAGGGGAAGATTTTTTTATAATTATTATTATTAAAAAGACTTTTAAATAGCCTCTGCTTTTTTATATATATTACAAGGAAGATATTTTATTAAACGAGTTAGTGGACGTGCACACGCATGTAAGTTGAATTTTCATGCCACTGTGGATATTACAGAAATTCCGTTCTACGATCGTTTCGAAGGATCTAGAATCCCATAAAAGCGGAGTCCATGGAAAAGACTGTAAAACTCTTCGTGTGCGTGGAACCGCTTATCGTTGAAAATTTCTTTCTCCTTTAGCTTTTTTACTGTTCCAATACCCAGTTATCCATTATCCAATCATTTCATTTTAAATTATTTTAAACGCGTTTGCAAGTCGGGCGAGCGAAGATGTTGCCGTTTGATCATGAGAACATCGTCATTCACATCATCATGCATTTACCGTCATTCGCGATTATCCGCCGACTATTAAATGCTCATTTGCAAATACGGAATAGCGCGGCTTTTGTCAAAGTGTTTTATGCTCATTATTATATTTCTATTATTCGATAATGTCTCGTCGAGAGAAATCGTCTCTTCAAAAGAATCTTGTTTTAATTAAGCTAATTGCATAGTATCGTTATAACGCAAATTATTCAAATTGTCCTGTAAGCTGTTGCATTTACATTATTTTAATGATACCATTTTAATGAACTATGCTGATTTATATAATTATTTCATTTGTGAGATGAATAAAATTGCATAATCCTCTGACAGTGCATTATATTTTTACTGTGTGTGTGTATGTGTGTTTATGCGTATGTTTGTGTGTGTGTGTGTGTGTGTGAGAGAGAAAGAGAGAGAGAGAGAGAGAGAGAAGAAAAGAGAGAATTTAACAATCAACCACTTTGAATTTAAGCCTAACTACAGATTAACATGTATTAAGATATGAATATTGAGCACACAACGATTCGCAATCATCCTTATTCATTTAAAAGTTTGAAAACATTCATTTTGATTAAACCATTCGCGAGCTTCACAGCTGTATGTGTACTCGCCTACTTTCCACTTTTTACTTCAACTCGATTTTCGATGAGGTCGCATCATTAGCTAAGAAGTTTCCATCTATATTTTACTTTGCAAAGATCGTCCATAGCGCAACTTTTTGAAGAACCTTTCATAGTTGGGGGGGAGAGAGGCCGATCGGGACTTATGGTGATATCGACGAGTGTCATTCAAACTTGATAAGGTCAAGAAGATATTTTTTGCCAGTGCTTTTCGAGTAAACAACCGACTCTCATGTTCGTCATATTGAGTCATCGGGATTATAGCTTTTCTAATCGATTCGGGTCATTTGTTCATTCTTATATATAAACCAAGTCTTTAAGATAATACGCAATCGATCTTTATTTTCGATCCCCTATTTCCGAAAATATTTCCGAACCGCCGCTTTGATTCCGTGCAAATGAGCATGCACATTCCTTGCTCTGCCATCGTCTCTCCGATTTGACTCGATGACACGAGGGGATTAAGCGGTCCTTAATCGAGTCTTCGGCGAGTAACGCTCGAGCAACGCCAAACTTTAAATCGATATCACGGATTTTCGTTTACGAACAATACATCTCACTTGCACAGTGCACACAGCGGCAGATCCTCTCCCTCGTCCTCTCTTTCCTTCCGTCGTTACCCACCTGCCTACCCTACCCATTGCGAGATGTACTAGAGGGTGCAAATGGTACATCCATTACTCCCCGCAGTCTAATGGCTGGAATTTATTAGGCGATAAGTTACTTCGACCACCTACCTTACTTGCTGAGTTCCGAGACTCTATTCGAGCGGAAGCCGAGAGGGACACATTTTGAGGCTTCTTCTCCCCTTTCCTTCCTCCCTCTTCCCCTTTCGATTCCTCTCTCGCGAGTCCTCCTGACGTTGTTCTCTCCAATTTTCCTCTTCCGTGGCGTGCGCTCTTCTCGTTCTCGGTGGACGCGGCTTACCGCGACGGCGACCACCGTGATTCTCGACACCTCGGGCTTCACCCCTTTAACTCTAGGCCTATAACCAAGATTCATTGCGTTAGAGTAAAACCGAGGGCTTAATAACAGAAGTTGGCGTTCCGGTGGACGAAGGTTTTATGCATAGCAACAAATTACAATGACAGGAGGGAACGATCCTGCGTTTTATTTTTAAACGCGTTGTCAAGAGGCAGAGACTCAAGAATGATATTTATGGTGGTGTGACGGAAATGAACTTTAACGAGAAAATAGAAAAGCAAAGAGAGAGAGAGATTGACTAGAATTAATTGAAATACACGTATATACATTACAAATTTGGAATGATGACGAGAAATTTATATTCGATAGCAATCAATACGACAATAAATATAAGCGCAGTCATGCATACTAAATATGTAATATTACTACTTAATGTATATTGTGAGTGAAAAATCGTGTAATGTTAAAGCTGATAAGAACAGATTTGAGCATAGAGATAAGAAATACGTTTTTAAAGTGTATCAGCACATGCTACGCTTACAGAATGAGTGTAATTCCCGAAATACTGGAGATTGGGAAAATAGTAGATACTTTAATTAGTCTCTCTTAACAGTTTCTTAACAGTCCTTTTGCATCTATCCATATAATTTGGAATGCAAGACCTTTGAAATAACAATTCTTAGAAATAACTTTTATACCAAAGTATTCTGTAGACTTTTTTCTCATTGCGCAAAATTTTTGGAAATTGTTCTTTTTTTAACATACATTTAAATAGATACTTGAAATTTTTTGAAATTTGCGTAGCAACATTTAATTTTAATCTTTAGATTTCTATCGTCTTTTTCTAATGCAAATCTTCATTGATAAGTCGTAAAAACTGTACTATTTGTCTTTAATATTTATCGTTAAAAAATTGATATAATTATATTTTTCGCATGTTAAGATAAAACGAATTCAGCGTACTGTATTTTTTAAATAAACTGACTTGTGGAAATAAAAACACGTGTGTGATGAATATATGAATAATAAATATAAAAATTCCATTTTGGAGTATTTTATATTTTTTTTGCCAATAATCTAAAAAATGTGCATTTTTTAAAGGTAGCAAGTTTTGAAAATAGGAAACAAAATTATGGATAAAATTTTAAACATTCACAAACGTCAATTTTTTACATATCATGTTTACTTATATACGTGTAGTTGTAAACAATCGAAGACAGTCATATAAAGTAAACATAAAATTGTGTAAAAATTATTGCTTTAACGTAAGTTTTTAATTTCAGTATAAAAGTACAAGAGAGCTTCTTCTTTGTGAAACATTGCACCAATTCGTCGAACGAGTTTTCGCACAAGATAGAACTATATCGTGGGAACAACGTATGCATAAAACGATAAGATAGATCTCGCGGTAATTCTATTTCGTCGTAATTTCATGTCTGACCTAAGGGTTTTACTTTGATCGACGGAGAAGTATTATACGCCATAGATCCGGAAATTCTTTCCAGAAATCCTTTCCGGTCGCAGTGTAATTTCGTCTCTGGAATCTAGAGAGTTTCGATTTGTCATTTCGCGCGACCCATGGTCCATTTGTCAGTCGAGGATACGAGCGGCGACGAGCAGTTGCGGGCGGCTGTTTTATTTAGCGTGATAACAATACGCGAACCTCCCCTCTTGTCGATCTGCGGGGGTATGCATTAGGGAGGGTCCGATTCTGTCGATGTACATAATTTCTGGACAGCCACGCAAAATCGATAAGCTTTCAATTTCGCAACTTTCCGACAGATTTACAGTCTGACCTCGAGATTGCACGTTTTGGGACCAATAACTGATCCCTTGTCCCTTCCTCCCTCCCTCTCTCTCTCTTCACTCTTCTCGATTTCATGGCTGATCGCGATGTAATTTCATTCGATGGAACGACTTTCGGGTATAACCTCGTGGAAATATGTAAATGTATGTGCAAATGCACGAAGTAGATAGATGTAATGAATGAATTATGTAGCCACTTTGCAAGAATTTGAAAGTATTTCAAGTAAATAATGATCTTTGATGTAATTAGAATTAATATTCTAATGATTTTTTTTTTTTTGAAAATGAATCTTGTACAAAATGCACTTATTTGACAGAAACATTTTCTGTCATCAAGTTATTGAAAGAAAAAGAAACATCATTACTAAATAACATTTTTATTATAATTTCAACATTTATGATGATTTTGAGTTTATTGCATTAATTATATATTGGAAGAAAATATGATTTTATAGGCGTATATAATATATAAAATTGAAAAGGATGAACTCTTATATTTGTTATATACATTTCTGTATTGTGTTCAATACATATATCGCGAGCTTAAAGAGATAAATGTGAATACATAAATAGAATCCTCTTTGAGCTCTCTTTCGTTCCAGTCATGTTATACACCTGTGTATATACGTATGTTTATACATATCTATCTAAACTCCGGTAAGCCGATTGTGCAATATCATGTGTTAGATCGTTAACTTCCATGTTGCAACACGTGCAGCGCCTATCGTAAACGTAAAGCATCGCTTTAGCGCTTCGCGGTGGTTAAAGCGCGACCCGGCCGCGGCTTAATGACGTGACCGGATGTTAATTATACGATATTCCGCGAATCCCTATGCTGACCACTGGAAACATGGCCTCGATCATTGGACGATGCGGCTGCAATACCGAGCGAAGGCACGGCTCGTTCGGGTTTGCTGTACCTCAATTTAAACGATTCCGATATTTTTGCCTGTTCCTCTGACCTATTCATCGATAAATGCGTGTTGCACTGCGGTGCACCAGAATAACCGAAAAGATCCTACAGGTTCGCGAAAAAAATTTAATGGCAGGATAGTCGCCGATCTGCATGCATTCATGAGCATGTGTTTATGCACAATTATTTATGGCAGAGAAGGATTTATTTTCTCGTTATTTATATCATTTAATAGGTTTAGTATTTATCAACTCAGATAGCGTAATTCATTCATTACGATAATATGTAGGATAAATGTATTTTACTATGCGCAACATATCCCATTATTTGCGATTGTTATAAGATCGTAATTGATTGCTATTAATTTACAAGCAATTCTAAATAAATTGGAATTTTTCAAGTTTATAAAGCACATATTTTGTGCAACATAATATACACTTTTTCGCCGAGTTTCAGCAGTTTGAAAATAGCATAATTTTGAGCGTATGAAAAATGTTCCCTATTTTTTTTTAGTATAGTGTAGTTTAAAAGAAAAATGTATTATTATCATTTAAATGAAAATTTTACGCAAATTTGCATAAAATATTTTTCAGACAAAGTATGAAAACTTGGCGTGTGCCCAGATCGCACGCACTGAAACGCACTTCTGTCTCAAACTTGTATTATTTTATAACACAAATGCATTAATATTTCTTCTCTCCCGTGCTGTTACAAACAAACGAAACGTTATAAACGTTTCGAAACAAATGAAATTTTACGCCAGCGGTGATAAAGCCGTACGATGGAACTTTACCGGCGAGTTTTGAGTTAACGATCGGCGAGAGGGAAAGGGGAAAGTCGCGTTGTAAAATCTGATGACTGGAAAATTTTGCTGTTTCGCGAATAATTTTTCCTTTGACATTTTTTTGGTGGCACGCTAGTTATTTTTAATGAGACGCCCTACATCTTCCTCGCTGGCACGCATACCAGACGAGAGGGCGCACGTCCGTTTGGCCGCGCTTCAGTGTTGTTTCTTCAAACAACGTCATTTACCGACGTAAGTGACGGCCTGACAAATTTTTCAGCTAAATCCGCGCGCATAATGGCGATGCAAAGTGCCTGCGACAAAGATGATCGCGCGTTCGCGCGTCATCGGCCAAACTTTTGACGTTTAAACTTTCGTAATGAAGTCTCCTGGTCTTTACACAATCGCGCTCGCAATAATATATATTTGCAAAAATTTACTATTACTATTAATCAGGAATATCTTTACACGATAACATTTATCAGCATTACGTCAATCAATATAAAACGAATCGATTGAAGGGATCGTGCTTATGATTATTCCTCGGTTGACTCTTCGCTCCCATCCTTACACGCGATGAAGAGATCGTAAAGTCGACGCTCTAGACTCCGGGAAGTTGAGCGCATGTGATAGATGGGTCTCTCAATTATTAAAATAAAGTCCCCGTTCCACTTTCCAGCAGCGAGGGTGATATGGAGAGAGGATAGGGGGAAGGGAGGGATTCGTAGCGAGAATGAAGCTAGGAATTCGCGTCGATCTAATTCATACACGCTTGGCGTGCAATCGGGACACCTGGAACCATTGGAACGCTTCGGCGTCTGCGGATATGTTTGCCGTCTCTCGCAAACGGCGTTCCATGATCGACGCGTTTGAACGTGGTTTTAATTACGCGAAAAGTAAATGAAAGCAAATGGAAAATGTTGCAATAAAAATACACCGTAGAGTTAGCTTGCGGGAATAAATGGATGCAAAACGCTATGGACAATTTTCGAAACAAAATCGTTGCGAACGTTGGTGTTATGTGAGTCAAAGTGCGTTAAAATTGAAACATTTTATTTTTGATTATTCTCACATCAAGATAGTAGTGTAAATATTGTTTTTATTTCTTTTTGTATTAGAGTAATATTTTATGCGTTTTTAAATTATTCAATTTAGACTATAGAGTATTTTTAAACGTGATATGAAATAATTTAATATTATTCATTTAATTATTTTTAAAATTATTTGAAATCATAACTGAAATATACTATTTCTTTTTTATTATCCCACTTTGTTTGCAAATCATGTAATGATTATCTCGACATTAATATATCTTCCAGAACTTTCTTGAACTTAGTAGAAGTTCCTAATAATCATCCAGTATAAACAACTGATCAGTAAAGAACATTGCGTTTTCTAGCATTAAAGCGATGAGATCTCACCGCGCATTGTTTGTAAGTACTATTCTGATGAATTATACCGGCATGATGCATTACTTGCGGAAAGATTATAATTCTTCATCTCGCCTCATTCGTCATCTTGCTTTCTCCTCGCGTGCATTATGTACGGCACGTCTTAGGATTATGTAAGTCTGGTTATGCGCGCACATATGTCAGGTACGGTTCAAATGTCGTGTATCTTTGTAGCTTGTAACTTGGCATAGACAGCATTGCAATACGACCTAAATTTTATGCAAATATAATATCAAAAATACATCGAGATATTTCTGATTATAGCAAGAAGATTAAACAATTTGCGTCTTTAAATTAAATTTGTCATGTCTGTTTAAACATACATACAGTGTTTGAAACAAAATTATACAGAATGTTACGCAATTTTTTTATCATACTCTTCAGCAATGAGTTTAATAGAAATAAGTTTGATATGTAATATGCCGTATTTTATGTTTTCACAAATTTTAAACTATGTAGGGTATTTATCACTTGTTCTCGATAGAGAAGAAATTCAAGAGTTTTTTAAATTCTTAATTTTCCAAAATTCGAGAATTTCGATACTGGAAAAAGACTAAAACGTGGCGCACCAAAGTTTGCCGACGGCACGCATTCTCGTCTCCGAGAGCAGAGAGCACCCGAGCCAATGATTACATTCCTCGAAGCGTCGACCCGATGTTCCGGCGACGGCACCGAAATAATAATATCGCTCGATTGCCCCGCCGGATGAATTAGATCGGTCGTGCGGACTGATGCGGGGAGAACCACTGGGTTTCCGTGTAGCTGCTTGAATGCACAAATGATTGGTGGGATCGCAGTACCAAGTAGGCGCCTGGCGTCTTTACCCTTGGTTGGTCGGTTCGTTGCTCTTACAATTGCCCGGTGAGCCCTCTGAGTCTTCTAAGCCAGGAGAGTGAGCTTTTCTCTCGCCAAGAGTGGTACGGCCACCTGCTATGTGCATTTACTGCTTGCACTGTTATTCCTCTCGAAGAGTGATTTTTCCAAGACTCCAAATTCGCGCGGATGCTACGTGGTCACGGCTTTCTTAATCTGCTTTAGTTAATTTCGTGCGATACGAAGAATAAAAATATTAAATAAATTTATTTATATCGTAAATAATATGCATGTTAAAATAAAATAGCTATTGTAAAAGGATTTAGATCGTGGAGAATGATTGGGGATCATTTTAATGTCAATTTACATAATATGTTTAATTTAATTTCTTTTGGATAAATATTTAGTATATGCGCTTCGTACAGTTGCTAAATGTAAAGTGAAAAGACGGCTAGATTTGTGTGAAATTACATATTTTTCTTTATTTTACAACTATGTATTTTGGAGGGTTGTGTAGCACTCAAAAATTCTAGCATTTCCAATATTACAGAGTGTCATCTCTTTGCGCTTATATTTTGTACTCTGCATGGCTCAACGAATTTGCTTCAACTTTCTTCTTCTTGAGAGCACGTAATTTACACTAGGTAAACTCCAATTAAAATTGATTACGATTCAATACTCTCTCTTTGACAGAAAGAAGACTCTCTTTAAAATTCGAATACCTATTCTAGATTTTGATATTCAACTGTCATAAGTATGTATCACCTATACATTTATTATACATTTTAATTCGCACCTTAATCTTTCTGCTTACATGTAAATTTATTAATTAGGACACTTATTTGAGATACTCACTTAATTTGCTCATTTTTTTCATTGTGAATTATATTTATATTATGAAAATTGTATTAATTTTTTGTGGAATTTGCATGTTTTATTTAAAAATAAATCTTTCAATTATATAATATATGATTCTTCATATATTATAACATACACACATTCTTAGTTTCTTATAAGTATTATTTTTTATGGAATTAATTTGTGTGCTCAATAATTGTAATTTATGTATCACATAGCATAAAGCGGACAGTATCATCAAGTATGAAATCTAATACCATATATGTTTAAATATGTTTATATTCCCATAATATGTATTATAAATTTTTATGTAATAATAAATTAAAAAATTAGCTAAATCGTCATTGCAGGTTTCTGTTAAGTAGAGAAACCATAGCATAAAGAGGACAGGATCACAAAGTATAAAATCTGGGGGGTATCAAATATGTTTAAATATTTATATTCTCGTAATATGTTTTTATGTAGTATTTTAATATCTTTTTATATATTTTTATGTGTAATGATAAGTAAAAAATAAGATAAACCGTCATTGTAGGGTCCTATTAAGTAGAGAAACCATAGCATAAAGCGGACAGTATCATCAAGTATGAAATCTAATACAATATATGTTTATGTGATACATAAATATATATGGTATTAGATTGACATATATATATCACACACATATAATAAATATTATTTCCATAATATATAAATTAATCATTATACATATTAATAATATCCGATTATAAATTGTTGGATATTGAATAGATTTTATAATTTGGAGATTGATCTTACAAATTAATAATTATAACAATTTCGAATTATTACGCGAACATTTCAGTAATAATACTAAATTGTAAGATGTATGCTACAAATTTTAATTTATTTTATAATACAAATACTAAATTGTAAGATGTATGATACAATACTAAATTTTAATTTATTCTATAATACACAAACGACAAAAATTATTTAACGACAAATAAGTATGTCCAACTAATATCTGCGTATTGATATATGTATACATATATGTAATGCATCATGGCTTACTCGAAGTAGTAAAGTTAATCTAGATAAAAAAAAAATAAAAAATTAACACGTATTATTGTTCACACTATATCAATTACATATATTTGTCGACATAATTTTTTAAATCTTGAATGCTCCCCAAACTAAATGTAATATGGAAGTAGTACATATAGGCGTGTAATCTTTATTGAGCTCAATATTCTCGTATAATTCGATGCAGAGTTTTTTTGACTGAAATTTTCCAAAGCTACTCTGGTTGATGTAAAACGCAATGAAGGCTGTCTGAAAATTGTGTTTTACCTAACAATTTGTATTCTCCTTAGTTGTACCGACCGATATTCATGAGTGCGGCACAAGGTTTAGTGCGAAGTGCACTTAAATTCTTAAACCGTATTGTCGAAGACGAGATATAAGTAAGGTATGTACGTAAATGCTGCAGTCTCGAACTCGGCGTGTCTTTCGTCTCGCTTTCGGCACTTTTCTCCCCCATTTTCTCAGAGAATTACGTTTCGTACACAGCGTTCTTCACTCCTCTAAGACAGTATAACGAAGTCGCTTTCAGGTGGGGAAGAAACATCTCGTTCTCGAGAAAAGGGAAACGTGCCACAGTATCGGAAGACGAGAACGAAGGAAACACACACACACACACACACATACACATACACACACAGCGGAAATAATAGCGATGAAGCACGATGCATTTAGTTGCAATTAGTTTGGGCAAACAAACCCCAATGAAAAAGCTTCCCTGCATGTAATGTCTTCATATTTTGAAGCGTTTCGTGACCGATCGCTAAATAGTATGACTTGATGACACGATGCATCTCGCAAGACATGGAACACATTATTCTCAGAACTTGTTTCAACATCAGTTTTACATCAGCTCCGTGAAGCATGATTTAAAGATTTCAGCTGTTTTGTTACATTTAAAATATTATAGAAAGTTTCTTTAGATATCATCTTGGAGAACACAAAGTATAATGAGTACTCTTATAATTGCCAATTAATTAGCCAATCTGTATAATTTTATGACATTTAATCAATTCAATTTATGAAAATCCAAAGAAAAAAATTAATTTAAGACATTACATTTAAGAACAACATTTTTACTAGTTATTTTTATGTATCTATAAAATAAAACTTTAAAATATTATATAAATAATATAAATTCTGTAAGAATGACTGATATAAAATTACTGCTTTGAAATGAATAAAATAGAAATGTATAATATTTAGAACCATTTTGCGGCAATATTTTTAAGCATATTGAATCTAAGTGGATATATCAACGACGACACCGCCGCAGAGTCGATGTGTATGTATTGTTGACGTAGGAATTGTGTAACTTGTGCGAAGTCGTGGGTAGTATGCGGATATGCAAGTCGAGAGAGAGGTTGCCTTCCACCTACCGTCGCGAGGAGACAGCCGATTTCGTGGGTACGCGAAAGCAGGAAGGAACGCTTCGGAGAAGATTCGATCACGTCGTCGACAACACAAAGTCGTCGGCGAACACGACGCGTTGTTCTCATTGATCGACTCTATTCGCAGCGTACATGGGACTTTAGTTTCTCCATCCGTGGGGATTTGGCACTTTGACGAACTGGCATCGCGAGGGAACGTGTCTTTTTTTCCTTCTTCTTCTTCTTCATCATCACCTATTTTCCTTCTTCAAGTATCCACACGTTTGTGTTTCTCTTTGCGTCTATCAATAACATTTGTCTCTCACTCGACTCATCTGTTTAATTAATTTGGCTCGATCGAGCTAATTAATTTACTGAATAATTTTTTGTATTATCGATATTATTAGAATATTGGTGCTTTTAGTACGCAAAAATATTTTTTCCATATTTTTTTCTTTCAGTGAAAAGCTCAATTACGATGTTTTCATAAAAGTAAAAGAGCCGAATTGTCACTGCGGGTGACCAATTTCGGATCGATCTTTTTGCGGAAAGCAATTTTGTGTGTACGTGATAGAGGAAATTTCTTTCCGTGTTTACGCGAGCAGGCATTCAATGATGAACGGCGAAGTGCGACGAGATGTAACGAAAACGCATCGCGGCAAGAGTTTATGATG
This sequence comes from Prenolepis imparis, assembly GCF_030444845.1. Classification (NCBI taxonomy): domain Eukaryota; kingdom Metazoa; phylum Arthropoda; class Insecta; order Hymenoptera; family Formicidae; genus Prenolepis; species Prenolepis imparis. Next base: position 18,085,277 of record NW_028141161.1, read on the forward strand.
CGGCAACTCGCTATTATTTGAATGAATGCTTCGTGTAAGAGGAATGGTGTGTGTGTGTGTGTGTGTTGTAGAACGTATTATGAATTATTCGCCGCAAGTTGGAATTGACATATAGATCTCCATACATATAATCCAATAAAATTCTTGTATTTTTTCACCAAAATATGGTATTTGATATTACACGACAATATTAAACAAAAGCTAATTTTATTAATTATAATAAATCCAGAGTTCTTGTTAAGAATTTAAATAATTATTTCTATTATTACAATATACTATTTTTATTATTATTTAGATTCTATATTATTAATCGTTTTCATAAACTTATTTATTATTACTCGTATTTCTATTAATACTGAGAAATGCATTGCAATATATAGTGATTAGTAAATTAATTATTAATTCATTAATAACAATAATGAACTAATAACGTTTATACATACATCTCAACATACTAACTATATAATGATACAATAATTAAACTGATTAACTATTACAGATTATTAGTGATAGATATTTATAAAAACTGAGATAAAATCTTTTTTTTATGTTTGTGTAATGTGCTTTATACTTGGTGTTTTTTTTTTTTTATTAAAACTTATTACTCTTATTAGTTCTTTTTCGCTTGTTTACTTAGTCGAGCTAGTTTACTATTCTTTTCATCTTAAGCGTACGATAAATAAAGGTATTTTTTTCAGCGCGTTCAATAAGTTACAATACCGCCTGCTTTGTTCATTTCTTTCTCGTCTCTCATTTCCGCGTGCAATTAAAATCATGAGGCCAAAGTAATTCGAAGTCTTTGAAAAGTTACATGGTTTAATCTCTGTTCCCTCTGACGGCCATCTTTTTTAATTTTTAATGAATGTCATCTACCCTCTTCACGCCCTTAGGAGATATACAGCTACATAATTTTGTATCCAGCATTGCGCTTACTGTCATATTCGCTGACGTGCATCTCAACTGTGTTATAAAATGTTATTTTCAGTTTTTGCACTGGCACATAATTCTTCTTTAACGTTTTAAAAATACAAGTTTTCATAATTTCCGAGAAGTACGGTACATTTTGATTGTAAAACATAAGTAATAATAAGAAGAGTTTTTTTTATTATTGCTGCTTTCAATTATAAAATGAGCAATCTAGATAAAATATTTTTTTATTGTGCACATAAAAATTAAATGTTCATAGTTCTAAATTAATTAAATAAGAATATATAATTTAACACACAATTTAGATACTATTAAAAATATACATAATTTAATTAAAATTAATAAAAAACTTCAAATTTATATTTAAGTTTAGATTATTTTAAATTAAAGAAAATTTATTAAATAAATTTAATAATTATGTAATTAGCAGGTAATTATTGCGGTAATTTATTACTACCATAACATGAATGAATTGTGGTAGCTATAATAATAATAATTGTATTCATTATATCCATACATAATATTATATTGCAATTTATATATACATATATATTAAGGTTACAACAGCCATTCAATTTATATTTGACTTAACAACATAACAAGTACGCAATATTTTAATGCATTACTGCCTCCTTGAAGCATTTTAATTACAGTTATTATAATAATTAACGTTAAATTATATTTAAGAGTGGAAAATCGATAAAGCACGGATTTGTCTCGTCTAGAAGAAAGAGTAATTCTCTGGCGAGGATATCTGCTATATCCAAAAGAGATAGCGGAGAAAAAGAAGAAATGAGGAAGAAAGCGAGACAGAACAGGAGAGGTAGTGAGAGGAAAAAAGAGAGAGAGAGAGAGAGAGAGAAAGAAGGGAGAGAAGAGCGAAAAGGGCGCAATGAATAAAAAGGGGAGAGAAAGCGCGATTTGATAAGACTTTACATTAATACAACTCTCTTTTAGAACATCCCACGAGAGACGAGCGGACTACGACCTTCCTATATTTAACCTCGTCTCATCGAGCAAAAAGGAAACTGACTTATACCCCGGAGGTACTGTCCCGTTGGTCGAGATTACATGGATAATTGGGGTCTCTCTATCTACCTATTCTTTTCTCACATTCCGTCCTCTCTACTCTGACCTCAGCCTAGTTTCTCTGCGTCGCTAACTACGGATCCTCGTTGTCGAGGGGCGCGTCTCGCTTTGCGTAGTTCCTTTTGAAGTAGTAGCTAATTTGTTTGTCGAGAGCTGTAGCGATCGAGAAATAAAAAGACGATTATATTCAAATTGAAAGCTGCTCAATATATGAAATTAATGAGCAACGATATAAAGCAATTTGATTTACGTTAGCGTAATTTATTATCGTTTATCTCTGCCATCGTGGATAGAAAGAGGAAAGAAGGGATAAGGAATAAAGGCAGATCGAGCTATTAGTCTAAGATCGATTGCAGTTCGCAGGCAATCTTTGCGCGGGTACCTTTCCTCTAAGTAATAGTGTACCGCAAGTTTAAGACTCATTAGCGTTGGAGAGGCCAATCACTCTTATATATCATTAGTCACTTTGCTGGTAAAGTAATTATTCTTCAACGATGTCTACGGCAATGTCAAGACCAAATAATTGAGAGAAAATAAAGGGAAATCTTTTCCGAAACAGCTGCGTTGAAAAGCTTTTACAAAGATTTTACAGCCGACTGTCTTTCGAATCATTTCTCTTTTCTTTTTGCGCCGTTCATCAAACGTAGCGGAAGTTGACGAGACCGACTGAATGTATACGCAATAACGGAAGGAAGAGTCGCGCGAGCGGAAGTGAGGGGATGCGTTTCGCGAATGGGGGAGTCGATGAAATACGACGGCTTCGGCTCGAGAGCCGAAAGACCGCCGTCGTAGGTTATCACGCAGTCCTTGCGTTTGCCCGCGTTTACGATCGATCGTAAAATGCGACGTGGAACGTTCGCCAAGCCTTTCTCCGCCCTCTTCCTACCTTCTATTTTGATGGAAAACTCTGCGCGAGGGCGAGCGGGACCCTTTACATCGCTAATATCGCGCGATTGTGGGACTCCTTACTTTTCTCGCGGAAGGAGAAAGAAATGTCTTTTGCCGCGGTCTCCTGGCGCCCGCGAAACGCTGACGAACTATTGTGGACGGTGTGCCATGTTGACGAGAGGCGAGAGCGAGTCACAATGGTCGCGGCAACGGGCGTTCGACTGGATGGAATTTCACTCCGACGAAATTTAATTTCTTCACGAGCTCGTGTCCGAGGAAATGCGATAGAATGTCTCGCAAGGATTGGATATCCAACCTTGGCTCAAGGGGAGCAAGGGGGAAACGTTTGTAGAGAACGTCGTGCGCGAATCGGAGAGCGGAAACCAGGGCGGACTTAGGGAGGGCGAGGGAGCGAGATGGTAACGCCGCGCCGGTACGTACGGACGTGGTCTTTTTCCGTTGAAAGAGCGAAAAATGAGGATTCCGTACGTGGAGGCGGAGTTATTGAATATCAAAGTTTCGAAATTCCGCGGTGCCAGCAAAGTTCACTCGAAAACATAACTTATAAGTAACTTCGACTGGCGGGGTGGTGGGGTTCGATAAGGAGAGGTATGGGGATAGAGAGACGGCGACGGGTCACCCGACTAAGGGTGAAAAAGCAGAAGGGCGGAAGTCGGGGAGTCGGGCTGGAAATGATGGAGGAGGAGTCACTCGTGTATGGGGGGAAAAGGGGAAGAGAAACGGCGGCGGTAGAAACGAGGCCGGGATCATTCGTCTCCCTGAACCGGAAGTTAGGCTGAGCTCCGACTCGAGGACCAAGTTTGGTCAGAGTCCAAGTCGCTAAAAGGAAGAAAATTTCAGAAAATACGGAATAGACGCGTACGTCGCGAGCCATTGGAGAAATTTAGCGCGGTATAGCGTCTCGCGGTTGTCCTTGCAAACTCCGGGAAATTCTTTTAAACGAACTAACGTCGGCAACATCGTTCTCGGAGTGTTCTCCGCGGAGAGAAAGAGGAATCCCCGAGAGAGTAAATGCGGTGCGTTTAAGTCAGACAGAGAGAGGATGAAGATGGAGGAATGTCGTGCGGAATAAGATCGCCTCTTGTTGTAGAGATTACTGGGCACCACCAAGGAAATGTTCTTCAGGCGGCAAGAAGAAATCTCGCGGAGACGCGTAGGCTAAATCCCTTTTCCAAACGTTTTAAAGGCATAGTTTAGCGGAAAGTCAGACTTTGCGGTATAAGAGAGGCACAAGAATTTTGTTTAATCCTGATGACGAGTGAATCATGTAATTTTATTTTTCCTTTAAGTGGATTTATAGAAAAAAATTGTTACCGAATGTTTAAATCGTGATATTTAAAGTTTTTGTGCTGATTCTTGAATAAAAAGAAATATAGATATATATTATGTAATAGATTAGACAAATTTAACAAAATAATATTGAGAAAATGAGCAAAGTATATTTTATACAACTCTTGTCAAACTTGTGTAATTTTTTGTTATAGTATTTTCATATAAAAAAATTATTTTTTAAAAGTTGATTAATGTTTTATTAAATTGATTGACATCCAGATAATTTTTTAAACAAGATTAAGTAAAATTTAACGTATATATCTCTCTTTATTGCCTGACAAAAATTTTCTTTTTCCGTTGAATAATAAAAAGACAGTTTTCTCTCTATACCAAACTCGATTGCTTTTATTTTTATTGTAACGAGGTGGGGATAGTTTTCTGGACGATTACAGTCTGTATTGTCATACGGTACTTTCACACGCAGTGCGGAAGTTTGGAAATGTAGACTGCTGCTGATACACGGAATTGGCTATAAGATCGACTTTCGAAGTAGAAATGGAACATTATGTCTGAGATATTATCATGCTTACTACTTCGTGCGAAAATTCGTGCGGTATTTTTCATCGCATATCTTATCACACGTTTATATACTTACGTTTTATTATATTCTTTTATAATAAAGTATAGAGAAAATCAAATCATGCATCTTTTGAAAAACTATTTTAATTTTTAACATTAATATTATTAGATTTTAATGATAGTATTAATAATTTAGGATTTAAAGCAATATGTCTTATTATGTTTTTATTAAACGTACACACACACATTGTCAAATTTGCAATAAAATTAGAATATATGCGCAATAAACGTGAGAAAAAAAATTTGTTTTTTTTGAAAACAAAGAGTGGAAAGTGACGGAGCGCGTTTAACACCGTTTTGAAGAGAGAAAATGCCGATACAGGATATCACGCGCGAATGCACAAAGTCGCGTATGTCGAATTCGTATCGCTGGAATATCACGCGAATTGACGTATACAGGGGGATACTACATGCGGAGTACACGGGTTGCGCATCGAACCCCTTGTATTTACCTTTCATCGGCGTTCGCGCGCCAATATTCATTTCAAGCGTAACTGCGCACAACCTATCGTTATTTCGGAAGGGCCCAGGCTGCGGACGTAGAGCCGACAAACGGATATAGCAGTAGCAGAGTGGCGGCGGCGGCGGTGAATCTGCATCCCGTTGCTTTTGGCAGGGTGGTCATAAATTGAATACTAATTGACACACGAGAGGCGCGCCCGTTGTATTTCACGCGTTCAACTTTCATTGCGCCGGCCACTGTGTTTAAATGGCGGCACATATGCGCGAAGATATAAATTTGGGGATAAATACGCACGACAGGCGGTTAATGCGAGACCGAGTTCCACCCTGATTCTCACCCCTCCGGGCCGGCTACGCGCGCCCGTTTCGTACCTCCGCCATCTAAATCAATACCTACTTGTTTACTGGACCGTTGCCAGCGGGATTTCATTGAGTACCGACGCGCGCGATCGTACTATCCTAATTAATTTCATCTTTTGTTGCGGCCCTTGATGAGGCTCTCGCAACACGGACGATTGCTGAAGACGGGAGAATGGCCTAGATATATACGTGACTCCTGTCGGCAGCGACTAATTATTAAGGAACTTCTCTACTTCCCATTTCTCTCTCAATCTGCCCTCGCCGCTTTCCGATTTGACTTGCTCCGTTGCAACTGCCCGGAGTTTGGAAGCGATAGTCATATCGAGTTTGCAAGGACGAATAGAGAGGGTCCTTTGAGGATTTGATTGAGTCCGAATAATAATAATTTAATTAATCCCGAAGATGCAGAGATTCTTCAAAAACATTGAATGTTTGAACGATTATTTATTAAAAAGATTATTAATACGATGGTGCTGTCGATATCAGATTATAAATCACGTTGTGAAATGTAATATAATTTGCGGTGAATTATCGTCGGACAAGTCTTGCTTTATCCTTTGGCATTATCGATGAGATTTATGTGTCTAAGTAGAATATTGTTCCATGGTAATTGGTAGATCTTCCATAGAATTAGATATATTAAATTACGAGGGTCATTAAATGTGGCGGTCAGATTTATCACTGATGTAGAGAGAGATGAGCATGTTATACCCTATTACCACCAAAGATAAGAAGGGGCCGAAAGCAGACGTCAATATTTCATGGTAATACTCTTATAGTTTTTTTTTTTTTTTTTTTTTGGACAAAATCTTAATTACTGTGTAGTCTCTAATGATCTCTCTCTCTCTATATATATATGTATATATATTTTCTACATACAAAATATTATTATATTATCATGTCATGGAAAAAAATTTATATACATAGAATGTTCAAGATTATAGTCTATTCTTCTTATTGTTTTCTTCTTTCAATACAATTGAGAAACAACAATGTCTAATAACATCGTTGCAAAAAATAGCAGATTATTTTAATGTATGTACAATACTATCAAAGAATTATAAGTTACATAAATTGATAAAATGTAATTTTAATCAAAAGAGTGATATCTTTCTTACTCAAAAAATTTACATATTTCAATTACATATAAATATGACATAAATAGAGAAAAAGAATATATATATATACACACCGATATATTAAAGGATATAAAATATACTTCATACTTCTATTAAATTTAATCTTTCCTTTTCAAGAAAGAAGCACAAAGCATGAGTACTGTCATTGCCAGACAAATTATCTTGAAGCATAAAGATGAAGGACGAGATCACGGAAATTGCATGTCATTTAGCGCTATCGTATCATTAATATTATGATTCATCTACTCGAACTGTCATAGGTGAAATAAGCGCGATCTACTACTTTATCATATCGGTTTGTATAATTATATTTGTGTTACTTGTACATCAATCACTTTTTTTCAATAATCGACTGCTGTCATAGGATTCAGTTGGATAACTGATACTAAAAAACTATTCAAATGTTAATTAAGTTTTAATAATTAGTTTTTCTTAATCCTCTCAGACAGTCGTTAAATCTGATGACTCCGCAGACTGAATAGACTGAAGGACTGTCGGGAGGAAAGTAACAATTTATTAACGTATAATTATTTTTATAATTTTTCAGATTACGAAATAACAAGAATATAAGCTCTGTAATCGAAAAAGTCATCAAATGTAATATTTGATATTCAAAATGCCTTGCCGACTAGTTTTACGAGAGGCGAAAAGAGTGGATGGATGTGTATCGGTTTCTGTTAACGAATGTCGGGGTAATCGAAGCGAGCGCACAGAATGACGAGTGCATTCAGCAGTTCTAAATTTGTCACTCCGCTTTCGCTCTGAAACGAATTATTCGGGTCTTTTTCCATTTTATGCGCCTATCTCTTCCTCCAACGTTCGATCGCGCGTAGCGATTCTCTCGCATTGGTTAATTAAATTATTCTCCCGACTCTGGTATCACATCCCTTTGTTCATCACACCGAAAAAATTATAAATTGCGAAACACACGCGCTATCGGAATCGGCGAAGGACCTATTATTAACGTCTGCCAGCAGAATCATGATATCCACAATTATATATTTACTGTATTTCAAAAACGAAATAAATAGACGCACATCTAGATGACTTTCGCGATTCAGGGATATAATGGCAAATTTTTGATACGCTTGACAAAATAGAAAAAATATATTTTGATCTTCTATGCAATGTTAAACTTCCGCATCTTAAAGCGCGTATATCTCTTTTTAAAAATATAACAGTTTATCTGGCGTCATGTGGGAGAGTTCCATATATGTGCCGCTTTTTGCAACTTCATTCATCTTTGTATAGTGCATTCGTATATAAAATGCTATATGTGATAAGCGGTAGCTTTTGTCGTGCGAGTTTCGATACTATACATGAAGGTTTATTATGAAACAAAGTTTATAAAATCGTTTTTTGCAGCTATCTCACGATTTAAAAAAATGGCCTATTTCCAATTATCTGAATGTGTTTCTGACTTTCAAATATAGTCGTATCGTGAATGCATTTCTGACTTTCAAATAGTCAACATGCGATAGTGATGTAGCGAGTCGAAACGGCTACCCTATTATAAAACTGCCTGTATTTTATTTCATTTGACACAATGGAAAAAATGGTTAACGCGAAACTTGTTAACTGCGCCGTGAAAATTTATTTATACTGGAAAAACGGAAAACGTACACGTTCCTGTGATGCGTATTACTATTGTAATTCCAGATGTAATTTTTTTTACGTTTAATAAAGAGGTTATTTTTCATACAATATTCCTACGCAAATATATGTAATGCGTGTAATAGGAAATAATATTGCTTTGAAATAAATTGGAAAATTATATTCGGTAAAATTGGTTGGCTTGTTCCGTGAGCGCTTTACAAACATGTACTTTCCTCATTTTTAGGTTTAAATGCTGTATAAATGTTAAAATGTTGTTAAGCACGATAAATTGAAGCGGAGATAAAGGTAATTAAAATCTATTAATGCTTAATTAATTCGCTCTCAATTTACTATTGAGAGATACACGATTTTATCGTCAACGCTTGTGCCTAATATTTGTGGAGTTTTATATATCAGTGTTCAATATATTTCAAGAGCAATTTTCCTTGCTTATTCCTACAACAGTTTAAAATAAAAAAAAGATATTCTTAGTGTATAAAAAAAAGAATTAAAAAGACAAAAAATGGTTCACACTCAGCTATTTCTGAAAGGAATTTCCATAACATTTACCTGCAACGCAAACTTTGCCAGGCTTCCTTAGTTACATTAGATTTCTCTTGGGTAGACAGGCACGATGGAGCGCAAAATCGAAGAAGCATTAAACTATTAGTTGCCGACTCATGCGTGAGAGTAGACGGCGGGCTCAAACTCATTCCGAAATTGACTGTAATCTTTCGCACGGAATAAAATGAGGTCATCGTAATAGACTGCGCATTTGAAACAGAGAACACTTCAGTATTCCTATATACTCCAGTATACTTTAATAAGAATGAGTTCAGGATGGAAATAAAAAGAAGAGAAAATATATTATACATTATCTTCATGGTTTGTGATGGAATGCGTTTTCCTAGTATCGCCGATAGCATTTTAACCTTACATCAAACATTTTTTAAAACTACTATTTTTAAATATATGTATATATAAAATAATACATGTTTTCTTGTATTTTTGAGATCAATAATTGAGATATTTTTCAAAATATTATAATAAGTTAATATAAATTAATTTAAATTAAGAATATAAATTTCTATTGATTATTTCCTGCATAATTTAATTGTTTGCGATTAGGTATGATCTAAAAAAGACAATAGCTGCGATTGATAAGAAATCCTTGAACGTTAAATGATGTTTAATGTGGACAACTATAAACATGTAATAGATATTCATCGGGCGATCAGATGTCGCGTTCATTTTATCATGCATAAAAGTACATACATATATCAAAAAGATACCTACACTTAATGCACACGTACCACTTGAATATTCATGTAACAGAAATATGGAAATTAAGTTTCGCAGATAAATTAGATGACATTCTCTTGATATTGTATTGATCGTATCGATTTGACGCGGTTGATTTTCACATCCGCGACTTTTCAATAATTTTATTGTGTTTTTAATAATACGGAATATAATTATAATTGATATCAAGTATTAAATTGATAAAATTTATATGTATGTACATACACACAATCGTTGAAAGAGATCTTATTAAAATAAATAGTATATAAGTAGTAGCGACGAAATATCGTACGCGTTATTTTACCCGCTTGATTTTTGACATTTACACGCTGGACATCGACAGACGAAAATATCTTTTGCACTGAAAACAAAGTTACGCAATTAATCGTCAGCTCCTTATCTCGAGAGAGCTATGAAGGAAGGTGAAAGCGACGAAAATGAAGAAAACGAAGAAAGTACTCGAACACACAACATGAGCTTCTGGTATATTGGTTTAATCGCCCTTCCACTTAGCTCTTTCCCTTTTTCTCTCTAACCCTCGAAACAAAGTCTCTAAAGATGAAGTAGGAAGTTCACTGGACACCCGCTATACTTTCATTCTAGAACTCGATAAGAACTTTGTTCGCAGCCAGTTTTTCTTTTCTTTGGTGCTATTATAGGACAATCTATTTATTGAAATTGGAAAATACAACTTTCTGCTCTTAAAAATGCTGACAAGCATAATGGTATGATCTTAAGTTTTAATTCTCTTTTCGTAGAATAACGCAAGTAGTATCATTAAAATTGATGTAAACACTTGTTATATTCTATTATTTTTAAAATATTTTTAATAGAAATATTTATAGTTTTCATATTGCAAATCTTTTAAGACTAGACTGTTTCTTTATTGTAGTAATTATTATATTTATAATATGTTAATTAATATATTTTAATGGAGAGATTAAACTATCTGCAATATATACAAGCAGAAGAGATTAAATATATATTTTTCATATTATATTTTACACATTGTGTGATTAAAAAATTATCTTTAATGTTTTTATATAAAGAAAATTATATGTATAAAAGTATTTTAATGATTGTTTAAAGATAAGTTACATATACGTCAACGATGTTTTTAATAATATTATTTTGCTATCAATTTATAAGTACAACAATTTGCAAAACTTTATTAAATCTTTTTAAATTTAAAAATACAAAAATATTTTTATTTAAAAAAAGATTAGTTAACGATATCAAAAGTTATCATTTATATATCTGGAACGAGAAAAAGTGTTCCTTAGCACATAATGTTTCTCACATTTTCAGAAGTTTTTTTAAAAATACAAATCTATCGTCCCGATATATCCCTTTGTCTCTATCTGACAATAGTTCGTGACTTTTACAGTGGAGTTGCATTATGCTGGCTGCGCCAAGAAGTCGAAGTGCTCCGCAATCGTCCTTCAATTAGCACTATCAAGCTTCCTGAGCTACGAACTTTTCTTTGCGGAAGATGGAATCTGTGGAAGATATTAAATATCGTCGAAACTACACGAGAAGAGTATCTGACAATGAGCATATCTTGCACCTTACAGAATTGAAAGCAAAGTTAATGATGTATAAGCACAATTAAATAATTAAATAATTATCTTCAAATACGTCGATTTCGATATTAATATAATTCATGATGAGACAAGCAAATATATATATAATTTTGTTGATGCACATGTAAAACGTGAGAAAGTGTTTCTAAATAATACATGTACGTAGAAGAATTTTATAATAAATTAATCCTTCGTAATAAAAGTTAAGTTTGTGCAAAAGTCTGCAAATTGAACTCATATAATCGTTATAATGCAGCTATTCGTTTTCGTGTGGTACCGTTCAGAGAGCGAGAAATACGCTGACATATTCCCCTGGTAAGAATCCATTCGGAGAACATGGAAGACCTTTTTCATTCGGTATATGGTAGTAATTTCTTATCTGCACCTACTATGTCGTGCACTGACAATATCTACGTGGAGGAAAAGTCGCCATAGACATTGTGATTGCGATTTATACAGATTCTATCGATTCGATTCTGAGGTTGTTCAAAATTATTCACGACGCCGGGCGTTTATAAACTACTATTGACAACGATCTATGGATTGAAATATATTGGTTAGCCAACCATTGAATGGGTCGGGTATAATGGAATATCTACAGTAATAAGCTGTCTTCTTCAGTGCGTTTATTAAAGTGATATACATATATGTGTATAACATATTCAAAATATTATATTATTTATATTAATACAACTTAATTTAAATTAACTTAAAATAAAGTGTGAAGTCAAAATTATTAATAATTTCTATTAAAAAATTTAAAAGTTTGCGTTACAACTCGTATGCTAACAATAAACCATAGGTATTTTTAAAATAAAATTGTTTAAAGTAGTTATAATAAATTGAATGAGTCATAATTGAGATAGAAATCGTATATATCATTATTGTATACATTTTTCTAAATATTTTATATTCATGTTTTTACCTTCTTATTTTCAGAGTCTCTTCAGAAATATATTTAATTATATATGTATATATTTTAATTATTTAAATTACATAATGTAGGTTTCTACATGAGTTTTATTCGTATCGACTCAGTTTCTTTCGAAAGAATCTTTGTCTGCTTTTTTATTTGTCTAAGAGAATTATGAAACACCGATAAAGAGTATCATACTTTACCTTCGTTAGACGTTCGTTGCCTTTGATCCAATGTAGAGCAGGAAAAGAACGTAAAAATGGTGCGAGATACTCGAGACTTGAGCCGAGGTGCTGATGTCGCTGAGCTGAGATTTATCGGTTTCCTGAATCATGGCGATGTGGCTGTCGAAGGCAGTCTAATTGATTTTTCCGCTCTTACCATTCCGCCATTCTAGAGAATTTTATAGCTCAATGTGAAACTTGCCGCTCAGCACGCCTTCGTACTATGTAATCCTTTTGGGAAAACTTACTTCAGTAAAAATTCAACCATCTGAGTAAAGATGCTACCTTTATGCAAATTTTTTATTGCTTAAAGATGTATAAAAGTATATAATTGTGTATTACAAATGACTTGTGAATATACATCATAGTTTAATAGAATTGTAAAATTACGAAGTATATGTTTTTGAAAATCTCATTTTTAATTGATGTCTATACCTTTTTGGAAGGCAGATTTTTAATTTATTTTTAATTTATTATCAATAAATTTAAATAAAAATTTTGATATTATAAGTTATATATTTTTGAGAATATAATTATTTTTTATTGTATTTTAAACAAACACAACGTAATTATATATTAATTATAAGCGTAATTTTATATATTAACTATAATTATATTATATATTCCAACTATACAATAATGTTCTAAATAAATAAATTTTTGTATCGTATTTATATTTATAAAATGTTTAATTGTTTCATAATTACTTACAAACATTATTTATATAAAAATGAAAATTATCTACTAACATTTCATAGTATATTATTATTAATTAATTGTCGGCTTAAATTTAAAATATTATGATTATCTGAGTGAAGAAAATATATTATATACAGGGTGTTAAAAAAGTGGCGGATACGCTGTATAGGGGTGAATTCGTGAGGTTATTTGGAGACGATTTTTCCTCAATGAAAATGTCGAGCACCAATAATTTTCGAGTTATAAGTAATTGAAAATAAAGGGCTTTTCGTAAACTAAGTATTGTGGAATTAAAATATTAACAAAACTACATTCTTCAATTAATTTCAAGTCGACTTTAATTTAATAGAATTTTAATTTAAGGCTTAGTTACCAAGATATATGATGGCAAAAATTGGGAGCTTGCAAAAAATGATGACTTCTCTCGACATTTTCGTTGAGGAAAAATCGTCTCCAAATAACCTCAGGAATTCACCCCTATACAGTATCCGCCACTTTTTTAACACCCGATATAGCTATGATAATGATTTGTTTATAATGAGCAAAATATATATGTGATTAAAATACTCTGGTCAGCCTTCATTATCACTGTTCATTATTTTCGAGATCTGTATGCTCTAGTATTAATATAATTTTAATTACATAGTAGTGATTGGACAGGACACACTTATCCGCGAATATAAGTATAAACACTCGTCTTTTAGTTGAGCTAATGTGTCTCCCTAAATCCCTTGAATTAACGTATATAAGCTAGGCAACGTATAGCCTTCGCCACGAGGTCGACTAGTGCGACGAGTTAGTGTGTGTACTCGAGCTTTTGACGTGCGCTGGTATAAGCACTAGTCCTGATGGGTAATCGATTTTCATTAATGGACGTCGCTTGCGTAACACAGAATTTCAGCAGGCGCAGTCTCGACTCCGACATCCAGACAAGGGAAAGAGACAGGGAAATCTCTGTCGCAACGCGTGTCCCCTTGAGATTTGTGTAATAAAGTATATTATAATATAAAAAGATAACTTTTTTTTAAAGAAAATATACGCTACTTTTATCGATGACGTCGAAATTTTATTATAAACAATGTGTGCAAGACAACGTTTCTTGATTTTTAACAATTAGTTGATTACAAAATAATTTTTGATCTGTCAAAAAATGCGAAGGAAAGCTTTAATTATCAAATGCACAGTGCTAATTAATTATTTTATTTAATTTAAAAAATGGAGAGAAGTTAGTTGAAATTATAATTGTGACTTATTGTTAAAATTGTTTTGTTGTCTTAATAAAAGTTTGATTAATACTCGCTTTTCTTGCGATATTCTTTACATTGTCAAATCAATATTTTTTGGAGAAAAAATTCTTAATTTTTAGTTAATTATTATCACTCCATTACTAACAATAATAAGTATGATATCAAACTAAAGATAATTTTATGCTGATAATTGCATAATATTTCATAATTAATTCTTAGTTGCTTATATATTCTATGAATATTAATTAAAACAGAAATTCTATTTAACGTTTCGCATAATACAAATAATTGTACAGTGCGCAGCGCTGTATATTTGACGAAACGTAAATTACACCGGCAGAAAACAATTATTTACGAGCCTGACACTCCACGATTCCGTTTGAATTTAACATCGGAAAATGTTATTAGTTTGGTTCCGCTGTAAGTTCAAAGTGCACCGCGCTTCGTAAAATCTCTGTTTAACGAAATCTGTTTTATGTATTTTAAAAATACGAAAAAAATCGACTAATAAATACGACGAAAAGAAATTTCTGCTGCGTAAATTTCAAACATAAACGAAGTTCATGTATGTAACTACAATTATGCGCTAATGTAGTTAGAAGAGACTTCAATTATACATTATTAGCTGTGCGTTTTCAGGAAAGACTTTCAGCTAATATACCTTCAGCTAATGTATAATATTTATTAGAATTGAGAAATGCAATTAAATTTATTGTTGTATATATTTTTCGTAAAATGCTCGTAATAAGGTATCTCCGAATTGAAAAATCAAATTTAAGGGATATTGTATAAAAACGATGCACTCTCTTATTATGTAGAATTTTGACATATCAATCGCGGAAAAGACGTGTATTATGAACGCGACGTGACATCCTTTTATAACACTTTATATCCGGACATACGACTCGGTCGGTCGGTTATGCGATATCATCCGAAGCTTTTACGAGAGCTATTGAAAAAAAAGGATCTGTATGCGCATCGACTCTGCGACCGCCGCAAACGGTGACGAATACTCACCCGCGAAATTCCGATCTCGCCCCGACTCATTAAACGAGTGACATTGTAGCTGAGTTTTATGTTTCTCTGACAGTGATGTCGGTCGTTCGGTTATTCGTATTTCAGTGCTAGGTGCGCGCGATTCTCTTTCTGTTACACGTACACTCAAACGTTCGCGTTCTTTGTAACACAGAAATCATAAAATTGACATTAACCTACTCAGCGTTTACGTTACCCGTGTTTCGTCGAAATTGTCCATTTTATTTTTCACGATCATGCGTCGCTTTAATAAATTTGAGACGCGTCACTGACGTATCTCTTCTAGATGTACAGCGCTTGTTACGACACTTGATATAGTTATCAACGTAAAAATATCTACATTACGCTGTGATACAAAGGCCAAAACAGGAGACGATAAATCTGAAATTCATCATGGCTAGACCATTGCACGGGGCAGTTTTTTTCCATCGCACCCCATATTGTTCAGTTCTGGTTGAAAAATCGTTTGCTCGAAAAAGAAACTAGATTTATTCAGCCCGCTCCAAATGTGGCATATGAATAGACAAGGAGAGAGAAAAATATTTCCGTGATATTTTTTTGCTGACGCAAATGAATCTGTAACTTGGCAGTCCAATGTGCGGTTTCCGGCGTACGAGCGCTCAGCTTTTATTGACCGATAATACGCGAATCGATCTACGAATCGGTAGTATTCGAGAAGTTTTGCCAAATCGCAAGGATAATCTCAGTTAAAATTATTCTGATTTGAGTAATCAATATCAATCATTCTCAGTTTCAGTTGATCGATTGATCAGATACACAAGTATTTTATGATGCACGTATATGAATGACTTATAAGCTACATGATGACTATAAATACACGTATCCGCGTATCGTCATTTTTCACAGGACACGAGTTACATTATTCCGAGATGCTTTTCATTGTTACTGGCAAGATGCCGAGCATACGTAACAGTCGGGCATCAGTGTGCTACGTAGGTCGTGGCGCGTTTCCTCCGGCACTTTTGCTCGTCCTGTTCGCCCGGCTCTCTTATTATTATTAGAAACGTGAGGAGCAATCGTCTGCCACTGTGCAAGCACACTATCTGTAGTTTTATGTTTTTCACGGGACGTCAACCACGAAATTTCACCGCAGACAAATTGATATATTTTTCGCGGCGCTTTTCGTATCCTCTCGAGATATACGGCTTAATGTGCGCGATATTAGGAACGCGTTGCGCATTTTAAGGACACTCCGGGCATTAACTGGAATAATTATGCTCGCACAATTTCTGGCTCGGCCTGGTCACGGCACGTTGCCTCTGCTAATTATCCATGTAACGAACAAATTAAAGTCGTACCCGAAGCGATCTCAAACGTGCGCGGAGCAGCGCCATGTCTGGCTTTGAAAAATAACTGGATGGGGTTGTAATTGCCGTAAGAGGTGGATGAGGAAATTAACTTGAACCGCGGTGAATAAGGAAAGGCAACATCGGCAAGCTCGGGAGCGAAGCTAATCTAAGAGAAAAATCGTATTATTTTATTTATCTCTTCTGTAAGCGTAGTCGATTGTTTCTTGCACCATTCGAGATGACAGATAACTTTATCATTCTGGAATTACATTCATTCTCTCTGCTTTCTGAAAGATTATTATATGCAATATCTTGTTGATAATTGTTTTAGATCTCAGAGATAAATTACATGTGTTAAAATATATGTTTAAAACATGATTGAAACACACACGTCTCGGTGAAGCGTAATAATCATTTTAATGTCAAATCATAAAAGTCATGCTATCTGCGTTGTATTGGTCAAGACATAAAGTTACAGTAGTCTCTGAACATTTCTGTATTTTCAGATGAAACTTCGCCTCTTTTTCATCCTTCCTTTGTCATCTCTGCTCTAAACTTGCTCGTCAGTCGGATTTCAAAGGAAAATGCGAGAGAGGAGAGGAGAAATACTAGCGGGACACACATGGGACACAACAGAAACTGTCACTCGTTAGAAGCTCTGCGTATCACTCAGAGCACGAGTACTCGCGAAGAGAAGTTTCTCGCCGGCAAAAAGCGCGCATCGACTTCCTGCGTCGAGGCAGATCGGCTAAATCGCGTGCTCCTTTTTTAGCGTGGCAGACAGTCGGTCGGCTCCGTACGGAAGCGACGAATTGCCCCGTTGTGTTTTGCACGATACTGCGTTTTCGAACCACTTTAAATTTTGGCAGACTCGACTGTTTCTCTCGTGGAACTTTCACGATCATGAAACTTAGAAATAAAAGATACTGCGTATTTTTGACGCAACAGAAGGAGAAGGAAAAGACCGGCTCGGGAAAGATTCTTTTATGGGATACAGTGCGTTTTTCTATTGTGCGCGATCTTTATGCGCTATCATTCTCTTTTCATCGCGACACAAGATAATCTAGTCGATCTTATCGAAGTAATTACATATATACATATTTTTTAAATAAGTTTGAACTTTAAACAGTATTAGTTTATTATCTTGTCTTGTTATTTATTCATTGTTAAATATTTTCTTGTGCACTTTACAAAATGTAATAGCGAACGAATTTGATTACAATAAGGCATTCAAATTTTAATTGCATTCTAATTTACCTTCTATAAAATTTAGTGGAAAATTAAACGTGGCTTCTACCGCAGAAACTTTCTCCAAGAATATTTGATATCGTTTTCTTGTGTTATTAGCATACTCTTGAATGTTTAGCCAGAAAATTTTATATTCTTGAAACAAAATTTAAAGTTTTGTAACCAAGAAGAATAACATCGAAAGAATAAGTCGAAAGTGTCCGAGAACATAAATTTCCACAAGAAAAAATTTATGTTATTCACTGAGAGACTGGAGTGCAAGAAAAAGGATCTTAGAAAATAGTGCAATGTTTCGGAAGCAATCATCAGCTTCCGTTTTTGAGTTCTGCTGATACGACTGGATTTCTTACATCGCCTTTGGCTCCAACACCTTCGATAAAAATGGACACGGGCCAACAATTGTATTCGCATTTCTGCATCTCTTTCTGCCAAAATGTCATTTGTTATCGGACTTTAAATGGTCAAATTTGCATTTTTGTATAGACTTTTGTCACAATGTCATTATTTAAGAATTAGAAGAAATGCTTTTGTTGTAAAATAATCTAACAGTTATTGTGTTTATTTAACGCAATTTTATTACTGTAAAAATGATATTGCTGCGTTAAAAATGTACTGTCCTTCTTGACGCGGCATCGCGTTCAACTTTCTTACTGTATAAATTATAAAAAATCCTGGTCGTACTTAATAAGACTAATATATTCAATGCAAATACCTACGCCACATAAAAAGCGACACAGAGGGCTCAAAATTCAAGTGATACTTTTATTAATGCAACAACACGATTATATTTATTCTTAAGATATAGAGAGATTACTTAAACATTTTGTTTCTGTCCACATTCATTATCCGAACGATCAGTCGGTCGTAATTTAATGTGAGTTATACAAGAGGAAACTCTTATAGTCTTGTCTCGTTATACTACCTCGACCATAACGCGTCGGTGGTAATATGGCACACGTATAAATTGGACCCGTGCTTGAACCCTTCGACTGCAAGTGTTACGAGCTGTGCCGTGGTACTTGCCCGCGAACGCGCGTCGTAAGTTTCAGTGCCTTAAGTGGACCAAGTCGGCCCATTATCTCAGGTTACGTCGAGGTCTTTTACGACCCAATACAGAAACTTCCGCAGAACATAACTGAAACCACAGTGGACTCGCTAATTGTTGGTGCGCGGATCAATGTTCGTGGATCTTCCCAGATTTCATTGACACATTCTCTGAAATAGTCCGACTTCGAGCAAAACTTGATTCTATAATTCCATTTTATGAGACAGTCTACGAGCATATATGCATACATACATATATAATTATATTATATAAAATTTGCATAGAAATAGAATTTACCAGAAAGGGTAACGTGTTAACTTAATTCATAGAGAACTAAATTCTTTCTTGATAACTTTTTATTACTTTTCTAAATTATATTAAATTTTATTATTTTTTAATAAAAATTTTATATTAATATATTTAGAATATTTAATAATATAATATTTTATTATTTTTTAGATAATATAATATAGTCTATTGAATGTAACCGTGCGAGAAATATTTGATAGCTATTAAAAAGAATTTCTTTGATGCAAAGTGCGATGTACGGATGAAAAAATATGTACGTGTCCTATATCTTTACTTTTCAGATATATCAATTGCAACATGTGTGTGCATTACGAATGCTGCGAGGTGATGCAATGAATTTATATCAGTGCCGGAATTATAAGTATACATTAGATGGTTAATAAGTTTATGAACAAACATCTTTACACTCTCGAATCGTTTTGATTTATTTATTTAAAAATTTATTATAATGCATTTAATAATTTTTCTATTCAAAGATAAAAATAGCATGTACATTTAATTGCGAATGATTTAGTTAGCTCGTTTTTTTGCAACTCGTATATCACACAAATAACACTTACTTTTCCACACACAAATAACAATTACTTTTCCACATCTATTTTAATTAATATTTATATTCATATTACTCACACATGTGTAACCAGATCGGAGAGTTAATGCAATAAACATTTATTTATCAGTGGCTCACCGCATACTGGTTAATCTCGAGAGAGAGTTCAATGACATTCGTTTGTATGGAACAAACAACAGATGCCTATTGTCTATTACCATTTACAACAACGTCGGTACACGTTCTGCTGCTAGATGTACGGCTTCAAAATGACGAGAATAAATTGGAGCTATATAAAATTTTCATGACCCGTGTATTCGGAACCGGCCAAAAGGGAGATGCTCGCGTTGACCGGTAAACAAATCAATCGTTGACAGCTGCAGTTTATTGCACCGCTTCCCTCGAAATGTTTCTATTTGCACCTGCACACGCGCGGATATATAATTATATGCGCACCTGTGGCCTCGTGTCGTGGAAGTATACATTATCGATGTTAATATATTATCGACCCTAGTTAATACCCCATTTCAACCAAACTCAATTACTACAATTAGCATAACATTCCTCCCGCTCCTCCTTGCCGTGCCACGTCGATATACGTTTCGCACGCAGAATCGGAATATAAATTTCTCACGGATGTTTGGAGCAATTTCATCGAAATTCTATTCAACGAAACAGTAGCGATTGACGTTTTCATTCGGTATAACGCCGTGAATGACGTCGCCGTTTTCGCTCGCGGCCCCATAAATGATAAAAAGGTGTAACGCTGTGCATTAATCAAAATGTTAAATGACGCTGGAATCGCTGGACGCGCATTAAAATGAACGCCGCGCGATAAATCAGATCGCGTCTTTTCTGCGCCGACAAGCTATTGTGCGTTTATTCATTTCCTGAATGTTCCTGCCGGATATTTTGGCCGAGAGCAACACTCGACGCAGTCTCCGGAACACGCGAAACGCGCAATTTATTTTTTCCGAAGTGACATTTTAATAACGAAAATGTAATGGGTGATATTTAGCAAGTTGTACTTCGAGTTTAACGGTGACTTTATGCAAACAAACGTGATCGCATATATTATCAAGCACTGCCTATTATAAATTTCAAGCACTGGGAGGTTGGTAACATTGTAATGAGTAATATTAATTTTTTCTGCAACATAATATTTACGCACCGGGTTAATTAAATACCTATTATACATATGTATATATTTATAGCACTTTTATAAATCATGCTAATGCATTTTATAATTTTTGAATGTTATTTTTCTATTATATTATACAACTTGTAAGAAGATGTCTTTATTATTTAAAAAATCTTTTTTTAAAATATGTTACATACAATTTAAAATTTGATTTAAAATAAATTAATAAAAATATTTAAAAATATTTTAACACATATTTTGTTATAGTTATGCGCCAAATTTAATTTAAGAAATCTTTATGTGCGTGACGTACCTCTCGCTCTTATAAATTTCGATGCAGTTTTACGATCCAGTAGCTTATGCCTAATACATTTAATACATACACACGTTACGAAGGACAAGAAGGTCCCTTCGCAAGAGCCATAATTTATTGACTAAGGCGGATAGAACGCGATCTACTTACCTACTTTACTCTGCGTAGTTCTGCTGGAAGCTTGCACTGACGTAGATCAACGATGATACTCGCGAGAGGTTGAAAACTAATCAGGATCGAAGATAACGGATGAGGAAACCTCGCTACGGCAGATTGTCTCAAATGACGTATGGTACCGTCGGGGACACCACTCAAGACATTTTCCGATACCTATCTGGATGCGCCGTGATGTTGTAACGCCGTCGCCGTCATCGTTTCAGACATCCCCATCGTAGCGCACCTTCTTTTCGTTCAATTTAGTGCCGTCAATGTGTCACTTCCTACTTTGGATTTATTTTAAACCAGAATCGCAAGTTTCGATCTTAGTGCGAAAAACATTCCCGGAAATCAACCATCATGCTAATGCTTTGTTCGGTCGTAATATCTTAATGCTCTTTTAATGTACTTTTCAACGATGATGACTTTTTGGAAACCATCAGTTTACGGGAAATTTCTATAATACTTCGCGGACAAATTTGGTTAGTAATTCTGATTAATAAATCAAAGATTGCATTCTATTCACATATTATTCATATATTATTATCGTGCACATAACAAACTGCGTCAATTAAGTTTGATTTCTACGGAGAACTTCGAATTAGATTCTCTGAACTTCGTCCTCGCATGCCGGCACGTAAAATAATTTCTCCTCCGGTACCTACGTCTCTTATTCCGGGCTGCCACCTGAACCGATGCTGCCCTTTCGTTGCGGCAGATCTTTAAACTTTCCTCCGCTTCGGTTCTTCGACGTTCACTTCACATCGATTTCCTCGTTCACGCCTCGATGGCGTTTCGTTCGTCCCGGGATGCCACCTACTCTCTTCCATTTCGCTCGCAGCCGAAGAAGAGCCGCGAGTTGAAAATGTTACAGCCCGTGTACTCCTCCCGATGGAAAACTTGAAAAATGGTTCTGCTTACTGCGGAACTTTTCAAGTGGGTTACATCGTTTGCCTATGTCAAGACGATCATGCCAACGCTGCGAGCAACATTTTCTCTCCCTCTCTCTCTCTCTCTCTCTCTCTCTCTCTCTCCCGCTCTTTCTCTTTCTAATAGCTAAGTAAGTTGATAGTTATTTATGACAGTTTCTCCACGTGGTTAAACGGCCGCGAGGAATAGTTTCCGTAACTCGTCCTGTCCCGATCTCACGCGACTCCTTTAGAACTTTGTCCCAAAGTTCGCTCTTCAAAAGTTGATACTTTGAGTGTAATTAACTCGACAACTAATTGCGTAGTTCGCGGTAAACATATATATCACATTATAAAATATATCGCGCATCTTGTATGTAAATTTTAAGTCGAGATGTAAGTAACAATTAACAATGGTGAGATTGTTCTTGTCTACTCTTATTAATATTATTACTTATAATTGTCTTTAATCTCTTTACTACTATTATTTGTTGTTATTCATATCAATTTTATTATACATTTTTAACGACTGCAACAATCTTTTATTATTGTGCCTTTGAACCGCAATTCCTCAGCTATCCGCGTTAAAATTGAGAACGGAAATGTTTTCGGCATCCTGGATTCCAATCTTTACACGTCATAACTCGTGATAAACGTTTGTTCCTCTTCTCTGCTTTGAGTGCTAACACAATCGTTTTTCGGCGACAGCGTTTCCGCTGTATGGTCGTCGTTGCCTGTACCAGGACTTCGAAACCTTACGAACTCGCACATTTCATCCTGTCGCTTGCCAACAACGCACAAATAAGTGCTACGGCCAGCCAGAAAAAGCGGTTCGTATTCACCCTTCAAAAAGTGCCGAAAATTGTTCCAGGAAAGAAAAACAAATAATCAAGGGATAATCAGACTCTATTGTGTTGACTGAATTACCAAAGAATTCGAACTTTATTTCGTATTATTACGATTTATGTGATTAAATGTATATATAAAGATAACAATATTAATTGATAGATTTCACGTTTGTATCTGACCTGTATAGGCTTACTTTTTTTTATTTTGTATTTGTACCAGATTATGCATTTTGTGTATGTATTAAAGCTTTTTATAAAAGTTGGTATGCACAGAATACCATAAAATAATAATCGTTATTATTTTCATATTTATGATAAATATTGATATCGTCTGTTATTTTATCAATATTTGTTATAACATATTACATTATCCAATAGAAGAGAAGAAGTTATTATACAATTTCTTAAAATGTTTTTTAAAAAAATATATAATATAATAAAAATATTTTTAACATAAAACACGAATTATTATCATAGTTTATTAAAATGCACATTTCTAATATATAAAGGAATTTGTGAATATATCTGCCATTCTCTTTTCTTGCATAGAGTGCAATATGCTAACTTAACTGATGTTTCAAACAAGTGGGATTTCGACTTGAAATAAAGGGCGCTGTTTTAAATTGGCAGTACATTATACGTTTTCATGTAAAATTCGCAACATAGCGTTCAAGAAAAGGAAACATTCCATTTTCCAGCGCAAAGAGCTTAAAATATTCTACCGCAAGCTCTTGTTTATAGTTTATATATTCGCGATAATATATGAATGCAAGCATGCGACGCTGTTGCTACATCGTTACTTTCCAATAACGCTCGCAATAATAGGGATATATTCGTTATAAATTACAGCCCTTCTTTTTTTTTAAATTCTTCATCAATATTTCGTCATAAGTATTTTTTAAAGTAAAACTGTATGCCAATTTTCGACTAATTAATTTTATTTTACATTTATTTAATATTGATTATAAAAATATGTCATTTCAATATTAGAAAAAAAGAAGAAGAAAAAAATAAAATGACAAACGACAATATATTAGTAAATATAGTAAATATATTAGTCAGATCCTATATTTATAATCATTAGGAAAATAATATAATTATAACAGTTGTATCGTTATCGTTACCTTTTAATCATTATATTCAAATTAATTAATATTGTTTATTAATTATTATTATAAATATTAACTTGTAATATTTATATTAATTTATATCACTCATTGATCTACACTACTTTCATTGACCTATACTACTTACATTTACTACATTATTTTATGTCACCGTTTTACATTTAACTTTTTAATTTATGATGTCCAAATTAATTAATATTGCTTATTATTTATTATAATATGTATTGATTGGTAGTATTTTTATTCATTTATATTACTTTAATTGATCTACACTACTTTCATTGACCTATACTACTTACATTTACTACACTATTATTTTATATCACTGTTTCGCATTTAAGCCTTTAATCATGATGTGAAAATTAATTAATATTGCTTATTATTTATTATTATATATATTAACTTGTAGAGTTTTTATTGACTTATATTACTTTAATTGATCTACACTACTTTCGTTGACCTATACTACTTACATTTACTACACCATTATTTTATATCACTGTTTCGTATTTAAGCCTTTAATCATGATGTCCAAATTAATTAATATTGCTTATTATTTATTATTATAAATTTTATCGTTATATTAATTATGTATTAGTTTTTTCATCCTGCATAGCAGAATACGATATAATAATTTTATAAATAATAAGAATGTCGAAATTGTGCGGGAATGAAGCACAATCGTAACCGCCCTCGGATAAGGCGTCACACAGATTTTCGCGAGATTGCTCGAACGTGGATTGCGTCTCATGGAATCGGGATAACTTTGCGCAGTGCGATGTAGCGCCGTTATCCCTACGACGAAGTATTGTTACAAAGTACGGTTATCACATTTAACGTCGCGCCGCTGTGACGCGTTCCTCGTGGAGTTACCTGCGCGATGTCGCCGGATGTAGGAGGGTAGGTATTTTATTATGTCTATGTAGAGACAAGAAGAGAGACGCATATAGACGAGGGTGTGTTGGTGCTTCCTTCGGCTTCTATTCCGCGTAATCTCCATGCAAACGTCTAACAATGTCGTCGCAGCTACGTCGGTTCGCACGCATATTTCACGCATTTCTGCGTGGCTGCATACATTGTGACACTCAAGGAAGAGCGTAACAAAAAGAAAATGCGCGCGCGCGTGCAATCAGAAAAATTCAGAATTTTTTAAGAGAAATATAATACAAGTATAGTAAAAAAAGGAAACGAAAAAAAATATTTTACGTCAGATTACATATATGTATAACAATATGCTCATTTCCTGTTAATTAATTATTGGATAAAGTGTTACGCGAAAGATAATTATCTCTTTTCATTTCTACATTAAGTTCTGCTAAAATCTGTTAATGTTACATTAATACGTTATCTAGAATCTTTATATAAAATCTCTAATAGAATCTTTATCTAAAATCTCTCTATCTAGAATCTCTATCTAGAAATTTTATACTGTTGAATTTAACATCTATGTTGGCAAACTATTTATTTCAATGGCATAAATAAATTACTCTAAATGATGCTAAAAATACTATATAAAAGCTAATCATTTCCAATAAATTAAGAAAAAAAAATGTTACGATATAATTTCTCTGGTTTTCGCATTTATGTCATTATTCTCACATATCGTGGTCAATATGTTCGCATTATGAAGAACTTTGGCCGGGCCGTTCTTAAGCCGGAGGATAATCCCCAGAACTTTTATCGGATTCTTGTCGAGAAGCCACATCTGTATCAACGCGAGAAAATGTTTCGCTCAGGGAGTAGAGTCTTGCTTAATCTCACTCTACTGGCAAAAGAGGAGATGTCATTCACGATCATCATATTTCATTTTTGAGTGACAGATATGACAATGGAATATTAATTTTCTTAATAGTTAATAATAATTGAAAAAAATTTTGTGATGTTTAATTTAGTGTAATAATTAAATGTTAAATTAATTTAAAACAATACATTTGTATCATAAAATAAGTAATTTTATAATATAGATTCTAATTAATTATTCAATTGTTTTTCAGATATATTGAAAAGAACATTAGAATACCAATACTAATTTAACGTCATATTATTACTTAGTTTGAATACCATCTTAAAACTTAATACGTTCTGCTTCCTTATTCTTTATTTAAACGAAGAACAAATTATGCAAAACTCATAGTTTTAAGATAATATTCAGCGTACAATCTCTTTTGCTGAAACGATCCTGAATAATCCCACTTGCTTGAACGTGTCCTTCCTGCTTGCGCGTAATTGAAAGGATATTAATAAGTACAGTCTAGTCGAGGCTGGGAGGGTGAAATGTAAATGAACTTGGCGAAGATATATGTCACAGATCTTAGAGTATTACGGGAAAGCGCTTGTCTTTTTGATCGTAGTGCTGGCTATATTAGAATGTAGGGTGCTGAAAATTCGCCATTGAAACCGTACTATACTTCGGGGAGTAATAGCTCTGTTCTTCTCTCTTCTTCTTCCATTATTCGTTTACTATTTCTGTTCCTCTTTCTTGACAAACGTATTCACTGTCTCTCTGTCGGGAAATAATGAACACGAAAGCTGCTGGAATAATTAATACCGGCAAATTGGACGGAAAATCAACTGGTAAATTGTTTACGAGAAATAAGGATTTTAAAGGAATCGGTATATTATTACTGGACATGTCATATTTATATATATTTGATGTTTAAATCATTTTAAAAAATTGTGATATTTAAGTAAATGTTAATATTTTTTCAATGGTGAATGTTTATTCTGTGAAATAAATATATTTCAAAATTAATTATTTAACTTTTGCAAATGCAATATTAATAACAACGGTGAATAATAAATTTTTAAATCATAAAAGCAGCAAAAATATACAAAATCGTAAAATGTGATAGAAATGTGTTAATTAGCTATAAAAAAAATTTTTTTTTTTACAATTACTAAGACTTTTAATAATTACTAACAAGTTTAGAAGATAAATTAAATAAACGACGTTTCACATTACCATTCTTTTTTGTGAAAAAAATTATTGTTAGAGCGAAAAAATGGTCTCTTTCTCTATCAATATTTATACGGATTAGAGGTGCACGATATTCAACTAACAATAAGTAAATATTTAATTTCGCGAAACCGCAAAGTCGTAATAGGCGATAAGAGACACCTGACTTCTCCATTGTTATTAGGAAGTAAATTTTCTGTATTTGCAAATGAACTTTAATCGTTTTGCCCCGTAAATCGCACTGCAGATATCCTTTCGCGAGCTAAACTTGTCCACGACTCGCGCGATTATTCTGTTCCGTGGCGTTTCTACAAAGTCCGTCCCGCAAAATCTCGAAAGCGACATTCGAAAGGGGAAGGGAAAACAAATTGTATGGAAAGATGAGAAACAGTCTTAATGGACTCTTAGAAAGGTAGCAGAGTTATGCGAAAGAAGGAAAGGTGGGTTAAGTAAAATGCTGAAGCGCGCCTCGGAATTCGCCATGCTTCTCTTTCCCTTTCTATCTCTTTCTCTTTCTCAACTGTTGTGCAAAATATTATTCAAAGCGGTAGTGAAAGGAGACGACGGGGCGTGCGAGAGGTAACAACGAATCGGAAGAAAGGAATAGGGGGTGAAATGTAGGTGGCGGGAAATATACCCTGCGCGGCCACCGTTACAATCTCTCGTCGTGGTTCTCGCAGCACTAGGCAAGCGGGAGTTGTCTATCCCATCGCTAACTTCATTTAAGTTTTGATCCTTTTACAGGGACTCCACGCTAACTTTCCATATCGAGCATTGAAGGGGACACTTTAAAATTTCGAACGGAAAAGACTATTGAACCTCTCTTTCTCGGCAGGGCAAGGCGTGGCGGCATCATCGCTAGTTGTGGTTCAGTGTTTTTTGGACAGTGGTTTTACGAGAGAGAGAGAGAGAGGGGGGGGAAGAGAGAAACAGAGAAAAAGAACGAGACAGGGAGGATAAATTAACAGAGAAAAGGGAACAGAAGATTTGCGAAATCCGACGAAGGCACCAAAGCAGCCCTCAGCTCGCAATCTACGAGCAAAGGAGAAGCTCGACTTTTATTATATTGAATCGCTCGAAATGAGGCGCAATTTGCCGGATTATACATTGTCCTAAAATGCAGATATAATACAAATTTCTCGCTGAGAGAGCCATGACCTCATTCTTCTCATCCATTCCTCTGTGTTCGTCCATCGCGTCTTTTTCCTTCTCTCTCATCGGACCTTCTTCTTCGCCTCCTTTCGTTTCCTTTGATTCCTTTTGTCATCTACTAGTTCAATGCTTGTTTGTACTTCACCATTAACCTCGCCGTAAGCTGTGTGCTCCACCATTCCCCGTCGTTAAATCCCTTGCAAACCAGTAACTCCGGTCCTTTTATCTTACTGGACAGCCGTGCACTTCTTCGTCATTGTTAGATGTCATCTAGGATACTGAACGTTACTTCGCTTTATCCACCATGGCGAAACCATGCGCCAAAGTAGACTTAACAGTATTAAAACGCCGACCTTTTACTAATAATAATATTGGACCGACAAGCTTATTACTATTATTTGATTAATATAAAGACATTGTATTGCATGTATCCATAAGAATAATAATTTTCATTTTTATTTTATTGCATTCGTCGACTTTTACATTTATGTATGCTTATCGCACCACCATAAATGCGCATATCTATTTATAATATCTATTAATTTATTAATTAGATGAATACTTAATGGAACGATGATCAATTGACTGAGTTGAAATAATCTTATACATATATGAAAAGCAAGTAAGAAATCAATTTTTAACAAGGATAAATGTAATTTTTTTCGTTACTTAATTTTTTATATTAACAATGCCATTATGTCATCTGAATTATTGAGTTTTTTGTATTATAAATAAATTTTTAGTTATAATACAAAAAAACTCTTTCAATATTAATATTTTATAGCGTAATATATGATTACAACGCTGTGTGTATATTTTACATAAGATATATTAATCTTGCTTTATGACAGTTGATTAAAATATGCTTGAAGCACTAAGAATTCCGCTATAGATGGCAAAAGCCTAAAATGGGATAATGTATCTTCTACGACATATCAAGCAAGCTTTAGAACTTTGCTGCAGTTTGCACAGAGTTGCGGGCTGCGCGTTATCGGATACATCACATATCGGAGACTCTAACGTTACTGACATCGATTAAGCCACTGTTCTAAAGATCCTGAGAAGCTTCTAGGATGTGCTCGAGGCATCAGAAGTGGAGAGGATGATAGAAGAGAAAGGAGAGAGAAAAGAGACAAATTTTCGTCTATAAAAGAAAGAAATTTCTTATCTCTTCTTCGTGTCCGGTGTATACATATACACATAATCCGTAGAGATGTGAGACGCCTTCGGGGATCCTTTTGTGCCCGTGCCACATTATAGGAACTGGTGCATTAGACAGAGTAATACGGCTGGAGGAATTCCAATTGCGGCACGGCCACGTCGTTCGGTTTAACGATTTCGTCGGAGTTCAGAGAATACGGAGAGATATACAGAGAAGGAATATGGACTTGTGTATAGACCGCTTCGTTGACATGTTTAAAGACCATCATACATTTCACCACTGGGGAGAATTGCATGTTGCCTTGGGCTGCATGCAGATGTATCAGTATTCACTTTGCCGATTTGACCCTAGTCGTGAAATACGAATGATACAATCGAGAGTTGCAATGTTAAATATAGCACAGTCATTATTATTATGTAAGCATTATATATTCTTCGTTTCGTAACGTACCCAAAATATTGGTATGTTATATAACATATAATACATAAAAAAAAGAAAACATGCATATGCATGTGTTTAAAAAAAAAAAACACTATCTAATATTTTAATATTTTAATATTTCACAGATATTTCTTTACAAGATAAAATAAACGCAACAACATGCGTGCGCGCTACGCTTTTATGTTCCTGATAGATATTATGCTAATATTAAAAAAGGAATTATATTAGTATAATATAGCACATTATGATCATAAGAACATTATATTTCTAAGAATAATAAATAAAACAGTCGGGTATGAATCTGATTGTAGATCTAATTTTCCTTATTGATATTATTTTTGCAGGAAATATAACGAAGTATTGCGTGCAAGAAGAAAAAAAGATTCATTATTATGCCGCCAAAATTGTGCCGCAAATGTAAAGGCCATCGTACACGAATTTCCGTAACCGTAAGCATAAGAAGTAACGTAAGAATTATTTTATGTCTAAAATATGTGTATATATTTATATATATTACATATTAATATTCTTTAAAATGATTAAATATCAAATTATACATAAATCAGATATATATGTATACACATGTCATGCAATGAACATAAATCGAGTAGAAGAATAGAGATGTGCCATAACCTTTTAGTAGCAATACTCACATATATGTATACAATTCTTCGTACGTAAAAATTTCAACCGACTGAAATTCATGTTACGTTTTAAGATTATGGTTATTTCTGATCTTACGGAATTATTTAGATCAAAGCTAGTTTTTTATTGGTTCTCGAGCTTATGTTTACGTCTTATGCTTACGGTTACGGAAATTCGTGTGCGATGGCCTTAACGGAGATAAAAACTTGTCCTTTGTGAAAATCTCATGTATTATTGTATGAATAATTTCATTCATTAAGGACAAGTCATATAGCTGCTTATAGTATTACGCAATCATATCTGACGTCCATTTTTAAGGTATAGATTATATCATCAAAAAGAAATGCCAAAACTGACTATAAATACGAGTTTCAGGCTTCTTTTTACAGTCTACGAAGATCTGTCTTTCTGACACATATATAACTGCTTTGAAAATTGTAATCGTAAAATTTGAATGATACCTACAATATGTGGTCGTCGCAATTTAATTATGAAAATATATAATATTTTAATTTATAATTGTTTATATAATTGATTGATATTGATAATTTTAAAATACATATAAAACAAACATTTGAATAAAAACGAGCAATTTGGAAAATATTTTTAATTCTGTTTTTTATAATTATTGCGCTAAATTGCTAAATACTTGCTGCCTTACATTGCCTGCGCATATATGAAATGGAAATGAAGTAAATTCTTCTCATTACAGGGTCATGATACAGTAGCAATGGCTGTATGTTTTGCTATATTTCTGTTAGCTGAGCACAAGGATATCCAGGTTTTTATCAAATCATAAAACATATTTAATTAAATTTATTAATCTCGCTATTTTATTTGCTTTATAATTACGTTTTTGAATAAATAATTGTAAACTTTAATTTAAAGACATATGCGAAAATATATTCTTTTAATCTTTATTTCCACAATTACATATATAAAATATATATATACATATATATATATATACATATATATAAATACACACATTTATATACATATACATATATTGTATAAATATATTTTTTTATATTTTATTATTTATGTAAATTTTATGTATTATTTACATATATACGTATATGTATATAGCATGCTTTGATTTAATTAGTAATCAGAGAAATGCAGTTTATATAAACAATGCAAAAATATGTTTATCGATGTAGGAACTTGCCAGAAATGAAGTTAGCGCAGTAATGCAAGAAAACGAAGGAAAACTTACTATAACAGCATTACAAAATCTGCCATATTTAGAAAGATGTTTAAAAGAAGCCATGAGATTATATCCCAGCGTTCCTGTTATAGCTCGAATATTGTCAAAAGAAATAAAATTACGTAAGTAGAATAAATTATATATTGCATGTGTATTTTAGATATAGAACTGCAAAAAAAAAATTATGTATGCAGAATATAATTATAAAATAATTATTACGTATATAAATATGTTTGTTTAAGTATTATTGATTATTTATAATTTATTTTATATATTTATAATTTATTTAAAAATTATATTATGTTTTATAATATATTTTTTTTCAGAATCATATTCGGTATCATCTACAACAGAAATATTCGTCAACATTTATTAGCTTCGTAGAAATCCCGATATCTGGCCAAATCCAGAAAAATTTGATCCAGATAGATTTTTACCAGAAAATATTCATAATCGTCATCCTTATTCTTACGTATCCTTCAGCGCAGGACCACGAAATTGTATAGGTAATTTATAAAATATTGATTTTTTTGCCACACACGTATCAACAAATTCTAGTGCACGTATGAACAATAGGTCAACGATTTGCCATGTTGGAATTGAAGGCTATGACAGCTCCTTTACTGCATAATTTTTATTTGGAGCCTGTTGATTATTTGAAAGATCTTCGCCATACAGCACATATAATAAAACGCGTACAACCGATCCGTGTAAGATTTGTTCCAATCAAACGCATGTAGACATCTGAAGTAATCTAATTTGATAAGAGAAAATTGTTTCCAGTCAAGAAGTTTATAAATAAAAATCAAACTTGTTGTAATATTATAAAAATATAATATTTTTGGAATTGCATTGTGAAGATATTAAATATATATTTTATTTTAAATACAATTTTGCATTTTATTTTAGCTGCAAAAAAAATCTTTTCGAGTTTTTCTATCAAATTTTATTTAAGTATATCTTAAATTGCAAAAATAATAATTTCAATAAATTACTTCATATTGACAACCACATGTATTATATATGTATATATATATTTATTTTATTCAGTTAACTTATTTAATAAATTTATAATTTAAATAATTATTAATATAATATAAATTATTCTTATATTAAAAAAAAAGTCTGTAGAAAAGTTATGATTAATACAAAAAACGATTATCTTGAATGAATATAGAATTTGATATAGAATCTTTTTAAATGAAAAATTTGTACTTTAATATACTCTTTCTACTGAAAATAAGCAAAAAGTAAATGTAAGTGTTGCGTAGTTAAATGTTGGAATAATTTTTATCGTCGATATAATCGCGGACGCTCGCAAGAAAATATTTTGTGCGTGTCGCATCTCTCTTCATCTATTGTTATCCCGTAACAACCGTTTATTACGGATCACGGATCGAATGAGCGGTAGTTCAGAGAGCATTATGACATTTTAATTTATCGTTTGCGTTTGAGGGCGTGCAATCTGCGACGAGTCACCGGTCGGCACGGAAACGCTAAATCGTTTTGAAATTACGCAATAAATTCAGTTCGTGCAGGTCGATGGGATGACACAACCTCGGAGACGAAAAGGGTAGGAGTCATATTTAAATATTTCGCGAGAGCCCTCGCGACTGATTTAAAAACGACGATACGTGCGTGACTTACTTAGGTTTTTCACGCGCGCGATCCAGCTAGCTCGTCACTCTGCCGTCCGTCTGTTATTCTCCTTTTGCACGAATAATTCGTTTTTACGATAGGCGAAATAAGAGATGCGATACATACGTACTCGCGGGCGAGTTTTCTGAACGTATGGACGACGTTTTGTGCGAAAAGAAGAAAAGAAGGAGAGCGACAAGGGAAAACGACAGATGTGGAGGATGAAAAGGAAGATGCGCATAGCGGCATGAGACACGGCTAAGAGAAATTCCAAAGTTCCTACACGGAAATTACAGATGCAGCGTGTTACACGCTCGAATGCAAGTGTCTAGCGAAGGGTACTCGAGAAGCGTAAGAGAGCGTACAGGAGATTGAGTAGAAAAGAGCGCGTGGTTTTCCAAGGCAAACTAACGTTAGCAGGACAAGTATTAGTATCCAAGTGATTACAAGGCGTACAACTTGATCACAGCTTTTATTTTTCACAGCTAGTTATAATATTAAAAATTGTTAGACAAAGTTTTTCTATCTTATATGATGTCGAGAAAAATTTAATCTTACATGCTAGATAGCAACAAATAGCAAGTTCACAAAAAAAATTACTATAATTAAATGTATTAAATATTCAAAATCTTTTCAGATATTACTCATAAATTGTTTGCAAAATTAAGACATTTTGTTCGAAATAAATTTTTCCTTTTGTGTCAAGTTGTAATTATGAATATTTAATTTACAAAATATATATGTGAACATAATTTTGTATTTAATTTAATTTATTGAATTTTCTAGATTTGATTTATCAAACTTTAATTTTAAATGAAAGGAAACTAAGTGTAGATTGCCAGGTGTTGCCTCCATTGATTAGAAAGAGTAATGAAAACTTTTAAAAGAGCTAATGATGGTTGTCTTAATCGCAAGTGTAACAAAAATAAAACGTAGAGCAATATAAAGTTCAACGTAAGTAATATAAGTATCCCCCTCATGCGCAACAACTTTTCTACTTTCGCAGCATTCTCAA
This sequence comes from Prenolepis imparis, assembly GCF_030444845.1. Lineage (NCBI taxonomy): Eukaryota > Metazoa > Arthropoda > Insecta > Hymenoptera > Formicidae > Prenolepis > Prenolepis imparis. The sequence continues at coordinate 18,119,850 of NW_028141161.1, forward strand.
ATGGGTCGGAAAAAGCATTAGGGACCAAATTAGTCGAAAAATTTAGATTTCGGAGTGTGCGGGCGACGCGGCGAGAATTGTCGCACATATCGATTATTGGTCGGCCGTATCCAGATGTGTGTCGAAACTTTTTTCCTCACGTCAGCCCGTAAATTCTCAAGTTGAACTTTTCCACCCCTTTTCCGGGCCGACTGGTTGCGCAAACTTGCAAGTCGGGGCGACATCATTTCGTTCGCGTGCAGCAAGCTACGAGCAAGGATCGTGCACTCTTGTGATATTGCGAGATGTATTGCCCATTTTTTCAGTTCTCCATGTCGAACGATAATATATGTTCGACTTTTAAGTGACTTATTACGAAATATATATTTTTCATTGTCTCCTTTTCCTCAATTATACATATATGTAATAAAGCTGAAACAAACGGATGTGCTGCACTTTTGTCTCTTTAACAAAGTAAAGATAAAAACATACTGATCAGCTTTTTTACTTTTACACAAAGAGATTAACGAGATGTTAATTAAAAGCGTTATTTTCTTTTGAAAAAAATAATATTATATTTTTCTCCTTAAATGAGAAAGGGGCAGTTACAGATTTTTATTTCAGCTTTTCTCATTTTATTTCGTGGTAAATTATTACTTTCAAGGTATCCTTTCTCATTAGTGTTACGAAATTCGCGTCAGTGATTAAAAGTAAGTTGAAGGATATACCAAATTTCGCAGAGTCGCGATTTTCGATCTTGCGCCGGTATCGCATATCTTCTAAATCGATGCTGCACATAGATATAAGCCGTGTCTTGTCGACAACGTCGTCCTTGTCGTCCCCATTTCGGTGCGCGTATTAATCGTGCCTCTGGCTTTTATGCTCATTAAATTACACAGCCGCCGTTGGATACGATGCCGTTAAACCAGCGACATCGCCGGTACATTCACGATCCAGTGGTTTCTCGCCTGCGTCAGGCGAACAAGACGATCGAGAAACCAGATCCAAGTACCTGCCCGAGTTCTGCACTTTCCGAGCCTACATCTCTCGCTGCGCAAACTTTACGCAGACTGCGAGGCTTTCGCAAGCCAACCGTAGCGCGTTGCATTGCACATTTACGGTGTTAATAATCTAGACTATGCCTATATATGGTTATATATCGCTGGATATTGACGCGATAAAAGTACGTCACTCGTTGACGAAAATTGACGATTAATTCGATGTGTTTGTCATCATTTGTTATCGCAACTTTTGTAACATATTTTTTGAGTCGACGTTACTTTTATTTAAATTTTATGGTAATAATAATTAATGAAACACACACACACACATCTTTGTATCGTTGAATACTTCCGCAGTCACATACAATTGATACGATCGAATTATTATCGTATTTTATATATTTGAAGCTTTATTTTCCACAAATTTTGTTATAATATTGTGATGTTACAATTTTATGATATTTTAGATTTAATTAAGCAATGCTTCTAAAGGATATGCATTTATGTGTATAAAGTTTTAATTATACAAAATATTCCGAATACATACAACTGTATATTTGACAATTATTTTATAATTTTCTCTTTCTCTCCTCTCTTTCTCTAATAAACATAATTTGAGTAATACATATATTGCATTTCACACATATATCTATACACATAACACATATATTACTTGTAAGGCACACACAGACACACAAGTATGGTTATTAGTATTTATACATAATAAATTAAATTATTTTTAAAACTAAATCTTTTGTTACAAAAACTTTCTCAGTCATTCTATTTACCTCATGTATTTGCATATTTATACGGGATCGTCTTGGTCCCAAGCGTGTACTTCATCTTATATATCGTTTCTCGTAAATCGATATATGCCGGAACTGTAGTGTTGGAACTCCTGGTTATCACACAATATGTACATTGTAAGCCAGGGTTCTATTGTTACGATCAAATCAGCTTATCGACTTTGCTATCGCTTTATCTCGTTCGAGGAAGAAGTTTAGCGAGAATACCTTTCTGTAGATAGCACTCTCGAAGTGAGGAAAACTTCCGCCGCACGTAGCACGTCATCAAGATGGGCGGTGTATTCAAAGTTTTTGGCACGCCTGATATTGATATATCGAGATACGCTTTCGATGTGCTTTAGCACGTAGCCGAAGAATCTCTTCTCTTCTCTAGATAACAGGATATTTTAACTCGGATAGCTTCCGTACAATTGATGATTGGATCCGTTATTTTAATCTGTCAGACGATAAAATATAGTTTTGTAGCAAAATTATTTTATTCTTAAGATCTTTATCTAAAGCAACAACAATTGGCTAGATATTACAAATTGTTATTAGACGACACAATTCCAATTATTTTTTTAATCTTAAGATAGCGTATTATTTCGTAATACAAAAGGTTGTATATTTAATGTATAATATTTTTTCTTCTCCAAAAAGATTAAGAATTGATCGGAATCTGTGCTTCAGTGTCGTTCATAGAAAATTCCGTCGCTCATCTTTTCTGTTACTGTTGCCCGTGCTCAAATGTGAACTTCATACACTCGACTTGAATAGTCGACACTCACTATACAAACTTGTGTGGTCTTTTCAAAGTGATTTGCTGTCTTCGATCGGCATTTTCAAACTTCTGAGATGTCGTTTTACTTTGATTCTTAGAACTTTGCTTACAATATCTACATCGGCATCATACGCAATATAATGTTCAAACGGATGTTGAACTCGAATATGATGAAATCCTAAGAATGAAAATATTTCCAACAGTATCCTAAAAGTGTAAAAAACATTTTTCGCATTTAATTGTCATATATAAGATTAAATATTAACTAATCTTCCCGTCTCATCTCTGTTTAATATAGAAATCACGTCTAATAAATAAAATAATACATATTTATTTAGCATTAAATATTTGATAAAATTAAGAAGTTTACAAAAGAGTGACACAAGTCATGTAATCAGCCAAAATTGTGAGCGACAAGAGATGAAAAGTCATCTTTAAGTATTATATATACAACATTTATCTCTCTTTCTTTCTCTCTCTGCGTATTTTCTCACGATAATCTTGCATTCAAACTTTTTTCTGTTTGTAATTTTGTCGTGGCATCTGCCGACCCTGTTTTATACGCGCGATCTTCTATATTTCGACACATCGACGCTCTGTGCATCTCCAAACGAATGCAGTACGCGAATGTGTGATACTGACGTACCAGAGAGAGAGAAAGAGAGAGAAAGACTTTATAGTTCACGAATTTTTCAAGAAAGTTCTCTCCGTCTTGGATGATGGATAGTACTTGTGAGACGCATGTTTCCCCTTAGGTCAGATTTAGCAGAATGCGCAAAAGATATATTTTTAAATTTAAGAAATAAATTTAAAAAAAGGAGATCAACTTTCTTTTGAAGTGAATAAGAGTTGTGAACGGATGTACATTAACATTACTAATATGCATAATATGTATAATATGCACATCAATATGCATAATATATATAAGCTATTTTATACGATTATAAATTGTGCATTTTTATATTTATTCCATGCTTTAAATATAGCACTGTCACGTGTCTAAAAATTAATAATTATATATTAATAATTATATATTAATAATTTACACAAAATTATTTATTCTAAAATTATTAATTTTAGTATAAATTTTTATAATTATATATTTTATGTTTTTTCCTTTTGTTTTTAATTGGTAAGACACCAAAAGAATGACATATTATTATTATGATGAAATATGATTAATTACATGTCTTATTTTTTTTGTACAATATATAAAATTGCATGATTGTAAATTAGACTTGCACAATAAAACGCGTTGGTGTCCTTCGACAATTAAGGTTCATGCAGGCGCAAAGTCGTGTGTGTACGATGCACATGATACACTGTTCCCGTAATTATATTAAATGAAATAAAATTAGAGAGGGGAAAGAGAGAGAAAGAGAGCGCGGTACAGAGGTCGTAGATAATAAAACGAGCGCTTCTGTCGCTTTGAAGTTCCCCGCATTTTCCACGTCACTGCGATTCTTGTTCTCCGTTGATGATCGTGCAGTAACACTTTTGTTCCGTTTGAAATCGGAAATTCGTGCAAATATTTGCTATTAGCGTTCGCTGAAAATTTTCACGATTGCACGGAATTACATATAGTAACATTCTTCGATAGTATTAGTGATGATATTTACGACGAACAAATAATCAGCTATTCCTCTCTTTTCGACATTATTATTCTTCGTTCCATTTTTCTTATTTACATATTTGCGGTATTGAAATGCGTGAGAGATTGATTATACGACGACGGATTTGATACACATAACGTCTCAGAAACTGCATATTTCTTTTTAATCATAGATTTATATAAATTTATATAGTTTATGTTCCTTTAATTAAAATTGAATGATAGAAATTTTAATATTTAATATTAAACGTTTGCTGTTAAACTGATAATTTCGATTAATATGCAATACTTTTTATCTTCTTTTATATTCCAAAACTGTTTAAACAGTTAAATGTCATTAGCAATTAACGCGATAATTGTTCTTTGCGAAAAAAATAATTATTATATTTATTAATTTTCTGATTGTTTTAATAACCAGATTAAGAGTAAATTTTGATCTGGCTAAAGAATTATCGCGCTAATCAATTTAAAGTAATCATTTTATATATAAAAAATAAAGAATTATTTTTTTATGTTCTTAGTTAAAATTTGCTTAATTTGCTCAAAATTTCTCTCTTTCTAATTTTATATAAATTGTTATAAATATCTTAACAACAATCATATACTATATTATTCGACATTTTTACATCGATCGTTTTTCCTATTTGGTTTTCAAGTCGGAGAACATGCTTTCAATTTCTGCTCCATTATATGTATTATACTTATAAATTGCGTAAACATATTAGACAATAATTTTCACCCCATTTAATGCTTACGAAAGTATAGATTGAATTTTGTATATATATATATATCGTATGTATACGTATATACGATTCTTTGCCACGTCATGTTTACGTTACGATGTGCCAAATTGTCAGTAGTTTATCTTGCATCATGCTTTCATTCCGTGAGTTTGTATAACCGCATTTTGATATCTACTTACTATTTTGCCAGCATGCGCGTGGAATTTTAATATACGACACACGCAATGGGAAATATTTCCCTCAAAGCATTTAAGGGAAATAAAAATGCAAAAAGATATTTTCACAATTTTTCGTGATTCTTACGTCTAGTACTTGATTTTATACCGCGACATATAAGAATATGTACATGGGTATCATTTTTATCAAGCAAACGCGCGTTTTATGAAACGAAATGGATTCTTCGCGCATTGAAACAACGTGTCACACGACAGATTAAAACAGAAAGGATAAAAGGAAGGCTAAAGGAGTAGTGCGAAAAAATGCGGAAGAGAATAATACAGAAGAGGAGTATTTTAGGGGTACGAGTCGGTGACGAGTCTGACGCGCAAGGATACATCCGTTCTTGGCGGCAATCATTTTCGGAATGATATGAACGCAAATACACGCACGTAGGATTACCGCAGGGCAAATATCAGTGACAGACGTTGCACGACCACGTTTCAGAGTCCCACTGGGATTGTTATTTGCACTGGCTGTTCCCCGCTACACGTATATCGATCGGCTCGTCGGCTGGTGCACCTGGTGTACGAACGCGTATTACGCTTGTTACCTGACATTAGTAACTTTGACAATTCCTCGGCGGGCGTTATCACAGTAGGTACCTTGAAATGCAAACGATGATCGTAAAACGATCCGATGCGACGGCGCGTTTTGATGCATCGATCGTATTGCCCGCGTTACACTATCTCCCTGCGCGATCTGTTTTGTGAACTGTCACTCTGCGAGAGACATCGTGGAGGGAAATGGCATAGTCTTAGCACAGGGATTCTCGAAGTGGTCAGCAAATAGTCTGTTTCCAATCTTAGATCCGATGGCGGCGTTCCCTTGCAAATTCTCGGAGTAAAGTCATGCGGTATACGCAAATACAATTATTTGTACCGTAAATGTAATTACCGAAATAATGGCAATTAATTCCGGTGGCTGCACTTGTTAACGTGTTTAATGCGCAACAATTTTCGTATGCGGCTCTCATAATGCCTGTGTATACGGATGGCCGGCCTCATCTAATTCTATATTAACACGTACATATGTCGAGTGCGCGTTTCATAAATAAGCTAAAAGCAAAGAATGCGCAGCAGGTTCTCTCTCGGTTCGGGGAAAAAAAGAATAAATTTTGTTCGTGCTTAAGAAATGTTGTGTAGATACCGCGAATAAAAATATTATTGAATCTATTGAACACACATAAATCATACATAAAAGTATGCGTCGCGCACAAGTAGATCGGACTTGATAAAAAGCGTATCTTCAGCCAGTTTGTTAACAAACTATCGGTTCCAGTTGCAGAATCTGCCGAACCGGCGCGATTTTATCTCATCGATCCCGTCGTGCCTGGATGATAACGCGAAAGGGGAAACGAAGAAAGGCAGCACGCGCAGCGTATCCGCCACATTGAAAACGGTCGGTTCTGCAAGGGACGATTTATAGCGCCGGTAAGGGGACGGCGGGACGTTCGGCGCCATATAACCATCATTCATTTTGTCAATAGCGCTCACCTCTACAATGGATTTCGTGTACGTATCAAAAGTGAACAGCTTTATTCTTTCAGCGTGGCGTGGCGCGAATCCAAATGCCCCTTGACTCCCTCTGGCACGTGAGGGTTCTTATTATTTTCTGCGAGACTATCCCCGCGCACACTATTCCGCGTCTCCATGTCCATATGTTATGGCACGTCTTGACGTGAGAAACGGTCCGTGTCCCCTAGCAGTCTACGCCCTCGTAGCTACTTTTCGCGCGGAGACATAGTGGCCGAGAAATTTTCATACCTCGCTGCTATATATGTACGACCTGGCGAATAGGTCGACTGATAGCAAAATCGAAAGTCTCTTCGAAGCTGCTCAACGTCACCTTCGATAGGCCATGGCTTTAAAATTTTACTAGAAAGTAGACGAGGATAATTTCAAGGATAGATGAGTTTTTGAACGATAGAATGCCGGATAATGCGCGGAAGCACATTGAATGTGATTATAGAAAAGGAACGATAATTGCAGCACTGCTTTCATTTCCTTTCAAAAACTTTCTTGTTTGATAAATTATACCATTGAGAAAAAAATATCATATTATTAAGTCATCTATGTTGTCATAAAGTATTTATGATTGGATAGATTAGAGCAATTTAATTAATTCATGCTCCATGATTTATCGTGAATCTGATAGATCTGTAAAGTTAGGATAAAATCGCTCACATATGTTTTTTAACGGGTTCCAACAGCTACTTACATCCTCGATAAATGGCAGCGATGTTGAATGATAAATAAATATATCTCTGTATTTATTTATATAAAATATAATAATAAATGTACATTGATCAACACATGTACAAACTAGATAATCAATTAGAACAATCCGATCAGCAGCACAGCACGATTCAATTAATATACCTTGAATATCGAATTGCATGTTAATTTGTACATTGTTTATATAACAATTAACACTTATATTCTTTGCGATTATAGATTATATACGCAACTCACTCTCTCTCTCTCTTTCTCATCAGTGATCCCTGTAGATATAACATTGCAAAATCACAGAACATATGTAGAGAGAATGCGGATACAAGATCACTATAGAAATCATGAATCGCAGAATTTGATACAGAAACACATAAATGCGTGTATAGATGTGTATATTGTTACAATTGGCATTGAAAAGCAAACGTATCGATGAGTATTCCGGTGGTTTGACATCGACTTGTTTGCGAAATGTATTTCCAATTATAAACGGCAGATCGACAAGACGATTCTCATAGAGAACTTTATCAATTAGTCTCGTTAATTAGACCGTCGAGACACAGCAAGCGGACGATCTATGACCGCACTGTTGCCTCGAGCCAAATCAACTTCCGCTCACGAGAGGTTAGATAGCTTTGTAATCGTAGCTATAATAGCTTGGGTGAATCGATTCTTAGGTAAGCTACCACTCGATAATTCACACTATACGGCGATGCCGTTAAATTAATCGGGTATTTGTGCCAAGTTTGTGGTAATCATATCACGACATCGTTATAATGACGTTGTAGCGCTCGGACAATGTCAATCACGTTGATCAATTCAGCGCGAATGGCTAACAGTGTTAAAATAAACGGTAAAATTGTCGATTTTAATATTTATAACACAATATTCTTGATTGAATACATAGTTATGCGTCCATCGATATTTTCGTTAAATTCTTGCATGCGCTTTTATTAACGAAATAAAACGTGTAATAAAAAATATACGATAATAGTAATGGAAATGTAATAGAAAATTTGCAAGATATCGAAAAGAGAATTGTTGAAATTTAGTTTTAGCCGTTCATACATTCATATAAAATATACAATAGTGTTATTAGTAAATCGATCACTTAAAATACATTTACAAAATTTTGTAAAATGCTGTAAATTGCTGTAACTGCAGCCGAAACATTATAGCGGTGAGACGATCCTCTCATTGTCAGTTTTTAGAATAAGATGCGACCAGCGAGATATATGAATGGAATGTATCATCGGCACAGTTGAGCGTTTCAACGTCAAGGGTTAAAGTTTATGCCGGATAGTTTCCATCGGTGATTCCGGCAAGTCGAGCAGCTTCCATAAACATGAATGGGCCGGCCTGTCCCGGCCCTACGCGCCGTTTGCTTTCCGCCGGCATTGGAACGGATGTGCGGCCTGACGCGACGTTGAATTCCACCGATGGACTCACCAATAGTATACGACCAACCAACACACATCGTCACGTTGATCGTGACGTGCGACATAGAGCAGACGCATCATAGGCGGTTGCATTTCCGTCCTATAGATTGACGCGCTATCAGAAGATAGGAAATTAAAGGGCCTCTTCCGCGGCTGATCCGTTCGATAGAAAATCGGAATCGCGTCTTTCCATCTATTATCACGTTCGGTGAATAAAAGGACGAGACGTGCTGCGCGCATTAGTCTTTCGTATCACGATGTTTCGCGCAAAGATCGGTCAGATAAAATGGTCGGCCCATTTGTCTCTCTTCCATCCCCCGCTCTCCCGTGCTGGTATCGCCCGACGATTTGCCGTTTCATCGAGACAATTTAAGGGTGACTGCGCTCCTTACCCCCTTCGGATGTTCCGTAATCGAACCGACCACGTTCGCTCATAAGGAGTTCCGGGCACGTACGCTCCAAAGTCTATGCCACGCGCCAGACTAAACTCTGAAATTTCTACTTGGAGTCTGACTGAACAGATCTACTAATTGCGCTTATGATATGCAGGCTACATCGCTATCGCATTTAAGTTTCAATTTTATCTAAAACTCTGACAATTCTTCGATGAAAATTATACAATTCTAATACTTTGTAAATATGTAATCAAATTTTATAAATATTTATAGTATGGCAAAATTTATTTGAACTTAAAGAAGAGTTTTATCTCTGTGTTTGCAATTCTGACGTTTAAATCATATTTCTCACTTTTACTATTTAAATACGCAATTTAATTTATTATGAGTTATAATTTTACAATAAAATAAAATCTTGTTTTTCAGTCAAAAATTTTTATCCTATTATTCTATAATTAAGAATTTTTTTGTTTTATTGTTTAATATATATACTAATAATAATAATATGTTTTGTAAATTTTGTTTAATAATCATTCTTTCTTTTCTCTCTTTCTTTCTCCCTTTTTCTTACGCCTAATTAAAAAAATTAATTTCTGCTTATAGTTTTAATGATTGCCAAATGTAGCCATGTAATTTTTCGTCTACAAAGATTTAATGTCAATGTGTAAAATAAAATTTGGACAATCACATTTAGCGTCAAATGTATAGTGATATAATGTGAGATTTTGTGTATATTTCAAACGTCATCGAAAGAAATAAAGCGATGACGAGAAAAATGATGAAAGAAAGAAGTACTCACAATAATTCTCCCACAACACAGTCTCATGTGCAATTGCGTCACAATTTAGATATTTTACTTACATAGTTTGAAAGCGCTCGGTGTGAATTGCGAAAATATTTATAATTAAATGTCGTACAACTGTGGGTCGGCGAACCGAGAATATTTTCTTGCGCATAACGCCTTTATTCCCGTTTGACATAGACGTGGCGGATTGTAACGTAGTACTGAGAATCAGCGGCTCGTGATAAAACGCAAGGAAGGATCAGAAAACGTATTTTCATAATTCTGTCGGCATCCAAGGCACGCCGCGTGCTCGCAATTAGAACGCAATTTAACGTTAGTTGGTGAAGAAAAAGGGCTCTTTACTCTCCTCTCCTCTCTCTTTGCTGAAGGTCATTTCCGTGGCCCGTCGTCGGTGAGGCGAAGGTATTTTACGGCGCTATTTTCTCCCCGCTTTCTACTTTGCATTATCGCATTTGCTCCAAGTTACAAGAAGTCTATGCTTATAATCGCAAAAGGTAAAACCGATAGTATAATATTTCCAGAATTGTTATAGAGAATATTTCTGAGCGTGTATAAACTTGCATTTACAGATTTATATATAATTTATAATATCCTATTTCTCTTATATATATTATACATATAAATATATACTCAACATACTCAAAAGATATTGACTTTACGATGCGCAATGTGCTGATTACGATGCGTTCAATTTAGCTGTAAGTGTGACATAACGGCTCTTTGCGTAGTGGAGAGAGCAACATTGCTACCGTTCCGCTTTTGGTCAGTGATTGATACGTTCAAAGATAGTAGTAGGTTAAACAGGTCAAGCTCTCACATGTTGAAGGAAAGTGCTCGTTACATTAACATTTCCTGTACCGAGAGAGTGTTCTCTTAGCGACTCGAGTTTACGTTGAGATAAGCCGATAAATAGAAGATTTCATATTTATTTGCAGCAAGAGAGAGAGAGAGAGAGAGAGAGAGAGAGAGAGAGAGAGAGAGAAATAAGTTTATAAAAAATTTAATATTTATATGTTTTTTCATTAATTATTTTACTTTTGACTTTATACATATATTAATATCCTAACAGCACATAATTTATTTTTAATTAATAACACAAAACCACAAACAAAAATTTTTTTAAATTAACTGAAACTAAAGTAGGTATCTTTTACATAGATTTTGGATCGCTAAATCCACATTTGTAGCCCGTTTTACTTTATCACTTTATATGTATCTAGTTTTTTAGATAAAAAGCGAAAAATCTGTGAAAAACAATCTGAATTTTGTTTGCATATCTCTAGTAAAAAATTATTAAAAATGTAACTTTGATTTTTTCATTTTTCACAGATTTTCCGTTTCTTTTCTCGATTATCTAAAAAAAACTAGACGGAATAAAACGGATTACGAATTTGGATTCAGCGATCTAAAATCTGATATCTTATAAGAAATACCTACTTTAGTTTCAGAGTTAATTTAAAAAAAAAATTTGTGGGCCTGTGTATTAATTCACAAAATTTTTTTAAATGTTAAATTATATATTTTCTGTGTTCAAATTTATAGAATAATAGCACTGCATTTTACCTAATATATAATGATACAGTACGATGCGTGACAATTATTAATAGTTCATGTTGCGGTTCACATTCCTCGAAAAGGTGTTGCGAAGACAAACGTATGCACAATTAATTAGTCACGCGTACGCGAGCAGATAATTTTCGTTAGGGGCGACTAATTACTCTCTCCTCCATCTCCCTCTCTCAGACCCCTTTGTCAATCACCGCGTGACGTTGCGGTTCGATACTGGTACGAAGCGATAGCCACTGGAATCCTATGAAGCTGTCTCTCTGTTGCCGCTCGACCAAAAAGCGCACCTCTATCAATCATATGTTTGATTTGAATCTCTGGCAAAAGTGCAATTAGTAACATTGCGAAGCCATTCCTCTCTCGTATAGCCATTAGTTTTTCATATCTCACATCGATTCTAAAAATTTATAATTTTGTTATTTTTTGAACTCTTATATATACACACACACAGACTATTAGTTCATCATAATTCTTTGTTAGTCAACAGATAATAAATTGGTGGAGTTTTAAGCGTTATCATTAAATTAAGTGTTTTTAATTAATGTCTTATTGTTTTTTTTTTATATTAAATTAAAGAATGTTTTCCAGAAATGCAAAACGTATAATTACGCCTTATATTTTCTTGCATTTGTTAGTAGTCAAGCTTTTATGTTATGACAGATATCTTAGTATTTTTCTTTACATATTTCAAAGGATTAACAAACACGCACGTCCGGTACACTAATTGTAGGGAGAGCAAACACATGCCTTCTCACAAAATCCCTTTCGTAGAATATCTCATTAAATTAAAAATCGTATTTTACTGTCATTAACAAAGTCTACTTCATCTTGAAATATAAGCAAATATTTTTATTTGCTTATATTTCAAGATATATAAGTAAATATTTTTATTTCTAAAGAAGAATATAAACACGCAGAAAAATGTTTTGTGTATATGAAAAATGTAATCAAAATATAGTTGAAAAAATTATTGAAGAAGTAAAATAAATATAATACTCAATATTTTTATGGAAAACATACAGTAAGATTTTTATTATAAAAAATATATTTAATTAAATTTTTTTATTTTTAGAGAGAGATTCTAGAATTCTTTACTTTTGCATTAAAATATATAAATGCAAAATAAAGTTTAAAAATCTTATATATCAAAATCACGAATGTTAATAATATACATAGATTAACACTATATTCTTATAATAAAATTTGACAAATATTAATCTTCATTTAATTAAAAGCCACTTTATAAGTATTTTATTATTATAACACCTTATATTCTTATTAAATTAATTAATATATTCTTGTTTATAAATTTATACATTATTTCGCGGATTCGCAGCTGTTCGCAAGTTAGCTACATATTTCATCAAACACTTTTCACGCGTATATCATCGTAATTGTAAACATGAAGGTAAAGAAAATTGATTGCTCGGAATGGTCACGGAGTGTGCGAAAAAAATAGTTGAAACTTTAAAACTTTTATATGGCTATCGTGCTATTGTGAGGTACGTATAATACATTAAGTTAAATTAAGGAAATTACACTCTACAAACAAGCCGTAAATTTTTCAATGTCAGCATCGCATGTTTTCCTTTTTTTTCGTTTACCTTTGCATGCACACGAGCAAGACAATAACGCGTTTGGATAAAACACGTCGGAACAAAAATTACAACGCGCGCGGCTGTTAATATCTTACGATGCACTGCATAGCGTAGAAGATCCGTAATTGCATCCGCCCTGTGCAAGTTTAACCGATTTACGGCACAGTGACACTCGCAGCATTCACCAAGCAATAAGTAACAGCAATATGTACCATTTGTAAGCGCCAAGTATTTATCATGATCAAAAGAGATCGTACGGTACAGAGAGAAAGCAATTTTGTTTGATGAGGCGGAAAATCTATTTTATTTGTTACGTGGAGCGTATTCTGTTTAAGCGTGTGCGGGAAAATAAATACTGTAACGAAAATATTTCTATAGATTACAAATAATTTATGCATTTTTATGTACACGCGTCAGCAGAGAAGATCAAATAATTGAGATATGCATTAAGAAATTTGCGGTAACTTTTTCTTTATTATTAATATTTTCGATACAAACTTTATAATATCCAATAAAAAAGGTATCTCACAATACTAGTTACTGTTAAGAATATTTCTTTAACCGCGTTCAAGCTTAAGAGAATAAAAATGCAAAAGCGTTTTATGGTACACGCTTGAGCTATTCATTGTTTGGATGCTCGTAATGTAGCTGGTAATGTAGCCAGCATTAAATATGAACATAAATCTCTTCCACTCCGCCGTATGTCTTCATCCTTCATCTTCTCGAAATAAACGAGAAGTATTCGAAAATGAAGAATCATTTTCTCTAGAAGCTGCAAATCTCGCGAAAGCTAACTATCGTATAACAGTGAAATAGCCTCCGCTCTAACACGTTTTATTACTTCGTTTTAGTGCTTGCTACTGAAGGACTGTCTACCGTATTTTCGCGTATATAAGATCGACCGTATGATACGAACACGACGCTGACAAAGTGAGCGGCGTGTTTTCGTTGTCAAATAATTTACCATAAACGTCTAACCCAATTGCATGTGAATACGTTGACTTACTAATCAACGCGGTTTAGTTAATCAATGAACAACTAATATATAGATTTACCATAATTAAAAGAAAGTGCAATTAAACGACATGTAATAATTGTTAAACAAAAATTAAACATTTTTACGACAAGCGAGTAGGATCTGCTGCGACACGTCGAAATCTAAATCTGACAAGACACCGCTTGTAAACATATAATTTGAACGAGACGATTTTCTCTCGATCTCATCTCTCCATCTGCGTGAATATTCTTTTTTTTTCCTTTCATTGGTTGTCGATATTTTATCACTCATCGATCAGAAAATATTCAGCCAGATTCGGCTGTACATGATGCGTGGAGATACAAGCATGCCCGCGTCTTGAGCGCGGTTAATCCCAGCCAGACGGCAAAATTATTCGGCGCATCAGAATTTTTGCGCCAGCGAGGCGAGCCCTGGCATACGCGCTGTCCACTCGACGTATAAAATCTACCGGTCTACTCTCTCGGCGTGTCGGCAGCTCGACCGGAATGAAATATCGATTTTCAATCGAGCATAGTTTAACACTCGGACGATTTCAAATAAAATTGCTCCGGCCTTGGAGAGAGAGAATGTGGTCTATTCCGGCCCCCTTTTCCTTTAACCGGCTTCCACCGATTTCGCGATACACACTATATAGCAGTCCGTTCGCTGATAGGAATCGCAACCCCGTTCGCCATCCCTATCTCGAGAAGCGTGTTGTCATTCCGATTGGGACGTTATAGTTTCGGAGCCAAGAAAAATAGCCGAGATCGAAACCGATCTCTCTTTATCCACCTATTGCCCTTTCCACGGCTGTCGCGTTGGTTGTATCCATCTTGGAAAAACGTTAATGAGACTGGGCAGATCGGTGTTGTATTCCCGTCGATCGTTTCGATAGCGAGTACTTTAATTGGAAAAGTTTCTGGCTGTCCTCCGTCGTGCTCTTTGGAATGACTTTTTTTTCTTTCTCTCTCTCTCTCTCTCTCGTCGTGAAAATAGGGGATTTATGTTCAATGGAGTCGATCGGTGAGCACACGCGTTCATTCGCAATCGTCACCACTGACCGGTAAATTCGCGGCACGCTCGGGCGATAGCATGCGAGCGCATAGCTGCGTGGCACGTTTATCGCAAAACACGGTGGAATATATATATATATATACGAACATAGGCGTAAAATCTGCATCTCAAAAAGCCGGCTGATAGCCTCGCGCGTCGCTGCACATTCGACAGACATTCGCCGATGACAGCGACGACGCATCCTCGTTTTGTACCGTGACATGTATGTACATACGCACGCATATTTTCTGCGTTCTGATTTCGCCGAGCGTGGTCATTAAAATTACAAGCGATTGTGTGCAATTGATAAAAACAATTTCTTTGTCGATATTAATGGGGGAAAAAAAAAAAAACAAATAAACGAAACGTTGTTTTGACAGATTACAGTATTATACGAGTCATCGGGCGCGTCTGTATGCGTCTTCATGATAACGCCTTGCTTAATCTTAATTGTATATATTGTCGTTTGTCGTGTCTTTATAAATAGAGAGGCGAGAGCGAGCAAGCGTACGTGGTACTGGTGTTTAAACAGCCAGGGTATTTTGCTAAATTAAGCGGCTCGGCATTACGGGTATACAAAGGATTGCTTGGGATATAAATTACAAGAATTTGGCATCCGTGATTCGTTTATTCTTCGTTCACGTTAATTTATGCTGACGGCGTGCGAGCACTGAGAATATCGTGGAATTTTTGCCATAAAAACAAATTCTTCATACCGCAATTATGTAAATAATAAGAACAAATTAAATTTTTATATTTAGTTCGGTGTACGTGTACAATTTTTTTTCTTTATCGCATATTTTACTAGTGGCCATATCATATTCGACAATAGTTATTGTTTATCATATTTTAAATATATGAACAAGATACATATCCATAATTGCGTTTATACTTTCATGAATATAAATTTTGCAGTTAACTGTATATAGGATACATATTTTTTGCTGTTCCCATCAACAAGCGATAAATATATAATTAAGAAAGAAATACTTTTAAGTCCGACAAATTTTTAAATCTTGTTGATTTTTTACTAAATTATATGCATATATATTTTATCATAATATTTAAATAATCTATTTAGATTCAAAATATGAATATGTACCTATGTGAATATAATCGAATAAAATCTCTCACATTTAAACACATTTTAAATTAATTAAATCCATATATTTTGAATGTAAAATTATTTCGTTTAACGAAAATGTTATACAAATTTTGCGAATTGAAACAGGACATGATACAGCTCTCATTGACATAATAAACTCCTGCGATACAATTTTGCAATTAAAGAAATGGCAAATGGGGCAAATAAAAATTAGGGTATAACGAGCGAGTGCCCTAAAGGAAGAAATAATGATGAATGGCTCTTTTATTAATATGCGAAAAACAGATGTATATTCTCGGAGAAAGAAAGAAAGGATTGCCTCGTTATCAGAAGTTAATTTCTCGATTCAAATAATTCACATACCGCACTTTGAGGATTTACCAATACGCGTTAAGTGCGACCGAAGTGTGCGTGACTATTGGATGCGCGCGCAACGCGGGTCACTGTATCGATTTGATATTCGTCGTGTTTCTCACACAGAGGACGAACATATCTCTTATTTTTTCTTTTTTAATTGCTCCAGTCATACACATACGCAGGTCTGCAATCAGGCACGATGCGTCATCAGCGCTAGCCACGATTAACGACTTTAGATATCCGCGCGCCTTAGGTTGCGACGAAAAAGATAGTAAGCAGCTGATCCTATTATTGAATTTCGATTTCTGATACTTACTTATTCACATTGCAAAAGATGATAAAAATATTGCAAAAGATAATACGAAAATTAAAACAGAAAAAATTATTATATTATCCTTGCGAACTGTGCGCTTTATAAATTAAATAATTGATTGTAATTAGTAAAAATTAATGGTAAAGATAATGTTAAATTGTAAAAAATTTTTAAAACAACTGAGAGAATTACATAATTAATTTTACGTGCGCATCTTTTAATCGTTTATAAATAAGTTCAAAGCGAATCAAAATCACCGAATTACAAAAATGTTATCTTCTCAGAGCGAAATGATATATATGTACGCGCGTATATTTACTATATAAGAAGAGAGCACTCACACACACAATTTAAATTTTAATTTCCGCTGTCAGATCACAAAATATTCAAGCAGAGCAAAGCTTGTTAAGTTCATTGAAAAGTTCGTAAACAGATTAAGCAGTACAAAATATTTTGTTCATTAGTAACACATGTAAACGCGTTATAAATATTTTATAATAATATTGAGAAATTGGGTTGTGTCCATTTTTTTACGAGAATATATTTTTACACACATATTTGATTTGAACATATAATATGAAATTTACATTATATAATAATACATATATAATAAAAAAATATACGATATTAAGAAAAGAGGTAAAAGAAAGAATAATAATTAAAGACAATAAAATTATTATAATAGTTAATTATATCTACGATATTATCATTTCTTTCTTAGATTTATGCAATATATTTTACGAAGGAAATGTCTTTCTGCTCCAAAAGAGACATGCATAAACTAATTACTTTTATTAAATAATAGAGATATATGTGTATTTGTAATTTAAAGATTGTATTAATATAAAAAAATCTGATTTGTGATTTTATGATGTAGCAATGTATTCAATTTCTTTTAGTAGTCTTTTAAAGAAGATAAAACGCGGAAATTTGATGTCACAAAATTTGGCAAACCATAAGAGCATGGTTGTTTTTCGGGAAAAGGAAGAGTGAAATACTTCTATTACTAAATTCGTGAATTTCTCCAACGGATAGGATTATCTATCCGATGAAAATCGATATCGGCCTCAGGACACTCGGCACATGCCGGGCAAACGAACGACAGGACACGCCGCGCATATTTCAGAGCTTCGAGTATTTCTCTAACAATGCGACGCGATCTGCTTTTTAATGTAGCTCACGTTTACGGTATTGCGCTGACTTGTTTATCAAAGAACTTATGCATATAAGTCAAGTTATTTTAGATCAACATATGAAATAAATAGAGTTAAATAATTATACGTTGCGTTTTCCAGAAAAGGAGTCATTTTTTTAACAATTTTTTAATCTATCTCTCTTTTGCTCGAAAGGGTTGGTTATACGTAAACTATTATCTAAAAACATCAAATTAATAATTAAAAACAAATTAAACACATGCATATTTTAATAATCACTCAACATTAAATTATAACTTGCATCAAATTATACATCATGTCTGTTTTCGAAAATCTATATAAAGACACTAGAATATGTGTGTGTGCCTATTGCGTAGTGAAAAATTGTAGGAATACTTTTATTTATTTAGACCCCCACTGCATTTTCATGTAAGCAACGCTGTCTTCCACAGAATGATAGATCATAATTTATCATTCGACTGTACGATGTAAATGCATGTTTCGTTTTAAAAATATTGCTATATATTCAAAATAAAAAAAAATTATTGCAAAAGAGATTCTATATTTGCAGTGTATAAATATAGAAAATTAATTATATAAATAATTTCTAATAATTTTTATTTTGTAATAAAATTATACCTTGTTACATAAAATGTTAATATGCAAAAGATTCGTTGTATAACACACAATTGTACAATATCTATGTATGAAATATAATATATGCTCCTGTGATGCACATAATTTTGAAAAGAAATACTAGTTTGCTACGAAAGATTTTGGCGGTCTTTGTTAAAGTAACCCATAAAACGGGCATCATAAAGTTCCAATATTATGTCCGCATAGACCCGAGATGAAAACCACCGCAATAAAACCTGTAACTGTATATTTGCCGTTTTGCGAAGAATCGAGTATGGAAAGGATGTTCTCGAGCTACATAGAAAGCGTTCAAATTTGAACGCTTAAAATTTTTGCAACAGGAATTTTCTCGAGAAGGAAGTAACCAATGCGTTTGTGTGTTTTCATAACGCTCGAACTTCTGAAATATTTTGAGACTTTTTGAAGACGATCGTATAGAGAACATTGATTTATATTGCTACTTTGTAAGAGATATATTTATTTCAATCTTGATAACTAATTTATTGTGACGATAAGCTGTACGAGTACAAATTCTTCGTCAAAATATTCATAAAATTAGGCACTTTTGAAGACGTATTATCTGTCAATTTGTAATATATATACATATAGATATATATTAGATAAATATATATATATATATATATATATATATATATACTCGAGTTTTATTAGGAAATTTATATATAATAATTCTTTTATTCTGACATTATTAATTTGTTATTTTTTCATCACAAAATAATTAAAGATTATTGAAGATGTCGATCACGCTGTCAGTAAGTCAGTAAGTCAGTAGTCAATTTACTCTATATATACTCTTTCTCTATCAATATATATATATATATATATATATATATATATATATATATATATATATATAGTCTACTGACAACGTGTAATTATCTTTAGAATTTATAACATCGACATCTTCAATAATCTTTAATTATTTTGTGATGAAAAAATAACAAATTAATGTCAGAATAAAAGAATTATTATATATAAATTTCCTAATAAAACTCGAGTACCTATTTGGAAAAGAACTGTATACTCAATTTTAGTGAAACTTTTCTATATCTCAATTTTTTTCTCTCCTAGTTTCAACCAGACAAAATTTTTAGTAAAACAGAATTTTATTTGCACGAACGTGAGGCAAACTTGATCAGATTCTGAAAAAACAGCATTTACAACGAACAATAATATATTTCTTGTTTCCAAACTGACAGTTTTTGCATTCGTTTGTTTTTTCTCTATTATATTCAGTAAAACAATTAAACATTTAGATATTACAATAGTGCTATTTCAAAACTTTTCCAATCCACATAGTTTTATATATTTCATGTAAAGAAAAATACAATAAAAAAAATCGTTCACTTTTTTTCCAAGCCACGCGTAACTAATTTGGATAAAAAAATAAAAGTTTTAAAATAAGTGATCTGGTTCGTCAAGGGATAAGCCCACTAGGGAACAAAAGCAGTATATGCCTTATGTACGAATATCTAGAAGTAACTCAAAGGGATGAATTAAGTTTTACGCGCGCTTTTTTGCGGAAATAAAAATATACATTTGCATTTTGTGAAAATGCTCCGACAAAGATACGTTTAAAGAGTGAGTGATCCAATTCGTGGCAAGCCAGCCGTTTTATCCTCTTAGGATATCCATTTCTGTCCACTCAGATCCAGCTGTCCATTTCTGATGTCAAAGACTAAGGACTGGAAAAACAAGCGCGATCCGCCCACCGGAAGTTAAAGAGTGCAGTAGTCTGTGGGAAAAGCGGCTGAGTATCCTTCCGCAAGACTTGCGGATGGAAAAAGACTGAGCGAGGTATTAGCCACGACGTGGTAATTTTCTGATACGCTATTATTTCTATGAAAGATTCTATTATGAATTTAATATATGATTCTCAATGATATGTATTTTAACCAATGTAAATTGTGATATATTATGAATTTTACTTATTTCATTAGTTTGATGAATTTTATGGAATTGTGTATTTTAAGAGATTACATTTATTATGAGTTATATAGATACAGTAGATTACATATAATAAATTACACAGTAACTAAGTTTCTTTCGACTTAAGGAAATTAAGCATTTTTAATGTATGGCCACATATTTTCAAGTGAGATTTATAAAAGTGTGACTATTATAATAATTCTTCTGTTGGATTTTTATAATAAATAGGGGTAAATATACTTCTGTTGGATTTTTATAATAAATAGGGGTAAAGTTTATTATCAATGTGTTATCCTGTAAATCGCATAGCTGTCATTGAATAAACTGTTTGGCAGTTTTTCTTTTATATTCTACTTTGAGAAACTACTATGAGAAAAATTGAGTTAAAAAAATTTGTAAAAATATAATTACATATAAATAATTCTTTCAATTTTGTCATGCATCATCATATGTCAATATTATAATGAGTTTAATCGTGAAATGCATATGGATATGGATTAACAGTGCTTAGAGTACATATTTAATAAACATTCACGTATGCGTAATGGTACAGAAATTAATCAACTAATTTGAAATAATCGCCGGAAATTAATTAGACTTAATTAAATAACGAATAAAATTAGAAATGTCGTTAGCAATCAGTTTTATGGACACTCTTAATGTAAATTAGCTAATAATAATTCGTTGATTTATATTGATAATCTTATGCATGAAATGTAACTGTGTTTAGCATTAGATGTAATACTGTAAATGTTGCCATAAAAATACTTATTTACAAAAATTTATAACAATTAATCCTGATTTTTTTATATAAGTTATGAAAATAAACTTATTTACTCATATACATATAATAGCAAAAAAAGAAAAATGATCAAAAATAAATCCGTGCAAGGAAAGTTATAAATTTATTGTTAATAGATTGATTGACAATGAGTGTAGATTCGTTAACAATATGTCGAATAAAAAGCATCGTCTACATTTTTGAAACTTTATCTCGTCATGTCTTTCGGATCTTGGATTTTATCTTCAGATATAGCTTAGATGAAATATATAGTATGATATTTTTCGAGGCGAGTTCAGCCTGTTTCATACGAAGAGTACTTTATTACGAGGCTATAGCGGAACGTGTCAAAGGTGATAGTAAAGCACATCGTTGTATCATGATATCATGGCATGAGCGGATAGAAGATGCATCAGCCACTTGAGATGATCTTGACGCGTTCTGCAGGTTTAGAGAATACTTTTACGTAAGATACTGTTTCTTTCGAAAAATGTGTGTGCGAGGAAAGCCAATAAATTATTAAAATATTAAACGACTTGAATTTCTAGAACCTTTGAAAGTTAAAAGACATTTGAAAAGGATCCAAGACATCTAAAAGATGTTAAGCAAATTAAAATAGCTATCTTTATGATTTCTTCTCAATATTCTCTTTGTATTTTTTCAGTGATTATTCCAAACAATTTTTTTGTGTAAAATATAAAATTGCCATAAATAAATTAAAATTAGTAAGTGTAAATATAATTTGCATTTATCTTAAGAATTTTTGAAGTACATTTTTACATGACAAGCGAACTTGTAAATTTCAATAAAGAGATTAAATTTAAATTTAAAACTTGTTATTTGTTTAAGATATTTACTAATGGCTCGTTATCATGTGTACACGATTTCTCTTAATTTATTCCGAAATTTGCTGTCGTGCGCTAAACAATTTACTCAAGAATGCCTTTAGGCTGTTATGCAAATTATGATTTTATTGATAATTCTCGCGCTTTACACGCAACATTGAGCATAATAATAAATTAACTCTTCTTGTCATTTCTTATATCATTATTATCTTATATCATTATATGCGTCCTTTCTTGCTTCGTTCTTGTTTTGTTGTTTGTATATATCCAGCTATCAAATTTGTAATACGGATACGATGCGACTTGACAAAATTATAATTGATACATTGATTGTAGAATAGATGCATCAATGCAGAATGGATGCGTTGGCAATGCACTGAAATTTTCAATGAAACAAGTCCCCTGTCCGCATGGAAACCCATAGAATGTGGATACGGTTCATTAGATATGTTTCCGGTTCATTAGATACGCATACAGGATATGTCAAACCTACTACGTTATAGATATCAGAGACCAATGTAAAGAAAATATGACATTTTCAAATTAGAGATATTAAAAGCTCCATAATTAAAAACGAGAATTAAAGCATCTTGAAAATTTTCAAAAACTCGACTGTAATTTTATTTCTTGTTTGATGTTAAACTTTATTTTTAAAATCTTTTAATTTGATATTTGTTTACTGATATATTCAATATTAGCAATTAAAAATTTGTACAAATAGCGAGTTTAAATAAAAAATCGATCTAAAATTAATGAAAAAAATCTGTAGTTGTAAAAGATAATTCAATACAAGATAGGTAGAAACTTTTTTTATGTGTGTATAAAATATTTTACACATATATTTATGTATATACAAGTAATTTTTAAACACGCACGTGCACAAACAGTAGCACATTGAGATCAGCAATTTGTACGTGAAAGATCTTTTACAGCAGATTCTCTAAACAATGTTCTCGTTCAGTATATACAAAAATCGAAATAGGAGAGCATAGAGAAAGAATGAGAAGATATATGTATATGTAATAGCAAAAAAAAATTTTTTTAACTCTTTCTTGATCCAACGTTAATCATCTCATTGATCTAAAATATAGTATAGTATAACGCTTCATTTACGATTTATAGGTTTTTAAGACTTTTAATCTTGTGTCTTTGATTGAATTATTAGAACAGATTTTTTATATAAGTTGCAAATATTTAAAATAATTAAAGAACAAAACATGAAAATTTCTTTATCTTATTCTTATAAAAAAGTTATACGATCAATTTATCATATATTTTATATTACTATTAAATCCAACAAAAAATTGTGTATTAAACAATAATTTTATTGTAGCATCTAGTAACTTATGAATATTCACAAATTTGCGAAACAATTCAGCATTGCTAAATTTTATGGTAAATAGAATCAAGAACAGTTAGTAAACACGAAACGTAAAAAAATTTAATAACATGGAAAAGTGTTCTTATTCATATTAATAACAAGTATGTAGCTAGTATTGGATATTTATTTTCTCTCTCTCGCAGCGCTAATATATATAGTTACAATATAGAAAAAAAGAGTATTATTTACACATACGAGTTTAAATCCAGCTTAGGGGATGAGAGAAATATACCCACTGTATTTATTTTAAACTTGTAGCATATCTTGTTTAAATACAGAAATATCGATATTATTATTATATTTTACGTGCGCGAAACGTGTTTGAAGTAATTCGCGTTCACGCAGGACCGCGTTAGATGAAAGACATTGCTAAATTACAAATGCAATATACGACATACGGGGGATTCTGTCGCGGTGTGAAAAGGCAAAAGGAACCCTGGCGATCTATCGCCATGCGCTCGTAAAATCTTGACGATGCGTCCGTGTCCCGCATCCGGGATCCGTGAGCGAGAGCGCGTATTAAGACGCGCGGTCGCAAGGGTGTTCAGCCGGCCATGGAGCCGCAAAACAATTAGATTTTCTTCGTAATGGCGTGCTGGCCAGAAACTATTAAGCTAATACCACGGCGCAGCATAGCGCTGCGTGTAGGTGCTGGGCTGCGGGGGTGTTGGTGGAGAGAAGGAGATATCACGGATCACGGGTACAGAGCGTAAACTATGGCGGGTGTGTGGTGACGGCGAGACGGGAGGGAAGCTTATGGTCGGGCAACAAAGTTAGAATCTGATATGACCCGATCTAATTTCGCGATAGGATGGAAGTTCCGGCAATCATTATCGTGTTATATCGCGAATGGTCGACGGCGCGTAGTTCACCCTTCATTTCGTATGGTAACAAATTTGTAGCATATCTAAATTCGTTGTCAACATGTATCCTGTTTCGATAGATTGCTACGTTTTAACTTATTTGCCGTAGAGTTTACAGCTTGTATCTTGAATTATTTTCTACCTTGATTTGATTTAATAATTTTCGCAAATTTTTTAACTGATATATTGAAATATTTTCTAAAAGAATACGTATATGG
Organism: Prenolepis imparis; assembly: GCF_030444845.1. Classification (NCBI taxonomy): domain Eukaryota; kingdom Metazoa; phylum Arthropoda; class Insecta; order Hymenoptera; family Formicidae; genus Prenolepis; species Prenolepis imparis. The sequence goes on from NW_028141161.1 coordinate 18,144,654, forward strand.
AGATTTGATTTTTTTCTTTAAAGAAAAATATTTTTAGAGGCGGAGAAAAAAAGATCGAGAGATCACAGAGAGAGAAAGAGAGAGAAAGAGAGAAAGAAAGCTTTCCAAAAATCTAATTAAAATTAAATGAAATACTTGCTATTTTTAGATAAAAAAGTTGTTTCGTTATTTTCCTCTGAAAATATAAAGTATGATTAATTAAAAAAATCTTCTTTTTTTGCAGAAAAAATTCATATAAAAGATACGCATACTGCAAATGCTTCAAAAGTTTGCGAGAAAATCGTAGAAATGTTTCAGTGGTAAACTCAATTTGTTCGTGGCGCTCATAGTAAGATTTATAATGACTTTAGAAAAACGGTACGTTAATGTTCACATACAAAAGCTCATAATTAATAGGTAAACCGCGCTCTTCTTTGCATTTCTTGTAAATCTCCGAAGAAAGTAAAGAAAATTACGAGTCAGTAAGTATATTACACATACAAAGCTATTGCGCGTCTGAGAAAATTTACAAAATCTTTCTCTTTTTCTTTTTTTTTTTTTTCTTAGCCGATAAACTCCAATATATCGAAGTACTAAGAAAACCTTCTAAATGTGCTCAAATAGTTTTCTACCTCGCGCTTTTGCTCGTCTCGGCGCGTTTTATTTTGCGCCTCTCACAGTTCGCTTCGTTGTTCGTTGTAACTTTTGCCGTCTCACCTTGCCTCACCTGGAAAACCCGTTGGAATTGAATTACAGGTAACGACGATCTGAGAACTAATGGACTTTCCGGAGCGGGATAAGCCGAGAGAGGTGAAGCACCGTCGTAAGAGAAGACCAGAGGGGAAGGGGGGGGGGTAAGAGAGGGGAGGAAAAAAGGAACAACAAGAGCACAGAGGCGCGAAATGTTATCGAGCATCAACGAGCATTCGATCGATTCGTCGTCTCACGGCGTTCCCTTTAACGTCGTCGTCGTCGTCGTCGTCGTCGGCGTCGAGAGAACTTTCGTTCTCCCTCGCCCTCCCCCTTTCGCATCCCGTTCCGTGGAGCGCGAGGGTGAAAATTGAGTTACGATGTCACCGCTACCCTTCCGAAAGTCGCTCGATATGGAAACGAGGGGAGACTCCGACGCCGACCGCGAATCTTCTCCTTTCTACCCTTTTCCTCTCTTCCGTTTCTTCAGCTGCAGAAACTATCCCCGCATCAACCCGCCGCGGTTCTCTCGCCGGGAGATAAAGCTCTTTTTCAGGATTTCCGCGCTCTTTACACAGGACCGACGTCACGTATCGTTTGCTAACCGACGGTCAGAGGTTGATCCCTTGACGTGAACCTTGCGGAAGAGCGGAGAGAGTGTGTACAAAATCTCAACGTTTATACTTTCTCCGGCACGTTTCCGCTAAAATTACGGCATTTTTCGCGGATATTCAACAGATGGGAATAGCTCGTTTTTGGCGCCGGGCGAATTCCCCGAGGGGATTTCGACGGTCGGATTACGATATCTAGCTGAATAAATGGCTAAATGATATTGCCTGCAGCGTATACTACTATTTCTTAAGTCATTTTCGTACCAAAACGTTCCTTTTTCCGAAGATAAACTGTCATTGAAGAAGAATATATTCTTACATTGTAAGAGAAATCGCGTGTAACAGCTGTGCTAAATTAATTTTAAATTTTCATAAGACATATTATTCTGTATTTTGCAGATAAAAGAAGAAATATTTATTTCTTTTGCATCAAACACTTTGCTTCAAACGCGCAGTAGAATAAAAACATTCTATCAATAATGCGCGGTAATTTCGATTGAAAGTGAGGGTCAGATAAAAAGAAAAGTATTGCAAAAGAAAGAAGAATTCGCGAAAAAATCAGGAGAAAAGATCGAGCTCAAAGGATTTTCTCGGCCAAGACTGCTTTCGCCTCAACCTCCTCAATTAATTCGGATTTCAATTCGGCGACGTGAAGGATAGCGGTCGTTGGAAAATGAGGAACTCAATTATTTCGCAGGGAGTCCGCATTGTATCCGGTACATGACGCGAACCGGTGCTGACCCCATCGACTTTTCCGTCTTAACGTCAAGCCAGGCACAGTAGACGCCCTTCGTTAGTTGAACGTTAATAGCATTGTGCAAAAACCATTACCGCGTAATTTCGCGGCCGATTCTAAGCGAAAGCATTGAATAAAAGCATAATGTACGGTATACTCTATTCAACAGCGTTTTCATAAAGTCACAACCTCGCTGCGAAGTGAGGGGTGACGATGAGAGAATAGAAGAGAAAAAGTGGACATGTGGTTTTCTCCCCCATTGGACTCTGATAGTTTGACAATTTTGATCCTACAATCGTTTAAGCGGACAAATATATCCACGAAAATTGAAAATCGTGAAAGTTTAGAGGAGCGAGAAGGTCGCTGACTACGTATGGCGCGGAGAAAAAGGAAGACTGGGAGATTTCGAGAAAGTGCGAGAAAGAAAGAGAGGTGCGCAAAAAGGAAAAGTTAGGGACGTGGATTGAACGAGAGAGAGGGATATTACAAACTCAAGAAGCGCACCGACGGTATATGTGTACGTACCAGCACGACCTCACGTACCAGCAATCGTTGTAGCGTGCTGAATCAGCTATTTCTACGTGGATACGCCTGATTGGATGCGGTAAAGTGACATCGAAACGCTTGGACGCCGTCCTCTCGATGACACAATCGAGAAGTATAACAATCTTAACTCCCGATTAAAAGCTTTTGTCTGCTCTATATTTTGTATTGATGATAAGACATGTTGTTTGCGATAATAAGTTACATTTGCTGTTTCTACGATAAAAAAATCTAATCAAATTAAAATTCAATTCTGAGAGATTATTTAAATCTAAGTACCTATGTACTGGAAAGAAAGAAGATAAATGTACCTATATATGTATTAAAATACGCTTTATCTAATTTAAAATGTAGCAAATATTTTAGATATATGTAAGATATTTATATATGTATATAATAATAAGAAAATTTTAAAATCTATATTTATAATTAAAAAATATTGGATGACCTTTTAAATGTAACATTTAGAAAAAAATTATCTTTGTGAAAGCGATAAAAAAGAATAGTGATAGGAGAAATTTGCGAATATTAATTGTTAAATGCCTTATAATATTAATACAGCCTGCTAGTTTAATAAATACAGTGCTTAGTAAAGAGATCAGATAACGGATGAGTAAAATAGACTTACATAATACATAATTAATAATGTATCGATCAGTTTACTAATTAAGTCATCTCCAGTGAATTAATTTACGATTGTTATTTGTTGCTTAATTAATCGCTTGAACGGTTATAATGCTTCGGATATGAGATTAATATCTGAATGCATGATTACGTTGATATTGTGATTATACGAGCACGATCAATGGGGATGTCCGAGAATCGGGAAGGGACCGAGAAGGGTCTAAAATCAACATACCCAAACAAATACGCATAATTCTCGTGTAAAATGCAGTACAGTTACATCAGATTTATTCTCTATTTGCCTAAAATACAAAGAGAATATCGAAAGATGTTATCGATAGATTATATTAACCGGAACAGAATCATTATGTCATTAAATATGGTTTAGATAGAATAATTTGCCATCGCGCGTAACCGCATCATTAACCAATTATTAATTATGCACAGTCACGAGAAAAGAATATAATGCTGATTTGTTGATGAATTTCGATTAATAATAAACAAAATTAGCTAAACACTAGTCAAATTATCCTACCAAATTACGAACACATAGTTATTACGTCGAGATAATTACATGTTACGGTCTCTTGCATTTAGCATTTGAATATCCTGCATGTAATATCGTATGACACGGTTGCATAGGTGTGCGAACATGATGTGACTGCGATATTGTATATATATAAAAGCGAAGATCGCTCGGATAGATTGCAACAAATATTGATACAATGTATATAAACAACTATATATTATAATTAACTGTGTAAAGTATTCTATCAAAGATACGCATAATTATACTTAAATTTGCGAACAGCGCAAAGAGAAAGAAATTAGAACTTTTTTTAAACTTCGCGTTTATTTTTGTATCTTCCAGTTTATTTTTATATGCGAAATTATAATTGCGTTTTGTCATAAATAATAAAAGTGATGTAAGTAAATAAGAGTAACTGCGGATTATAATGTAAGTAATAAGTAGTAATGTTGCGAATTGATCAGCCGAAAATATGTAACAGCGTAGCTTCTAACAATACATGGGAATTAAACACGTGGATCTGTACTCGCATTGTTCATAACATTTCGAACATTACTCATTTAAAAAAAAATCGCATTGTACACGTAGACAATTCGTCCTTATTATATTTTGCAAGTGTTAACCTGCGATCTCGTCGCGCACGTTCGCGAAGATATCCTCGCGAAGCCACTCTACTCTCGCGCGGTCGTGTTGCTGCTGACCCGCATAGTTTTCCGCCTTAAAGATTTATTTGCCTTATAAATGAAATCCGATGTCCCGCATGCCGCGGTCGGATGATTCATGGCGCATCCCTTCGAGTGTCATGCAGTTCATGCAACGGGAATACAGTTTTCGTGGCTGCGGATAATAGCCCGAGCGATACCGACCTCTCCCCTTCCCTATCCTCACCCCCTCTCGTCCTCTCTTTGAGGTGCATGAAAATCGAACTTGAACGGAAATGCGGAGGAACGGAGAATCTATTGGCAACCAGCTCCAGTGGTGGGCTAACAAACAGCGAAATTTATCGTCCCGTTCCGTAAGAGCAGACTTTACCTATATCAGCAGACTTCAATTCTCTTTATAACGCGGAAATGCATTTCACCAGATCATCGTAAGCCCTAATAGCCTAACTGATTACTTTTCACAATTTTGGGGGAAAAATATCTTTCCATTTTTTAAAAGACAATTTCGAAATTTAGCAGATTACACTTTGAAATTTTTTTTCCTGATACTGTAATCTCGATCCATATGTAGAATAATCTTAGCGATAATTAAGTAACAATTTAACGAATACGATTTGCATATTATAATCACCTTTCAGCTTTTAATTTATTAAAACGATATTATATGCATTCGCAGACGAGGTAATAAAATCATTTGTACTCGAATCGTATTAATCGTTTGTGTTAGAGCCACGTTATCCGTCGATAATGTGTATGGATTAGCTTCCATGATTTCTGATACACTGCCGCATTTCGATGGAGATATCCCGGATACATGTCATTTACTGCATTCATTTTCTCGCTTAAAGCTCGATATTTGCAGTTGCTATAATTTATGCAAATTTCGTTTCGCCTACGCAGCTATCGTACCCGGTTACCGCTAACTACGTTATTGATGCGTATGATATACGCATATTAATATTAATAACTCGCAGTGTTATCCAACACTTTGATTCATTGTCTATATTGTACGTATAGACGGATCGATACATGGATTGTGACATCTTGCACCGTCACGCGACTCATCACTACGATAAACTCCATAACAGCGGGATAAGTGATCGCTCGTTGACAGGTTAGCGTCGACCAGTTAGCGCCGACTGTCGATATCTGTCAATCATTATATCTTCTACAGTCATGCCCCTTATCCGGCCACTGTCATGTCTTTACACTCGACATACAACAACTTCTATATAGTATATTCCAAAGATGTGAATTAAAAAATTGTTATATTTTTCCAGGAAATAATATTGTTTATCAATATTTTCGATGATATTGTTTTCTATATTATTATAACAATTTATTTTTGTATCTTCTAATTTATTATTATATTTAATGACGATACAAAATTATAATAGCGTTTCGTCATAAATAATGGAAGTGACGTAAGTAAATAAGAGTAAGCTGCGGATTATAATGCAAGTAGTAAGTAGTAATGCTGCGAATTGATCAGCCGAAAATATATCATATTCATAGCACAGCTTCTGACAAGTAATATGCTCATTTTAGAATCAAATTAAATTTGTACTTTCAAAAACTAATTAATTGTCGAATAATTTTGCAATGTAATAATTTTAATGTACGATTATTATAATATAATTATTTTATTTCGCATCAAGTATCTTTACACACATGACTTCGCGCGTTGCAAAGTACTTTTCTTAATTATTGATTTAATAGGGTCACGGTTGTTATAAATTGAGAAAGAAAGAGAGAAAGAGAGAGTTTAATAATTATAAATAAATTTATTATAATTTCGAGCATAATCACAAACAATAACATGTACATTTATTATGGAAAATAAATATAAAATTAATATTAGTATATTAATTGCAACATATATATATGTATATATTTGATGCTAAAATGAGCATATTACTTGTCAGAAGCTATTAATGCTATCATATTTTCGGCGGATCAATTCGCAGCATTACTACTTACTACTTGCATAATCCGCAGCTAACTTTTATTATACATATGTATTATATATATATATATATATATATATATGTATATATATATAAATGTATATATATGTATGTATTACATTTGATTCTAAAATAAACATATTACTTGTAAGAAGCTATGCTATTGTTATATATTTTCGGCGGATCAATTCGCAGCATTACTACTTACGAATTGCATTATAATCCGTATAACTCTTATTGTACATATATGTTATATTATATGTATATATATGTATATTAAATATACATTATAATCGACTTAAGTCATTCAAATAGAAATTAAAGAAATAAGAAATTTGCATTATATTTTTAAGAATATTGTTCTTTAATTATTTTTATTTCAAATAATTAAAATTGTCGAGTATGACATTCGTAATAGCTCAGTTGTTAAAAAAAAAAAAAAAATAATGAAAGCACAATAACATCCAAAGGATATTATATGTATATATATGTATATTAAATATACATTATAATCGACTTAAGTCATTCAAATAGAAATTAAAGAAAGAAGAAATTTGCATTATATTTTTAAGAATATTGTTCTTTAATTATTTTTATTTCAAATAATTAAAATTGTCGAGTATGACATTCGTAATAGCTCAGTTGTTAAAAAAAAAAAAAATAATAATGAAAGCACAATAACATCCAAAGGATATTATTGCCACACATTAGAAATTAATAGAATATAAAATTAATATTTCTCTATTTTTTAACATGTGTAAATGACAATCAGAGCGTGATTAATGCGATCTTACTCCGCTCAACGATAATGCACGGGGACACGCGTGCGAAATTTATTTCGTTCTCGCCCTCATACCGTGGAAAAAAAGTTTTATGACTAATATGCGATAATGTGCCATCCAATACATATATATTTTCCTGGAGCCTGATAGAATTGGAGACCCGTCAATACCAGCCGCCGCAGATGCCGGGCCGCCACTGCTGTTCCGCCCGGCATACTGCGCGGCAGTAAGCGGCCAAACTTTCCTCCTTAGTTAAAGTATCAATATTTTTAGATGGCGCGGCTTTCTTCCCTTATACCACGGATGTTATTTCTTCGACAGTATTGATTTTCTTCATTTCACTCACTCACCCTCGTAAGTATCCGCGGCAAATTTCCTCAAAGCAAATACCTAGTATTTCGCAAAATATAAAGTATAATGCTTTCGAAGTTAAACAAAAAAAAATTCCGCAACTTTATATTACGTAATTGAACTTTCTTAGAGGAGTATTCCGTCGTAGAGGCGAACGCGGACGTTCCTAGCGTGCAATGCACCATTTACCTGTTTATATATACAGTGATGCTCGCGTTTCCGGCGAATAAACGCGGAAGATTATTATTGGTGATGTTATTACGCTTCATTATACAGATAACTGGTTCGCTACAAGCGTATTATCGCACAGAGAATTCTTTACAGTCAGATGGTCTGCCATAATTACTATGCTATCTAATGTTAAATTACAAATGTATAAAAAGAAGAAAAAGAGAGAAGGGGGAGAAGGGCGTAAATAAATGTATCATTAATTAATTTTGTAGTTTGTAAAAATATTATAGATTAGCATCAATTCTAATTTAAAAAAAGAAAAACAAGTCTTTAATAAAAAAATGTTTAACCTCAACTTTTATTAATATAGTAAATTATATACACACACACACACACACACACACACACACACACACACACAGTTAAGATCTATATATAAATAAAATAAAGTAAAATATGATATAGAAAAAATAATTTTAATTTTGTCATCTAATAAACTGTAAAAACATGATTTTCCTTTTGACTGTATAAAAACATGAGTTAAAAGCTGTTTAGATGCTTTTGCTTGTTCTTAATTTGATGATGCAATCATCAAATATGAATTTGCATTTCTGTAAATAATATTTTAAAAAATATACCATCGTAAATATTATTTTACTTGAAAAGAATACTGAAAAGTTTCATGTACAGATAACATGCATAAATTCATAACAGCGTGTAAATTCATAGCATGCATTTCTCCATAATCTTTACAAATATGTAAGTTACAAAATGCAAGTTTTTTTTTCCTAATTCCGGGATTAATATTAATTATACTTTGCAGTAAGACCGGTTGCAGTTAATAGCTGTATGTTGCTGAGGATTACAGAAACTATTTTTTTTATTCTGTATGGTTAAAATTATTAAAGCATGTTATTCAACTAAAATTTTTATACATATTTGTATTAAAAAAAAACAAAAGAAATATCAATACTGACTGATCGATATCAATTACTAACTTGAAAGCTGGAGAGAGATTTTGTTTTATTTATCAAAATAAATTTTCATTAATTTCTGATAACTCATAAAATGTTTATGTATAATTGTAACAAAGATAATTTATTAATAAGTTATGTTTTGATGACGTTTACTTTCCGATTACTGCAGGCATGGAAGCTGGCGCGAAGAGAAATAATACAGAGAAAGAGAGAGACGGACGGGCCGACAATTTACAGCTTTTGTCGAGCAAAACAGGCTGGGATAGAAGTTCCTTGGCCGCTGGTATGCGCCGGAAGTAAACCAATTAACCGGTTGCAAGTTTCGCAGAAAATCTGAAACTTAACTCTCGCGATGCTTCTTTCGCCAAATTGTAATCCAGCATCTTGCCCCGCGACGCATGGGGCGTTCGCACAGAAAGTAGAATACTATCTTGCGGGGGCGAGATAGGGTGCCGTCGACATTCGGGCGTCGTCGACGAATGTTGTAGAGGACGACGGCGTCGACATCGACGACAACAACGACGTCGGCGACGCCGACGCCGAGGAACGAAGACGATTCGAGTGCCTGCAAACGAATTACGTTGCGCGGCCGAACAAAAACAGCAAATCCGGTAATCTTGTTTCAGACTCGCCGGCGAACTGCTGCGAGTCGTAAGAAGAGCAAACGTTCTACTACTTCTAATTAATTTCTGTTTGCGTGGTAGTGGCTGGATGGAGGAAGACAGCTATCAACGAGGATACGGGTAGGGATGAGAGAGCGAGAGGACCGGATAGAGTAGAATGGAAACGTAGGAGATGGCGGAGACTGCAGGATTGACATTCACTGAGCGCGTTTTTATGGGCCCTCGTTAAGACTTCTAACATGAATTGCCGGCCAAGTCCGACGCAAGATTCGAGGCACGCTGTTTTGATGGTCGACGTCAACGATTTACAACGTTGCGACAGCTTCGCGACAGACATCTATAATGCGATTTAGTCGCGATAAACGATATATTGACGACACGGGAGAAAAAAATGAATTTAATAATCGTTTAGGTGTAATATTATATCGAAAGAAATGTATATCTTTTATAAAACTTTCTTTTACTTTTACCGTCTATCTCTTTGTTCTCATAATTACTTGCTTTCATAAATATTTTTATAAAAGTTGTAAATTTATGTTTCTATTGTACATTTTAAAGTGTAACAAGAGACATTTATACAAAACCAATAATAACAAAACAATTAAGTATCAGGATAAAATCTAGAAGCTGAGTACAAGACATGCGAGTACATGAGAATTTGTAATAAATTAGCTAATAACTTTGAAATAACAATTTTTTTTTCATTATGCTTAAAAATTAAAAAATGTTTTGTTAAATATTTTATTATATAATTTAAAATAAATAATTTTTTTACGAAAAATGCGCATATTAAACATATCTTTTATGTTTACATTATTATTTTTCTTAGCATATATTTATAATTTATTAATTTAATTTATACATTAAATATAAATTACATTTGTATTAGCACGATTGATCAAATGTTTTTAGCATTATATTTCTATATTGCTTTCGTATTACAATAGTTTTATTTTTAGCACATTTTTATCGCGTCCACATGTAAAATCAAGAGAGTTCGCTAAACGAACATCAAACGATGTTATTACTTTTTGTGCATCGCGTAAACTAACCAGATGCGTAAAGCTGTGGCTTTCTCTTGCCTTTCATAAAACATTCATCAATCAACACAAAGCGACTCATGTGTCGATATCTGCGGATTAAAAATCAAAGTTGTGCGCGATTAAAGTTCATCTCGCGTCATAATATGGACATTTTGATGTGTTTTAAAACAGCGTGCATCTGCAAATCGCGAAAAAGGCGGTACAAAACTTTCTCTCTAAGCACTAAAATTTCTTTCCGAAAGATTTCCTACGATGAATAGATACGGGACAGTATGTATTGCCCCCTTGTCGTTTCCATCCAATATCGTGAATAATGCAACGGACTTGGGTCAATTCGCTAGCATGGAAAAGATAGGTGATCTCGGGAAAAAAGTATGACAAAAGTTGCTTGAAAATCTCATGTAGTTGACTTTCAAGTAAATATTGCAATCTTAATGTGATTGTACGATTTCACGTAATCGCCTCTTTGATGGATATATATAGATTACAATAATTAACATGATAATTTAATAATAATTATTATAATAATTAATATTATAATTTAAATTTGCTGAAAATACATGGAAAAAAGTAATACAGAATAAAAGAATTAAAATCTTCAGTTAAATAAAAAATATAACACGATTGTTTTTAATAATATAATAATTAATAACTTTGTGTTTTTCAATATGTAATTTTTTGATGAATATTAAATATATTTTTCTTTTCACATCATTTACTTCTATAAAAATAAAACTACTTTTCTATTATTAAAGAAATTGTCCCATTTATTCGATGAGAAAAAATCTTGATTGTGCGACTTTATTTACATATAAATATTTATGTGAATTTCATAGATAATACGTTTATTTTCTTCAAGTCTATTTTTATCTATTTTAACTTTTATTTTACTTTAGGTTATTATTAATTTTTTTCCAATATTTTTGGCGATAGTTAATAAATATCTTTAATATGTTTATACATATATATACCTTTAAAACACTATTAAAATAATTGGTTTTGTTATTTGAATATTTTGTTTCTCACAATACGTATTTTCTCGATACAGAAAATTATGAATAATTATAGATTTATTTCTCGCAGTGTACCTATATCGAATGCGAAGTATTATTCGCGAAGGGAATCGAGATGCAATGCCCAAGCGGGATATGCGCTTGCACTGTGGACTATTGTTAATTTATCAAGCTATGTACTGTCGCGCGTGATACGTACACATTTCGCTTTCTCGTTCTCCACTGTGCAAATGAAGGTGTGCGAATTAACAAGCTGTGATTTGAATATCTACACCGACGTGAAACCATCGCGTGCTGTCACGTACGCGTGTATTGCTCATACAATTAGATAAGTGCGTTCGCGACAAAAGTTGAAGCAGGACAATACTCTTTGTCCGAGCAAAGCGCGACTCAACTATTTAAATGTTTGACCTCTGATTCATCTGCGCGCGAATATTTCTCCCTCAAGCTCCCAGGGCATAAGTTGATTTTTTGAAAGTACTCCACGCTGGCCGTGAAGAATTATAATAGTCGGATTCGCGAGTAAATTTACCAAAGGATATGAAGTAAGAAAATTCGATAAAAGCCGACGAGCTCAGTTAAACCTTGTCATCCTTCAACTTCCACGTACGCAAACGCAGGGTTATTTGGGAACGCTTTAAAAAATTTGACACCATTTGGCGAGGGAAAAAAAGCCTCAGATATAGACCATATCTATCATCGTGTGTATAAAGCTGATGTATTATTTTATGGAAACTTACGATTAATTAGAAATTCGAACTGTATTTTCAATAATATTATAGTTCTTCATAATTTAAACAAATACTTTTGGCCGCAAAAAAAGTTTCAGAAAAACTGAAATGCCAAGTTCTCGCAGCGTCGCAATTTGTTCTACAATATTTTTCTTTTTTATCAGTTTTTTAAACAATTATAGTTATATATAAATATATAAGAAAAAGTTTCATCTTTAAAAGCAAAAAATTTTTTTATTATCATGTAATTTTGAATTATAGAATATTATTTTAATAAAAATAATTTTTGATTTTTCTGTGGGAATATATTATTAAATTGAATCAATAATATACGTAGTCATTATATATTTTAAATATACAAATATTTTATAAGATATCAATTATTAAAATCAATTTGTGTGTTTATAAATTTTATCTAAATTTAAAACAAATCATCAGAACTATATTATATTATCATGCATACAATATTATTTTATATATATTATATATTCATGATATATTTCTAATATTAATTTTTTATCATCAACATTTGACACACATTTATATTAAATTGTATTTACATATGCATATATAAGTTTTAATTTTTAATAAGATAATTTTGCGTAATGGGGACAGAGAATAATAAAAATTACAATCAAAATACTGTTTTCTTTGCAGTTCACATCTTTATGTATTCTGTATTCCTAGTTACCAGTAATATCATATTTTCTATTGTAATGAGATCGTGAGGCGCAAAAGATATATTCGCATAAAACTGCCTTCTGAAGAAGAGCCGTAGATCTCGTTCAGACAGTTACACGTGATGAAATGCTGCACCAGATCAATACTATTGGAACGTTCCGTAAACGTTACTAAAAGTTGGAGACAAAGAGTAATGTGATATTTTATTCTTACTCTTTTTGTTTTCGCTCATAGAACATGACTTCTCTTTTCTCTAATTTAAAATGAAAAGAATTTTTATCGTAATCAACAGTTATATGACGTTTCATTTATTAATTTATTTAATTTTTATTTCAAATTTTATATGTTTGACTATATATAGAGAGATAAAAAAAATTTAATTTTTTTTTTATATATTTGCTATATTAATTTAAAATGTACTGTACGTGTTTTACACTACAAAAGTTTATAGGATTTGAATTGATACGCGAATTTATTTATTTGTCGTAACACGATTATTTACTATTGTTTCATAAAAATGTTCGTTTTCCATGCATAATCTTCTGGAATATTTAGAATGCGATATAAAATTACAGAGAATAACTTTTATTAATCGCGAATTTTCAAATAATCTCTTATACGTTATAAATTTTTATAAATTTAATGCTAAAAATTTTATAAATTTTTATTTAGAGTGACTCTAAATGCTACTGAACACAAGCTATTATAGATTAAATTAGACATAGACTATATTAAATGTGTTGAATGTTTCGAGTGTATTGCTCTTAGAAACACAGTCAGTGTTTCAAAGCACTATAATTAATAGGCAAGTTAGTTTAAGTAGATCTCAGGTTAAAAGACAATACATCCATTAAGCACAGTCTCCCGGAAATTCTGTTCTTTCATGGTCCCTGAGGGAAGATTTCAAGAGAAATCTACTGTTTTATATACTTGCGCTTATCTTACCCTGCATTAGCCTTGCATTCTATAATTTTATTGAGTCTGCGATAAGAAATAATTCTTATACTTGATCGATTTTGCTATTTTATATAACTTAAACAACCGGTCCTATACAAAAAAGAACAAGGAAAATGTGTTTGCAAAATAAATAACAAAATTATGTTCATATAAATATGTTATATATTCAACGCACTCATATATTCGCGGAGCAAAATTAAATTTTTCCTGCATATTCAATATCGCAAAGAATATCCTAGGCAAAAACTTCCCGCGTTGCATTCGCCGTCCCTCTCACAGGCAAATTATGCAAGTGGTATGCGTTATTGCCCTTTAATACGGGGCTATTAATTTGCGCTCTACGGTCATTAGCCACGTTACGAAGGTGTATTAACTTTAGACACTCTTGATGCATACACGTCGTACCAGACGTGATGAAAGACGTGCAATCTGCCGCCGCACTAATGTTGCTGTCAGATGCCCAGGTGCTGCTTGACCCGTGTAAATCGATCTCAGCCTAAATTGCATCGTTAACCACTCCATCGCGCGACTGCGTTTCGCATCACAGCTCATTTCGCTCGATTTGTTCGAGCGACATTATAGTTGAGAGCTTGTCTTTTCCGATTGTGATTCTGCTCATGTTCTATTGCAATCAAATCAGCGAATCTTGCAATGAGAGTAAAAGAATAATAGCGACGATTTCACACTATGGAATCAATCAAAAGTCTGTTTAAAAAGAAGTTAATCTACATCAATCTCTGTAAAATTATTTTTTGAGATATGACTTCTCTGTTGCATCTAGAAATATATTTTAATGAATAATACCAGATTTGATCGCGCACATCCCTGTATCTATAAAAGTTTTATCTGTTTATATTTGCGTTAGTTTTTTATTTATATTATGTTACATACTGGTAATTTCTCTCGGTATTTATCTGCTCGATAACTGGTTGTCACGCGTCCCTCGTTATATGCTTTTAACAAGGTGAATGCTCTTAGTAGGAGGTTCGATGTATCAAAGTTCGTCAGAACCGATATAGGTTGATCCAGAATTGATTATGGAAAATTGGATATTACGCCGATATTAGACTGTTACCTAAGTTCAGGCGAGTGTAATTATTGATCACCGACGATGCTGTTATCGCCTATCGCTCGTACATCCATGCGTGGACGCACGTGACGCACATTTGCATAACCGCATAGTAGCAGCGATCGCACAAAAATCCAATGGAAACAGCTCGTCTACGTTAAATTAGTAGCTGTTCTCTCTCAGTTGGCACAGCTTCCCCTACGCTTCCCTCTACGGGGCAATCGAAACGAATTATCGCACGAACTTTCAATTGGAAATTTAAACCGGTACTCACTGGCTTCAGCTTCCCAATTCTGATCGCAGATTGGGATCGTAAACTCGAGATAATTGGAAGGTTAAATAGCACTTGAAAAACGGATAAATCGCCACTTCTTTGAAATCTCCTGTAGACGATAACAATTCAGAAGAATAACGGAGCAACGAATTGACTTAATTACTTATAAAGCCAAGAGTTGAAACTTGTAAGTACTTCTGCAAGTTTGCATGTTTACATGCGATAACGTGTTTTATTATAAGTATAAGATTAGAGTTGAAAGCTACATTGAGAAAGATTTTTAAAAAAATTGGATAAGATTACTTAGAATAGTATTTTTGACAAAAAATTATTTAAATTATAAAATTTACATATAACATTTAAACAAATGTTATATAAAACATATTATAAATTATAATAAGATAAATAAAGTATAAATTTAAACAATATAAAATGTTTCAAATTTTATAAATTATTAAATTAAAATTCATCGAAATTTCATGTAATATCAATACATTTGTTCTGTAATGTATTTTTAATGCTAAAACTTAATTTCGATTTGTTGTATTAAATATATAAAATATGCAAAGATAATATATAATATATATAATATATTATATAGTATATTAATGTATATTTAATAAATATATGAATTGTTATTTTTATAGATCGCATGTTAATTAATATTTACTGTATTTTAGTTACTATATCACTAGCAAATGTTGAATTTTCCCACCAGGAAGTGGCGATTCTTTGATATTTTGGATTGCAATATAAACTCGAATTAGAGAGGCGAAATACTTTTCATATATATATGTGTGTATGCATGTGTGTGTGTGTGTGTGTGTGTGTATTTGTGTGTGTGTATTTCGATGGTTACTCCTGCATTAGTGCCTGTGTAAATATTATTTTGAAATCTGCGTTGAATTTGGCTATATTGAATGATACTTTTTACTCTTATATCGATATCCTTCTAGTGCGACGCCCGCAATTTCATTCTCGTCTCTTCCAAAAGCGACGAATATCACAATGTCGTGCCCATTTTTTTTTTTTTTTTTAACTGAATACATAATATTGAATCAACGACATATTTGATATCATCTGGCGCGGCAAGAAAATTTCTAAATAAAAATAATTCCTCCATTTCTGCTACAAAAAAACGAATCTTATTATTCAAAGTAAAAACTCAGAAAGTGAATGCTTATTGAGCTTTTGAATGCTCTCGAGATTCGAAACTGTGCTTTCTTTTTTTTTTCTCCGAGAGATCGTTGTTATCCCTTCATCTTACAATGGATCCTTTTACCGGTAAAGAGTAAGGCCAGTAGTAGCTAGATCCGCGTGGCTGTATAAAAGATTCAGGCGGAAACCTAGTCAGTTATTCTTCGAGAGCGTCGTGTTCTCCCGCTTTTCTTCACGTATTATCTACCAATATAACCGGAATGTTTTACGATACTCGATTTAGTTACGTTTCGCAATTCCTTTTAAAAGCGTATCCGCGTCCACTCGGAGTTAAGATATACGGGAATTTTCATCGTCGAGAAAATAGAAAGATTTTGCCGAACAAAATAAAGGCATCGTGCCACACATGGAAATCGGTCACTGATGGGGATATAAACAAGGTGAAAGAAAAAAAAGAGAGAGAAAGAGAGAAATTGGGAAAATGGAAGGAGAACAGAAATAGGGACGACAGAAACGAATGTAGAAACCATGAGCACATCAGAGTCAGTACCATTTGCGTTTATACACGACTTTTGCGGTCATTCAATGTTATATATATTCGCTTCTGCTGGCCTCTCTTTGTCCACCTCGCTTTTCCTCGCTCGAGTATATAATCTATATTCTCGATTTTTTTTTCTTTTTACGTACTTTTTTCTCGCTCCACCTTTAACACTGCTCTCTATCGCGCTGCACGTTCGTGCCGACCACGCTTTATCATCCCGCAATTATTTTCGCATACATGCCACTCCCTTTCACTCTCTCTCACTCCTCTGGACAATCCACCTTGTCATCCTTCCAGCTATCCTTTCCCTATCACGAAGCTATCGCGCATGGACCTTCTATAAAATATACGTTTGTAGGCGGGCCGGCGATGTGGCGGGTTGGTTATTTATTTTTCCAGTAACTGTAATTTTTCAAACACGTACTGCCCGCTGGATAAATGCGCCAGCCTGTTTTTGACGCGCTGAAAAATACGATGTCGGATCCGACGGCATTTCTCGAGATCTCTCGGAGGTAAGGAGGATGATAAAGATCTAGTCGGGAATTGATTTTCTTCATTGTTGTTCAGTGTGCTACGTGTGGCCGTGGCGTTTCGTGCTCTATATTCCTTTTTAATGAGAGCGAACTATTTATCTTCGGGTAATTTATAACGGAATCTTTTACACGAGTACTTTTAGGTAGTATCATAAATAAGTAATAATAAATATCTCTCTTGATATGTGCTCCTTTTCTCGTTGGAGAAAAATAAGCCACAATATTAAGTATCTTTAAAAAAATTTAACAATACACTGAGAGAATTTTCTCTTAGAATTTACCCTGAAAATCATCGTAATCATGGAAAGAATTTTATGAGAATTTCTCTGATTAATATATTTATCACAATAAAAATAATATCTATTACAATAAAATATAAAATATGTTTGATTAATTTTACTATGCACTTTAATAAAATTAATCGAACATATTTTATATTTTATTGAAATAGATATTATTTTTATTGTGATAAATATTAATCAGAAAAATTCTCATAAAATTCTTTCCATACGATATTGTGCCACGATTACCATGATTTTCAGGGTAAATTCTAAGAGAAAATTCTCTCAGTGTATAAATATATGCTACGTTATATATTTACTTTTCAACATATAAAATATCTTTGTCGATTTTTATGTCAAATAAATGATGGAATAATACTGCTTTTTTTTTATCAAAAGATATGCTTGATTGCAGTTTGGCTATAGCGTACGTACAATCATGTTCGACAAAAGGTAACATATCTCGAAGAACATTACTGATTGAAAAAAGCTACCGTCAGAGTAGAGCGACCATTGTGGCTGATTCACATCAATAGTTGCACCTGTCACTTTATTTAGAGGTAGAGCGCGATATCCCTTTAAATCTCGTACTCGCGCCACAAATATCGTCTGTCGTTCTTTCCCTTCCGTTCCCTTTGACGGAAACTGCGGCTGGAATGCCATATTAACTTCGTGATCGATAGAAAAGAAAAAAAGTGAACGAGAACGAAGAAAAGCCATGATAACGTCGATGATTGAAAGAGTTATTAAAATAAGCGATATATATCCTTCGTTGAGCGTAAGTTCCAGAATCGATTAACTAGCTCATATTTCTTTAATGCAGATACTAGGACCTTGATTGGTTTATGGCTTGAAATTTTAATATTAATTATATTCTCTTACCAGAACGCGGTCGGATAAGATGTTTGATCAGAAAAAATGTGTTTGCCGTTTTCTGCGTGGCGCATAATGTTAATGATTCAACTTATTCCGCGGTTCGCGAAATGTCTTGCATATAAAGAGGCGAATTAGCCGCACTTGCGCTGGTCTTAAATTATGTAATATTATATACCTGTAGACACACACTTTGTTAACATTATACACATGATCAATAAGCTGTCCATTTTTATGAAATATGAAATCCTGCATATTCGCAAGTATGAGGAAACAAAAAAAGACATATTTGTTTGAAAGATATCAGGATGTTCTGCTTGGAATTGTTAAACCTGAAACCGTATCGCAATCCTCACGGTTTGCGTCTTGCAAGGGAATCCGGTACGGTGATATGTAGGTACATATGGTACGATATATATCGAGAGATTACGAGGATACATCGGCGTCGACAACGTCATGCCGGTCCCGGATATATTGGAGCGCGTTGCCCGGTAAAGAAAGATTCAGATATGCCGTTTTCGATTCAATAGGCACAGTTTCAATAATATCATCTTGGAGGACTGCATGTATTTTCAGTCAATCGCGCGTGGTATAGATTTTCCGGGTCAGTTCGATGATGAGGTCGAACTGTAAGAAGCTCGACTCAGTGGCGCATCACGGTGATAAGGCACGTCTTCTACACGGCGTAGAACAAACGATGTAACACGTTCGATACATTAAAGTATCATAATATGAACGGTATACTATATATATAACAAACATACCGCTAAGTGTACATGCTATTATGTGTATATTATTTTCTGATACTCCCTCTTTGTGAAAAATAATTGATATTGTGCATACTGTTGTGCATAAGTATATTCAATTTAGATATACGTATGTTGCTATTAAATCTATTTATATTTATCACATAGCATAAGAATATTGTTTAATTAATTTAACATATACAAGTACATATCCTTTTCCTAAAAAAGATATGTAAAGTCAATATTCGCATAAATCGAAGTTTATATTGTTGTCGCTTTTCTGCGATGCTCATTGGCCGTCACGATTCGCGTTGTGCGTTATATTCGTAGCATCGAGAGGCTGTCATCGCGAGTGTTAGCAGTTTGACAGTTTGTTCCAAATAAAATTAAATAAAATAATAATATTAGTTTAAAATAATATGTTATAATACTTTAAACTCGATTAATATTTTTGACAGTTATCAGCTGATTTCTGTCAAAAAATATTAATCGCGAATAAAATATTATAATATATTATTTAAAACATATAATTTTATTTAATTTTATTTTGAACAAACTGTTAAACTACTAACCTTCGCGATGACAGTCTTTCGATGCTACGAATATAACGCATAATGCGAATCAAAACAGTCAATCAGCATCGTGGAAAAGATGCAACAATACTTGAAAGGATCGACTTAACATGCTTTTTTTTAGAAAGAGATGTTATAATATTTTTAATTCAATTAATATTTTTGACAAATATCAGCTGATTTTTGTCAAAAAATATTAATCACGGATAAGATATTATAACATATTTATAACTTTATTATTTTAATATTATCAACATATTACATACACCCCCATTACCGCTATAGAAATATAAAATAAACAATTTATGACTCACCGATGCGTACAATAGCGGAGTTGTAGTACACAGCACACATCTGAAAACAAAATATTCAAATTATGTATAATGTATATACATATGTGTGTGTCGAATATCTCATAAACAATGTAATTTAGAAAAAATGTTTTTATATTGCATACCTCACAGTTACCCCGCTGTCGCCTGATGCCTTCCCGGGCCTCCTCCTCCTCTCTTAGTCCATGGTAGCACTCACGACTCTCGCGAAAATACGAATAATTACGATTGCCCGATACTTTACACGGCATTCCCGACACGTGAAACTTTACACGGCATTCCCGACGCGCGACACTTTACACGGCACTCCCGACACGACGCGTAAATCGCAGTGTATCGCAATGCTACCTGTAACAAATAAAATACATACATATATTAGAATAATCTTATTATTTCGCATTATAACATACACAATATAAATATAAGTATGTAAGCTAGAATATTTAATTAGCAAATTTTCGCTTTATTAATATTTTTTGACAGAAATCAGCTGATTAAAGCGTTAATTTGCTAATTAATTTTTAAAATAATATGTTATAAAAATTAAAATAATAATATATTGTAAATAATATATTATTATTCCTTAAATTCGATTAATATTTTTGACAATTATCAGCTGGTTTCTGTCAAAAAAAATTAATCGAGCTTAAATAAACTTTATATTATTTTTTTTTAAATATCATTTATTTTAACATAAAACCGAAGAATGGCGCGTGCGTAGCGCGCGCTTATGTTGTTCTAGTATCTTTAAAAAAGCAAATAGAATTATTGAGAAACTAAAAATAAAATTAAAATATTGATAATATGAATATATCTATATGCATTTAAAGAAAAATTGAAAAAATTAAATTAAAATTATTTTCAAGAAAAAAAATAATATTTCATATCTTTTAAAAAATGTAAAAAATTAAAATTAAAACAAAATTATTTTTCGGAAAATTAAACTTAAATTTTGGTCTTAGGAAAATTTAAAAAATTGTAATAAGCTCAACAAATTAATTCTCATTATATTAACGATTCATATCAAAGTAACTGATATTTTCAAAGTAAATTTTAATTTTTTGACAAGAATAAAATTATGTAACAGTTGCTCACAGCGAAAAAGCCAATAAGCAAGATGGAAAAGAAGCAATAAACTTCAAAACTTTCGAGAAAAGTTTGATACATTCGAGTATCGATT
The DNA here is from genome assembly GCF_030444845.1 of Prenolepis imparis. Classification (NCBI taxonomy): domain Eukaryota; kingdom Metazoa; phylum Arthropoda; class Insecta; order Hymenoptera; family Formicidae; genus Prenolepis; species Prenolepis imparis. Next base: position 18,165,883 of record NW_028141161.1, read on the forward strand.
AAACGTGTCTCTTTAAGAATGGATATTTATTCGGATTAATATTATATCAAGTTGTTTTATGATTTTGATACATAATATTTTGCTACAAATATTTATTTCAGCAATCTTGATTTTTTCGACTTACTTTGTATGTGTTTTACATAAATAAACGCATTATTTATGGATTTACGTTATTTGCAACTAGAAGTAATTATGAATTATTTTGATTCTCTAATAAGATAATTAATCATGAAATTAGTATTCATCAATTGTTACTGAATCTCTCGCATTCATACTTCGAAAATCGCTATTTGAAGCATCTATCGCCATTCACTGATCGTTCAATATCTATTTATTGCTTTGAATAATGATCGATCAATCCATTTATTCAAATAAAGTATAATTAATCACTAGCTTTATCTGTCAATTAATTTAGTACTTCTAAATTTGTAATTTTGTTGTCGTTGGTTATACGTGCAAAAATTATAAAGAAAACAATTAAAACAACGGATAATATATCTATTAAACAATTATATAATTGAAAGTTTATAATAAGTTTTTATCATATTCACACTTAAAAATAATACAAATTAGTAAAATAAACATTTTTATCATAAATAAGAATTTATTACACATTTACTTATCACAAGATAGGTATTTAACGAACGGTTTTGATAAAAGGAAGATACAGCGACACATATCGATTTTTTACAGAAATATAATCGCTAAAATATTGATAAATTTTTTGATTTATATTTTTCTGAAAAGAAGATTTCATAGGAACTTAGTAATAAAGAGATTGCAATAAGGTATATTGCAAGTTATGTACTCTAACTCGTTATAAATGTTTATGAAAGTTTATTCCACTGAAAAATCGCAGTAGTACTTAATCGGTTGATTAACCGGTTAATTAATCTTACTAGAGTTTTATAAAACTTAAAATAATATTTATTACTATTTACAAGATATATCCGAGTCGTTCCTTTTGAAGATCAAATCTTATTTAAACATTAATGAATGAAACTTTCACGCGATTCAAAAAAATATTTCGCGTTATCATAACTACAAAAATGTATTATAATAAATCGTGCATTTTTATTCGTTTATTTCTCGATTTATATTTCCAAAAATAATAATGCGATTTACTTACGTAATATATATTTTTTTAATTTATACGAATCTACTGTCATTAACACTCACTTCTTATTCATAATTGTGTATAACAAATTTACAGTTTCGGAGCATTTGTTAAGTTCGAGCAAAAGGCTTTGCCGTCCGTTTACTGCAATTCCTCACGAGCCTATTGCGTTTTCGATGGGATTCGGTCGAGCACGCGTGCTCGCTCCTATCATCACTCCGTACGTATAACGTAATATTCGCGAGATACGTGGCAAATCGCCGACGTGATTGTCGGCGTCGATAGGATATCCTTGAACGCGGGAATGAAATTAATGGCGCGCGAACGATACGGATGCACGGATCGACGCGACGGCGAAATTTCGCGATAGCGTTATGCGATGGTAACCCTTCGAAGCACGTCTCTGCGCTTCCAGCGTATCCGCGGCATCACATGCCAACAGTTTCGTCGCACCTCTGTCCATGAACTATGACAGGGCAAACACGTCCCCGGTATAACTACGCACCGTATATGTATACGCATGTGTACGCATCTCTGTATGTTCTAGACCACTGTACTGTATCAACGAGAATATAGGCTGTACATGGAAGAAGAATCGCATATGACCTCGAAGAGAGGTCATCGCGAAATTATCTATTGCAGATATTTTCTTTTTTCGCAATTATGTCGCAATATGCAAATCGAATCTTTACGTTTACTTTTTAAAATGATTTGTAAATTATTTAATAAATATATTAAAAATTCTACGCGAAAATAGAAATGTGACTTCTCTTACGAGGCCATTTCAAGATCTATTAAAATAGACCTCATGAATTAAAAGCGTGCTATTTTGTCTATCGTAGAATGTGTGGAATTTATCTTTCTTTAATTTTTAAGAAGATTATTTATTCAAGTTTTGTTGTTAAATTATCTGAAAAATATTATTGATTTATTATATCTCTCTATATTGGTTGACAATTACTAGAATTATATTGCTCTGGAAAATTGTTCCCTAACAATTGTAAATCGATGTACAAGAAAACATTTTTTTATGTGCAAATTTTTTACAAATTATTATAAAACATTTTTCTCTCAGATATAAAAGCTACTCAATTTATGCTGTAATTAAAATATGTTTACATGAGACAATTTTCTTTGTTTTATTGAAAATTATTTTTTAATTTATAAAATACTTTGGTTTATATTTTATTATTATGTAACGTATTGTTTGATTTTATTATCTTTATTATTAATAGTGTTTAGATTAAACATTTTCAATTTTGTAGTGAGTTTAAGTGTATAAATATATACTATTTGAATTTATACAACTGTTCTTTTTTACCATTTAATAGATCAATATACATAAATATATTTATACTTATCTTGTGTATGTTTAAATAATATTTCCTTTCACACTACTACTTTTTACACTGCTTTTTTAATAACATAATATCAGTATGTGATTCTTAATTTAAATCGACTTTTCTTTCTTATGTGCTTATAACAAATTATCAATTATACATATATTAAAGAAAAACACTTTTTAATGCCTTCTTTATATTTAATTTCGGAGTAAAGATCGAGATTGAAATCTTTATATTAACTCGGAAGAAAATTAAATACTTTTCTTCTTCGAACGTTAATAACAAATTAAATTAAAAACTTTAATAATTTGTACTTTTCTGTGCGTTGTTTCGTTTGCTATTTTCAACATTATATTTAACTATACATTCTCAACTATACATTTATTCCTTGTGAGACTTTTTCGATGCATAGAATGCATGATTAAGTGGACAATACATTCGACAATTTGCATGTCAGATCGCAGGTTTTTAATATGCAGAGCACTAAAACCATACATATTAAAGACATACCTAGACTAGAATGATAAAACATTTGAAAAACGAGTGTTTTATCTATTTTTATTACAGTTTTCCTTATAGTTTTCTGACAATATTCCATCTTTTTCTAAAGAGATCTAATCATTAGCAGAGTTAATTAATTTTTTTATTAATTATTTTATCCTGTTACAAACCTATCAAAACTTATTGATCAATATATTGAAAAGGTTATTCGGTTGCATAGCGATATCAGGTTAATAGAAAAATAACATAATATGCTTTGTATCTATTGTGCAGACTTATCGCATTTTATGCGGATCAATTATGTTGCATAAAATATTAAGTTGTTTTAGCGAATATGGAGTAACAATATTAAAATAAACATATGAAAAAAATCTTTAATAAGTAGAAAATTGGGAAAATGTAAAAGTTGTTGATAAATACATATATTCAAAATTCGATTTAACAAGAATGATCTTTTTCACGCAATAATACTGAGATGATCATGTGTGTTGATATTTAATTATATAAGTCTATTTGGAACTTTTTGTTTCTCTTAATTTTTTAAATAGATAGTGTGCGTTAAATAAATAAATATAATATACTATACAATAACATGCTAATGTTAAAAGTATCAATGTTATTTCGAGTAATTTGTAAAAAGATATTCGTATATGTGAAACATATTTTAAAGATTTAAATTCCTTTTAGGCGCATAAAGAAGTTTATTTCAATTTCTTGTTGTCTTAAATGGATTATCGTACCAAGTAAACCGACATTCAGAGCTTATAATGTTATTTATCATGCCTTCGGTTGTTTCTAATAAAAATTTTGAACTAAAAAATTGAAGTTATATTAAACCGTCCGTCATCTTATAGCCGTGTACGATTTCTTGTTTTATTTTGACATTGATCGATGTCTGTGTTATTACATATCCAGACGCCTCAAGACTGATGCGTATTATTTGAGTGGGACCGAAGTCTGACGGTTTAAAGAAAAATAATAGAAAAAAGACAGTTATTTGCGCAACTATAAAACAAACATATTTATATCTTTATAGAATACTTTATATTTCTGTTTAATTAATCAATTATTTATATTGTATTAAGTAATCTTTGATATAATTATTAATAATAATTATTCTTTTTTCGCGCAACGTATTAAATTTCATAATTATAAATTTTGCAATTCTGAAAGCGTACAAATTAATTTTCATTATAACTGTACTTAGATCAGAAACCTTGTCGCATTAAATTATTATGCTATAAACAAAGCTTTATTAAACCTCCCTTTTTTAATCACATTTCCAAAAATTTCAAAATATATAATGAAAACAGTCAATTTAATTATAAATTCTATCATAAATTTATTTATATTATAATTCTTAAATTAATTATTCATCAAGCCCGTTGAAGCTTATTTGAGTGAGAGGAAATTACTTCTTAATTTTTATTCATCGTTTTAAAAAATTCTTTTAACGCAATAATTAATTTATTGACTGTGCATGCATGAATAATGCAACGAATATATTATAATTATACGCAACGACACGGTCTTGGCGGATCTTTGTTATTTATTGATATAATGGTGCTAAATGCAGTTCCTCATCCCATCGTTGATAGCTGGATTACGGTCTTTTGTTGCTTTTAGCACAACGATGTCCCCGATCAGAGGAACTTTTGCAATTAATAGCAGTCGAGAGTGGCAGAGAAACTACAGAGGATACCCCGAAGGGTGAAGTGGGATTGGACAAACCGGGGTGAGTGAGACTCGCGCGCGCGTGGGACCGAGGCGCAACGATGTACTTGGAAAGATCGTGGAGCTAACTTTTGTCGAGTAATCAAGGAGGCGCTCTTTGTGCAAGGTGCTCGTCCATCCACCACTTACTTGAATACTTCCAACGCGGATCGTTATCATTGACGACAATCGTTTTATAGCCGATATTATACAGAACCCGGGCGAATCTCTCGCTTCTGAATGTTTGCAGCAGAAGTTCTCCGATAATGATTCTAGAAAACAGGATCCGCTTAATAGAGATTCAATTAAGATGTCAGACGCTCTTTAATTCACCGAGGAACAAGTCGGATGAAGAAAAAGAAGAGAGAGAGAGAGAAAGAGAAAGAGATAGGGAAGAAGGAAGAAGAATGAATTTCTTGTGCGACTTTTTTCTTTTTATTCGAGACGTGACGACGACTGCTGCGAAATTACGCTACGGTAATTAATCCGACGATATTAAGCGACGTGAATCGGTCACTTCGCGTGATTCGCAACAAGATTAGAAACGCGATCCGTGACAAATCTTATCTAAGATATTGAGTTTTACGCGTTACAGGTCGAGTAGATATGCAAAAACGAGTTGTTTGATAAATGAAGGCAAGAGAGTAAATCGCACAAGCGCGGTATAATCTGTATTTATTAATGGCTAATGTTATAGATCAAAAACGAATATGTTAAATATTTACGAGGGAACGTAATGTGAATGTAGGTACGAGATACGTTGAACGCGCATATCTCAAATAATTCCCTAATCGCGCATTTCGTCCCTCTTTGTATCTTATCAGGCAATACATCTGACAAAGCCGTATCGCATCTGTATTCGATAAACGCTTGTAACAAAATTGAGGCGAAATAGACTTGTTTTAGGTAGAAATTTTATTCGACTATCGATTCTTATGGTAATGTCATCAAGACTGGCTCACTCCTTTCACGTATACTATAAAGATTATTTTTTATAAAAAAAAAAAACTTTTATGTTTATTATATAAATTATACAGATTTGGAAAGCTAATATATTTGGACATGCAAAACGTTTTGTTTGCTGTTTAAATTTTGAATTTTATATTTAACATCTTACACACACAGACATTATATGAAAATTGTAGTATTTTTATTCTTGACACGGGTATAATTTCAATTTATTTATTTTCCTCTTAATTTATGTCTTGAATTTTTCTCGTAACATTATATACCAATTTTAATACACTTTGCTCTGTATGCTTAACAATTATATAATTGAAACGTATATAATTGAAACGTAAGTAAAAAGCGTCGTTTTTTCGATATATCATAATTCAAATGGCAGGTGCATTGTGTGCATTCAAGTGCATTCAGTTATCATTGTCGCATTTTATTACTTATTATTCAATTTTTTTCCTTATATTTTTGCAGTTTATTACGAAATAAACCTGGTGAATTCAGAGTAAATCTTTCATAAATAAATATGCTGCTTTGCTGTATAAAATATAGCAATATTTATACCTTATCACAATTTTAAATGTCGCAAAAATATTATGGTAGACTTGTAAAAAAATTAAATTAAGTAATTTGCTCGGGAAAGATTTTAAAAAATCTATTATATAATCCTAATTAACGCAGTATAACTTGACTCACGAAAAACCTGTTTGAAACCATACAAACCGAACCGTTTCCCATCGGCTATAAACGAATCTGCAATAAACCGCGATTTTATCACGGGAATATCCTGCTTTACGAGCATTGGAAAATATCGATTTTGCTTTTATCGCATTTATATGTCCGGTATGGACACTATCGATTTAACCTTTTTAGACGATTAACTTTCGACGATTTTATGTCGCAGAGTATTACAAACGACTGTGCGAGAATATTTAGAATGCTCGAGGAAAAGCTATATATTATAACTAATTCATGACCAATATGGAGCAAAAATATAAATCAAATATATATTCAAATCGATACAAAAACAAAATCTACTATTTCTATACTATTTCTTTAATTTATATGTTAAGCATTTATGTGTATATATATATGTGTAAATATATATATATATTTAAAATATCTAATAATACAAGTTATATATGATTTAAGAGATTTTACTTCTAAATTGTAAATAATACTAAATAAATATTTATATTATTTTCTTATTTCTCTCTTAAATAAATGTATAGATTTAGGTATGTTACAAAGAATTTCAAATTAATATTTTGACATTTTTCTAATTGTTGTATATGCATTTTTATTCATATTAAAATATTTTTAATATTCTCGTTCGTAATAATTAGTATTGTTACTATCAACATTTCTTTAATGCCTGTAACGTAAAATGTTATGTGTCACTATAAGTTTCAAGTTTTAGCAAAAGTGCTAATCAGTAGGCTCAATGTATGCGTGTGTGTGTGTGTGTGTGTTCAGTTCAGACAATTACCATTTTAGCTTTACAGCGTGACAGCGAAATATTGCTCAGGCTGCAGGAAAATAGATTATTATCAATCAATTTATATTAACGTTACAATTCGATCACCAATATTCCAATCTCTATGTGTCGAGAAACATTCGATTGAATTCGACACACAATAGAAAACGAGGAGTATAAGTATGTCTGCAATCGATGTTTATGAGGAATACAATGCAGGCAAATATTGGAAACGTTTGCACATTACTGCAAAAATGTGCCGATGTGCGAGAATGAAAATGCGTTTCGATTTATGTCACTTTTAAATTTTCATTTTCCATAGCAATTGGCGAATTTAATTACGTATATTATGTACAAGAACGAGCGCGCGATTGTAAACACATTGTCGTCGGTACGGTCGATGCACGAGTCACGTTAATGATATTTGCTTACGTATGTACGTGGAAGTTTCACGAACTTCATTTACCAATACGCAGCTCGAAGTACCATATGCAGCACGCCATGGCGCATAAACAATGCTGCAAGTTGATTTAACGTTAAGCCTAATGATATTTGCGCGCACAGCGCGCTTGACGTTGCGATTTCAATAGGAATTTTTTCGCATCGTAATTTATATTAAAATTACGCGAAATTTTGCGCGAAAATAAATTGCGAATAATCAAATTATTGCAGAATTATTGGAGAGGGAACTTTGCTATCTACGATGCTATATTTCTCTGTGCAAAATTGCGTTCTTACATTCTTTGTATTAATTTGTTTTTCATTTATCAATTTCGCTCTCCCTCTCTCTTTCATGATTGATGCGAGGTATCTGACGTCAACGTGCGTGTCAATTGCACGTATTCATATTTTTTGAGTTGGAGTTTCAGATATTTTTGAATTTTCAGAGATAACTCGACTCGAAATTTTGACAACGGACGGTTTAATTGAATATGTAACAGTTCAGTAAAAATATCATATTGAATTTATAAGATATACCATCTACGTTATATTGGATAAAGTCTAGAGCGCGATGTCATTTAAAGTAAACGTCAAAAGTAAAAAAAGAGATGTAAAACTGTATGCGAAATTAGCAGGAAATTCAAAGTTGATAGTTTCCAGCGACGCCATCAGAGCCACCGGAAATCTCGCAGTAAACCAGATGCAGCCTGACAATCTCCGTTAGTCGGTAGAGCTGAGTTGTAGGCGGTAGAGTAACTCTGCAGTGTGAAGCACTCTGTGCTGTCTAGGTTGCCTATGGCAACCATCTAGGTGTGCGACGAGCTATTAGACTTTCAGAAGGGCGGTTGATCATTGAGCACATACTGCGATTCACAGTTTACACACATCGTAGACAAATATCCCACTCTCCTATCCTTATGGTAATACCATAACCCTTGTAGGATGGGCAGCGAATGTGAGCGTAAGTTTATTAGAAGGATCACGAAAGCTTAAATTCTGATCGTCCGGCGCTTCTGTGCGAGCTTTTGGCAATTACGTGCTCAGATCTAAATGATTTTGCAGAATAGATTACACCAGAAACTAGCTATTCGATGAAAAGGGTAGAATTGCTAAAACACAGAGCAGAGAGAACTGTAAAAAAGATAAAAAAAAAAAAAAAAGAATAAATTTTCGATCTGACAAAATTAGCAATGCTATGATCCTTTTGCAGAGAATTTCTTCTATAGTTTTAACATACAAAATTCTATAAAATAAGATTTTGAATTACAATAGATAAAAACATCTAAAAATAATTATTAGATTAAAATTAAAGTTAGAAAAAAATAAAATCAGAAAAAGAACTGAATAACAAATTTATGATTTATATTTATGTAAAATTTGATAATAACTTATATGAAAATCATGCAAGTTTTAGTAAATGCTATAAATTTGAAATTAAGCCATTATATGTTAACATGCATCGACTCCACCCAACATTTCGACCTCAAATCGATATTTCTTTTCAAAGCAGGAATTCATTGCAATTAATTTGCTCGCTGTACCAATTTGGGACAGAAAGTTTGAGTGCAACCCATATTAACGCGTATCAGCTCAGTTTTCACTTTGTAGCTTTAATCAAAACTTATGCACCGCGAATATCTTCGCATATTACAAAATACATTCGCTAATCTCTGTATAGTAGGTTTTTATTTGCACAGAATTTGTTACGAAATCAATAATCAGTTTTATTACAAAATAGGAAGGAATCCTATGACAAGAAAACTTTTTTCATCAATGAGATTTTATCATATGGATTTTTTCGTAAAAATGACAAACAGATTTTTCATTTGTATTTTTTTCATTATCTATTAAATCCATCGCCTATTTCTTAATCATTTTAACAATAATATTGAACACTTTATCAAAAATACTCGAATAATCTATCGATAACACAATCAAGTAAAACAAATTTAGTCGTAAATACTGTTGTTCATGAACAACATTTATTTGCATAAAGATTTATATCTATTTTGAATAATAAGATTGTGCTGTCATCTTTGATATTGCAGCTACAATAAATATCATGATGTATATAATTGATTATAAAAGGATGATGAAATATTGGTCAAATTCTTTATATTATCATAATCACTAGCGGATCCTGACGTCGATAATGGGGGGGGGGATTGCAAAATTATTTTATTTAATATTTTTGGTTTCATGATTAGCTTTTATTCCAGGATCAACGACGTCGATAGCTCTTTAATGTTTGTTTTTCTTTATTTATATTTTTTAAACAAATTCAGCAAAACTGTTTCTTCTAATTTGCAAGGAGGGGGTTTACCCCCCCCCCCCCCCAGGATCCGCCAGTGTATATATATATATATATATATTATATAGATATAAAGAATTTCTCGCCTAATTATTTTCATGCAACGAAATTATCTCATCATTTCGTCCTATGTCTGACTTAATCTATACTTAACTCCTTGAATGCGTAATGAGTATAATTTACAATGTATCTTATACATACATATTGTATATATTATATAGATATAAAGAATATCGCCTAATTATTTTCGTGGAACGAAATTATCTCATCATTTCGTCCAATGTCTGATTTAATCTACACTTAACTCCTTGAATGCGTAATGAGTATAATTTCCAGTGTATCTTATACATACATATTGTATATATTATATAGATATAAAAAATTTCGCCTAATTATTTTCGTGCAACGAAATTATCTCATCATTTCGTCGTATGTCTGACTTAATCTATACTTAACTCCTTGAATGCGCGTAATGAGTATAATTTCCAGTGTATCTTATATTTATATATATATATATATATATATATATATACATATACATATATATAATGTATATATAAAGTATATATATATATATATATATATATATATATATATAAAAGTATAAGATACACTGTAAATTATACTCATTACGCATTCAAGGAGTTAAGTGTAGATTAAGTCAGACATACGACGAAATGATGAGATAATTTCGTTGCACGAAAATAATTAGACGCGAAATTCTTTATATCTATATAATATGTACAATATGTATGTACAATATAAGATACACTGTAAATTATACTCATTACGCATTCAAGGAATTAAGTCTAGATTAAGTCAGACATAGGACGAAATGATGAGATAATTTTGTTGTACGAAAATAATTAGGCGAAATTCTTTGTATCTATATAATATATATTATATAAATATAATATTATATTTATATATTATATAGATATAAAGAATTTCACCTAATTATTTTCGTGCAATGAAATTATCTCATCATTTCATCCTATGTCTGACTTAATCTATACTTAACTCCTTGAATGCGCGTAATGAGTATAATTTACAGTGTATGTTATAGTTATATATACACTAGCGGATCCTGATGATAGCTCTTTAATGTTTGTTTTTCTTTATTTATATTTTTTAAACAAATTCAGCAAAACTGTTTCTTTTAATTTGCAAGGGGGGGTTAACCCCCCCCCCCCCCCCAGGATCCGCCAGTGATCATAATATAGTCCCTGCATTTATAGAAATCACGAGTTATTTATCAAAATATGTACATACAAGTGTGTGTATATCCGGATTACAAGTCGATTGGAAGTACATACATATATTTGTGTACGTAATTTATAATTCCAGCTCCAGAGAATACAAATCGATAATTGCCAAATTTGACATTCATGCATTTACCTTGTTCATAAATATAATAAGGAATATAGGACAGTTACTGACAGTTTTATATATATGTATATACATTTTACTTGTAAAATAATTTTTTTTAATTTAATATTTAGTTTTTTAATAATTAGTTTTTAAACTTTAATGTAATTTATCTTAAGTTAATTAAAAAAAATAAAATTTTATTATTTATAATTTATATAATTATATTTAGATGTGTGTGATAGAGAGAGAGAGAGAGAGAGAGAGAGAGAGAGAGAGTAGATATATCAAATTATTATATAAATCATTTAAGCATAACAATCTTTTTTCAAAAAAAGACATTTGCATATTTTTAATTAATTATGTGTTTGCTTTTACACTGTATAAAAAATTATAAGAATAATGATTAATATTACGTAGCATCTAAATTCATTTTAATCAAATAGTTTCCATTAAATGATATATACATGTATATTATTAAATGAGTTTAACAATCATCGATATATTAAAAGCGAAGAACAAATTAAGAATTTAATTCCATTTTATTGCTGACTAATTACCCATTAAAATTTTAATCCTGGCAAAGTGATGATTCGAGGTTTCGATAATGAGAGCAATCAGTATTTCCGATATACATCGTGTCGATTTATGCCCGCTGTGCTTTATATGCTGCAAATTACAGTCGCAATTACTAACGCTTCGTTTACAGTCTACAATTTTATGCATTGAAAATACGACAGATTCTCAAATTGATCACGACCTGTTCGTCATCGTGCATTTTATATTTTACACCGCCCGATATTTTCAGTATATATATACATAACGCGGAGTGAAGTTATTGATAAGTGTGCGGTAGTTTTCATCATATTGTCGTTGTACGGGTTCCAAGGCTAACACGATTATTTGTACATATACGTAATAGATATACGTATATGTAATATATAATGCACAGCATACATACAATATACATGGTTGTCTCGTACATAAATGCGTGCGTTATGATCGCGTATATACATACATATTTCTTAGCGCTCTGCCAGCGCTTCGTAACGTTCTTTTGTCGCAAACTGCTGCAAACGGGGATGAGGTTGACACCGTCAAGGTCCATATTCATGAAGGAAACACGGCTGAATAAATCGCCCGGTTCGGGATGCTCGGCTAATTTGTGCAGTAACGAATTGCATCACGTTTCATGTCTCTCTTATTGCATTGGCTTTACGTGCTGTAATATTTTTATGAAAACGCTCGGAACCATTCAATGCTGAGATCAATTACTGGCTCGCAAGAAGCGTATTATCATCAACTAAAAATTGCATATATATGTATATATGTACGTATGCATATATCGATATAAATAACGAAGCACATCGCGTTACGTAACACTTGGCAATCTTTCGCGAATATAACTGAAGTAAACAAATGGTTATCTGCTGCGCTCAACGAATAGAATCCGAAATAAATTGAATAAAAGGAAAAGTAGCGGTAATAGAATTCCATTTTAGTTGCAGCTCGCGAACGGAGTTATTCAATCTCGACGTAACTTCTTTAAAATTAAAAATATGCGTATATAGGGTGTTTCAGGAGGAATGGTCAGCATTCTAGGACATGATTGTACACATTGATAGGACACATGTTTATATAAACTTTCTGCTTAAAATGATGTATACAATCATGTCCTAGAATGCTGACCATTCCTTCTGAAACACCTTGTACATGTATTGAAAAAAATTATTCTTGTTTAGAAAGATAAAATATTTGACAAGCTGATTCTATTATTTTATTGCAATGCAATTTCTCTCCTTCAGTTCGTTCAGTTTTTTCTGTGTTTCTCGCACTTAACAACTTAATAATTAATTCTCTTCAAATATAAGCGTAAAGTGCACATTTTTACGTTATATAAAATTTAAACGTTTCTCTCTTTACTGCATGCGTCACAGCGATTCTGTTTTTTTTCTTTTTATTGATAAGTTAACAATTAAACAACACATTCTACATTTGATAATTGTATTTAAAGAAATCCGTTTAAATATTGTTTAAACTTTGCTTCTTCAACAATGTCATCATCTATATCATTTCATATATGTACAATATTTATTTAAAGATATCTTTTAGCATATTTTTATATTTAGCATATATAGCTACGCCAAAACTATTGTTAGAAGCAACACGAATTCCTACTCGCTTCAAATAGTTAGCAACTTAGTTGCGATATTGAATATGCTTTAGTATTCATCTCGTGTGGACAATAAAAGAGTTGTAAAACGAACGCGACAAAAACGGCGAATACACAGTGATAAGTTTCAGGACAGAATCTCGCGAGAGTCTGCTTCTTACTTGATTGCATTCGTCACTGTGTTGCGCGTCAGAAAAACAGATTCTTTTTCTTGAACGTATGTACGTACAAGAAGAAGAGAGACGCGATACAATGGTGAATCTTAAAAGACAGAACATTCTGAGGCCATTCCGAAGCACTTGCGAGCTACCCTGTTGTGCCTCTCGCCTCTTGTCGCGTCGAACTCGCACCGGATGAGGATGAGATTCCTGATACAAGTCAGAACGGACGAGAGAGGTGAAGTTATCGCTCGAAAAAATATCTTGCGTTGCCGGAGCACCGCCCGACACGTAGTCGTATAATATTTTACGAGGGAATCGTGAGTTGTTCTTTATATCGATTTACTTACAACTCGCTATACTCTCTTCCTATAGTCACTGATGTTGCATTTCCGTTCTTACACTCCGTATTCTCACCCTTCGCGTTACCAACGTTGAACACCCCGCGCTACCAATCGAAGGATTCACCCCTTTCTCTTTCCCATCAGCTAGCATCAGCATCGTCGATTGGCCAATCGACTTTCTCTTCGTCTTCTTCCGAGGTCCTCTTTCGTTCTTTCTCGTCAAGTTTTTCTTTCTCTGTCCCTTTTTCTTTTTCCTTTTCATCGTTTTCAATCCCGCATCCCTTGTCCTTTCGGTGATCAAAGTCGCCTGCGAACGACTCACTCTTGTATCTCCACCTCTCTCACGTTCCTTAGACCCGTCGGCATTTTATTACCGGCCCTATTACCCTCGGGACAACCCCGCAGCTTTTACTCGTTCTGCAACGTTTCCACGAGTTTCTCTCCTTCCTTCTTTCCCAGACAGGACAATATTTTACTGCGTGTTTACGGCGAAACGTAATTATTATACCAACATTTGCTCGTACTGTGTCGCCTTGCCAAGTAGGTAAACATGTTTATTTAATTGCTTACATGGACCGCTTACATTCTTGATTCACGTGATGTAATCTACCTCGTTCTTATACATTATTATATGATGAGAATATTGGCCATAATAGACAATATCGTTTGTTCCTTAGTAAGTAAGAAAGTAAGGCGTATAAAACGCGTTAAATTAATATTATCGTACTTTAAGAAAAAATATACTTTAAATGAAAAGTCGTAAAACAAATATTATAAAAAATATTTAGTAATTAAACTAGTTCTGCATGTACACAATTTCTTACTTATTTTTCTCTTATTTAAAAATACACAATGTAAGTAACAATTTTTTTTTAACAAAAACTCCAACTTGTTAATTTAAATTTTAAATATAAAACTAATTATATATAATTAATGTTTTATGATAAGATAATAAGAAATTTAATATAAAAGCAAAACACTTTATAACTCTATGTTATTTATATATATATTTTTTTTATTAAAATACTAATTTATACAAATATTAAATTAATAGTAATAAAAAATTCACATTTTGTATAATAATATTATAATCAGAATGTTTTTCCAAAAATGTATAATGTTACAGTCACATATATAATAGTTTGTATTTAGTTTATGTTTAATTTAACATTGCACCACATGTATAACATCATATTCTGTAAATGTGTAAATTTTACAGAATATAGTATTATATATTATATAAATGATAAATCACATGCAAATTGTGCAAATATCTTTAATAAAATTTCCGAGTTCTTGAATGATATGTTTCTTATAATTGCAAAGAAGATGACATTATTTAGAGAGTTGATAACTTTTTAAAATTATATTTCCCCTTTTTTCTTATAAATATATTAACTAATTAATTATAAGCTAATAAAAATCCGAATCGTGAGTCTCTCATAAAAACAAAAAATAGTTATAAGGAAGAATTTTGATCGTAAAGATAAAAAATATAACGTGAAATGTTATATCTTTGTGCAGCGATATCTGGATACTGCGAGTTGTACTTTCGTTCAAGAGGTCATTTTACCATTTTACTATTCTCTTTGCGACGCTTGTTTTCACTCGTTCGTACTCATTGTGCTTCACCTCGCAAGAGATACAATGCAGATTTATACCTCTCGTGAAGGCTTTCGGTCGAGTGCGCTAACACAGATGAAACGAAGTTGGTGTAGCGCAGTAATTCGCTTAACCCCTTAACTGACGACGTGGTGCCTGTAAAACACGGTGCGGGTCGCCGAATCACCAAGCACTCTGGCTTTGTTATTAATTCTCAACCTTGTGCATACAGAATTAATCTTTGGCAAAGGGATTCTCTCGAATACATCGACTGCTTCTCTTAAAGTTCTGCATAGCTCATAATATATTAATAAAATATTTAAAATGTAATTATATTATTATTTCAACAATAATGACATTTCAATAATAATAACATATATAAGCTAAATCAATATTACTTTATTAATCTTTTATCCTATATTATTAGATATAAATATATTAATGATGTCTCAATAAAAGAGTATAAGTATCTCATCAAAGCTGACAATTAATTTATTCAAAACATCATTAACATGTTTGATAAGTACGATAAGATTTTACACAGCTTTTATATAGATTAGTAATTGAATGGAAGCAATTTTCGCTTTCATCTTGCCCTTGCAACCATCCTGCACGCGCATCAAAGTCCAATCTTTTGCCGACGTAAGAAAAATTCGAATTCACGGCTGCCTTCAGAAGTGGCGTTCGCGCTTTTAAAATTCTTCTTAACGTTTCTATGGATGGAGGAGCTCAAGTCGACGGCGAAAAAGCAGTTTTATCGGTATGAAAGCGAGGTGCAAATTCCAGTTAACCTATGCGCCCCCGAGAAGCTCTTTGAGCTCAAAACGCTCGTCCGGGTATCACGGTTGGGTTCCAGCTATTTGTGGCCGCCGATAAAATATCGTAAACGCAATGGCGACAGGATGAGAGTCGGCAAATGAGAGTCATACTCTCCGCCGAAAACGATCGCTCGAGGGGCTTTAAAATAGGAGAAGAGAACTTAAAGGAGCGCGACAATATATATAGATAATAGGGAAAGCTCGAGGAAGAGAGTCGGCGGTATTCCTTGGTCGGCAGCCCAGGAATAATTCGGCGATTTGCGTGATCGTGCAAAACCCGAATATGGAAGGAGCGGGCACGAATAATGCGGGGGGCACGCCCGATATTACTACCGATATGAGATCGTTGAATGTGAGCCAAGAATGGTAATTTGCGGGGGGGGGGGGGGAAAGAAACTAAGGGAAAGATTATTTTGTAACTATCGTGCGCGACGATTAAGAGAATATAGCTATGCAAACGGGGGTTCCATATCGTCGAATAGTTTGGTATATATCTTTTCGAGCTACGTTCCCAATCGCGCTTATAATAAATGAATATCACACGACAATTTTTCAGATCCGATACTGTGTGTATATGTGTATATTTATAATTGAAAAAATTATTTATCTTCTTGTGGACTTTTGCTTTTCTTAATTTTCTGTATTTTACTCTTATTTTCTAACACACAACTTTATTAATTGTGTTTCGTAATCTTAATTATTTTAATTCCAATTTGTTTCTCGCATTAGTTATTCTTAAAAATTATTTTTGCGATTATTATTGTCACAATTATAAATATCATTATTATTATTATAATTAATAATCTTTCCTTCTCTTGTCAAGTTGTTAAATTTACTTATAATATTAAGCGCTTGAGAAAATACCGTGTCGCAACGCGTAATAAGCGCTTTCCGACGTTATAATCTCTTTTTTCTCTAATCTTCCTCTCTCACCTTTCTTTTTATTCTTTCCACTTATTATTCCCTGTGCCACGCAGCTAGTTTCTTCTGTTCATTTTATTTTTTTTCCTTACTTTTTTGTATGAATAAACTTTATAATTTTTCAGATTTTGTATAATAATGTTATGAGCTATACATTTCTGTTTACATTGGAATTTGCTGGAAATGCATATTTTATGGATAAATTTGTAATAGATATTATAATGTGTAATAGACATAGTCACGTGTATAATATATAATTTACGTACACGTACATGTTCTCAGATGCAAATTTTGATTGATAACGATAAAAAACACGTTTCATTTGTCACATACATAATGTTATGCAACTTCTAAAAATAAATAATTTTATTCATAATGCATCACTTATAATAAACACTATCAGTTTTGTGTCTCAATTATTTAGAATAAATTATATTTTAATGCTGTTACGTTTATGTTTTAAAAGAATAATTATGTATAATTTTAATGTTTAAATAGTAAATAGTAATTTAAAGAAAATAATTATTAATCGTCTCGAATAAAAGTTCCTTTGAAGCTGAGATTTGTAACGTCTATCGCGATTCTTATGCATTTTGCGAATCCACACGTTTGATACTTGAAGACTTTTGATTCTGTAGGAAGAGAATAAAGGTCGACCGAACAACTAAAAACGCAGTGAGCGTGAAATACTTTGCTACAGAATTCGTTGAAAGGCGCAAATGGAAACCTCACTCTCGTATGGTGAAAGGTAACGACATTCTGCCGAGATGTATCTCGACATTGTGTGCCTGGATACAATCTATAAAGTGTATATGTTCGATAACAGCGATAAAAGTCGAGCAGTCCAGGAAGACGGTCTGGCAGGCACTCCGGCTTCGAATCGCTCAAGTATACCGAAATGTCGTGGCTCGACATATGATAACCCCTTACGCAGGATAACGCAGGAATTCTACCGTGATTTCTAGCATTATTTGAACAAATTGTACAAATGACTAATTATTTACAAAAATAGAGCATATATTAGTAAATTTGTGTGGTGTGTCCATAGAAAATAAATTTATATCATAATTATATCAATAAATCAGGATAGAGTATCCACGAACTCGCGAGGATCCAGGATTGCGGCGCAAGAGATTCAGCCAGTTCCGTCAGACACGACAGGTAATTGTATAACTTTTCTTTGGAAGTATCCGTCGGCTCAGCTATTATTTATAGACTGATAACTGTTGTAAAATAAATATCCATCTACGATAAGTCACAACAATTCTCTTTCTTTTACTGGAAACTTTTTGAAATATTAATAAAAATTTCTTAAAAATTTATTAATTATTCATAATGTATCAGCAAAGAGCCATTTTGAATTGTAGCTATATTATCAAATTATTAATTATTTTATAATATTTATTATTATTAAATTATTATAATTATTTAAATTTAATTATTAAGTATCTAAATTTATCTATTTAATTATTTAAATTTAATTTTAAACATTATATAGGAGATAAATATTAATCATACTATTGTTCCGCATAGAACACATTCTATATATACTACAATATTCTTTTACTTTATTGTATTATTCTACCCGTTATTGTATTATTCCAAGCATGAAGCTTCTATTGTGGAATATAATAAATTAATTTAAGTGAATAAACAACGTACGTGCCCTGTTTGAGAAAAATCAGAGACTCTCTCTTTCTCTACTCTTTTTTTTTGTAAAATATTTAATAAAATTTTGTTTTTAAATTATATGCAGCACTCTTATTCACGTTTCGCTAAAACACTTTAATGGTGCTTTAAAATCAGTTTGCGTACTTTTATTTAACACTGCCCTTATTCAAGGAGTAAGCTTTAAGGTATGAAATCGATTTTCCGATGTCTCTCGTGGAAACCGCGTTGAATATACATGTTCACCACCACGAAGCGATCGACCTCATCCGCATTCTAATCAGACCTTACTTCACACGGCCAGAAACAGCTTGCTGAACTTTAACTCGTTATCCTCATCGACCACAGAAATGCCCTGGTTGGTTTGGCACCATCGACCGATTCGACCAAACTCGATTGGGAATGTTTTTGACGTTGAAGCCAGTTCAAAAAAATAGCTCAAGTCTAACGACTCCTAAATGATCGAAAATCGCGATAGAGATGTAAGCTGTATGAATAGATGTACATTCATCTTTACTGAAAACACGTAGCAATTTCATCTATCGCCACATTATTCTGATATATTTTTTATGTAAAAAAATCATAATAGAAAATATAACAAAATTATAATTTTATTCATATATATTTCTTTTTCATTTAAATAATCTTTTTATATTTTTTGTTTCATATTATATATATATTAATCGCTCTTTTATCATTTTCAATGTTATTTATAAGAATGATAATGAAACAGAATTCTGATACTCTAATTTAAATTTTTCGCAGAACAATATCATAATTAAATATCATAGAGTAGTAAAAGTAAACTGCCAAGAGGTGTATTTATTATTATTCTTTGTAAAAATAACGAAAAGTGAAATTGTTTAGGAAAATTCACATTTTCTCGCGGCATAATAAAAGTTGTTATTATTTTTAGCGTTATTACTCTCGCGTGAGTATCTCTCCATCCGGAGCAAATTTTGACACGAGATGACGCAGTCCAGCGCGACGCATGTCTATTTCGTCCGCCTAATCCTTATACGTGTAATTACCGTGACAAGTAATAAGCTTCGGTCGTTAATTTGCTAGACTTTGATGCGCGTTTCTATGAAATTAGCAGGAGAGTGGGAGGTCGAGTGCAATTCTGGTTAGAGTGGAGTTTGTCTGCCGGTGGAGACGAAGAGTCCCTTGAAATCTGGAACTATCCCAGGATCAGCGGCGAATGCAACGAGATGCAGGGTCGAAGTCCTCGAAGTGGCGAAAGGACGACAACGAGACGGCGTCGTTAGTAGGGCGGGCTCTAGCTAAGCTACAAACGCAAAGCTATCCAGACACCGGAAATGGACGGCGTGGAACCGGCTGATGCGCACGTAACAGCCAGGCATTCGGCGCTTTTCCACCAGCGTTGGAAAATCGGAGCGAACGGTGTATCCCGCGAGAAAAACGTAAAATTAAATGCAAATAGGGCCGGTTGCGATAAAAACGTTTCGCTGCGCAGTTTATCAATTCGCGGATTACTTTGAGATAAATGAGACGATCCATTCATTATCTGTCTTTAGAGTATGTCAAATCAATCTCTTAAAGCAGATTACGCGCGATTAAAGCTGTTAAGACTAAATTAGAAAATGTTGTTGAAAATTATTTATACTGTCAAATTAAAAAAAAAAATTTTTTTCTGTATTTTTAATAACTACATTCACCTTATATACATTTCCTAATAATATTGCATTTTTTTATGGTACAGTAAAATGTATTACTGGCACTGTTACTTTATTTCTACGTATGTTTGCGACTACGATTGACTTTTGTATAAGTTGCTGCACAGTTTACACATGTGGTAAGTTTCTTGTCTCATACTTTGCATAGTAATATGTTTTAATTATGTTATGTAAATGATTTCTAAGATAATATTTACGATATTTAGTATTTTGGAAAGTAGGAGAGACTTATTATAAATAATAAAAACTTCAATAAAAATAAAGTATAATGTTCTACAGAAAAAATCGTAGAATTTAATAGAATTTAATATAATTTCTAGAATCTTTTTTATCTAGAGTTTTAATAGTTTATTCAATATTAACAATATTATATCTTATTTTTATGAAAAAATTTTAATTAGTTAATGTCTTTTCTCAAAAAGATTTCTTGTGGAAAAAATTTTAGAAGTAGTTGTTTAGAATGATAAAATTAGTTATAGTAAATGTAAAAATGTAATAGTCATAATTTAAAAACATATTCTTCTTCTTCAAATATTTTTTTTGCCAACTGATCTTTTCGTAGACAGAAGACGATATAATCTCATCGTTTACGTAAATTTAACGTGCGGTAAAGACGATATATGTGCATGTGTTCAGCCTTTTTACAGCGAAAGAAAGATGCGATACGATGAAAATCTAATCGCAACGAGACTCCCCGAATAGCGAGCATGCCAAGGCGTGCTTTCCCCACCTTCAATTTGCACTTAAGGTCTTGGTGTTCGTGAAATACCTCCCCCGAGGAATGCACTTCGCCGGCTCTCAAGATTTTCTTCACATAAATAATTTTCAACTGGCACCTCATCCCTATTTTCACTCTATCACCTGCATCCCGATTATGTGATGCTGTTACAACTTACAGTAATAAATACGATTTCAGAATAAGAGAAAAAAATACCAGATTATTTTTATTCGCGAGTTAAATTTTAAACGTAAAATTCCATTTGAGCGAAATTGCGCCTATTCAATTATATTCTTTTATTATAGTACTTTATGTATTATATCGATTTAAAGAGATGGCAGAGATAAACGAGGCTGTTTATCGTCAGATAGACGAGAAAATGTCTGTGAAGTTTAATATAAACTTTTGATCAAACTTTGTACTTTATAAAAATATAAAGTTTGGATATAAAAGCTTATATGCGCGCGATATAACGATATAGGGTGTTTGTTATTATTTCTTATGAAATAAAAATATCACACACACACACGTCGTGTTTAAGAAACTTAGAAAAAAAATCTCGATTTATCGGCGCGGAACGCGGTCGTTTCTTCTCTCGCTTGGCCATGACGCAAAATTCGCTTTATGAATTTTACGGAAATAATTTGTTTACTTAATAAGTAGTTCGAAGGGATTCTCTTTTACGTGCGACGACGATGGGGGCAGACAGCGTCGACGAGTCGCGGTCATATACCGCTGTTTAGAAATTTAATGCAACTACCAGCGCCGCGTTTTTGGACGCGTTTTCGAAAGTAGTTTGCGATATCGTAAATCACAATCGCGTATATATCTGTCGAGAGCGAGGCGGCCAGTGTACCGTGGATGGATGTAAAATACATTCGTGTGTGTGTGTATTGCTCGGCAACTCGGTAATGTATTCGCGGGAATATAACATATCGATGTCGAATCCTCCATCGAAAAATAACCACGTCGTCGGTTTGCGTCGTCGAGAGGGGAAACGAGAGAGAAGTGCATGGATGATGCGCGCGCGATGAAGATCGAACGAGTGGGGGATGGGCTTGAAAGTGGTATCGTGAAGTCACGAAAAAGGACGATATTTGTGGATTTCTGTACGCTACGAGCTCTCTCTCTTTAATGTATGTGTGTGTATTGTTGTGCATGCGCGTGTATGAGGGAAAAGACGATTGGGAAAAAGTCGAGCCATGCAGAGGGCGAGCAAGTTTCTGTTTTTCGTAGAGATTTTTCAGAGCTCGTGAAGCGCGAAGAGACAAACGCGAGTATTATTAGCCGAAGTTCTTATATACACAATGTTATCCATTTCTTATCGCGCGACATTGTCTGACGCAGTAGTCTGAGGGAAAAGCTCTTTAAATACACAGATTTACATATATAGATAGATATATAGTTCGCGTACTTTGAAACAGAGAAGAGATCAGAGATCTAAAGAAGAGAGATTACTCATCTTCATTAATAATTTATAACCACTTGCCATAAAATTTTCTCTATGAGATAGCCGCAGTAGCTTAGCGTGTTATTATCTCAATTCTATTAGCCTAAAGATTCCTGTATCAAATACAATTTTCAATAACAGGATTTATACTCGCAACCAACTTATAGACAAAGAAGCATTCATGTATATTCCCGGTTATTTCTGGCTCGTGTATTCAGTCGGAAGAAAGTTTATCCACGAAAAAACGCGGATAAATTGTTCTTGTTTCACCGAAATGCGCCGATGAAGAGAGATGAAGAGAAGGAGAGAAAATAAAGAGAAGCGAGAGCAAAAGATGGAGAAGGCTTAAAGAGGAAGGTTTAGAGAGAGTATCAACGTGAATTCCAACAACGGGGAGGACAGACATTTTTGAATATTCGTAGACAGAAAATGCATTCCGCGCAAGTTCATACGCGCTTACCGACCAACATATACATACGTATATGTATATATAATGAATGCGTATATATATATATATACGTATAACACCTATATATATATATATTCCACCGATGTTTTCGGAAAAGGGACAACGCGCGCGGCTGTTTAAATTACTAAACTTGAAACTTTCACTCACGTATGCAAACTAATGCAAACTGGAGGCTTGTGGAAGGAACTGCAAACAGCTCGCTCGGGACTCCCCGCTACCATCCCGCGCGTTCCCAGGACAGCTTCTCTCGACACCCTCTGCAACCCTCCACCGACCGACCGACCGACCGACCACCCCCTCTTCCTTCCAGCATTCTCGCTCGTCTAAACGCTCCCGCTTTTCCCAAGCGTGTATCATCACCCCTACCCTCCTCCTTTTCTCATCCCCCAGCTCACCCCGTCGCCATACAACTCTTGCACGGCTTCGCTATCTATATCGGGTATCCTAATTTTCGGGCAAGCGCGCGCCGGCTCGCTTTATCCTTCCGAGTGTTTTCGCTTAACCGGATGAAAACCAAAGTATGTCATTAAAAGCGCGAAGTGGTATTTATTCCAACGACCAAAAGCGATCGCCGATGGTTAAACGAGTTCAGTATGCTCTTCTCTTGAGGAATTGTTGTAAACAAATGATTCACCAGAGCTATGAACGTTCGTTTTTAACATTATTGGGATTTGTGGCGAGTATGCGCATTTAAGTTGGACAGATTTGATGAGAGAGAAAGGCGCAAAAAACGAACTAAAAGACGGAAGAGCATTTCACCCGGGACGGCCATTAGCCTGGAATATATCCGATGAATATATAAATGTTTCATTGATCACGGATAATGGGTAAATTGTGAAATCGAGCAATCGCGTGCATGTTGTCATTTTTTTGATATTAATCAGGCTGTACGAATCGTTAATGAATTTAATGAACGAATCGCAATCGTTTGGCGAGGTGCATTGACGAGTGTAGTGACCGTTGCGGCTGGTGTAATCGCGGACAATATAATACATCGAAAATTTTGCATAATGCATAATAACATGAAAATGATACGTACTGTTATTTAGTTGATCCCGCATGTTATAATGAGCACTTTGTTAAATCTGGCATTAAATGTGGGATATTTTACCCTCTAACAGTCAGAAGCTTTCAAAAAGAAATTTATCACTAGCAGTATTATATATTAAATATTTATTGATAATATTAATAAAATGTTTTATTTAATAAGAATTTTTATAATGTTAGATATTAATTAATAGCAAAATGTTCTAAATCGCTGGCTTAATCATTTATTTGAAGCAATTATAAATCTTTCTAAAATCTCGTAATTAAATATCAAATTCTCTATAAGTCACACAATATTAATCATAAAGTAAAACAAAATATATTTACACTTATAAAGTTTTCAATATTCTACGATAATTTAAATAATGTTTAAAATATTTTTCGTCGCTATCTTTAAATCACATACTTACACAGAATATATTGCTATAGATACATAATACATTTTAAACAATATATTTTTAAGAATTCTCCATTTGCTCTTTTGTAAAAAAAATTTTTGTTCGTTTTTTAATAGACTTATATCATCTTCAATAATTTGAAGTAATCTGTCAATTAGTTTATTAATCGAATGATTTTCTCGATTCCGCGGATCGCGCTTCGAAGCGGAAGAAAGCTCGCATCAGTCGTGCTGTAAGTCAGCGTGTCTCGTAAGTTTGTAGTTAATCGAGAAACCGTGAAGATATACCGTGCGAGAGCCGTTTATATACGCCGGGCCTGCGGGAGGCCAACGATAAGTCAGCGAAATTATCGAGATTGTCTTTCGAAGTTGCCGTGGCGGCGGCGGCGGTGGTGCTTTGTAGGTAATTTAGTGCAAGCCATAAGTAATAATCGATGCCGCGAGAGTAACGCGGTATATGTGTGGTAGGCGCTAATAAGGACTCGCACATACGTAATGTGAGTGCGCGTACATAGACGATCCTATGTATAATACAAGCACCAATACCGTACCGACATTTCATAATGGACGTCAGTTGTAATTCATGACCGAATGCATATAAACGTCCTCGTTGACTATTAACGATAAGATTTACTCGAAAAATCAAATAACACTTTGGTTTTTTGTACACCCCTTTCATTACATAATCCATTGTGTCTCGGTAAAGATTTTTATATTGGCTTCTAACAATAAGTAAAACAATACAGACGTAAATGTAGATGTACGTATGTATATTTTTAATTTGTTTACATTGTAAATTGCAATTATTATATGAATTTCCTTAAAGATCTATCTTGAAACTTTTTTTAGACATTTATATATTTTATTTTTTAATCCAATTTATATTAATGACAAGATAATGTATCAATCTTTTCAAAAAGATAACGTAATTCTTGCTATTATACTATGATACTCGCATGGAAAAGTTAATGTCGAAAAATGTGATTAGAATGATTTTAAAGAATTTAATTATACAAAGCAAAAGAGTTTCAAATTTTTCTCTGTCATGTTTGCAATAAATTTACCGTAAAAAGTCATCATATAAAATTTATAGTTTAATAAAAGAAATTTTTTATTATGAGAAAAAACAGAATCTTATAATTTCTTACAATATATACTATATTCTTTAATAACTTTTTTAAACATAATTAAAATAGTAAGGCATGGTATAAAGTTATATTTAAAGAATAAAAATTAAGTCTATATACATATTAGAAAAGTTATTTAATCATCAGAATCTTCAATTAGGGGTGCGCGTGTTGTGTATACCCGACATATATGGATTATTAATTGTAACGATATCGTAACATTTTCATTCTTTAGCTTATTGTGTCAAGAAATTTCAAGGAAATTGAGGCGATTAATTTGAGACGATAATACATCCAAATTTTTAAATAAAATAATCTTATTAACTTAATTTCAAGCTAATAATTGTTTAGATTATTAAATTTATATTTTTTTTGCAATTAAACAATTAATTTCTCGTTCGGCCGGTTGCACATTAAAAATATCTAGAAATTAATTTCTAATGTGGGTAGAGGAAACATGTTGCACAAACTTTGCTTGTACTTTGAGTAGAACACGCGCCGCTCGGCGACTCACATGACAGATAGATTAATGGTATTAACATTAGTAATAGTGTCATAAACTATCCAAACGCCCAACTTCCTTTCATTCCATTTCTACGTACGTTTCTATTTTAATTACACTAATGGATATTCTGTTAAAATCTTCAATGTATATAGCATGTGCGCCTTATAAATTTTGTTCAATAAATATAGATTATATACATAAAACATAAATGTTTGTTTATATAAGTAATAAAAAGTAGATTAGGATTAGCATTTATTGATAATAAAATCTTTGTACATTTAGTTAATTAAAATTTTAATTTTAGTATTAATTAAAAATAGAAAAAATAGAGAAATATAATATTAGATATTATACATATAGTATACCTGTATATAGAAAATTATGGAAAACAAATTTTATTAAATTTATTTTTGTAAAAGAAGAACCTTTAAATTGAACAAAAAAAATTTTAATTTAAGAGAAAATTTACACAATATCGTGAATATTTTATATAATACCTTTATGTGACAAACACGCAATAGAATATCTTTGACGTTGCTATATTTTTTTATAGTGATAATCTAATTTTGTTTCAACTATATCATACATTGAAAATGATTTCTCTTTCAATGAGCTTGTTTTGGTATTTTAAATATCTTTATAATGCATGCTTTTACATGTAAATGATCTCATTTTTGCATGATGTTTATCGGCTACATTTTCATTTTTCATTTTATGAAGTAGTTTATTTGTTATACACAGCTAATTTATCCTTTAATAAAATTGTTCAATTTAATTGAATGCTACAAAATATTTACATTAAAAAAAAGTAATGGAAAATTTAATAAAGCATCAAACTAAAAATAAATTCTCTAACTAATAAAAAATTTAAAGCAAAAATACATTTAAGTGAAATATTAATCTTACAAAAATAAAAAACATGTAAAAACTTTATATTTATTCTATTTATTGCCATCTTTTTAACAATATGGTTATTAAATAATAAAAAAGCTCTCAAGCAAATTTTGTTGTTATTAAAATATCGAAATATTCAAAAACTTTTTTAATTAATAAAAAATGGATGAATGCAGATTTAATTGTAATAAAAAATTTACATACTTAAAAGCATTGCATATTTTATAAAATAAGAAATATAAAAAATATATTTTTAAGAATAAGCTTCTAAGATTTAATTTTTTGTGTAACTCTAACACATTTTTCAGATTTCAAATTTATTGTACAATATAGCATATGTCCATTTCAACCGCGGTAATATTTAATACTCGTATTACGAAGCGCGGAACGCAATAAGCTAGTCCGTTATTAATTTTAAATGAAATGGACTGAAATGTAATTAGAAAGAAAAAACGGTCGTCTGGTGATGAAAGTAGCTGAAGAAAATGACTCGTCTCGATGGCACGAATTAAGGGTTAAAGTAAGACATTTTCGGTACGATCTCTTTCTTCTCAAATAAATTATTCATGATTTCAATGAGTGATTAATTGGTACTTTAAGTCGAGGGGATTATTAAGACAAATGATGTCAATAGAGAAAAACTTTTACATTTATACAAATAACTTTTGAAACATTTTATAATCATTTTAAAAAAGATAGAGGAATTAAAAAAGTTCACAGAGAGAAATTTGTTAGTGTGTACTGATTATATACTTTGATTTTGTTTAATTAATTGTTAAATTATAGGATGCAAATTCCACGAGCGTGAATTCAATATCCATAGAAGAACAACGCTTATAAAAATCTACAGAGATTTAATCATTGGTATAACATTTTGTGCACAAATTTTATTTGCAAATATTATTTCAATATACAGAATTTCTGTACTGATGGTATGACTAATACATAGTTGCATCATATTTCTGCTACTCGTTATTGTTGCTTATATGTGTGATGTACAGACGCTGAAACATTTTTATAGCTATATCTTTTTTATGTGTGTATCGTAATAACACGCGCGGCTTAGTTTAGTAATCAAGTTTTTTATTTTGTAACCACAAAAAATGGAAAATCCATGTAATCTTCAGTTGAAATATAATGTAATATATTATCATGAAGCAATATATTATTATGATTCACTTAATAGGAAATTAATTTGTTTCTTATCATTTACACACATACGTAGCATTATACAACGTAAAATGTTTTCGCAGACGTTTGTTATTAAAATCATTATTTCGTGATAATATTTCATATAAGTCAGCAATTATAGTATTTTTATCTAATACTAAGAAGAATTTATTTTACAAAGATTTATTTTATTTTTCACGTTTGTAATTTTATATAGGAACATTTTTATATTTTTTTCACAAAAAATTCGACAAGTTTTTAATTTTAAGAGATTTTAGAAAGAATTAAATATAAGAAATCGATGTTATAATAATTACGGAAACGAATGTCAAAAAGGAGATGAAAAATGAAATATAATTTACGAAGACATTGAGTTTCGATATCCCGGAAATCGTTTTCTATAACTCAATATTTTAAAATTGTATAAGTAACGCATAATCGCGATGTCAACAAAATCTTTTTATCTGATTGTGAGTAAGCTTATCTATTATTATTGATACTTGCAACAAGCTTTGATATAATTTTCAGTTTGTTCTTATATCTCTTCTCTTTAAGTAAAAAAAGAGCTATCTCATATCAGCTGAAATTTCCTGTTTCAATATACATCACTTGTTACTATTGCATAAATATGTACATATATATCATTTAACGAGTTATTAAACGTTACGTAATTTACTCGCAATCAGCATATATGTATAGATATATAATTCATTCACATGAAGAAATATTGTTACATTAAGATACATTAATAGAATTATATAACACATGATCTCTCTCTCTCTCTCTCTCTCTCTCTCTCTCTCTCTCTCTCTCTCTCTCTCTCTTTCTCTTTCTTTCTTTTATTATATGTATACGATAGACGTTAAGTTAAACAAAATAACATAAAATTACAATATACATAATAACTCACAATAATAAATCACATAATAAATCACAATACAATATACTAATGAACTTTAGTATATTTTATAATAGGAAATATATATTTTTGCCATAAAAAGTTTAATTAGAATTGTACAATATATGTCAATTTAGACAATTGATAATAATTGAAAAACTTTTGTTCTCTTTGAACTATTATGTTTCTACGTTTTATGACTAAACAAAGAAATTATTTCTGGGGTCATTAGTTTAATGCAGCTATTTTTATCAAATTGAATAGTTCTTTATCTTCTTTTCCGTCACGTACAATACAATATCACGTACGATATCAATATGAGAAAATTAAATGCGCGCGAGCTCGACTAAAATGTGCAATAATGGACGACACTTCCTTCCCTAAATACTTGCGTTATTAGCCGCGGAGATTCCAGATTTTATATTTAATTCCTATTCTTCTAATCGCTGACTCGGATAAGAGGAAAAATAATTTTCCGCTTGAGCTTAATGACCTATTAATAAGCAGTGGATTTCCCTTTATTTTGCGATTTCATCAAGAATTCCTCGGCTATGACTCATAGCTGGCAATAAAAATATTTGCTTGACTATACAACTGATTTCTAAAGAATGTAAAACAGAAATTAGCATATAAAGAAGCTAGGCTAGAGCGATGACGTAGTTAAAGGAAGCATTATATTAGTCATAAATTGACCGAAAGCGGCAACTTTTGTTAAAATGGAGTTAAAATATTTTTTCAATAATTATTAAAACACGAATTATTATATATTTTAATTGTGATTGAAAATTTGTTGAAAATAGTTTCCCTGGCTGATCAAAATGTTTTTAAAAATTCCAATTTTCACGAGCATTGAAAAATATAAAATAGAGAATTGCGCATTATACCTATATTTTCAGATATCGATCGACTTCATGTGTTATTCAGTATATTCGGTGATTATTTTTTGTGATTAAAGGCGCATTTCCTAGAACATGTTATACCGTCCTTGGAAATCCCTACTTCGCTACTTATGACGTACTCATGACGTTTTAACCTGTTTCGTAGCATTTACGAAAGTTGTTTCCATGTGTGAAGGTTACGGCCAAGAGCAGTGAGAAAGCCAAACGCATATGCATGATGACTAATTCTTAATGCATATATATCTCATTGAGACGAAATATCATAGAGATAGAAATTTCCTACAAAAATATATGTGTAATTTTTTTAGTTATTACATTTTATAATATATGTATTTCTGTGCCTTATATTGTATATATTTATATATGCCACATTATACTTCAACTCAATAAACTTATTTTATATTTATAATCTATGTAGTATAAGTTAATAAAGTTTTTAACTACGTAATTTTAATTCATTCAATTTTTTTGTTCTTATGTTGCGTTGCAACTTTGAACAATGGAAATATATTAAAGATAAATGTATTCTATAGAATCCCCCCCCCCCCTCTCTCTCACTTACTCTCTTAAAAGCATATATAAAACGTGTATACGTATATAAATTTTTGACACGAGAGAGATGCGAGAAATAAATTATTTTATTATATTTCCTAAAATATAAAATATTTTATCTTATTACATTACTTATTTCTCTTTTTATTTCTTATGTATTATTTTATATACAAATTCAATATTTTATATAATTTTTTAATATTTTTAATAAAAATTGTATTATTTAAATTCTTGTAAAATATATACAGTATCAAAAAGTTTTGCTCACTTTAGATATATCCGGATGGGAGAAATCATATATCATAATCCATGTTACTGCATGCAGTGGAAGAGTTTCCCTAAATTATTCATGTCACTTAGTAAATATATGTACAAATCGATATAAAACAAATCGAATCATCTGGCTGCTGATGTATTTCGATATAGTTCTTTATTTATTCGCGCAGTGGGGTATATAATTCATTGAATAACCAACCGTCCTGGCGGAGAGATGCTACATTGGAAATATAATATATATTCTTTCATTTCCCAGGAGACTCTTCTAAGAGTTTAGCGAAAAAGATACTACTAAAACGCAAAAGTAGTCCTCTCACGATCGGACCCATTCTGGTAGAGAATCACCTCTTACCTCAGATTAATCTATCTCTTATCCTACCTTTTCCTCCTTTCTCTCTCTCCTTTTCTCAGAAAGACTAAAAACGATGACACGTCTCGAGGCAACGAGAATATACCTCCTTCCCTACCCATTTTCCTTCCACCACTAAACCAACCCGAGTACTTATGGAGTCTCTCGCAGATTAACTTTTGATACGCGTCCTCAGTCTCTGTGCCAGCGCCGATTCGTACATGTGCGGCGTAACACGTTCCGTTGCCGATTATTAAATTTGTATTAGCGCCGGCGAATTGCCCGTAAAGCGTAATTTGACTGGTAACTCGAGGTGAAAGCATTACGGGTAGAGAATCACGGTATATGTATATACGTGAAACGAAGAGGCATTTTGTGAGGAAGAAACAGAGAGAGAGAAGAGAGGAACGTAGTGAGCTGCATCGAGTTGGAAGAAGAACGAATCAACGTGAGTGTAAAGTAATCGTTAATCTTGTTGGTCGCGAAAGCATGGAGAATACCGCGTAAGTTTAATGTAAATTATGCAAAATGATTTGCATCACGCGCGCCCGTTGACAGCCGCTTTAGGGCCTCCCTTTATATTCGCGAAGCAAACCGAGCGCGGTTTTATGCTCGATCTCGTGATGGTCGTGATTCCGCAGCAACTCGGGAAACCGTTTATAGCCCAGGTTCGCGTTTGTCTCCGAGAAACGTTTATATACCGTACGAAAGTGTCCCATCAAAAATTTTGAAGGCAATTTAGTACTCCCTTATTATTACTTTAAGTATCTCTTAGAAAATCAACTATATCCTTTGTTTGCCATTGTTCGTAATTGATTTTTTTTTAAATGTTTCCTTTATATCGCGTACATTTTTTAATATATAAAAAACGAGAAATTTTTTATTTAAATTAATTTAAAAAAATTTTTTTTTTTTTTAAACGGGAGTTTGATATTTTCATATTTTATTTAAACATCTTATTCCTGCTAATTTTGCGTAATTACGTTCTATTAGCTATGCTACTTTTCTGAAAAATATATTTATTGTTATATTTAAAATTGCTAAAATTATAATTTAATTTTAATAACATGAAGAGAAATTAAAATAACCTTATCGCTATAATAATTTTGTAATATATTAATAGCGGAGTACACAATTAAAGAATATAAAAATAATAGAATTTTGACATTTTATCTATTTTATTTAAAACGCGATAAAATTATCCGCATTGCATTCATACATATACGCATAGATATGTAAATGGCACTGAAGCAAATATGCATTCTTTGTTTGCGAACGAGAATTAATCTCCAAATTTTTCGTGCACGAGGAATGAAATTAGCCAGCTTCGGTTACCGAAGCATCCACGTTGACAGGAGAGACAGGCAAAAATTAATCGTTTTCATCAACCGCTTGAGAGTCAGCCGGTGTACAAGTAATCCTTGATTTGTATTTTCTCGCGGTAATGCGTTGGAGAAAATAACGGAAAAAAATAGAAGAAAAGAAAAAAATCGGAGAAGAGACAGAGAGGCAACGCGGCGAGAGAGTGCACGAATGTACTCTAATCCGTGTATTTCATTTCTACGATTGCAGATTACGGTGCGATGGACCTATTTTTTAAAATTACGATGCACCATATATCGGCCGCCGCGTGACAACCTGGCAAGGCTAGGCGATAAATTGTTTTAAAACCCGTTGCGCATTTATAATGGATATCCCGCGTATGGTCTCGCAAACGCTCCATAATCCTTCCGCTCTGTGAGAGACACGATAAAAAAAATGGAGACAAAAAAATAGAATCTCCGAATAAATGCTGGTTCAAATTTTTGGAGGGTTGATAACTGAATCGCGTTATCAATGTACGCGATAAGTCGCAAATTCACAAAGAAATGAGCAATAGAAAGGGCAAGGTCCCCCTTTTCTACCTCTATCTCTTTAACAGTCGATTGTAGAGCGAATTCCTCCGTTTCTCTGTCTATATTATTGCAATCTAGAAAGGAGCAGCGAAGCGCTAACCAAGGGTTACTTAAGCTAGACTGTGTCGGAGCAACAACTTAGTCTAAAGGGCCGGTCACTGTATCGTGGAGTAATGTTGAAACTTTCCTCTGGAATTATCGCGAGTATTTCACCTGAAGAAACCAGATATACCCGCCCATTGTGTTCTGTTCCATGCTAGGAATTTAAGCATTCAGATGGAGATAGCGCAATTTATTATTCCGAGCCAAACTTAACTCGTCTTTAATCATGTTGAGTGGTGCGTGTTGTTATCTCGATAACTTTTATTACAAACTTGAGCTCTTTTTCGAAAAATTTGATATTCAAAACCGTTTTTAATAGCATAAGAAAGCATAAGAACTGACCAAGAATTTATCGGGCGTGCATCATTCTATATACTTTTAATTTTGCACAATGTTTATTTCACGCGGATCGCTTAGATTGCTCAAGTTAGACATTAGAACATCGCGAATCGAGTAATAGTTTCAAACTGCTTTAATTGCCTGAGGCGATGGTAGTTTATCTTAATGACGACATTGCATGCCGTCATCGATTTTACTAAGCGCATGTTGCTTAGATATACATTACAATTTTGTGAATGTTCAGTAACTTTCATTCAAGTAGTAATTTCTGTTAATATCAATTTAAATAGTTCGCGCGGGATAACTGCTAATTGTTAGTGAAATGTCAATATAAGAAAATGACGAACAAAATTTGTGTATTTCCCCACAATTTATATGTTATTATAAATACACGTGTTTCATGATATTATATGTTGGAAAATAAATTGCCATTGACTGCCGTCTCTCTCATCATGCTTGAGAAATATTCTGGAATCAATTTCCATTATACAATTTGATACAAACATTCTGAGATGGATTTTAATTTAAAATTGTAATAGAAATTGTATTTGTATAATATGTGGTCACAATTGTAAAATTCAATGTTATAATAAATATATTTGAAATAGTAATGATATTGAATAAATCAGCATATATACACTTGGCAAAATTAAAATATTTAAATATGATTAATATATTTAATATGATTAAAAAATTTAATATACATATATATTAATATATATGACAAATGTAAACGTTTATTAAAATATATATATATGTATTATTAAAATTTATACATTACACAATTTTTCTGATATGGATTTCGAAAATGCATATACATAATATTTCTAAAATAAATTATATATTTATTTATTATTGTTTTTAAATCTTAATATAAAAATGTATATATATATTTTTTTATAGGAACAACTACAATATTTTAAAATTACTTTATAAATATTTCAATTATACATTACATTAAGTTTTCTACATATTTTAAAACTTCTCATTGTTTCGCAAAAACGCAATTTGAAGATTTGAATATAAATAAATATTAATTTTTAATAGCTTTAATGCAAATATATATTATTGCTCTTTTGCGACAGAAATAATTCAAATAAGTTACAGAAATTTCTACAGAAAATTTTTAATACAGACCCGCACGATGAGAGTGCGATAAGAGTTTATTGTCATATTTAATGCAATTCTTCACATATCACTGTAGTCGCAAGATTTATTAAAAGAAAATATTTTTCTGACTTTTATGCATCATGCATGTTTACATTGATGTGCGAAAGAATTGCTTGTTTATTACGATTGAATTTTATGGCATTCTTTAAACTAAATATTGCAAGTCGCCATGACAAGATGTAATTTTTATTGTCGATACTACGATCTTCGTAAAATAGCAATACGATGTAAAATCGTGAGGAATGTCATTATACTGAACAGAGCAATCAATCGAAACATATCCGCAAATCCTCGTATCATTAAAATAAGTCCAATTTAAGCGAATCGATATTCAACTGGTATTGGAAAAAAATTATTTATGTGTAATCCGTAATTTTAATATCATATACTCTGTTTTTATTTCAATATAATATTATGTTTATCCTGTTCTTTTACTTTTAAATTTTATTGTGTCATTAGGCGTGTTTCATGAAAAAAAAAAAACTGTTGAGACATTCGTTTATAGTAGATACAAATTTAAATCTAATGTTGTGTGTGTTATAATACATTATATACTTAAACGTGCGAAATATGTAGTATTGCATAAAATCTTTATCGTAATATTGTCATGTCAAAAATTGTTTCGTTTAAATAGTCAGTTGTTCATCATTTTTTTTATATCCGACTGAGAAATTAGTTTCAAAACTTTCCTTGGACGAGTAAACCGCGGAGCAGTTGCTAGCTAAAAATTTTGCGAAATGCGATACAGCGTGAAATAAACACACTCTCTCACTCTTAGTGGATCAGTTTGTGTGGAAACTCTATATAATCTTCTTTCCTTGCACTTCTCACCTTTCTCGAGCGTAATTTTATGCAGTCAAGAAGTTTGTTTCATTTAAAAGCCATACGTACATACAAAGTTGGAACTTTTGCTTAAATATCATAGACCGTGCTCTGAATAGAAGTTTTAATCAATCAGTAGATTTTATTAAATATCTTTTCTTATTTTTGCAATAATTTAATTTGTATACATATTTTCTGAAACAGTGATATAAAATGAAATAATGATATAAAAAATGTTTTTTTTATTTTCATATAATCATAAGCTATGCCAAATATTTTCACATCTTTTTTTATCTAAATGTGAATA
The DNA here is from genome assembly GCF_030444845.1 of Prenolepis imparis. Lineage (NCBI taxonomy): Eukaryota > Metazoa > Arthropoda > Insecta > Hymenoptera > Formicidae > Prenolepis > Prenolepis imparis. Next base: position 18,201,878 of record NW_028141161.1, read on the forward strand.
TCAATATACGTCATAAATCTTTATTTGATATAGGTATTGTATAAATTGATATAATGTCTAATATACACATTTTTTCTTATTATTTATATTTTACATTGTTTTGCGATATACAAATATTATTCTTTTTTATCTAAATTTTTTCTGGCAAATTAACATGTTGTTTTATTTTATTTCATTGCTCTCTTATTGCGCTATGCGATGCATTCGCGAAATCACAAATATAGCGAAATAAAATCCTTTCTAAAAAAAGCATGTTAAGTTGATTCTCGCAAGTCTTGTTGCCTCTTTTCCGCGATGTTGATTGTTTGTCTGGATTCGCGTTGTGCGTTATATTCGTAGCATCGAAAGACTGTCATCGCGAGGGTTAGTAGTTTAACAGTTTGTTCCAAATAAAATTAAATAAAATAATAATGTTTAAAATAATGTTTTAATACTTTAAATTCGATTAATATTTTTGACAGTTATCAGCTGATTTCTGTCAAAAAATATTAATTGCGGAAAGTATATTATAACATATTATTTAAAACATATTATTTTATTTTATTTTATTTTGAACAAACTGTTAAACTACTAACCCTTGCGATGACAGCCTCTCGATGTTACAAATATAACGCACAATGCGAATCAAAACAGTTAATCAGCATCGGAAAAGATGCAACAATACTTGCAAGAATCGACTTAACGTGCCTTTTTTAGAAAAAGATGTTATAATATTTTAAATTCGATTAATATTTTTAACAATTATCAGAGCAGATTTTTGTCAAAAAATATTAATCGCAGATAAGATATATTATAACATATTATTTAAAACATATGTTATTATTTTAATATTTTCAACATAATATATACATATACCCTCATTACCGCTATAGAAATATTATAAAATAAACAATTTTTCACTCACCGATACGTGCAATAGCGGAGTTGTAGTACACAGCACATTAATCTGAAAACAAAATATTCAAATTATATATATATATATATACATTTGTGTGTGTTGAATATCTCATAAACAATGCAGTTTAGAAAAAATGTTTTATTTTGCATACCTCACTGTTGCCCCGATGTCGCCCGATGCCTCCCTGGGCCACCTCCTCCTCTCTTGGTCCATGGTAGCACTCACGACATTCGCGAAAAAACGAATAATTACGATCGCCCGACACTTTACACGGCACTCCCGACGCGCGAAACTTTACACGGCACTCCCGACACGACGCGTGAATCGCACTGTGTATCGCAATGCTACCTGTAACAAATAAAATACATATATATTAGAATAATCTTATTATTTCGCAGTATAACATACACAATTTAAATATGTAAATTAGAATTAACGATAAATATATCCACGGATCGCAACACATTCGCGCGCGCGACAAGATTAAGTTGGGTTATGTTGCTAAAAGAGATTTTGCATCGAATTTTTCGCGAAATATGCGTTTCGAACAATTACGCCTACATATTAACGTTGAAATTATGATATGCGATAGATAAATATTACAATACAAAGGTTAGAAATGGTTTCTAACGATTATGCTTACTAATTAATCACAGCGGGACGCAGCTCCAACTGCCTGATACTCGCGGCGTTTCGGTAATGGCCGAAGCTACAAACATCGGCAACTTCATGCTAATAGCGCGCGCGCGATACTATATACATGACTTAATATTAATAATTAATTAAAACTCGAAGGAGATTCGTTCGAAGATATAGCTTTAGAAAGAAAAAATATTAATAAAGAATAAGGTATTATATATATAACATATTATTTACAACATATTACTATTTTATGACTTTTACCATATTATTATTTTAAAATTTAATTAGCAAATTATAACATACACAATATAAATATAAATATGTAAGCTAGAATATTTAATTAGCAAATTTTCGCTTTATTAATATTTTATGATAGAAATCAGCTGATTAAAGCGTTAATTTGTGTGTGCTACTTAATTTTTAAAATAATAATATATGTTATAAAAATTAAAATAATAACATGTTTTAAATAATATTATAATACTAGCAAATTAACTCTTTAATCAGTTAATTTCTATAAAAAAAAATTAATCAAGTTTAAACAAACATTATATTATTTTTTTTTAAATATCATTTTTCTTAATATAAAATCGAAGAATGGCGCGCGCGTAGTGCACGCTTATGTTGTTCTACTTGTTATAAAAAAGAGCACCATCTAATATATTAATCGGTATCAAAATAACGCCGAATTTTGATGCACTGGAAATATATCGAAAATATGCTTCCTCGTAAAATAGGGCCACCTAATTGAGTTCGCTGACTATATATTATAGTAATATAAGCAGAGAAATTTACCCGAAGTGAAAACTCGTGGAAACGTTAGGGATATGCAAATCTTCGAATGAAATAATAACACCTTGGCAGTTCTAAGTTAAAATACACTGGATAGATAAAATACTATTAAAATATTAGTAAAATGCGAACGTCAGATTATTCGTTGAATGCTTACTATTTCAAAAATTATTTAGCCAGCTACTAAAGTCAACTTCTTAAATGTTTATTTTTTTCTATATACTATAATAAACTTAAAAAAAAATCTAAAAATAAAGTTTGACGATTAAGATTATGCTTGTAATAAATTTTAAAATATATAAAAACGTAACGAGAAAATACATAAAACGGAAAATATATAATGAAAAAGAAAAATATATTTTATAATATTTGCAAAACTCGATGTATGATAGAGTTGAATTTTTCTGTTAGATATTTTTATTTATACGGAAAATTATTTTTAACAAACAATCGTGTATTTATTTAATTGCTTGTTGTTGTGTATACATTTTTTTATTTTAATTCAAACGATTACAACTGTGTTATTCTATTGAACAAATAAAAATATTAGTTAATTTATTAATTTATTTCTCACTTTTCGAAATCCGATCATAAATAACGAAGTTTTGTAAGAATGCATTAATTAATTTCTTTTTATTGATTATTGAATTATTGAGTTTTATTATATGTATGCATACATACATACGTATATGTATACATACATATATACATGTATATGAAATATGAGAAATATTTATTGCTAAGTTTTTTTTGTATTATTATAGAATATTTACCTTATGACTAAATAGTCTATTTTTTAATGTATTCAAAGAGCGTCTCAAAATATATTATACATATTGGCAATGCAATTTAGAACAATCAATAAAAAAGAATAAAAAATTTAATAAACAAATAAAAAAATTTACTTTTATACTTTCAATACTATTTTCTTTAATGCTTTTAATACTATATTGTTATACACATTTATATACTATTTTAAACTTTTAAAATAACATTTTAGCGGAAAAATCAATAACTGTTTTATTGTTACTTTCGTCTATTAGTATATACACATATACTATATATGTATACTACACATATATACTATACACATATTTTCTATAATAAAAATATATAATTTTCAGATTTCTAGTTGCATTTTTGCGAGGGATAATACTAAGAACACTTGGTATCAAGAATGCATTTCTCGACATCGTTCTACCTTATCGCAGTATGCGTTCTATTTCATTCGACAGTTGGCATCACAGAAATGGTTAACTCTGATAGTGTCTATTTTCCTGACCAAGCGGATTATATCAAGCTTGCTACAAAATGCAAAGATAACATGATACTGTGGCCAGGAAACCGTCGGTGTTACAAGGAAGGCGAGCAAGGTCCCTGCAATGTCGGACGAGTACTGGTTTTCGATCGTCGGTTATGGAAATCATACTGTAAAGACCTTGTATTTTAAGATATATCTTTACATACAGAAAGAAACGTAACCAACTGCTGGCGATATGTAATTATTACATATGCTTTGTTGTACGATAGATGACGGTAACGACTGTTTTCCTGGACCTTTATGTCCAGAAAACGAAAACGCAACGTGTTCCGTTGAGGCTCAATTCTATCTGATGTAGACAAAAATATTTGTTTAAGTAAAACGCGTAAAAATTTCCATAATGCAAATATAAATATTATTTTTGCTGACTATATATTCAATGCAAGCAGTTATTTTTGAAAATAATATTCTGCAGTAATAAGGAAAATTGTATCGAATACCGTGTTTGCATTATGGAAATTCGCATTTTTTCTGTAAACAAGATTTCTAATTTATTAAAAATTATTAAAGACAAATTGTGAGAAAAAAATTAAATTAAAAATTAGTTTGATAATTAGCGCATTTTATAATTAGCGATATTTTGATTTCTATTTAAGTACAGGAACTTATTTAATGTAATGCTACAGAATAGAGAGCGATGTTAATATAATGTAGTGTTATTTCGTATCAAGCTTATAATATAAATATTTTTATTTAAAATAATCTTGCCTTTCTCTATTTATTGCATTTATTTATTTATAATTTTTATTCTATCTATGTATGTAGTTTCTTAAATTCTTATGTTTATTATTTAAATATCTTCATTATTTAAAAACAATACATTTTTGATTGTATAAAGATGAGATGTGATATAGAAAATAAGTTTTATGTCTTGTATATAATGTTGTATATATTTTTGCTGTAGTAAATTCTTGTTTTAATATTTTGATTTAATATATACTCACACACACGCACACACAATATATATATATATTTTTTTTTATTGAATGTGTAGCTAAAAAGTATTCATATAGATATCTATACATATACAATTTCAAGATTAATAAAATAACATCTATATGTGAAATAAGACAAAAATAAATTTGTATGTATTTATATATATAAGATACCTATAGTTTTATACAAATTTTATGTTTTGTTTCGATATTGTTAGCATTACAGATATCGATTTCTTCACCGATTTAATCTAAAATATTTACTTAAATTAAAAATGGTGTAAGCAATTTTGATAAAAAATTATTCCTATTACTTTTATGTCTCATATTCATATAAGCGCACATATATGTATATGTATATATATATGCATACTTACAATATAAAAAGAATTATTTTTAAATATATGAATAAAGACTTTCGTATTCTCTCTTTGCCTAAATTATTGCCATTATTTTGGCTGATAATATAAGAGCAAGTAAATAAAAAAAAGAAGAATAAAGTGCTTTCGAGTGCTAAACACCCATTTATGTACCGATACACATGCATATAAATTATAGATAAAGTAAAACGGCAGTTCATTGAAAATGAACGAGAGAACCGTCGATTTTTATCGAACTGTATATATATATGTACTAGTATTTATTAATCGATCGTATACTCAATATGTTCGGAGAAGTGGATAAAATGACCCTCATATCTTGTTATTTCGGTTCGGAGGGTTCTCTGCTCGTCTTCGTGCAATATCTCAGGGCCCAATGTGACATCGATTCGCAATTTGGTACGGTGGTTGACAATATGGAGAGACGAGAAATGATTTGAAGCTACGAATGCTGGCCATGGCGCGGTCGTTTCGAGATATCTCGCAGCCCACCCCACCCCTTTTCCTCTTCCTACCCCCTTACGTACTTGATACGTGCGCAGGGTAACAAGCACCGCGAGATGTTTTCGATTAACCTCATTTTAAGAATGACTGTCGTTCTTTACCATCGGATGGAGGTCCGATAGCCTCGTCGCGTTTTCCATCTTTATTCCTTAGCTAGGCGCGCAAACAGGTCATGATCGGGTTCTCCTTCACCCTCTCCGTATTGGAATTCTGTCCAAGGAATATATAGAAAAGTTGAATTTCTCAATAGCACGGTTTATAATATCATCTCCGCTATTAATCTCTCGTAATTTCAATATCTGTGAATATCTGATAGCTGAAATAAGAGAGAAATCGCCTGCTATGTCAGCAGTAAGAAATATCACGAGATTTTAACACGAGAGAGAACGATCATTTGCAATAGAATTTATGATATAAATACGCTTATTGTATATCAAGCGCATTATGATATACAGTAGAGGATATAATTTTTTCTATAATATTCTACGATGACGGAAAATGTGAAGTTATATAAATGTAATTTAAATGTAAATAAAACTAAAATGCAAATTTTCAATCAATAATTCAAGTTTTAAAGTAGTGATAAATTAATTTCGTCCTATATCGAATCTTTAATTGACCCTCGAATATTACATTTTATATCAAAGTAAAACGTAGCATATAAAATTGCTATCAAATTTATAATAATACATGTTGTCTATTTATATATTTATGTCCTCAGATATACATGAATTTATATTACTTTACGTTTAAAATTATTTTACTTAATTATACACGTCCTATAAAAAACACATTCAATTCAATTCAAACATATATGTATCAGTTAATATTGAAATGAAATAAATATATCTTGAAAAGATATATTTTCTTTCGTTTAATATCAAATTAATATTGCGATACGTAATAAACTTTCGGTACGTTATTCTCTATTGTTTTAATTTTTTTGCGACGTCGGTCTTTTTCAACTTATAACAGATTTCTCTTAGCGCGGAGGGAAATATGCCATGCGCGCCGTAATATTACAAAGTACAACGATTAAGACTCAGTGCCGCAATTCCAATTCCGTCCCGTTCGCGTTTGCCGTATTCATCATCTCAATTTTATTCCGCCAACTCTTAAGTTTTGTGCGAGAAATTTGTTCGGCCGCGAATAAAATCGAGCGATAGATATATCGTTGCTGCCTCGAGCGAAAATAAATCTACGGCCTGTGAACTATGGTCAAGGTGGTGAAATAGCTTGCAGAAAAGCGAATTTGTGCTGGCTCGTACTGGCGTACCAATTTTCTTTTTGTCTCCCGTTTGCTGTGTAACTCGTCATTGCAATTTCATCATTTCGACTTTTAAATCCGGTAAACGAACGGCATCGCAATGTTCGCTCCGAGGTATACTGTGTGATTCGCGCGAGTGACGTTTAAATTAAATTAAATTAAGAAAAAGAATATCTAAACCGCGCACTCACAGGCAGAGATTAAAATTTTTATCAGCCTCGAGTTATCTGTCGCAATTTGCTTTTCATAGGTATCTTTCTTTGAATTCCATGATAATTATGTCACGTTCATAAGTTAAACATCATGCTTGTTATTATTTCATGCGTTACACATGCAATAAAAAGAAGACGTATTTCACCACTATAAGAAAAAAGAATAATAATTAGAATAAAAGAGTTAAGATTTATATGTTTAAAAATTCTCAATCTTGTAGTTTTAATTTGATGAAATTTATTTTCTTGGCCCGTCTTATGCCAGCATGGTGCAGTTTAATTTCACTTTAAAGTAACATTATTGAAGTTTAAGCAACTTCTCAGAATATATTTAGAGCGACACAGTTCAGATGCGGAAGATAAATACAATGGAAATTCAACACTATGCTATCGCATATACGATAAACGATGTCTCACAAAACGCCGGGTCTCTTGGATGTGAACGGCTTAAATGTATATTCCAAGTAAACTCCATAAGAGGGTTAACAACGCTAATATCGCGACCTGAATACGTGCCTTAGACTATAAACTATAATGCTTAAGTCCGTCTAATCGTTTCTCCCAAGTAGTTAATCGCTCAGCGATGCGATTGTAGCGAATTTACTATTTATGATTTACACATACATATATGTATATGTATATATAGTATAATTATCAAAATTAATACATTATAACTTATTAAAAAATTAGTATTTATAAAGACCATTTAGTTTATTTTATTAAGTCATTCTTTTCGAATTATACATAAACAAAAAAAGAAAGCAGTTGTCTCATTATCTCAATTCTAGTAAAATTGTATTTTTTGCTGTGATTAAAATCTTTATAATAATTTAATTGATTTAAAACATTTACTGTTCAGTGTGTTTTTTACTTAACATGACAGAAATTTTTGAAATACGAATTTTATTATCGTTGTCCGATTTCTTGAGAAAATGTAATTTTATTTTCTAGCTTTTATTTTTGAAACTACATACTATGTTTCTGTGATAATACTTTTTGTCTACCTTTTTTTCTTATTTAATTCTTAAGTGTTGCGATATGTAAACTCTCAACGGAGATCGCTCTAACAGTTGGAGGAAAAGAGGCGTCCGCCCAGGGGACAATTTTAACTTTCTCATGCCTATAGTTCCCATATCCATAATTCCAACTTTATTCCTTGAACTTCTAACTTTTGCAGTATTCCAGAACGGGATTTGTTACTCGGTTACCAGGACCATCTCGGGTTAAGAACCGAGGTAATGAGGTATGTTCTTTAAAAAGCACCTCTAAGGGCTTCGATACTTCTTACTTTGAATTTGCATCTTTTAACGTCATTTTATCCGTGTCCAATTTGCGTTAACATTTGCATGACTACAGGTTTTCATAAGAATGACGAAAGTTTAATCATTATGTAGGAGGGTGACTTAAATACTGCAATGCCTTTTACAGTGTTTTCGACTTCTATTGTCATTCTTAAAAGAATGAAATTCTATATTGTAATGTAAAAAATAGTACAATATTTAATAAGTTCACAAAGAAATGTGTTTGGAACTTTACTATATGATTTTTGCATGCGTAAAAATATTGCAAAATATTGTGTATAAAATTAGTATGTCATACTGTCAAGTAGAGATGTAAATAGAAAAAAAAACAACGTTAAGTTTTTCTTCAAAATTTTGTTGTTTTTCAGATACTTAATATCTTTATATTTTTTTTACTGTACATTAATTTTTCATTAATTTTATTTCTTCAGATATGAATAATAGATAATTCGAATAATTATTAACTAGATGCATAGTACCAATTTTTATGCATCTAATTGAAAATTATCCAAATTATGTCAAGTTTGATATAATTTGCCGCAAAAGTCTTATTAATTCATCTTATTAAAATTATACTTTCAAAAAAATTAATATAAAATATAAAAACTTCAGTTTTTATTATGTTAATAAAACAATATAAAGAAAATTATTATATTCTAAAAATAAAAAAATAAAATTTGTTTTTTTTTAATGAAGAGAAATACGATTTTTTCAATTATTTTTTTTCTATTAGAAATAAAAAACGTTTTTTTTTTTACATCTCCACTATTAAGTGTGGAAAGTTTATTGCTCTGCCAAACAGCAGTTATTATTTTGTATCTTTTCTCTAATATTGAAAATATTGCTAGAAATCTATCAATCTGTGAGAATCTTGATGTGCCTAAGCGCCACTAAAGACCTGCACAGCAATGATTAAATTCGCCATATTCTGTTGAGCAGCATCCTCCGACCGGAAATGCGAGATATTTCATTGTGCTTGTGCTTGGTGTTTATAGCGTACTAAAATGGATGATGCGGATGAGATAGAGATGGGAACGAATAAAGATGAAGGTTGAGGAGGAAGATGACTCGTCGCCTGCACACACGCATACGTATATCTCTATATCATATCCTTATTTCCTACATCTCCTTCCTCTACACCACTGAAAACACCTTATGGTGGCTTCTTGCACCGCGAAGACGAGAAATCGGCGACTGAGTTTCCACCGTTAAGCCAAATCCCCGCGAGTCTTGCGTTGCGTCGTCGTCGTTCGTCGTTGGAACGTAAAAAGCAGTTCGACGACGGTCGACGTGACAAACGATCGCAGTCGCGGACGAACAGTTTCTCTCCCTTGCAAACCGTTACAGCGCCTTAAGCATCACGAACGTGGATGCGAAGATATATATACTTCGATTTCGAGGTATGGATTGCGAGTGACGCACAGTCACGTCGAGCTTTGCATTCAGGTTTTGCATTTATAAGCCGTCTATGAAAAGAGACGTGAGATAGCATATGGTTAAAGTCAGATGAATATTTTTAATCAAAGATATATATATATATATATATATATATATATATACGTAAAATATAACCTTTTACATAAAAATATACTAATTTATAATAATAATTTAATGCAGTTTAAAAATTGTAAAAATGCTACATATCTAAAATGTATGTATGAATAATGGAGCATTTCCTCATTCGTTGTTAAGTATTTTACTACAAAATCAAATCAATAATAAATTATTTTGCAAATTAGAAAGTTAATGTTATTTATTCAGATTTGATTAATCAGATTAGAATATTTGTATTTTTGTGTGAAGGCTAAACTAAAAAGAATATTGCGCTTTAACATTTTATTAAAAATACTATTCAAACAAATTAATATAATATATTCCTACTTCAAATTATTTGGGGAATAAGTCTTTTTAATTGATTCTGCTCTGAAACTTAATACGCAAAATAATTTATTTTTTAATTGATTATAATCGAAAACTTATTAATTATGTCTTGGTTTTTCTTATAAATTTATTTAATTTTAAAGTAAAAGTCAACAATTCGTATATATAGGAAAGACAGACTCTGTCTAACTTTCACATGTGTAGGTGTTTTATCAATTACAATTCGATAATTCACGACATGGCGATGTCTCGGGACAGGTAGATAATTTGATGAAGTTACAGCGGAATTCCGTTCCTATGACAACCATGTAAATCGATAAATTGATTGACCTTAATGTTATTATGCAACGTCACTCAATTTATGAATGAAGAATATAATTAAACCATAATCGTTTGCTGTGAATATAGCTTAAGTATATTAAGCATATTAAGTATGTTAAGTGTATAATAAAAAAAAATGTTTAACGACAATTGAATTGTTCTAATAATTTAAGTTGCATTTTATATTTTATTATTAATGCGCGATCTTTTGCATAAAAATGAATATATAACATTATTATAAATCACATCATTGTTCACATATGCACAGAATATTATAAGAAATATATATCATTAAAGAGTATCCAAAGATAAAAAATAAAACATAGAATATAACAAAAAAGAGAGACAGAAAACACTATCTTAGATATAAATATATAGTTAATGTTAAAAGTGTATAAAATACATATCAATACCCATTACATTGAAAATTATAACATATTGATAAACTCCAAACTTTTATATGAATTAACGATGCCGTAGCTTTAACTGTATTAGCTTTTCATTGATATGTTATCTACAATAAGACAAAAAAAATTAATACGAAATATTTGAATAACTAATAAAATATAATGCAAATTAATTTATATATAAAAATAAATTCGTAATATTTGCTTATTATTATTATTCTTGTATTTTAGAGGAATTTTTTAAATTACTTTTGTTTTTACATCAAGTTTTAAATAATAACCAGCAACTGTGCATTCGGAGAAATATCAAATAAAAAAAGCATTATATTACAGAAGCTTTCATATGAAAAGTTTATTACGAAAATGACATATGGAAATACCGCATATAAAATATAAATACAGTAAAAACAAATCGAGTCGTTCCCAGTCCACAACCACAACATGTCAAGTAGTTAGTTGTAGTACCAGTTAACAAAAACAGTTCTGTGATACTGTGCGGTCAGTTTTCTTCTCTCTCTCCTCTTCTCTCTTTTTCCATTTTACTATAATTAATGCGAATGTCTTAATTTCCTCAAAATGATTCTTCTCGAGCGTTCTTAATACTTCGTCAAGTAACTCTGTTTTAAAGATTTTATTTTCTCAAGATGTTTGCTCTCTATGTGTAGTTATCGATTTTACATTTTATCAAAATCCCTGTATATCGCGGTACACTTTGCCAGGTGTCTTGGTGTGATAGATATCGTCAGAGTAAGTGGAAAAAATCGACCGTGTCACACATACATATATATATATCTTCTTTTCCTAAATACATTTCAATATTCGGTTAGAAGGTAACTTCTTCCTACGTATACCTTGGCAAAAACGTCAACGATAGATGGGATAAGGAGGAGGGGAAGAGTAGAAGGGCGACAGACGCTGCAATATTCTTGGCTCGCATTGTACGTGTCCCATAAGTTGGCAGGCGAGCTCCCTCTCAGCGACAGCTTGACAGAACATACGCTCTTTCCCGCTCGAATCGTTTCGTCCCTGCACCTATTCTCCTCTCGTTCTCGCCCACTTCCTGTCCTTCTCCCTCGCCCTTCTTTCCTTTCCTGTTACCCTCTCTCCTCGTTTCCGAAAATAAAAGTTTATAAGCTAACGCGCGTGTGTACATGTAGGTGGGATTCCGAACGTGGATACGCTCGACGAAGGTGCGGAAAGTAGAAACGTCGGTGGGATAGCGGAGGAAAACGACGGAAAGATTGGTGGTGGGAAGCACCAACAAGAAAGTCGCGCAGGCGACAACACGGGGCAGAGAAAGTGAGAGAAAATGTGAGGGGAGGAGAAGGAAGAGGAAGAGAACGAGAAAAGTGGAGACCACGTGCAGAAATAACGTTCGTGTTTTTGATTTGAGGCACGTAACCGAACCACATTGAAATCAGATAGGGGCGCGAGAGAGGACGCTAAACTGGCTCCGAGAGAAGCTTGCTACGGGAATACCTAAACTTCACAGGGAGGGTAAGAAGGTCGGAGGACGCGTTAGATGCCCGAGGGAAGAGGAGAGATCGCGTGCAAGGGAGTGCACGACATCACGTGGGATTGTACGAGGGAGGCAGAGAGAGAGAAAGGGAGACGTCGCCGTGGGGTGTAAAGGGTGGCTAGGCGCCTTACAACGGGTGAAACGTGCCACTTTCTTGGATTTTCGAATAAATCGGCACGGCATGGAGTGCGCGCCGCGACTATAACAGTCTACTTTGAGACCTTCCCAACCCTCCTGGAGGTTCGCGTTCCGTAATCCGGATCGTCCTTGATCCCTTCGTTTCCGAAAACGTTGCTGGTAAAAATTTGGCCTATCAATGATAGATTCTTATTTTTTTAAACAGATTTATTAGTTTCGAATCCTCATTGCGCTTTTATCGATCTTTAAGAAGTATCGTCGTGCAATTATCAGTCTTGTTAATTATTATACTTTACTGAATATTTCGCGTAATCTAATAAGCTTGTCATTTTCGCGAATATTTTTCTTTCTTATTATAATCTCAGTTTCTTGAAGAGCTAGAAATCTTGAGAACAACGCAGATTGAAAACCAAAAATATGCCACCTTTTTGTGCGCTTATTTTTGCTTTCTGATACGAGAAACTATTTATACCTTAAATGCCAATGTTCTAGTTCAATAAATCTTATTTGTGTGAACGCTGTGTAATGCACGTTCTATCTTGCTAACATTTTCACCGATGACCGACGTATTCCAGTAGCATCACTGCTCGTAGCTCGCGGTTTGGTAATGGATCGTCAATCCGCACGACATTTCGATCATTGAGCAAGCATGTAACGGGCAATGATGTATTATTTAGCCATCATTCTCCACGCGCACTGACATACATACATACGTGCGTACTCGCACGGCACTTCGAATCGGCATTGATCGAACAGTTAGCAGTAATATAGGCGGAAATGCTCAGTTTGTCAGTGGTTGTAGAGATAATTAGAGAGAAATGCAACGCTGTTATCCAGAGAGAAAGGGGGAGAAATACTGGCGGACAGTTATGTTGCACGATAATGAAATAAATGTTAATAAATATGTCGACCTCGACACCTGGGAGCAGTTGGCGATGCAGATACCGCGAAAGATACGACTTGTTTCGCAAGTTTCTCCGGACTTATCTGCGAGATGTATCGGCCCTGAACGAAACTCCAGGTTATATCCAATGTCTGTCAGAAAAAGAAATGTGACAAATTTTGCTGCGATTAAAACTTTAAACTTGCTTCCGAATTTATAGTAAAAATTTGATCGAATATACTACGTTACGCAGAAAAATATGTAAATAAAGAGACGTCGCAAAGCTTTGCGCAGATTTAAAACATAAATAAGTATAAAATCGCAATTTTTTTATGATTTTGCATTTTTTAGATATATCGTTCAATTATGTAGAAAACGTATTTTCTGTCTCTCTATATAAATATGATGAATGAAACATTAGTCAAAATCCATTAATCAGGACAAATTAAAAAGAAAGAACGATATTCCGATATTTGTCATTTCCTCAAAGATAATAAATAAAGATGAAAAATTAACATGTTGTTTTTAACATTATTACTTTAAAAGATAATAAATTAATTATTTTAAAAGCATGTTATATATAATTTATGATGTAGTTGCCATTCGATGTTTCAAGTCTGGCAAACTTTGTCTTTGGACTACGACATTTACGCATCATACTGTATTTTCTTCGAAGGAAAAATTGACACAATCTCTTTCTTTGAAGAGGTTGCGTCTATATAACTTTGACCGTAATCTTGGTACTGCGAAGTAAAAAGTAAACATCAACTTCTTTGCTTCTTCATTCCGTTGCATCTACAATCTAGAGAGCTTCTGTCGATGTATATAATTTATCGTCAAACTTAATTTCCTTTCTAAATAAAACAATAATATTAATCATAAAATGCATGTGTTATGAAGCCATTGCAATTTATAATTAAGATTATTTTATATAGATATATATATGTAAAATATATGTTTGTAGAGAGAGTATAATTTTTTATAAAATATATAAGCATTTAAATTTTACACATGGCATTTGTTTGTATAGCGCTCTAAAAAATTATATATTTGTAATTTCTTTATAATAAATATTTGTTATCATATATTATATTAATCATATGTTTATATTATGCGTGTGTTATATGTGGAATTTATTATTATTTTAGAAATATCAGTTTCTCTTTATCAAATTTTCTTTTTACGAAAAGTGGGTGTAACTGTGGACCACAAACTCGCGGGAATCAATGTCATATGTCATGATAATAAAGCTGGAAACACATTGGGGAGTAATGAACGTAATGCTCTGATGTCACTTGCTGTGTTTTCTGCACTCGGTCGCAACTTATCGCTGTTCATCATCATGGCGAAGCGACAACGCGCGACTGAGAAAGTCGTTAAAATCGGCAAAATTCAATATTTTATATTCCCTCTGTGTGTTTCCTTTCCGGCTGATCGTTCCACGACTTCCGTTAACCGGCTGCGTCACTCTCTCGTTGTCTGCTCTTTTCCTTTCCGTCATCCTCGCCGTCTCTTATATCTTCGACCGTGAGTTGCGCCATATTTCAAACGTCATATTAGCAAGGACCATGCGTCTTCCGCGAGTAAAATGTCTATGCCGCCAGCAGGCTTTGCCACCGCTACATCACACGACGATGGTCCCCCTTGGCGGCGTGGTATCGTGTCACTTTCCCGGCCCGCCGCCAATTACACATTAATGCGGCGTCGCGTTATCCGGAGACGATGCACGAAGTGGAAGTGATAGGGTACGAGAGGGGTGGTCAGAGAGAGACCAGCGGAGATATCCTTCGGGAATATACTCGCTTTCCGGTATAGTCAATTAACCTAGTTTCACTTGACGCAACGGTTCGATCAACGCTATCCGTTCGAGAAGATGGGAAACTATTTTGTGCCAGGTTTTTCGCCGATTGCACGCCGATTGTTGTATACAATTTTCAGATTGAATGTTCGCCGAGCAGAGCACAACGCGCTACGAAGGATGAATGTTATTTTGGATATTTTCGATTGGACGTGTTTCAAATGTTACGTATACAGCTGTGGAAATTCACGATGTCGCAATGTTATAAGAGATGACTTTCTTGCAATAGCACGTTACGCCATTACATAAGTAATGAAATTTCGAGTAGAATTAACGACTCATTTGTCAACTGATTGCTAACGTTTCAATTTGTCTTTTGTCAGTTGATAGTCGACCTTTCGATTCGTCTGAACATTTGACAATGTAGAAAGATTCAGCCAAGAAATATCGTTGTATTTCATTGATTAATTTATTAGACGTAGTAAATAAAAAATAAAAATAAAAGGTAATATACTTAAAGTTCTTTTCAATTTGTTTCTTTTGAGAAAAGAGAAGTCATAAAGATCAGAAAAATATTTGTTCGTACAGTCTATGTTAAAAATTTTAATATACATCAGTTATTTAATTAGTTATTTATACAAATATTATTTAAATTTACAAAACTTTTAAACTTTCTTGCTTTGCTATGATTATAAGTTTGCTTATAAAATTTGCTATTTTGTAATAGTGAACCAGAAAATAAGCATTTTCTTTCAACT
Source organism: Prenolepis imparis (assembly GCF_030444845.1). Classification (NCBI taxonomy): domain Eukaryota; kingdom Metazoa; phylum Arthropoda; class Insecta; order Hymenoptera; family Formicidae; genus Prenolepis; species Prenolepis imparis. Next base: position 18,217,835 of record NW_028141161.1, read on the forward strand.
GGAAATTTTTTAGCCAAATTAAAGTCAACCTTTCTTAAATATTTTGACATGCTTTATATTTTCTTAATAATTTTTTAAACTTTTAAATATTTTAAGATATTTAATTATCTGATATTAAAATCTTACGTTTTGTTTATACAAAATTTTCACTTAAATTTAAGCAAATAATAAAATATATTTATATATATGTATATATACATGATATATCTATTGGCATCTTTAAATCATAATGTATCAAATTCTATTTTTTTTATATTTCAGAAACTCAATGCAGAGATTAATAAGAACATCTTTTATCCATGAATTTAGCTTGTAGTATCTTTGCGTTCAAAATAAAATTCGAGTTTTTTTTTAATACCCTGTAACGATATATGAATTAAATAATAATACACATTAAATTTTTGCAAGCATCAGAAAGCATTTCGTTAATAAACGATGTTATGTATTATAATAGCTATCTTTTTTAATGGAAAATAAAATTTTTGAAACAAGGACGTAACACATTTAGAGATATCGGGCTCGTGATACCGAGCACTTTTGAGGTCCAAATTGATAGGTCGAAAAATAGGCCTTGATATCACTGTTTCTTTTCTCGTCGTTATGTCGAAACATTAATATTATTAAGCATTATATATATCGCGAATATCCGTACGAGAACGTACAGGGGGCTGTATGTCGGGGATGTATACGGGGAGGGTGGTTAGGGACTTTTCTCGCAGTAAATATTGTAACATCTGGTGCAACTCATACGAGTTCGAGTCACGCCTCCGGCCCTCTACATTTCATTTCACTTCTTAGATACTTCACTGAAATACTGTCGAGGATCCACTGGCTGTCTCGTCTTTGTGTGCGGTAATGCTTCGGAAAAGAACGGTGAACAAAGGGAAGAAATGTGTATATGCTGCATTTGTTCCGGTAGCTTCCCGGATTTGCACGGACGCCCTTGTATGCTACTTCCTTCCGCACGTTGCGGTTAGACGACGAGTTGTTTTCTCTTCGAAGGACTGATATTTATGTTATCACACTGGACTGCGTTACAAAATGTGACGTGTTTTTCTTGCGAACTGCCTTCCAAGTACATTCCCGTCTCTCGACTGACGATGTTGTTCAACGCGTCATTTAGCATAGTAATGTTGCACGAAATGACATGATTACTATTTGAGAAATAAATGACAAAAAATTACGATATGCCGACAATCGGCATTTTGGCGCGGTTAATGACTCTTCTGACATTTACAAGCTTTACCAAAAACAACGATTCGTAAATAAAATATACAAAATAATAACAATCGTTCGATGCGATGAGATATGAATCGACGCAGATAACGAATGACTCGCGAGAATGGCGAAATACACAACTGTATCTCATTCGAGCATGAGACATATTTCATCCACACAAAGTTTAATTCGCTCGAAACCCTGTATTTGACAAGTAGCACAAGTCATTCAAGTGCACGCAGTGGTGTGATTGATAGCGCGCGCGCGAGGAGAAACGGGACCGGGGGTTATATACATATTTATGCGTGCGTTTTTCGCGGGATTGTCATCGGCTGATCAAATGAATCGGGAGCTCTTTCTATTTACGAATCGTTTTGATATCCTTTTTTTTTCACCGACTGATGCCCGAGAAGGGTGGTATATGGCGCGCACGTGGCATTTTTCGCGTCGTAATTTTTACGCGTCTGAATTTTGCGCGTGAATGTTTAACAGCGGTTTCCGCACGCTCTTGTTTACAATGACAATCAATCGATTTAATCAAACTGCAACCAAGGCGCGCGTTTCGCGCGACAAGCACGGCGCGAAAGCACGCGCCTCCGTATATTTACGCGCCTCGTAACTGCGTTTTTTTTGGAATTAGGGTTTCGTTGACAGAGCTTCGCGTTATATTAAAATTTATATTTTCGAAGTGTTGACCCGATTGCAGAAAACTGATCGGCATACAATGCGCGAAGGGACACGCACTGTTTATGTAGGTACGATTGGAATTTGCAAAATAAAAATTATACTATCTATGTGGGAAAACAAAATTTTTACACCGCATTTTTTCTATCATACACCGGTGCACATACAGTTGGATAAATTTGAATTTTTGCATCGTCTCTCGAAATCAAACGTTTCATTGTTTTTATTTTATTTTTTTTTAAGTTTATTGCAATCATTAAAAATTCAACATATTCATAATTATGATATTATAATATTTTATTTGCATGTTTCGTAAAATTATAATCCATTAAAATCAGGCGATATAATATCTGATTTCCAACAATTTTAATGCTTTTGTTTTTTTTATTGAAATTTATTAAATATTATATTTTCCCGTATCTAAATTTTGTGTATGAATGTTTAACGGTGATATTTTTGGATTCTTTCATTTACAATAATAATTAATCCATTGAATTAAACTGTATAATCAAGGTGTGAGTTTTGAGTGATTGGGCGAGAAAGCATATCTTCTAGAATTTTGTTGACATAGCTTTGGTTTATAAGTAGACTTATATTCCTTAAACATTTTTTAATTAATTTTTTATTTTAAGTTATTATTTCTAATTAATATAGTTTAAATTTAAACATATTTTGTGTATATATATGCGTGTGTGTATAACAAAAAGAAAAAGTGCTATACCAAAAATAATTTTAAAATATAAATGAGTTAAAAGATGGCAGCATAATAAAAATCGTTTATCATACATTATATCAGAGTAGACAGTTATGCAATTCAAATATAATAAATGTTATAATAATTTTGTAATCTGTGGAGAAAATAATACATATACCAGTTTTACTTATAGCATAATAATTATATTATTGTATATTCGATACACTCAATATATTTATGTTATATTTCAGTAAATATTTAATTCTTTGATTTGACATGTAACGCGAATATACAATGTATAAATTTAGGAAAGCTAGACAGAAACTGATATACATATTATAAAACATGTACATAAGGGAAATCTTAGAGGAGATCTTAGAGAAAATAGAAATGACATACTTGTTTTATTTATATAATATGTAAATCTAAGAATATCATCGCGTATTTCGTATAAAGATACCATGGCTTATCACAAATATAAAATGAGATTTCTCTTTTTGAGATGGCCCGTATTATGAAATTATACCATCTCGTGAAGGTTTTTAGTGAAAAGAACTAAGAAGCTCACGCAGACGGCTCTTTCAATAATTCATTAACCACTTGTTTCGTTAGCTACTTCTACGCGAACCGTGTGGTAGACTCCCTGAAAAGTGCTTTAATTTCCTCCGTCGACTTGTTACCGTCTTAAAACTTTAAGGCGCTCTCGCCGTTAAGTGACACGCTTCATGGAAATACGACAGCGCGTGGAATTGCCGTGAAATGTCTCAGACGTTTCGATTTCAAACTGAAGAAACTTTTGGTCCTTTAATCCGGTACTCTTATAAAATATAATGTAAAACGTATTATCTTAAATTTGCTGTTCGTTATATTAAATGTAGTAATAAAAAAGTAATATAATATTAATATAACATAGAACAGTAAAATTTTCAGTTAAACAGTTAAATATAATATTATATTATAAGTAACATGAGATAATGCGTGGAGTTCATATCTTTATAGCTTACTGAATGGAATTTAAAACTGTCCTGACAATAATATACAGCTTGATCTAAAAATTATTTAAAATATTTACTATCTTTTATTTCTTTTAATGTATTCTAGAATGTATGTGTTCCATATATGATTAAATTTTCCCATTTTGAGATTCTTTATCTTTATCCTATTTCACATATAGATCTTTTATTAAAGTTGCATAATTGGCAAAAGAGCTTTTCGTTCACACGCATAATCAAGGGCACCTCGAGAATTTCGTACTTCGCGGTCGAAGATCTGGCAAACTGTACATGTAGCGTACACGTGTATAAATGCCAGATTACGGAGCAGGAATTCGTGAGATAACTTCGTCCTTTCGGAGCCGTCAGCCGCCAGTTTGTGCAACAGAATCGTACCGAGACTTCGTGTCTTCTACCGTGATAGAGTTTTATCGCTGTCTCGAATCTACGTCTACACGACTGCGTTTCTCAATATATCGCTCTTAAGCATGGTTCTATACGGAAACAACGACACGTGCTTGCAATATTAATAATAGTAAAGCCTAATATAGACGAAGAAATGTTGCCAAGATGCTTTCCGAAATTATACATTGCAACATTCTTTGCATTCGACATTGAAACTTATGTATGAAAATAAATATAAATAATAATTATTAATATTAAAAATAATATTAATATCTATTAATATTAATACTAAATAAAATATTAATATCAAAATATTAATAAACTAGCCTTGAAAACAAAATTATATAAAAATTTGTATTTTTCCGAAATATAAAATTTATTTTCTACATAAAATATTGACAGTATTTTTGTTAAGTATTAAAAATATAAAATTATAATCTTTCAAATTATAAACAGTGTGTTTTAAATATAAAATTTACTACAAAATGTCTAAATTTTGAAATTACATACATTACAAATAACTTATATTTATGTAAATAAAGATATGGACATTATAAGCTGGAAATAGACAAGTTCGAATTTTCGAACATTTGAACAAATTATTATATTTGCGAATGTTATATCTTTTGAGTAGATAAATATGTGACAAAATTCAAACATTTTTATCTGTAAGAATATTTTATGAAATGTATATTCTCAACAAAAATCTCTTTAATCTCGTAATGTAATGTATAAATAACTATGTATAATACCTATTTGATAACTCGATGCTCATTTCATATCGTTTTTATCGATCGGTCTTTCATGATATCTAATTTTATATTTTTAGGATACTGCCCTCTATTTTAGAACGTCCGCTCGTCTGGATACGCCAAATGAGTAAAAGTTCGCGGCTGACTTTTGTTCGCTTTCACGTACGGGTTGTTCTTTAAAGAATTACAGAGTCCATTTGCCGGTATTTCACGGGCGCAATCTAAGCAGGCACGCCCCGCGCAAGATTTATTAGAATTAGAAATCTGATGCTCCATATGTGCGTCTCTACGTTGTATATTAACATTAACGGTACGGGTGTTACGAGCCATTTGTACTCAGAGTAGTGAATTACATGGAACGTGAGAAGCTTCCGCGCACGAATTATTAGTCTCATTATCGTATAGTTTACAGGATTCGCTGTACGGCAAAATTTGCACCGCTGTTACATTGTCGATCTTCAAAAATAGAAGAGATCCTTTCGATGCTATTCAATTAATATAAATCATTTTAGTTAGCGATCCGTATATCGTCCTTATCATATTCATATATAATTATTTTATTATTTAATATTGTAAAACTCAAACATGTATTAACAAGTACACACATTGTGATAATTTTATTGTATTATATTATATATGCATTTTTAATGTAACTAAAATTATATTTTAATGTTGTATATATAATAAAAGATTTTGGGGCAGAAAATATAATAAATCATAATGTGCGAGTATAAAGCGTTGAAAATGTTAATAAATTATTATATGTATATATATGTATTCTATGTGCATTTCAACGTTTATAATGTCAAAACACATTTACATGAATACTAAAAATATTCAGTATAAAATATTATATCTCATTTTGTATCACATATATAAAGAATAAAGTAACGCAGCGATTCCTGCTACAGTCCGTATTTGTGATAAAATTTTCTTGTTCATAAAAATATATGTGACTACATGTACTTGGAATACATGTTTATAGAGTTCCTTTGTAATTATCATATATTTTAAGTAGTGCCAAGTTTGAAAGAAAGTATTTTATTAGACATAAATAATATATTAAAAAATTCAATTATGTTTTCTCTATATATAAATTATTTTTCTCTCTCTCGTTTTTAATAAAATGCATTATTTTACATTGGTGTTAGATTAATTATATGAGAACCGCAATTTATATACGTATACATGCGCGCACTAGATGCACTGCACTTTGGTTGTATGACGTAGTGACGTAGTGGGATCCCATTTGTATGCATAACAGTATAGTTTAATTTAATTAACTAGTTACCGATGCAAACATATTCTTTAAGGTACGTTGCGTACACAGATTATACATTCATAATATTAAATTCTAATTGTTTACTGTATACCAAATATTATACATTAATCAAATAACTCCCAAGTAACATTACACATTAATTTACAAACTATATTTATTTCGTAAGACTAGTTTTTATATTGCTAATATCTATATACTGACAGAAAAGGAGACATAAGATAGGATATATTTAGAATGACAGACTTTTGTTACCATTGAAGTTAAATTGAATGTGTTATTATATTACATTAATTACAAAATTACAGAAATCATTACAGCAGTAATAAATTTACTTGATCAGCACGAAACGAGATTTATATTGTATAAAATTATTATTTTATTTTCAAAATTTAATTAGAAATAATTTTTTCAGAACTTTTTGAAGTATAAATTTGTTTCGTATAGTTTAAGCTTCTCTTTTTTTAATGAAAGACTATCATTGTCAAGATATTTGTTTGAAAAAATAATTCAAAAAATAATTAGATTCATAATTGATTAAAAAAGTTGATATCATATTTTAATAAATTAAAGTGTCTTTCGATTCTTAAATTTACAAGTGAAACCTCGATTATCGTCAAATGGCGCAATTTATAGCTTATTCTCCAACTTACGCGATACATCCCGCTGCTTTAATCCGCATCGGTGAGCACTTGGAAACCGCGAATGCCATCAAGAGAATGAACCACGAAACGTGTCAAATTGATATTAAAATTAATGTTATATAGTTAAAGGGCTGTGGCGAGAAACTTGCCGATTAATTCGGTAGATAACGCCCACGGGTGCTTCCGCGAGCGCCGATGTCGGCGTAAGAGATAGCATTGCCGCGAACACGACGGCATCCAATTCGAACAATTCGGTTTTCCTTCGGAGCTTGGGACACGCGAAGGTCTCCTCTAACCCATCCGTTCCTCCATCGTCCTACGCTCGGACGGATGGCAAGGAGAGAGAGCGGGAGACACGATTCACCAGAGAATTATCGGTACTTGATTGCGCTTAATCCGCGAAGTTTTCTCGTTTGACTTCCCCGTTTCGAACGCGGCTCCACCTCGTTGGTTGCCGCCGTGCGGGACTTTCAGTTCGGGGATCAGCTGAACGAAAAACGCGCGTTAATGCTCCGCCGAAAAAGAGAGGAAAAAAAAGAGAGAAAGAGAGAGAGAGAGAAATTCATATTAAACGTGAAAAGAGTCGAAAGCTGAATCTCGCGCTAACGATGCTCGTTCGGTGGAATATGTTTGCTCACTTCCGGCATCTTTCTCGCGCATCCCTCTCTCTATGCTTTACCTTGGTTCGCCGCCCCTTCTTCATCTACCTTTCTCTTGAGCATTTCTATACATTCTCTATATACTCTTGCCTCTCTCTTTCTTTCCCTTATCCTCAAACGTTCTGAGAGAAGAAACGCTGCTGCACGCACGCTCGAGGCGCAAGGACGTACCTCTAACGGCTTACACTAATCCCAGCTGCCTCAACAGCCGGGCGAATTATTTCCATTCCGTTTCCCTATTTCCGTGCATCTCGCGTTATCAAAGCGTGTGCGCGCCACGGCACCGTTTGTAGAGGCAGAGTTGTGGTTTCCGGCATTAATTTCAGAAACAATGAGCGGTGGCTGATACACTCTTTTCCGGTGAGAATGGAACGCGAGCGATGGGATTTTGAAAGAATCGTGGAAATTTGACTTTTTATTCTATCCGTTGCTAACAAAGATTCGGTTAACAATATTACACACTTGGATATAATCACCAAGAGTTTTGTTGTTAAATTTGATAAAATTTGTAACAAATCTAAATAGGTAGTGGCAATTTTTTGAACTTGATATCTTATATTGTTATATTTTTATTTGTTAAATAAAAGAAGCTATACAGAAAAGGATATATAGGAACATTAGAGAAAGCAGTAGTTGTAAAATGACATAATTAAAATAAATATCCAATAAATAATAATAAAAGAATTATTAAATGCGTGTGTTTCATCTTTTTTGCTAAATAAAATTATTTTTATGTAATATTATGTTGTAAATCTATCAAATAAGGTGCATCTATACATATATACATATCTATATTTATAATTCAAAATATGATCCTTTAATTCACATCCTTGTTTATATCATTGCGTTTTAATTTAGTTTTTCTCATAATTTTTTGAAGCACTGATCTTGAATAAAAAGAAAAAAAAACAGAAGAGAGAAAAATGGCAAAAGAGAGCTAGGTAACATTTTATATGATACTTTAAAGACATCTTAGAATTTTCTGCTCAATGAGATAAAATGAGAATATCCGGCTAATCGCAATTGTGCTGTCACTAGATACAAAAGAGGCAAGAGAAGCACAAAAGCACGAAGTCAGGACAAGTGTATTTTGTCAAGTGTAAGAAATATCTCTTTAGTAAAGATATTCCAAGAATCTATTCAATTCTATCTCTCAATCTGAATATGAAATCCAAATGCATTTTACAATATAAATACGCGTGACACAAATGCAATTTTCTTCTATATTATAAAGGGGTTGAAATTGTAATGAATAAATGATTCGCATATGCACATATTATGTATACGTTAAGTGTATCAAATGTATAAGATTTTCGCGATCGTACACAGTAATTTTTAGAGAATTGACGTCGGGACAATAATATAAGAGAAACGATAAGAGAGATAACATTTCATATAATGCGTTCGAAGATGCATTCGAACACAGGCACCCCTGCGCAATGAGATAGAATGAGGATGTCCGGGAAATCACAATTGTCCCTTTGACTAGTAAAGACACGAAGGAGAGAGGCACGTGGAAGTCAGGACGCATGCGTGTCGTGTTGCTCCTGCTGGACTCCGTACGACAAGTCAGTCTGCATCTGGACTCCGGCTCGCGTAGATTTTATATCAGTGCGCGTACGTGACGAAAATTAAACGACAAACTCTCGAAAAAGTAATAAATATGACAATAATCACTGCCATCCTTGTCTCATGGACTGCGTGGATCTTCGTTACGTTGGCGCATTCATCCGAAGGTAAGTACAAAGAAAAAAACTTGCGAAAAAATATTTGTCGAAAAACAATAAAAATGATTTTTTTAATTATAAACCTAATTAATGATTTTAAAAGTTTTCGCGTTTCTAAGTCTTCTGACTAGGAAGCTGTTAGTTATAATTTAGATCGAGGTAAAGAATCTTAAACGTACACGATTTTTGATATACAATAATAAATGAAATTATGAAAATTAAAGCATTAAGCTTCACAGTGAGCAGAAAAAAATTCGAGTCTACTCAGCAGAATGCGTAAAAGAACCGCGACATCCGAATGCAAGCTCTTCGTATACCATCCATTATGGTTATACCATAAATCTGACTTAACTCGACATGCCATTTTGCGAAACTTTCTTCATAAAGTCATGCCACCATTTCACTATTTTTTAATGCTTTTTATTGCGTTGTTCTAGTTTCGTAATATTGCAGGAGATATTGGAGTGTATGCAGTTTTTCTCATAGATATGGTTGGATATATTTCTTGGACAACATGATTAAACTTTACACAGATGGACTGTATATACATTATAAAATTGATACAAGGAATCGTTTTATATTTAAAATGCATTAAAAATGTTGCACATAAATTTAATATTAAATTGAAACAATTTCGCATATGTCTTTTTAAATATGAATTTGACATAATATATGTGAATTAATAAAATATTTTAATAAAATATTTTAAAACAGTTGTTAAAATATAAATGTAGAAAGTATGATGAAAAAAGATTAATTTGTTAATTTCTATAATAGTCGTATAAAACTAACAAAAAGTGTGGTGTTTTTTCGTAAACTCCCCAGAGTATAAAAATGAAGACTTAAATAACGATAAAACCGCATACACGATTAAATGAGAATTTGTGGAGTGCACATGGTGGCGTGACACAGAAGTATTATCCGCGAGGAAACGGAAAAAGTCTCGAATTTATGGAAGTGCTAATTGGTATTGTTAGCGAAACGGGCGGGAATAATAGCTATAAAATGATACAGAAAGATATCGAAAATAGAAGAGAAAGAGGGAGCAGTTTGCTTAAATTGATGATTTATCGAATGATGGATTGGATAGGCGCATGACTATTGCCCCATTTTACATTTTTAAAAACGGAAACGAGAACACAATGCAAATGAAAAGAACAAGTAAATCGTAAATAGTTTGGATCAATATTGTGTATATACTTTGCACAGGTACCGGACGGTACGAAATAATAGATTTAAAGTGCACGAACCATATGTTGGTTTACGTTAAGTTTATTGTAAATGCATTATTGAGAAATAAATTTTAAAAATGTATAATTTTTTATACTTAAATATCAATAAAAGATGTAAAATAAATCTTTACTAATACATTGGATATATTAGTAAGATTTTTTACACTGTACGTTTGTGTGCGTGCGCGCGTGTGTGTGTGTTTGTGTGCGCGCATGTGTAATTGATTACTGTTATTATTGATTTTTGAAATTTCTCTTTTTATGGATAATGAACAATTATCGATTAATCATCAAAATTTGAGGAAATAATAATATCATAATATTATTACAACACAATACAGGATATTATAATTACAAGATATTATAATTTGACAATAGAACGCCAAAAACAGACACACACACACACACGTGTAGCTTACTTCAACAATAGTCTTAAATGTGTATAGATACTGCTAATGTAAATAGCATTTTAGAGCTAATGTTTCTGTTATAAGATGATAAATAGAAAAAGTTGAGAGATAAAACATTACACGATGCATATATTTATTATAAATATAATCATATATAATAGAATTATTGAATATATACAACTCACATTTCAAGTTTGCAAGGGATAAGATATATACAATATAATCACAATTTAACGAAAAGATGTAAATTGTGTGAGAAATGAGACTGTATGTTTGTGTATGAGCAAATTAATTCTTTCTACTGATATCAGTAGATTCAGAATTTCAATCAGACGTTACAATCATGATTCTGTCTTATTATCGAGTAATTGCTCTAGAAGAATAAAAATTAAAGTTCGAAGAGGTTAGTGCTTCATCGATTCTTAGTATTGTCTTTGAACTCTCTTGAGGGAATCTTTTAGAAAGTCAATAATTGCGACGTGATCAATGAACTGCTAGAATATAATGATAAATTATACGTCAATTACAATAACTATTGCTATGTTTATATTAGAGTTAGAACGAATTATTATGTGTTGTTGATCCCCATTTATCTCCATAATAGTTTTGTGATGTTTTCTCATTTTTCTAACCAGAAATAATTCTGTTTGACCTCATCTGTAATATCTATAAGATATTTTTTTATATTAATAGTATTTTTATATTTATTATAATTATACATTATAAAACACATTGATGCTATGGCTATAAAATAATATCACAGTTTCAATACATGACCTATGCCTGTGTGTACAATATTATTTAAATGATGAGCGTATTGTAAGATATAGTTTACTTTAAAGCATTATTTACGTGATGGTTTTGAAATGCCGTAATAAATGGAAGCAAAATTGAACGTGAAATAAATCAGGAATTTAATGCTTTGCTGTCTACATCATAGAGTGATTACGTGATATGCAATTATTTCCCGATAACTATGCCCGGATGGAAGGAAATATAAATGGCAGCGTGATATTTTATATCGCAATTTTCATTAGGATATTCATTAAAGCGTCACATGCTTGCATTAGATAGATAGAAAAGTGACTAACTATAAAATATTTATATAATTATGAATCGTATTAAAAAAATGCGCGTTATTGATTTTAAACTGCTTTTTAGTTTATACTGCGATACAAACATCGTATAGCTGTCATTAATCGTCCTCGCTGCACACAATTCTAATCTTCTTATCGAGATGTTATCGATCGTATCTGCTTGCCTGTACGCACATAATGGATCGACGATTAGAATTGAAATTGTACACGTTCTTGTATACAGCAATCTCAAAACACGGTAGTCGATTTGGAGCTTATGCGCTTTCATTATCAAGCACATTACACTTGTAATCAATCTTCTACTTTCTGCTACGTGAAGCGACATGAACGTACAATTACTCGGGATTACATCGTAAAAAATAAAAATAAAAATGAGAAAATCGTTATTTTGTTGCTAAGAAACAGAAGAAAGAATCGTATTTCTATCAAAGTAGATATAAAGATATTTAAAAAGAAAAGAGATTAAAAAATTTTGCATTTTATAAACCAGTCTCATTAAATGCGCTCAACAGATATATATAGATATTTTATTTCGTTATAAAAGTTTGACGATAAAATAATACGTAACAAATAATATTAAAATAATAATGACAATGATATGAAAATAAGAGTTAAATGCATGTTTCATGCATGCGTGTACTGCAAACTTATAAAAGCAATGGTTAACGTCTTCTCGCTGATTATCGCTTTATCATAACAAAATCAGGCAGAGATTAATGAAATATTCGCGTTATATTGTTAGGAAAGATTTACTTTCATGTAATGGGAAAACTTAGGGGCCGTATTCGTGCGAGGTAATTTCTTATTTAGTGACCCCAATCTGCCTAAGGAATGTGGGAAATGTAAGGCAGCTGTGCATATCCAGTCAGCAACAGCTTCAAACTTCATGTCACGGGCAGACCTGCTAATTATTCGCTAGCACGCGAATGAGAGAAATTCCTTTCTCTTTCTCGGCGGGCAGCGTGCGCGCACGATGCAAGCACGCAATGTTATACAACATGGGGCAATTTCCATTATGCAACGCGCCTCTGTTATGCAAATAGAGACGCGTGTCTGAGCGGACGATCTCTTATGCGATGTTCGGTGCTCGGATGCTTCTAAACATCGTGGAAAATTTATCTCAGCGAGTTGACGCGTACGTATCAGGACTCAGGACGCCGGATATGCTGTTATCCTTTCCTTTTCGGTTCTGTCTTTATTGCATGTTCAATAAAATTCTAGCGGACCAATTCTCGAATGGAAATGAATTTATGCGTGACATGTGATACAATACGTATTGAGCCATCTTATGTGTTTGTTCTTGTTTTTAAAGTAAGCTACAGTTTATCTTCTTGCGAATCACTTCAATCAAACTTGGATTAATTAATCATTATAATTTTATTTGTGTAGAATTTGTCTATAGAAAAATTTCTAACTATATAATTTATCATTCTTAATTTTCATTTTTTCTTTTTTTGTGTGTATAAATCAATAAAAAATTAATAGGATAGTATCATTTTAAGATGATTTACAATAAAGATTTTGAAAGCTTAGAGTTACATATACAGTAGATTTGTTACTTTATAAATATTTCAAGGAATCGATCGATTGAAGGAAAGGTCAGAACGCATTACATACATGTCCAAGCTGCAATCGAAAGTTTCGGATCCTCTTAAGGAAATAAAATCCTGTTGCAGAGGCAGTACTCACACTTGACTGAAGGAGTTTTTCGCACTTATATACGTGTATAGCGTTGTATATGTTTGTGCTATAACTATTGATACAACAATATTTTCCTTTGATTACTTGATTACTTCATTCATAATCATGTTGTAATCGAGTATATAATTTCTTTGTTCATTATTTGTAATTATGTATGTACATTGCAATTATGTACTTATGACTATTTTCCTGTTATAGTTATCGGCATGTACGTTAAAAATATATTATTAATGGAATTATAGAAGAAAGAAATATTATAAAGAGCTTAATAATAATACATTCCTTCTATATGAACTTGTTTCGTGGTAAAATCAACAGGCAATTAGAAAATTGACTTGGAAAACTTTTGCGATGAGTACATTAGAGTAAAATAGCGCATTCGAGCAAATTATTATCAATGTACACACCTCGTCGGAAACTCTATGGAATCGAACGGTCGTTAAAGTTAAATTGGTTCGCTAATTAATTTCCACGCGGTTACCCGTCCAATAGCCAATCGCCTCATGTTCCTCGTACACTATAGAATATCCATTTCTTTTCCGTTCTTGAACATTAAATTTTTAGAATATGAGGTAATCGAGATATTATACAACGTTTATAATTGATGGAAACTGCGCGGTTCGTTTATTCTTGGCACTTAATTTTAGTCTGTTATCTAGGTGTTAAATATCCTCGTGCGTTGCATGATGGTGTATAGGTAAGCACAAAACGTTGCTAAACCAGCAAAATGTAGGAAAACACTTTTGCATGGTATTTTATCTTTTATCTTTTACACTTTACATGGTACAAAAATACTCCCACCCTTCATAAAATTTAAAAATATATAACATAAACTAAAAATATATAACAAATTTTAAAATAGATAACATAACGATAAAAATAGTTTCATAAATTATTGTAGCGTGGCATTGTTAAAACATTATTAATATGAATATGAAGATATATTGATAAATTTTTATATACATATATAAAATATTCTATAATAATACTCTTTAATTTAATAGGTTTATATTTTGTGAATCAACTTATTATATATTGCGAATTATAACGCTCTTGATGTCATCGATATACAATATTTTACAGATTATTTATTAACAGAATATTTTATCCTGACAGTTAAGGTCAATTAATTGTTTATAAAAAAGAATTATTTTGATAATTTTTCACATAAAATGCTTCTCTTTTAAAAGAAAATGGGACGCAAAGCTTCTAAAATTCGACCATATCAGTGTCCTAGAAAGATTTTCAATCGCGGAATACTTTTAAGGAGGTTAAAACGTTGGCACGGCGGCTGCTTTCCCTAAGTCTGAATTTTCATGAATACTCCGAGGTCAGTTCTCAGGACGGGTCGCGCGAACTTTACCGAGCTGAAGCGACAAGGATGATTGTGCGCGGGAAGGAGGACAATTCGAGAAATCTATCTGGCTACCATCAGCTACCGCAAAGCGTAAAACGTCAGCTGCAAGCGCTGTTTTGCGCGCGTTCAGATTGCCGACACGGCCGCAACCACCATGACACCGATTCTATCTCTGCAGTTCTAGTGCGTTTTCATGCACCGATACTTGTACCACTTTCAAAGGTCTGCGCAAAATGTACAGAAATTCCTTCGGCGCATATTATATAAAAAGAGTGATGAAATTAATCAATTTCCTCTACACGTTAGCTTAATAATTTTTTTCCAGATTCCTTCAAGTTAAATTTTTTAAAAGAAATGTAGAAAAGTTAGAAGTTTAAATTATTAAATTTTTAAATTATTAAAATTATTAAATTATTAAAAAACAAGGAATAATATACGATATATTACTTTTTATTTAAAAATTTAATAGTTTATATAAAATCGTTAAATAATCACAATTATTGTAAATGCATTGTAATTGTATATGTCATATCGAGAATAGCTTTAATTTGAACGTAAAAATTGATTCTTTGATTTAAGTATAAATTGATTTTCTGATTGAAATAAAAATTATAATTAATTCAACTTTTTTTTCTGGCTAGTCAGGATTGTTATTTTACGTAGTAATATCCGGCCATCTTTATATTTATCTTAGCAGAATTCATCCTTTCCCTTTACAACTTTCTCTCTACGAATTTATACACTCATGCGTAGAACAACTCAACACGCATACATATGAGCATACGACTGGTACAGAGGGACGAACCTTCGGTAACCCCGGAAACGGAAGCTCTTTGGTAGGTTGCTCTCTGAACCATTGTTCTTAGTACGAAAGGGAACGCGCAAACATTGTACGCGGTGAATCGAGCTCTTCTCGTAATACGAATTTCAGGCGTATCTAGCGGAAACGAAATGTAAGACTTTAATGTTAACGAGCGAACACTGTTACACCTCTCTGCCTGCAATATTACGTTATTACGATATAAACATTTCTTTCTAATCTTTTACGCTTGAGAATGCGATATTCATTTGAACGGCTCAGAATTAAAGCAATAAAGAATTCGCGATTTTATTTGAAATTATTTGAAGATATAATTTATTCTTATTGCAAAATGTTATTATTAATTTTTTATTGTTATAGTAATGTGAGTTAGGCTCTGAGTTCATAACTTTCAATTCACTATTTATTATTAGATTTCTATAACTTTTCCATATATTAAATTATTATGCATTGTAATTTTTATTTTCTCTGTGATTCTGTATCCTCTAATCTTATTTGAGAAAATAAACACATTTCTTATTTTTAATCAAAATTGTCCATTAATACAACCAGAGAATGCTATTCGTGTGTTGCGCAACGTGATTGTAAAGTATTGATATAAATGATGTTCACTCTTTTAAGTTTTCAAGCTTCGTACGAGTTGATCATCGTTCGAAGTTTACGAAGCTTGTCGGATCTTCGTGTAGACACGGTTATTAACTTGTCATCTGAGTTTTACCTTTTCTTTAATCAATTACTTACGACATAATTCTGTCTCATTTTTGCACGATCTTTAATCCTTAATGTTATATAGAATTAGAAAGTCATGGCAATACGACATTCAATCAGATACCTATTGGATGATTA
This sequence comes from Prenolepis imparis, assembly GCF_030444845.1. Lineage (NCBI taxonomy): Eukaryota > Metazoa > Arthropoda > Insecta > Hymenoptera > Formicidae > Prenolepis > Prenolepis imparis. The sequence goes on from NW_028141161.1 coordinate 18,234,352, forward strand.
GATTTTGGAGAACGAAGGATTACGCGTATCAAGGTTGAATGCGTAACATTGTGTTTGCATAGCGATGTAATAAGGGAAGCGTCTATTTGTCGAATGAACGGGGTAGAACGGGAACGTCGCTCCGATAAGTAACAACGAGATCGCGAAATTTAAGCTATTACTCGAGCTTTCTCGGAAGAAAATCCATCTTCTCGAGAGCAGATTTTTTTACTTTTTGCAGCAGAATACCACGCAACCGAGTATAACGATTACCGTTTTATTGGATGTTCGTCGCAACTCGTACATTATATAAGGATAAAATACAATTAGTATTTTTATCTAGCAATTCTCCTTTTTATCGTCTAACATTAAAATTATTCCGAAGTACAATTTACAATTATATATCTCTTATCAAATTATATTATTATTCGTGTAATTAAAAATCTATACGTATCTAATTTTACCTCTTTCTCTCGTCACAACAAGAAATATATTTTTAAATGTATTAAAACTTATTTTTACGCATAACTTTTGAGAAAGTACGTAAAGATTAAATCGCATGCATTGTGTAAGTTAAGTTTACACAAGGAAAACATAAATTATTTAATAATATCGTATAGAGTAATATCTTTTTTTTTGCAAAAAGATTGCGATGTTAAGTAGGTTATCGAATTTTGCATTCTGAATGATAATGCGCCGTATATTACGCGAATCTTGTTCTCTTCACTGAAAGCGAAGGATTATCACGTAATAAACTTTCCGGTTTTTTCTCTTGACTATGAGATACCGTTTCTTATCATCAAACATATGATGTGACGACATATGATCACGGTATAATATGTGCGATTGCTGTTTCATGATGACAAGCATCCAAAGTTTCTCTCGTGACACGTGACATAGCTATGCGACCGCCATGCGCGTATTCATTATGTGCCACATGTTGATGGAAGGGTGGGACAAGAGGAAATTATGCCTCGTGTCTCCTTACGTTCCAATACCTCAACGAATGACAGTATTATACATACTTAGATGACATACAGAAGACGAATAGTTGTTGCCATGGCGTTCGACGAATTAACAGCCGCTACAATCAGTGCGCTTGTATTCGGCAAATGTAATATGTCATGTATATTTCGCATTTCATCGCATGCTTTTTGAGGCATTTGTTCGATCTCGTAGTTGCCCTTCACATTTAGAGATACGTCAGTTCGTTTGCCCCTACTGACCAATCTCTCTCTTTCTCTCTCTCTCTCTCTCTCTCTCTCTCTCTCTCTCTCTCTCTCTCTCTCTCTCTCTCTCTCTCTCTCTCTCTCTCTCTCTCTCTCTCTCTCTCTCTCTCTCTCTCTCTCTCTCTCTCTCTCTCTCTCTCTCTCTCTCTCTCTCTCTCTCTCTCTCTCTCTCTCTTTCTCTCTTCTCTTATCCATTTGATTGTTCTCCTCTTCCGGTCTCGATCCCCTGTTGGCCTCGCTGCCGTTACTCTTTCCCTATCGCCGTACGAGACGTTAATCACCCCGGTAAGGAGATCGATCAGCGATTAATGAGAAACGTCGACGATGCGAAGGTGGAAATTTACACGATACGTTCTAGCGTTGCAAGTAGGGGTATCGTGATCGATTCGGTATCCTTGGCACCTTTTGGAGCGTAAAGGAGTAACAGAGAATTGAAAGTTGTAGATGCGGGGAATTAGAAGTATTAGAAAGAAGCTCCCCGTTACTGTGCCGTAATCCATGTTAACCTTTCGAGGCCTCGAGCAAACTTCTCAATAAAGCATGCGATAGAGGACTGGTATTGTGGCGGGAATGCCAAGAAGTATTGTAACCAGCACGGGTGAGCACATCGTCTCGAAGTTTCACGGTCTGTCGGTATTTGCGGGTAGAAACTGTTTGACATCTCGCGGCGAACTTTTCCCGCTTCCATACTGGCGGGTATGCCCAAAGTTTACCATGGCAATTCTAATGTCATGATATTATTTAATGGGAACCTTGTCGAATCGAACCCCGGACACAAACCGGAACGTTTAACGGAGATCGAACCTTACCGCGCAGCGCATAGCGCGTGAAAAGCATTGTTGCGCAAATTAAAGGCCGGTCCAGCGCTGAATAAGCTTGATTTGCGAGGAGCAACGGGATACTGAATCAACTAAAATGAGCGAACTGTTTAGTAACAGCAAACAAAGGTATATTATGGACCCATGTTTATCGGTTCATTATTAGATATTAGGAAACATTAGCGGAAAGACAAATCGTTGCCGTTAATTAACGCGGTTGTGTTATTAAGTATGTTTACGATATGTACGCGTTACGCACAAGAAACTTTACTGTGGAAACTTGTATTGTTACGTACACAGTTGTCGACTAATTATTAGCATGTAATTGGCTGTTGCCTCGTTTAAGGTAATGTCCCTTTCCCTTCTCTGTTATATTTCAAAGTACAATATTTTACTAAGAATTGTGTATTTAAGTTGCACTGTGATCAGAATGCGAGAGAATGAGAAATTAATAATTAAGTTTATTCACATTTATATATATTTGATAAGGTTTCTGAATTGATTAATAACGTTTTTATCTCAAATTCCATTAGTACACGGCATAATAATGCTGTTTAATTATTTTTAAATTGTTCTTTACTCAAATCAGCAATTCAGAATTAAACGAATGAATAGAGAAAATGGAAGAATTTAGATTTCACGCGATTTCAGATTAAAGACCGCACGATGATTATAGATAGAAACTTTCTGGAGATATCCTTCTCTCTTGGAGCTGAAAGATTCTCCGAATGACTTTCTTACTAACGACCGATTTGAAACGATTGCTTCACCGTCCACTTCTACGACTATGAATGGACATAGACTATCTAAAGAAAAAGACAAAAGCCGCCATTTTCTCGAATCCGCGCTGAGTGACATTTAGAAATACTGAGGGAAGATTAGTCAGTCGTATTTTTTATAAAATATTAGATAGTCTATCTTTATATTATCTTTGTAAATATTTCTTCACAAAAGCTACGTATTGTATAACATTTAAATTCGATCGATAAGAGTTTATTTAGTTAAATTTTCATCACAGGGACTTAATTTTAAATTTAATAAAGAGAATTTTTAGATTATATTTTATAAAAGAACCAGTTGTGTATCATTAGTATAAAATAACTAATTGGAGAAAAAATAATATAGAGAAAAATGTGTGATTGATATAGACATTATTTTCGATAATTGTATTATTTCGTTACAATTGCTGGCATGAGGTAAAAGCATACATTAATCATAAACATGAAAAATTAGATCTGCGACCGATTTTATTTCGCGCAAAGTACACAATAGCGACTATTTCTCCGATGCCCTCGATCCAGCAGTATTTGGTATTGATCTCGCTATGCAAATATCGGACGCAAACGATAGGAAAACTTCTTGACTTTGCCCCACCCCTGTGGAAAATGTTGTTCCTGCTGCTGAAAATATTCGGATCCATTGCGTAGCCTGCTTCTGTTCGGCGTATTCCGCGTTGGACGTCGATTTCCCGTTAAGTTACTTTCGAAGATAGATTATTGGCCAGGATACAGAAGCAAATATCAGCTCCTGGATATCGGTATATTCTTGGCAAATGCACGTACGTAACGTACTTCGTCTGTTATTCTTGTCTCTAGACTTTTCTTTCCTCACTTGTAGACAAGTACTTCTTTATCATACGATAAAATCGTTTGCGATTGTGATGTTCATTTATCAGATTATCCGGTAAATGTGATAGTCATTTCTCTTGTAATCGTTTTTAAAATTATTGGCCAGATAAATCAATTAAACGTGTAATTTAATCTTTATCAGAGCTTTCCTCTTTATTCATTGAAGCTTAACATGTCGATTTTTTGGCATAACTTTTATAAAGCTTAATTAAGTGGAAAGATATCGATGTACTAAATTCACCGAATAATAAATGACGTATTTTATAATATTATATATATATATATATATATATATATATATATATATAAATTACAGTAAATATTAAATCTCTACATCTTTATGACAAAACGTACATTATTTACGAGATTATATTCTGTCAGCAGTTAGAAAGAAAGAGAGAGAAAGAGCGCTTTTGCATTGTTTTAGTCTCCAATACGTTATGATTTATTTTCTTTTGTAAACGCACAAATCCCGTAACCGGGACAAAATGAAACGAGACAAGTCGGATCGCGTTAAAGACGCAGCCGATGTAATATAAAAAGAAACAAAGGAAAAGTGAGAGAAAAGGAAACAAGAAGAGAAGGCGCAGATAGGACAACGCTACGCATAGTAGGGCTCGGATTGCCATGTTGGCTGTTGTTCAAATGGTCTATCCGACAATAAAAAGCGGTGCACGTCTTTGTCGAGAAATCCCCTGTTTCCGCGAGATTCAAACGCGGAGAACTCCGAATGGCGCGGGCGAACAAGCGGGAAAAGGGAGAGAGAGGGAAGGGAATAGGCGGAAAGCTCGACGACCCGCACCCATCGTCGTCAAAGCTTTTCGCTCTCTCGCTCGCTGTATCTTCTCTTCATTCTCCTAAGTTGCTTGTCTGTCTCACTCCTCCTTTCACCCCTTTTCACCGACTTTTTCATGCCGACGACCTCCTTCGTTCATTCTTCCCCCCCCCCCCCTCTATCTCGGCTCCAAACGGCCCGTCACACGAGTGGCCGAAGGAAGAAGAAATGTGTTTGTGTTTGGACTTTCGCCAGATAATCTGCGGCAATAAATTTCTGTGTGTATAGTGCCATGTGATTGGTTTTATCTCTCGTGCCACGGGTATATCTAACCCTTTACCTCTCGATTCGTGGCGAAAGAACGATAGATAACCGAAAAAAAGCACGATACAGAGCATGCTGGATCGCGGTTGTGCTCAAGAAGAGTGGATAGAGGTGGCCACCTACCCGAGAAATCAACCCCTAATTCGTTTACCGCGTGAGAATCTACCGTGGACCGGTTCTCCCCTCGTCCGTGCCGGCGGATGTATGCCTTGAATTGTAAACGGGATCGTCTTACGCCCCGGGATGTTGAAGGCAGTTTCGAGTTAAGAACGTCTCGTACGTTTTATATACCGGCGTTTATCCCGCTTCATCCGAGCCGCCAAAGGAGCTTTTCCTGCTCTTATAACTTTTGAACATCAGCATTCACCAGTGTCGTCACACGTGAATGGCTGAAATATCCGAGAGCACGATCAGCTGCTTGTTGTTTATGCAATAAATCGGGTATTTTATAAAGTTCGCGACAAACTTTGCGGCTTTAGGTCTTTGACGAATTTGTAACCTACTTTTTTTTTACGTTGAAGCATAATTATGAGGGATTGTTTGTGTATAATACACGTTAATAAAATTTACGTTAATTATATTAATAAAATTACGAGAAATGTTTTTTATACATTTGTGATTAACACGAACGTTTAATTATTTTATAAAGTATTTATTTCAAATTATTATATTTCTGTGAATTTAAATAGTTGCTATGTTTATTTGATTCTGAAAACGCTTGTTAGAATGCGAACCGACGCAATCATTATAATTTTTCTCTCCTATGACTATCACCTACATTTTCCTTGAAAATATGTTACATACTTCTAGAAGGCGATATGTCTTACGTTACGTATGCAACATGCGATTTAGCTATTCTGCAGAAACCAGGGCTCACCTCTAGAATTCCTTTACACTGCAACTACCACACTGAGGTAACATCGAAAAACGGCCTGTTGCATATGACTGCGAAAATATATCTGCTGGCATAAGAAGTGTGTTAGATTTGATGGAATTTCTAGAAGAATTGAAACCGCTATTTTCTCATATAATAGAACGAAACAAGATTATATCATAATTTGTTCTTACAGAGAATATATTTTTATTCGAAATATATTATTTAATTTGATAATTTTAGACAATTAAAAACTTTGTTATTTATTTTTTTATTGAATATATTATGAATTATATTGAATATATATTTTTATTGAATATATATTATAAATTTTATTATAATATATATATTAGAATATAATATATATATATTAGAAATTTTATATTAATTTGTAAATTAAAGTTTGCTACATTTTTATATTTTTCGTCTAAACAGAGTTAGTTTTCCGAAATCGTCAATTTTCGAAAAATAGTATTTATTACAATATTTGGAGAACATTCCTCATTACATTTTTCTAACAACTTGACTATCCGATTTAATTAAAGAATTCAGATCTTTTCGTAACTTTCAGTCTTTCTGTGCATCCTTTTACACAATCATGGAGAGTGATCTCTGATACTCGTCGCAAAGGGAACCTTCGATTGTTCTTGTGCTTTCGAGCAGTCGCAATTACATTGTATTACAAGCGTAGTGTCGCGACTTTTCAAACAGCTATCCTGTATTCGTGACGGATGCAACGCGTTCTTGTGCAGCTTCGACAACGAGTGTATCGCCGTATTACAGACGTACCGCCTCTGAAGCACGAAGGTCTTTCAGGTCGGATTGAAGACGTGCACGAAGCTGCTCACGCTTCGCTGGATAAGACGACACGATATCGATCGGGCAACGAGACAACCGGAACTGCTACAATGATTCGGTAGATACGGACGTAGTTCGAGTTCTTCCGTGCACCCACAGTCCGAGAAAGTCGCGTTATTTACGACGTACATATAAGGCGCAATCGTACAACACGAGACGGCTCGCATGAATTATACGCATATCCACGCCAAACTTGTGCGCTTATCGTGGATGTCGCTTCGTCGGCTACATCCGGAACCGCATTGAGGTAAAACGAAGAGGATTTGCTTAAAACATTGTGCTAGTCAAGCTCTAGTGGATGCAGGGAGCTTAACTTGAACTTGGTTGAGAGGAGAGAATGCGGTACATTTCTATATATCGCGGCAACAGATTTTTTCAGCACATTTTATATGAAACCTCTTCTAATATTCTAAGCGCAATGGCGCAAACGGCACTTTTAAGTTAAAATCGTATAGCTTAAGCAATTTATACGCAAACCTATGTACGATAAACATAATGCCGGTGTGGCAAATAATATTAAATTCATAACGATAAAGCCAATGTTAATAGCTATACGGTGGGTAGGTAACGTTTGGTTTAACGTTTTGTTATAACCACCAAACACACAGAGTGTATATTGCGTCTAGGTAGAACGTATCGCAGTTATTGCAAGCATATTGTACTATGTATTCACAAACCCTGTTACATACAATCCGTAACCATTTCTGGAACTCGATGTAAAAGCGTTTAATTGAATTTCGTCGAGGAAGATCGACAAAAGCGTTTGACGTAAACGCTGTCTTTTAGAACACGAATACGCGTGAATGTATCTTTATGTTTGTCTTTATCTTTATCTCTCAAAAGAATCTTCATTTATATTTGTAAAAATGTATATATTCCTATATATGATAATACAAAAATTCGTTCCTCTAGCTGCTTTTTAAAATCTTTTTTTACCACAGTTTTTGATGCGTATATCTATGCTGCATACGTTCGATGAACTGATAATAAAAGACACGTATTGCAAAAAAACGACACGTAGCACTTTTGGCATTCTTAGCGACAGTTTAGCATTCTTGAAGATAAAGTGTGAAAGAGAGAGGAGGGAAGAAGATGAGAAAGGATAAGAATTCGATCTATCGACGGAGCTACGTCGTTTCAGGCAAATGTATTCAAAGTGCCCAAGCAGAGAACTTCCCCAATCCCTTTCGTCCGTTGTACATGGCGTCCTGCAGGAACTAGCGGATGTTGGTACAGCCGGAAACGCCTGTGCACGGTCGTCGAACGGAATCGCACGATGAAGTCAAGGAAAATTGATGCTCCAAACCGTCCCTACGTCAGGATATGAAGGAGAATGGTTTTCGTGGTGTGTCTCCATATCGAAAGATCTCACATCTCTTCGTTTTTTTTGCCTGTGCATCACTTTCTTAAATCCCAGACACATTAGCATCATAATTTCTCTTTTAACGCGCTACTATTTTGTTGACTCCATAGTAAGATTATTAAGATATAATTATATATATGATATTTTTAATCCATCTTCTCTGAGAAAAAAAATTTTATTTTATTATTTGTTACTTTTCATTCTATTTGCAACTTTTCGATTTTTAATTATATAATTTGGTGAAATTAAGTATTAATTTTCGTTCTAAATTCTTTTAAAATTAATAAAATAGAAATATCTAAAAATTTAGGATTTTCAATAGTTGAAGAATCGTTGAATGCCTCAACGTCTGGCATTCTTTACGTGACTTTCAATATGACGAGTGAAGTGTGCAACACACAATTTAGAGTGGTCCATACTCCTCTAAAGAGCGAAAACGTCGTTTACAGACAGTTCGAATCGTTGGCCACCATCCAGTCTCGACACTGGCTTAACGTTTCTTATAGCAACGGGCGACGCAACGAATGTCATTGACTTGTACGAGAAAGCAATGCTTAGTGGGACGACGTTAATGCATCGACGTTGCTCTTAAGCTGTCCCGCTTCCACATTTTCCGTCGCTAGTTTCGTGCAATCGACATCTTCTTTACTGCGCGATCTTGTAATATTTTATTCCGCCGCGACTGGTCCCAGTACATCCACATTCTGGCGGAAGAATTATCGATAAAAGTGGAACGGAGGAATTTGTCTCGGGAACATACACTGCCACTACCGCTGCTCCGACATCGGGGACACGTTAAATTACATCCTCCCGTTTCTTTCCGCTTCTTTGTCCCACGTGCGTATCTCGCTCCCATTAGGCCACCGTTCGTATATTGATCCCAGTCGTACTAAAATTTAACGCTCGCCTTTATAATAGTAATTCTCATTGGCTCGCCCATGACTCGAACGCATTCGTTATCGCGGTTACACTCCCTTATTTTCTCATCCTGTTAATCTACTTAGTTAGCTCGCGCGTCCGCTTTTTCAAAATTATACACTACATCCTCTCTTTTTCGCCCTGCACCGAGGATACCTCATCTACTCACTTACCAACGGGATTTACGCTCGATCTACAACGCTCTCTCGCCCTTGTCGAGGACCGTTAAAGTCTGAGTTACACGGTAGATGACCGTCTTGCGGGACTAATTTCCGCGATCATGGGAGAAAAACGTGCGTCGGATACGGAACAAATGATTCGATCGGCCTCTTAATTCCAAGTCTACGACAGCGTTTCGGTTATTCTTCGGCGATTATAAAACTCGCGAAACGACGCTCGAAATAACTATTACATACTCGCATACATTACAGTGTCTAGTCGGCTAGAAAAATATTCGATGTCTGAAAATAGGCGCGGGTTTCGCGTTTTACGTCTTTCGCTCCTCTCCATTATTATTTTACCGTTCGACAGGCAGTATCGACATACACGTAGCACGTACGTGAGAGAAACCCTTTCACGTTACCGGACTCTCCTTTTTCTTTCTCTCTTTCTCCCTTTTTCTTTCATAGTACCTTTACTCGATTTAACCCCCTACCGTTGACTCTGCCTATACCCCGACGACGACCGCTGCAGCAATAATGGCCAAGGACAAATCATTTTACTCCGCCGCCATTATCGTCGATGCTACTGTCGACATTGCCGATATCGTCTCTTGGTGAGGACTTTAGGTCGTCGGCAAAGAGGCTTTACCCCCTGATTGAACAAGCACCAAATCGATCTGACTCCGGGAATTTCCCAAGCAGCGGCAGACTTCAATTTCAAGCGTATATTCACTTGTTGCCGGATTACCCCCCTCCCCCCATTCGAAGAGTTATACGTCATCGCGAATTTCGGAGCTGCTTTGACGGGGCCATTCGTCTTATTGTCATACTGTCGTCATCATGGCGACATTAAATCTCGGCATATTTCCGCGACGTGCTCCTCGCCAAATCGGCTATAATATTAGCGTTGTCGCGGGCTCGCTATAATTTTGTTGCCGATAATAAATCTAAATGCCCGATGCCATACGTCGATTGCGATGAAAGCCTGGATTTACACGGGCAATAAAATCTCGCTTATCGAACGGATAAACGTCATATTGCAACGAAGGACCGAAAGAGTATAGGATCGCAAGCGGAGGAGTGGCGTAAGGATGGAGCGTGCGCCAGGAGAAATGACGTATTGCGGTGCGAGGTCGATCAAATTACGTGTATACTGGCGAGAGTAAAGTGTAGTTCCGCGAGGTCCAAAGGAAAAAATTACTTACCTATATATAGAAGCGTTATATATAGAGATTTAAAAAAAATTCGTTACAGTACAGAAGATAAAAGTTTCGTTACAATTTATGAAGGTAAAAAAAACTCTAATCCCTAATAAAAAAATTATCAAATTAACTTAGAGAGATAAATATCTTAGATGAAAGATCGAAGCGAATTTTCTGACATACGTTCTTAAAGATCTCGGATAAGTTTAAATTTACTTTCGCCACGAAACATGGGTTGTATCAAATTCTGACGTCATCGTGACAATAACGTGACAATATCGAAAGTAATATAAATTCGTTTTTCCGACGAGCAATATTGCACGTACGAGTGTCGCATTGTGGACGATGCGGTAAACTTCGCTTTAACGGCTTTATATGAGTTTAAGCTTTAATTGGTTCAAGCGATACCAAAGCAATTACGGGCGTGCTTTTATAGCACTGCGGAATTTACAATTGAATTGAAAATTGCTCGTTGAACCTAAGTTTCTTTCTGTGATTGCAATCATGTCCCATATATATTTCTGGAGGACAAGGTAGATTGTGGACTGCAGATAAACTTCTATTTCAAGCGCAAAAAGTAAAAGCTCGCGCGATAAATACGAACGGTATTGCGTCGCGCACAGGTTGGTGGTTAAAAGGTAATGCAGCCTGATCGTGGCATGAAAATTACATGTGTTTGGGCCAGTAATAACATGGCGCAACATGGGGAATTTCAGCTGGAATTCCATAGACGAAATTGAACGTAGATCAGTATGTAATGAATTGGGTTATCGCAATCATTCTCTCAAATTATAGAATTTTTGGATTGACAGTAAATTTTGGAATCCTCTCATCTCTTAACATTTTGTTCAAGATCAATATAAACACTAAAATTTAGTTTATCACGATGGAAATGATCATTATGCGCTTACATGCTGAATTATGATTGAAATATATGTTAAACTGATACAGTTACTGTTGTATAATTTATAGGATTTTAATATCAGATATCCCACACAAAAAGACAAAATGCAGTAAAAATAAAGGAATTAAAAATCTGTTAATTTACGAATTAAAACGGAAAATTGAATCCTTTGGATTTCATGCAGCAAATGCATAATAGAAATGTAAAATATAATAGAATGTGAAATAGAAATTATCAAAGTCAAATGGTTATTCGAAACTTTTAATCGATGATTTAATTTTTTATATAAATTTGTACTGCCTTTATTTCAGAAATATTTAATATCAATTTGTACGAAAAAGAAAAAAATTATATTTAGAGAAAATTCTCTTAAATTGTATTATCAAAATATGGCAATGCTCTAATCCACTACTAATTATCGTTATAAGTTACAATATACAAGAATAAATGTTTAATTCTAATGAAAATAAAAGTCGAATTAGTGCTAAAATCGACATGATTTAATAGCGGGTAAACTAGTAGCGCGGAACGCTACTAGTTTATAAAGAGGTCGATTAGAATGATATCAGCAAGCGGCGAATTGCATTTGCATTCGATGTAATTGACCCTTACGCATGATTGACTACTCATTAAGTCGCTCTTTTCACATTAATGAGCAATTCACAAATAGCTTATTCATCTATATGCGATGAAATGACAATTAGATAATTTAGTAGTTTATCAAATATATAAATTTACATGTTAAATTTAAATAAATTTTATAAAATTTTTCTGTAAGAAATTTTTGCGAGATATTAAAAATTGAATATGCATCAAAAAGATATTAAGTGTTTTATAACTAAATGTGATTCTTAAATTCGGCCAATAGAGCCAAGCACGAAAATCAAATCTAATTTCTCGAAACTGTATCTCTTGGTTTGAGATTACTAAGTTCGATCAATTCATAATCCTCGAACTTACAACGGGAAAATAGGCGAGAAAAATATTGGTCCGAAAAGTCGCTGAAGCGGGAATTTTCCCGTTGTTGTAAGTTCGAGGATTATTAATTGATCGAACTTAATAATCTCAAACCAAGAGATACAGTTCCGAGAAATTAGATTTGATTTTCGTGCTTGGCTCTATTGGCCGAATTTAAGAATCACATTTAGTTATTAAATACCGAGAGCCGATAAAAAATATTTCTTAATTTATATTAAGTGTTTTGTTTATATATATTATTTATTTATTTATTCATTATATTAACTATAACGATCGTCTGAGAAAGTCATAGAATTTTAATTTAAAGTTTAAATATTTAATATTTTTAATGAAAAGTTATAATAACTTACACATAATTGTTTTCGATATCTACAAAAAATTTGACTCTGCATTTATTTATAAAATATCATTCGCGCCTTCAGAGATATCACGTTTAATCGGAACAATGAATTTGCTTACACGGAGGTACGAGTGATTTCACGATTTGATATGCGAAAAGTCGTTTGTCGAGCAGAAGATTGAGGAAACTGATGCCTTGTTCCGGTGAGGTGTGAAGAAGCCTGGGAGACATTCAGACGTAAAGGGGTAGCGCGTTTGGTGGACGAGCAAAGGAGTGCGCGCGCTCGATTAATCTCGCAATCTGGATGGAGTGGCTATGATAGACTCCCATGAATAACTCATGAGCAGCGAGTACCTGCTTCCCATAGGGACATTCGCGTATAATTCAGCCACTTCATTTGTCCTCATTACTATGCCCGATCGTTACATAGAGTACGATTTACGGGGCTTCGTGCGCTCGCCCTTCTCATTCTGAAGCCCTTCTCTCCTTTCGGTACACAAGGCACCTGTATGACGTCCCCCAGGCGAGCCTTTGCCTAGAATCCTTTTCACGTCCACGGATGAAAATGCAAGCGCGCACGCCACGTATCTTGACAAGAGCACGCTGTATAGCGCGTGAACTTACTTATGTGTCCAATGTACGAAATAAACTAGAGAGATAGACGATATAAATAAAGCAAAATATGAAATCTTGTGACTTTTGCTATGCCAACATGTATGAATATCTTTCCAAATAAAGTAGTTATTATAGGTTTTTTTTTTTTTTTTTTTTTTTTAATTATATTTATTCGATATTTATTCTATGTTTATTCTATGTTTATTCTATGTTTCTGCATAATCTAATTTACGCAAATAATTTTTTATAAATGCATAAAGCGAATAAAGTGGAAAATAAAACAAAATATAAAAGTATAATAGAACAGATATTATCATAAAATGACAAGAAATTTTGAATCGTCCTTTGTACAATTTGTAAACTGTAATTCGTATATCGATTATATTCATAATCTCAAAATGTTCGATTATTAGCCGATTATTATTTCATATGGCAGCAGACATAGAAATATTACGAATTCCTCCATCTAATTTCTACCGTTGTTCTTAGTCTATCATAAAACTTGTTCAGAAAACTGAAATTTATGAATTCGAAAGACGCTGGGATAGCCCATGAAATGCTCTGACGAGTGGCCCGTTCGGTAACGGGATAAATGGCTCTCTGGGGAAGGATAAAGAAATTTCGCGAACCCATCCTGCATCGAGAATCCGGCATTCGCTATGAATAGATTCCCGATAAATGGATATCAAAACGAGATAAGAAGGATACGCCATTGAGAGAATTGGAAATAAATTTCCACACACAATGCCGGTAAGGAATACATTCGTAATATTGCAGTCATCGTCGTATCCTTTCCATATAGGCGCAAGGATCGTGGCAACTTCCGGTGTTAGAGAGAGTAGATAAGGGAGCTATGGTACTCTCGCGGGTTATTTTCTCATTAAACGCAATAAGATTTTGAACTTTATAATTTTATTATGTCGACGCAAACTTTTTTATCTTGTTACTGACCTCTCAGTAGTTTTCGATGTATCCCGGGGATATATAGTAAGTGGCCATACTGAGTCCAATGTTAATATTCGATGTAATTTCGTAGCTTTTGTACCACCGGCACGGAGTAATAAACCATAGGGAATATTTTAAGATTGAAATTCTGTTTTCATCTGTGTAAGAATTTACATTGAATTAGAGAATAATTGCAGTCACACTGAGGTACTCGTGTTCTACACGGATGCATTCGGAAATTGCAGTTTACAGACTTGTGTATGTATATACGTGGAAATTATCGATCTCTCTGTAACGTCTAAAGAAGAAACAAAAGATTTGTATTCTTTTCTAAAAATGAAAATATTTAATATTTTATGTGCGCGGCCGTTCTTTCATAAAATGTTATTACCAAATAATTAATAAATAATTATAATTACTAAATAAAAAAAAATAAAAAAAAATACCATAAAACTGTTGAAGGTATACACATATTACTGTATCGCAATTGTTCGACATATTTGGCTTTACAAAACAGATTAATATATATGTATATATAATGGACGTAAAATATAATGTTTGTCATTTTGCTCTTCCAAAAGATCCATATTTTAATTTATGTTATTACGACTTTTAACATGCCATTATTTTGGCATGCGCGCTTTTAATAGCAAAAATCTTTATTAAGGAATATAGTCTTTTCGTATGAAGCAGTCAAGATATCTTTCATCATCGCTTCCACGATGGCCATTGATTTCGCTCGCATTTATTATTCGGGCTTAAAGGATCGGGTGAGCCGATCAGCGCGTGTAGGAAGCTATCGTAGTATTCCGTTTGAGTGCCGGTGATCGATTACCTTCCCGTCCCGCTACCTCGATATATGCTAAAAGAGCCGTAAGGACCCGTGTGCGTGCACGCGTGTATCCGCACGCGAACGGGATGAACAGGGGGCTGACGGGGGAGGATACGGCGAGTGAGAAGCGAGGGTCTAACACCATTAGCGATCGCTCTTCGCCGCAACAGCTTGCAACAGATGATCCCGGGGTGCTCTTCTAGATTAGCAAACAAGGAGCCGGCACCGCTGCCACTTATCTCCCCGTAAGTGCACCATCTATTCGTTCGTCGGTTTACCGTGACTCGCTCGATTCTCGCTCCGGAGCTAAATTAAACGCGCGCCGGAGAAAAGAAGGCAACGCGCAATCCCTCGTTTTTGCGCAAATAGTTAAGGAACCGGCACCGACCATTTTCTTCCCGTCACTCTCTTTCCATCCGCGCCTCTCCTTTTTTTTCTCTTTCTTTTTTTTCTCTCTCGCGCCACTTTTGCCGTCTTCCCGTCTTCCCGGATTTCAACGTCGCTCCCAGAGAGCCGGTTTCGAGAACAGAATATGAAGCAGAGCGCGCGCGTTGCCGCTTTAGAATAATACAGACGCTCTCTCTCTCTCTCTCTCTCTCTCTGTTTTTCATTAGGCGTCTGCATTCTAGCATATCCCGATATAATGACACGTAGTATGCGCGTCATTCAAGTAACTACCTGGTCTCGCCACTTTGCAGAAAGTCTTTCGATGTATGAGGCGCGTAAATTGTTCTTTAAAGTGTTTTATAATGTTCCATTTTATGAATGAATTATCAAAGGTTCGCTCTCCGGAATCTCGTATATATATATTTTTAACCACAGAGTAAATATATTACCGTATATAATATTTTACGTAGAAAACATCATAGATGTTTTAGAAATAAAAACAGAAGTACTTATAATTATTGTAATTTCTTTCTTATTTGGAAATATTTACTATTTTATATTGTTTATTTATAATATGTAAATGCACACATAAATATATTATAAATAATAGTTTCTTATTTTCTTAAATTAATTTACTGCAAATTACTTGCTTTAACAAAACATTTAAGTTAATTGCTATTTATAGCTATTTTTTAAATAGAACAATCAATTCTAAATGAAGAGATGTTAATTACGATTTGTCTTTCAAAACTATTTTTTAAATAGAACAATCAATTCTAAATGAAGAGATGTTAATTACGATTTGTCTTTCAAAAGCTCTTTTATACATACACATGTGTTTTGACACATTTCTTATATCAATAATTATAAGCATTTCTAGTATGTAATATTGCCAAACATTTCTGTAAATAGCGAAAGCATATCCGTCAGGGATTTAATAGGCGACGGAAACATGATAAGCAAGTGACAAGCAGTACCATTTAAGTTCATAGGGAGCGTACAGTATCGTGCACGAAGTAATTAAGAAACGATTAAATTACAGCAAGGGATATAATATCATGCGCATGCTGACATTTAGCGAATTGAATTAACGGAAATGGAGCATTCCAATACATCTATATTGCAATAATTCTGACATAATATTCACCAAGTGAATTACATGTTACGTAATTGTTTGTCATATCGATATACAGTACTTGCGATTTATATATATAAACGCGATATGATTCGAATAATAAAATGCAAAACACAGAAAAATGCTGAATATAGATTTGCAATACAATGTGCGGATGAAAAAATGTGGTTCTTTTTATAGAAATTTTTTTTTTTGTGAAATATACATGCATTTCTCGTCAGCAACATATCCTTTCAATTTGCGACGCACGTGAAAAATATGACCGTAAACTCATGTCGATAAATTTTATTCCACGTATATTAATTCAACATATCCATCTCGGGAAGATGCATCGACATGCCATTCTAGGGTGTGCCAGCATACACTCCCGTGGAATTAGAGCATCAACCCCTTATGACATTGCACGATATCGACTGCATCGTACATCACCGACGCTATCTCGAAGGAATCGCGTTTAAAAATGCATGCGGCGCAATAAGGGCGAAACAACAAGCAGGAGAAAAAGACGGGAAGTATTTTGCTCGAATATCTAAATAAAACTGACTAAAAATGTATGCAGCTTCCTGCACTCGAAGGAAACATGGTAGAGAGTAATCTCGTCCATGTGCTATTTATGAAACTTTATATACGCGATATGCGCATCCTATCCTCTTTTGTGGGCATAATTGGGTCATATCCTCTCTCAAAGAGACAAGAGCAAAGTATGTGGATAATGTCATGTCGCAAACATTCTTCAAAACATACTTGTCTACCAGCTTTTAAAGTCAAGGATACAAAGTATCTATTGATAATATAACCTTCATGTTAATGTATATCATTTCATGTATAATGTTTCAAACATTTCTCGGTTTTTATATCCAATTATTGATATGTATTTTATTAATAACATCGCGCGATTCCCATGTTATAATATTTTAAATTCAATTAATATTTTTGACAATTATCTGCTGATTTTTGTCAATAAATATTAATCGCGGATAAGATATTATAACATATCATTTAAAAACACATTACTATTTTAATATTTTCATCATATTATATACATCCCCATTAACATTATAAAAATGATATAAAATAAACTATTTCTCACTCACCGATACGTTCAATAGCGGAGTTGTAGTACACCAGCACGTTGATCTGAAAACAAAATATTCAAATTATATATATACATTTATGTGTGTTGAATATCTCATAAACAATGCAGTTTAGAAAAAATGGTTTGTTTTGCATACCTCACAGTTGCCCCGATGTCGCCCGATGCCTCCCTGGGCCCCCTCCTCCTCTCTTGGTCCATGGCAGCACTCACGACATTCGCGAAAACACGAATAATTACGATCGCCCGACACTTTACACGACACTCCCGACGCGCGAAACTTTACACGGCACTCCCGACACGACGCGTGACTCGCGCTGTGTATCGCAATGCTATCTGTAACAAATAAAATACATATATATTAGAATAATCTTATTATTTCGCATTATAACATACACAATATAAATATGTAAATTAGAATTAACGATAAATATATCCAGTGATCGCAACACATTCGCGCGCGCGACAAGATTAAGTTGGGTTATGTTGCCAAAAGAGATTTTGCATCGAATTTTTCGCGAAATATGCGTTTCGAACAATTATGCCTATATATTAACGTTGAAATTATAATATGCGATAGATAAATATTACAATACAAAGGTTAGAAATGGTTTCTAACGATTATGCTTACTAATTAATCACAGCGGGACGCAGCTCGAACTGCCTGATACTCGCGGCGTTTCGGTAATGGCCGAAGCTACAAACATCGGCAACTTCATTCTAATAGCGCGCGCGATACTTATATACATGACTTAATATTAATAATTAATTAAAACTTGACGCGTGAATCGCACTATGTATCGTAATGCTATCTGTAACAAATAAAATACATACATATTATTAGAATAATCTTATTATTTCGCACATTATAACATACACAATATAAATATAAATATGTAAGCCAGAATATTTAATTAGCAAATTTTCGCTTTATTAATATTTTTTGACAGAAATCAGCTGATTAAAGCGTTAATTTGCTAATTATGTATATAATTTTTAAAATAATAATATGTTATAATACTTTTTAAACTCGATTAATATTTTTGATACTTATCAGCCAATTTCTGTTAAAAAATATTAATCAAGAGAATAAGATATTATAACATATTGTTTATAACATATTTAAATTTTTTAACATATTATTTTAAATTTTAATTAGCAAATTAACTATTTAATCAGCTAATTTCTGTGAAAAAATATTAATTGAGTTTAAACAAACTTTATATTATTTTTTTTTAAATATCATTTTTTAACATAAAATCGAAGAATGGCGCGCGCGTAGCGCTCGCTTGTGTTGTTCTAGTGTTATTATATTTTTAAAGAACGCTTTAATAAGAAATATCAAGACAAAAAATAAAATGTGTATACGTTTTTACTTGTATTAATATTGAAGATTAACTAAAAGAAGATTCTAAATACAGAATATTTATTCTAAAAATAATTTTAGATTAAACTCTTCATCTTTTCAGGCCTCACGATATTCACGATAATTTTCTTTTTGTGATAGTTCTTATACATATAGTGAAACGTCAGCTTCATTTATTTCAGGCACTAAAATCGCCAGATCGAAAATTTTACATTGGTTTTTGGCTGGTTTTACGATAGCTTCGTGTTCCAATATCACTTTTCCATAAACCCATATTGGAAACTATCTAAAAATATCTCTTATCGATTGTCACATTTCACATGCTACAATCTCTTGTTTTATAAAATGTTTGCGGTTGCAATTTGCACACGCATTTCTCTTCTTCGTGTGTGTGGACAGATATCACTTAAGAAATACATTATAATTATTATAAATATTATAACTTTTGTGAAATATTTCGACTACATACATAATATGCATATTATATGTTTTATATATATCATTATTTTAAAACAAATATAATAGTAATTTATTACAGATGTATTATTGTTGTACTTATTAATTAGTAATTGACACAGTTAAAAATAATAAATTGTTATCGTTTTAATCTCTTTTAGCAAATGGCATGGACGACAATTATACATATATATGAAATTCTGACTGTTTGCCAAAATGTAATTGTAATTTGCTTACAACGCAACCGGATCTATTCATTAATCGCTTTGATCAAAATGTAAAGTCATATGTTCTTATCTTCCTTTGTGTCTGTGTGTGTGTATATGCCCACCCTGCTTGCTCATACGCAAAATGCTCCAATTTCTGAAGTTAATAGCGCACGATCCAACGGAGGAAACAATATTTCCGACTCACCGCTTCTCTCCGGCACTTGGCCTGATTATCCTTAACGGCGGAACGTCTGCTAACTTTTGCCCGAGAAGTTATTAATCGACATCTCAACGGGTATTTCGCGTCTATTATAAAGCGTTCGTTATAACGATTTTTTATTCATCGCGCTCCTTCGTTCATGCGGCGCCGGCTCTCTTCGGACTTAATGGACGTAATTCGGTGGAAGGAATAATTCTTTCAGCCCCATCGCCTCTCCTACCACGGTCGCCACCATCGTCGACGTTGGACGGGGGATGGTTACGCTCTACCACCGATCGCAGTGGAAAAGCTTTAAATCCGACCGACTTAATCCGAAATGCAGAAAAGTTTCTTTGAAGAGTTTTGAAGCGGCGGGCAATTGGCCGTGCCACGCGGATAGAATAGAGTTCGGAGGCAATTTCATGACAGCGTCTCGAGATGATTGGATCATCTCGCGTCGAGCTCGATAACCTCTTCTGGGTCCACACATGTGTGCGGTCTCCCGTCTGCACTGCTTCTCCTCTTCTCTCTTAAGTGTGACTCGCGCTCCCAAGTCGCCTTATCAATATATAACGTCATTCTGGTGGCGCGTACATGGATCCCAATTATCTGGCTCCCGTTGCGAAGGAAATAACCTTTTTATTAAATCCTGCTACGGTTTCGATCCGTCGCCGAAGTGATTGTACCGCCGACGTGTGAGGGTTAATATGATCTGATGATTCGCAATGTATGAGGAGAAGAAAGCGATGTATATAATTGCTGCGCGCGAATAGAAATAAACTTGTACCCTCAAAGATATTACGGAGAAAACAGAAGGAGGAAAAGACGAACAGATTCTGAAGGGATGACAAGCGTGAGTTTTCGCAGCAGCCGCGACGCAGAGATGTCACACACAAACCTTTCTGTGACACCGTAGCCCGCGGTTTATAGAAAGCTGTGAACTACCGTCGACCCGTTTCTGTCAGACCTGTTCACAATGTCAATTGCAAACGAATAGTATTCATTCTGCTTTAATGTAAACAGGCGGCGAAATATTGAATTTCTCTCCTTCTGGACATGAATATTAACAGAATATTTAATTAAATTGGAAACAGATGGTAACAGAAAGTGGTATAAGGTATATCGATTCTTTTGTACATTATATCATTTGGATCAATAATCCTTCATTGTTTGCATTAATATTAAGTTTCATGAATAGGTTTAGTTATAGATACAAGATATCCTAATTTTAGGATAGATATCCTAACGATTGGATATCCTAACGAATTTACAATTATCTAGAACTTCAAAACTTTATACTAAAAATTCCTATATGTAAAAGTTATTAATTATTTTGTATTTTATAACATAAGGCATTATACATATAAAGATTAAATTATTCTCAAAATTTTAATTTTCTCTTCTTTAGATGCTTTTACAAAAGCATATCAATATAAAAATATTATACCTTTTTACAATTAATAATTTTAGTTTGCGCTACTCAAAAATGTTGTACTATATCAATTTTTTTTCTGATCTTGTTGTTTAAGATAATATTATACTTTATTGAGATTGTAAATTCAGAGTACGAATTTGTGCAGCTGCAAATAATATATTTTAACCGTACGCTTTGCTCCTTCTTCATTTTCATTTACTAAAGGCATCATGAAAATATATAACTTTCACAATTTAACTTTAAATACAATTATAATTCGGGAATTGATTAGAAAAGAGAAAGAGAGAAAAAAACGAGTAATATATAAATTGCTGGAAGAAAATAAGTATTCGCGCGCGTTTATCGCAGAACGTGAGAAGCCGTCGTCGCCGTGACAACCGTAATTCCTATAATGAATTTCTGTAACGTAATTTGTCTTTCGTATTAGCAGCGTCATTAAAGTTTCAAAATTTCTTGACGCTTCCTTCGTTTTCGCATTTAATGCGCGAAGAAATCGTCTCGCCAAGTTAAGAGGCGAAGATTAAAGAGTTCGCGCAACGAGCCTCCCCCGGTAACCAAATGACTCCTTTTGTCATTGTTCGCCGCTTTACGAGCGCGTTAATCTCACCCTACCATTCGGCTTTGCCACTCTCATTCGTTGTTACGTGCGTAATGTGCTCTTGATTGTTATTCACGGAAGGACACGCAGTCTGAAACTAAATTTATCTATTAGCTTCTCGCGTTGTCGCTGCCGTAACGGATTTCGAGACAGATCTTACACGTGCATACTAAATCCAAAATTATGGCTACATCACTGCTGCCTGTTCTCTTGGAACGTGTTGACATATTAATTTATAATTGCAGCGCTTATTTTCAAGAAGCAATGCGTTTCAACGTTAATTTTATCGAAAGATTAATATTATTCTTTTATTCGCAGTAAAAATATTGATTAATAATTTTTCTCTTCGTATAATAAATTGCGCTGTATATTCTTAATGATATACAATATTAATTACATTATAAACAGTTGCATTAGAGAGATGTTAAAATTAATGCAATGTAGATTTCTACATGAATCAATGATTCTTTGAAGATCACGCTTTTTATCTTTAAGATAACATACAATAGATTACAGATATACATATGCACTGGCGGATCCGGGGGGGGGGGCCTTAACCCCCCCTTGCAAATTAAAAGAAACAGTTTTGCTGAATTTGTTTAAAAAATATAAATAAAGAAAAACAAATATTAAAGAGCTATCGACGTCAGGATCCGCTAGTGTATATATATAAGTATAAGATACACTGTAAATTATACTCATTACGCATTCAAGGAGTTAAGTATAGATTAAGTCAGATATATAGGAAATGATTAGATAATTTCATTGCACAAAAATAATTAGGTGGAGTTCTTTATATCTATATAATATATATATAATATATGTATCTATATAATATATATTATATAGATACAAAGAATTTCGCCTAATTATTTTCGTACAACGAAATTATCTCATCATTTCGTCCTATGTCTGACTTAATCTATACTTAATTCCTTGAATGCGTAATGAGTATAATTTACAGTGTATCTTATACAAACATATTATATATATTATATAAATATAAAGAATTTCGCCTAATTATTTTCATGCAACGAAATTATCTCATCATTTCGTCCTATGTCTGACTTAATCTAAACTTAACTCCTTGAATGCGTAATGAGTATAATTTACAGTGTATCTTATACTTTTATATACATATATATATATTTTATATATATTTTTTATATATATATTATATATATATATATATATATAAATATAAGAACACTGTAAATTATACTCATTACGCACTCAAGGAGTTAAGTTTAGATTAAGTCAGACATAGGACGAAACGATGAGATAATTTCGTTGCACGAAAATAATGAGGCGAAATTCTTTATATATATATAATATATACAATATGTATGTATAAGATACACTGTAAATTATACTCATTACGCATTCAAGGAGTTAAGTTTAGATTAAGTCAGACATAGGACGAAATGATGATAATTTCGCTACACGAAAATAATTAGGCGAAATTCTTTATATATATATAATATATACAATATGTATGTATAAGATACACTGGAAATTATACTCATTACGCATTCAAGGAGTTAAGTATAGATTAAGTCAGACATAGGACGAAATGATGAGATAATTTCGTTGCATGAAAATAATTAGGCGAGAAATTCTCTATATCTATATAATATATATATATATATATATATATACACACACTGGCGGATCCTGGGGGGGGGGGGGGGTTAAACCCCCTCTTGCAAATTAAAAGAAACAGTTTTGCTGAATTTGTTTAAAAAATATAAATAAAGAAAAACAAATATTAAAGAGCTATCGACGTCGTTGATCCTGGAATAAAAGCTAATTATGAAATTAAAAATATTAAATAAAATAATTTTGCAACCCCCCCCCCCCCCCCATTATCAAGGTCAGGATCCGCTAGTGCATATATGATACATTAATTTTTGGAGCAGACGTATTATATTCATTTAACAATTTTGTAAATGTACAAAATGTGAAATTCCTGTGAAAAGGGACAACAAATTATTTTTTTCAATCAAGTTTAAAAAAAAAATGTTGAGACAATGCTAGAAAATATAAAGTAATGGGAATAAAGTAACGAAAACATTATCAACTACGTTGCTTTCGTGAAGCAATCGTGTAGAAATTATGTTCTGATCGTTACACAAAAGAAAGAAAAAAAATGATGTGCGGAAAAAAAGTTGGACATTAGCATTAAATTCGGTGACAAAATTAGCATCGCGATTTGGATACGCGCGATCAGGATAATTCGGTTTCGTCGATTGCAATTCGAGCCCTCGACGTTTCGAGCAACAATTCGTTATCCGATTTCATGAATGCTTCTACCATTCTGTTACGTAACCGCATACCCGTCATCGGTTTGTGCCTGCGTCGAAAGTTAGCTGTGATGACGATAATTATGCTTCACATATTACGTCACTTTGTACTTTCAAAGTAGATACTGTGTTTATATATGTTTCGTCAAACATAGATCGGTATCACTGATAAAGTATTTTATGGATTTCGCAAACGTAGTAAAACAACTTTTGTGAGCTAAAACATGGTAAATGAATTGTATGAGCTAAAACACTAATTATTTTACAAAATAATTGTTTTATAATAGAATAGCTACGCGATTATTGATCTTTACTCACTGTTGATTTACTCTACTTTTCAACTGGTTCACAAAGTGTTGCCAAAGTATTAATTTGTTTCAATTAGCAATTCCTACAATTTTATAATGAATTTAGCGTAAACAGACTTCTTTTATTCACATTAAATATTATAAATATAGTCGAGTATCTTATTTTTTATTTAATATTATTAGTATTATATAGTAACGTTTTATTTAATGTCGTAACATTTGACAGATATACTAAAATGATACTGGACAAATTTCGAGTCAATTTTTTGAATGCAGTAAAAACTATTCTGCACTACAACGAATGAATATAGAAGCTTGAAGATTTTTGTTTGTAAACATTTTCGATTTTTCCGAACAACATAGCGTATCACTTTTTTTGAGATTTTTTCGTTTTATTTATTTGAGATTTTTATTCTCTGGTAAAATAAAAATTCAAACTCTATCAAAACAATTTTCCTTTCAAGCTTTCTATGCATCATCGCATCTTCGATAACACGAAAAGAGAGATAAAAAAAAAATACGTATAAAATATTTGTATATTATATACTTTCTCAAAGATAATTTATAGATTGCTTATTTTTAAATGCTCGCTTTATTGTTTACTAATGTATTATTATCGTTAATTAATACTAATGCATTATTAATTATTTTTCTGTATCTACATATATGTGTATATTACTATTACTTAGACTTACTTATTATTTAGACAATGAGCTTGAAAAAAACAAGCGAAAAAGTTATATAATATATAAATACTAAAATTATCTGTTGTATGTCATTGTTATCTTCTTTTATTATCTAATCAATTGAATAAATTGCACTCTTCACAGCATATCATATTTTGCAAGAGCTGTCTCATGCAAGTTGGATAGTTATTAACATAACTTACTATGATATGCAGCAGCTAGACACTGATCAAACCGTGCGCATCACGATTTTCATGGCGTCGAACCATTACCGGAATATATATTTCTTTTTATTTCAGTAATTGCGAAGCGCGACGGCACTGTATAAATGATTCAACATAAATTTCACGATAGCCGTGACACGCTACGCGAATTTTATAGTCAACATAAAATGTAAGAATAGTTTATTGACGACCTTAAAATAACACGTGCCCAGTGAAGCTCGCGATGTTAATCGCGACACCGCGATAACAAATTATTGGAAACAGAGAACTGCGGAAATTAGCATTAAAACATGAAAATATGACATACACAATAAAAGCTAATTTTTGCAACAGATCGAGTATATCACAACAAACTGATTAATAATGAAAGAGCAATGTTGATAACGACACTTTTGACAACTGTATTGATCGGGGACTCGTTAAGTATGTACGATACATTCCTATATCGTTACAATCTAGCTCGATAAAATCACGAAGAATTTATGTATCTTTTCAACTACTTTTTATGGAGCTTATTTTTACGATTGTCGACGAGTCCATAAAACGCGTAACCAATGTTAGTCTGAGTACACAGAACTGTACCAGTCTGAACCGACTATCGCCTTCCATGATCAAAACTATTCCGAGTATCCTCATTCGTCTATATATCTTTTCTATACTATATTTACCATAGTAAATTACCATGAACGAAAGAAATCGAGAGACTTAGCGACAAAGCGCATTCACTTGTGCCATTGAAATAACGAGTAAGAAGAATGCACATATTTTTCAGATAAACACAGCGATACGTTTTTAATTTTTTTCAACTAATACCAAGCATCACAGAACACGAGTACTATTATAAATATTCTTGACCAAACATATGGCATGAGTGATAAAGTTAATATTCGCGTAAATTTCTATTAGTCTATGTATGACATTTCTATCCTACAAATTGTACTTTTTTGCTCTTTAAATTGATTTATTATTTGAGATTTTTCAAGTTCAGAAATTATCAGCTTTTTGCAGATTTTGTGAGAAATGATGTCTGTAAGATTTCATTCAATGTGTCAACAATTTCGACAGAAGAGAGTATATACGATATTCCAGTCTGCAAAACGTATTATTCCTTACACGTGTCTTTCGGCATTTATCTTTTTGCTTCATTGGAACGCTCAATACATCGTTGAAATCTCTTAACGAAATAATTGAGTCAATTGCCGCTATTATTCAACTACAATGCTAAATAGTGTATAATTGACTTAAATATGCCGTCTCACTATGTGCTGTTGAAAGTGAGAAGGAGAGCGGGAAGACGCGAAAGAGAAAACCGCGCGGTCGGAATCTGCAAGAGGACGAGAGGACGTTACTTTTTCACTTTACTTTCATAACTGAAACCGTTGAATATTAATGCCTGCGGGCCGAGGTACTCAGGAGCTTCTTAGCGAAAGGAGCGACCATCTCCGTGAAATGGAAATGAGGAAATTATAAGAATAACGGGGTAAATTGTGAATAAAGGCTATTATTGACATGCGCTCGGGGGCTTGTAAAGGGAACCGCGGCGGTGATAAAGACGCGATTCATCATGTTCCCTGATGGCACACGCTACTATGTATATGGATACCCATAAGACCCATTATAATCTTGTCGCTCCATGAATTTAGCTTCAAACGGAATTCGCGGCATCCACTTCGCACAATAGATTCATTGTATTATAATAAGAATACGTCTGCGAGCCGCGCGCAGGACCGGCTCGAACAATTGTAGTTTAAACAATCTCGTTTACAGCTGTTAGTTATTATATATGTATATGTTTTTAAATTAAAAAATAATTTCGGATATTATTTATACGTAATATAATCTATTTTAATATTAATTAATATTTTATAATTTTAAAATATCTTTAAAGGATATTGTACATACGTCAAGTATATCACTTGTATTCTAAGTAAAGTGATTTCTTGATCCGATCCTGCCGCAACGAAACACGAGTAACATTTAACGGCCGCGTTTTATGGCTGTGACATGTAAAACGGAGGGAAATAAATCCACTAGAATAACAATTGTAACGTGCGTCTAGTCGTGATGTAATAAATCGCGCCGTGAAAGCCAAGAAGTTTTCATCAAATGGAAATGCTCTGATTTTACTATGCACATTGAATACGAATCTTATAAATGATTTTGCAAGTATTTCTCCTATTCGAGACAAAAGTGATGCATTTGGATAATTATAACAGTGTGATTTATACGATTAACAAAAGATAATTTAGATTTTATTTGCAGAATAAATTAATTATCTATTTTGAGAGATTCCTCCTAAATTTTTGTATTTTATTAATATTTTATGAGAGAGAAAGAAAGAGAGAAATAAAGTGAGAAGAAAAGAAAGAGAAAGAAAGAGTAAAAGAAACAGAACTTTTAAAATGCGTTTGTATATCATTTTAACGAACTGCAAATAAGCCAAAAGTAGATGTTAATCTCTTGATACAATAATCCCGATAATCAGAGATTGTCTAAATTGAATCGTCTCGCGGTGGTAAGCTAAGCAGGATTATGCACTATAAGATGAGATGCAAAGTTTAACTAAAGTCGGATATTATCGCGTAGGAAGCTTAAAGAAGTTTTAGAATTCAGATAGTAAAAATAATTTCTCCATTTTGCATTACGATTACTGTGCAAGTAAAGAGAAATCTACTTTAGGGATACGTAACTGCGAAAAAATTTTGTAAATGTGTGAAAGAATTTAGACTAATACTGTAAAAGATATGTTTCAATGGATAGACTTTATAAAATATCAAACTGTAAAAATTATTTTTTATGTATAATTATTATTTTTTTCAAGATATTATTAAACACGAACTGAAAAGATGTTTACATATTTTATGCATATACATTTTTTAATTTAAAGTTCTTTGAGTAATAAATTATTCTCCTTGATTATATATATATAATGACTAGTAGTTGAAATCTCCATTATTACTCTAATTCGAATGCATGTTTATTAAGTCGTGTGCGAACTGTTATGAACAATGTTATGATGTTGCAGAACGCAATTGTATGTAATTGTAAGTTACAAACTGTTGTCATCATAACTTGCATCATAAATTCAGTTCTAGTTTCTCTCTCCCTCTCCCCCCCCTCTCTCTCCCCTTTTCCTCATCCTCTCTTCTCTTTCTGTTTCTTAAGAGAGTTATGCTTTTCGAGTAGTCTATATGTCAATTAATAAATAAGATGAAGAAAAATTACATGTCTATATTATGTTTTGTATTTATAATAAATTTTTCTATATGCTCTCGATATTTCTCATTCTAGCGCTATATTCTTTATTCATTTGTTTAATCTCCCTTGATAAATTGCAACATTTTACCGCAGATCACTTTTATTAGATCTTTGTTCAACATGTGACATTGCGACAAAAATTTTTCTTCGTAATGTTTAATGAAAATCTGTTATATTTTCTCTTTTTCACGTTTCTTTTACAACGTGAAAAGAGGATTATATCACAGCAATATCGGAATAACTAGTGAATTAAGTTATGCAAATAGATTATAATCAGATTATAATCAATATGAATAATTCAATTATCACAATTCGCCGTTGGCCAGGATAAGAATCTCCGTTTAATCGAGCGGCATGATGGATTTACCCGCTGGTTTTACCCGCAGAATCGCAACTTCCTTGCCTCGTTTAACTGACTTTGCGCGAGATATCGTGGAAGGAAGACGGAATTTTTTCCCGCACGTCGAGTTTTCTTTCGAAGTCATCACGTCTGATATGCGCGCCAGAGTTAGATAGATAGGGGTAACAGGCAGAGGAGTTGGACCGCAGAATGGCGCGACAGCGAGGGGGAAAACGGGGAGAAGCTAGTCGCAAAATCGTCGTAGCAGCGTCGTTTGCGCGGCAACTTTCCAGCTTCAGATAGATGAGCGGGGAAGTTTGAAAAAGCGCTCACCGTCGTTCTCGGCCCGCCTAAGACCCCAACGCTTTTATTACTCGCGCAAAGTCCGCCACGAGCTATACCAACCATCGGAATCGCGGCGCCGCATCCCGGTGTGCCCCGGTGTGGTTCCGGCTTAATGTGCGGCCTGGATTTATCTGCCAGTAATCAATCGTGCAGCGAGAGGAACGAGCGGAGATTACAAGGGCGCAATATTTATCACGTCCGAACGGTTCATTTGCATGATTCATGTCCCGCCGAATTCCGGAAGTGCCGGATTATTTATGCGGAATTCGCGGCCGCATGCCTTTCGTACCGTGTAATGACCTCGAATTCCGCGTCGGCGGAATTTCTTAGTTATAGAGGGATTCTCCTCGTTAAAAGTCCGCAATCTGAGAGAGTTTTTTACTGATTGAAACTACGGTAGAATCGGCAAAGTTTCCCGACGAATCTCATCAGCATTTAAATATATAAAGTGAAAACACATACGTATTTATAATTACATTTATAAAAGAGATAAAATTATTTTAAATCTGAAATTGAAAATTATTTTTCAGTATCACGTATTTCAATATTTATTCTAGAGCATGTTACTATTATACTGTAGTTTGTAAAATTTATATGAAACCTTTCAAAGCCGAAAGGCAAGAAATAAATATCTATCTACCTATATGTATATATATGTTACAGAATATATATTTGCTCTAATTTATCTCTTAATTTATTCATTTAAAGATAATGGATTTACGAGA
The DNA here is from genome assembly GCF_030444845.1 of Prenolepis imparis. Taxonomy (NCBI): domain Eukaryota; kingdom Metazoa; phylum Arthropoda; class Insecta; order Hymenoptera; family Formicidae; genus Prenolepis; species Prenolepis imparis. Next base: position 18,264,162 of record NW_028141161.1, read on the forward strand.
TATTAAATTTGCTTATTACAATTTTATTATATATTCTTATTTATATATATATATATTTTTTTTTTAGATCTAATAATAACCATAAATAAATAATAAATTTAGATTACATCGAGCAAATTTATGAGTTGTTTAAATAATACAGAATGTATTATCTATATATAATGTTATACATATATTATATATGCATTATTATTTCAAATTTAACGTTTTAGATACTGATTATATATCTGATATATTTCTTGCAAATCCTCATTATATCCTGAATAAAATACAAAATAATTTAGCACTCACCAGTTTCAGCAGTCAGTATACGAAACGCCGGAGTTATAATATACAATATTAATCTGTAAGAAAAATGTATTTAAATTAAAGTAGTGTCTAAAATAATTAACAGTTTTAAAAAACATTATAACGAGTAGCTAAATTTTTATTTATTTTTAACAAGATATTTATTAGAAGAAATCAGCTGATTAAAGCGTTAATTTGCTAATTAAATTTCAAAAAATATATATATGTATAAACATATTATAGAAATTAAAATAATAATATTGTAAACAATATGTTATAATACCCCTTATCTTCGATTAATAATTTTTGACAGAAATCAGCTGATAACTGTTAAAAATATTAATCGAGTTTAAAGTGTTATAACATATTATTTACAACATTATTATTTTAATTTCTATAACATATTTTTATTTTAAAACTTAATTAGTAAATTAACGCTTTAATCAGTTGATTTTTGTCAAAAAATAAAGTATTGTTGCCTCTTTTTCGCGAATCGAGACAGTCAATTAGCATCGCGGAAAAAAGGCAACAATACTTCGAGACTTTCGAGAATCGACTTAACGTGCCTTTTTTTAGAAAGGGGAAATATTTTAATTAAAATATTTAATAGTATAGAAATAGAAGAATCTAGTTACGCATTACATAAATAATTAAATCTACATATCTCTTAAATATAATACAATGTAGAAATTGTATTTTACACATATTCAAATAATTAATTATTATAAATTATTATAAAATTATTATTAAATATTTTAAGTATTTCAAAAATATAAAATCTAGGATACTTTACATTTATTATTATACAACAATGTAAAATTTGGATCATTACCGCGAAGATAAATTAATAATCTCACAAATAACAAATGAAAAGTTAAATAAATTATAAATTATATTTACCCTATCGTTGCTCCGCCGTTGCCCGATGCCTCCCTGGGCCTCGGACCTCTCTCTCTCTCTCCGCGTCGTTCCGTTTTTTTTTCGAAATACTTGCACTCGCGTTATTTTTGTTTGTTCGCGACGCGCGGTGACGCCCGGATTTTAGATATCACATTTTCGACGCGTTTCAGTAAAACGCGAAAATCGCGAGAGCTTATTCGCGCGCGAATAAAACCGATGCTCTGTTTTCGCGTCACCGTTTTTTTCAAGGCCCGCACTTATCGGAGATGGCCCTAACCTCATCGAACGACGATGATGCGACGACACCCCCGCGACGCACTCAGGTTAGGTGAGGAGTCGCCGATATTTCAAGAAATGGGCACTACATTTCTCTATGTTATTTTACAATTCAACGACGTAGAAATGGCGGATCGACAAGGCCGAGAAACTCGGTAAATTCGCGTCGAAAGTTTCGATCCGCCCGTGCAGTAGACTCGCTCGTGCGAAAACTTTCGCGGCCGACGAGATTAATTTCGCGGCTGCGATCGCGATTACGATGTCGGTACACGATTCGCGATCGGATTTATACGATAATTAAGCACGTAAAAACACTAAATTCATATTCGTAATGTCGCGGACCGGCGATGAGCACGCAAACGTCGATGACGAACAACCGAAATGCATCTAACAACAGCTGACTGGCAGACTGGCACTGCGCACAGTGCGCACTGCCAGTAACGGAACGCGCAACACGTCACAAGTCACAAGATGGCCGAAGTCGTAGTGGTAGGGATGCCCGGGCCGCCCAGCCCCCAGCCGAGCTTCTCTACTCCCGCCACTACCTCGGCCATCTTGTGACGTGTTGCACGTTCCGTAATTGGCAGTGCCAGTCACCAGTCAGTACTGCCGTTGCTAGGTATATATTCGGTTGTACGCCATCGACGTTTGCGTGCTCATCGCCGGTCCGCGACATTACAAATGTGAGTTTTAATGTTTTTACGTGCGACATCATAATCGGGATCGCACGCACGAAATTAATCTCGTTTCTTGGAATATCGGCGACTCCTGAGTGCGTCGTGAAGTAGTCGCCGCATCATCGTCGTTCGATGAGGTTAGGTCCACCTCCGATAAGTCGGCCTCGAAAATGGAGCATCGGTTCTATTCGCGCGCGAATAAGCTCTCGCGATTTTCACGTTTTATCGAAACGCGTGGAAAATGTGATATCTGAAAATCCGGGCGTCGCCGCTCGTCGCGAACGAAAAAAAGTAACGCGAGTGCAAGTGTTTCGAAACTTCTACGAGGAGGAGGCCCAGGGTGGCATCGGGCAACAACGGAGCAACCTCGTCGTAAGTAGATTTATAATATAACTTATTTCGTTTATTATTTATTACTTGCAAAATTATAATAATTACTCGTTCATCTCCGCAATAACGATGCATTTTACATAAATGTATGATATATGATGCATAGGATGGATTTTAGATATTTTACTTTTCAAAACTTTTAATAACTTTTAATAATTTTTAATAAATAAATTATAATACAATTCTGATAATAATACACACAATTTTTTATATGAAAATTATATTTTATCATATTTTATATATATTTAAATATATGTATACATATATATATCTAATTTATTCGACGAAATATAATTTATATATAATTTATTATATTATATATAAGTTTTCAAATAAGAATATGCATTCTGTATATAATAAAAGGTAAAAAGGAGAGCTCCGTCTTCTCCGATTTTGCCGAAACTTTACAATATTGTGTATTTTTATGCGTAAAAAAACACGAATCTGTAAATTAAAATTGTCGCTCTCAAGTAGGAAAAATGTTATAGTGGATTCCGCCTTCCACTCCCCATAGAAGGGCCGAATTTTAATTTACAGATTCGTGTGTTTTTTACGCACAAAAATACAATATTGTAAAGTTTCGGCAAAATCGGAGTAGACGGAGCTCTCCTTTTTACCTTTTATTATATACAGAATGCAGGTTTATCGCCAGTTAACAATAGTGAGAATCTCGTAAAGTAAACTTTGTACGACCGATTCAAACGTTATTAAATTAAGTGTTAATAAAATTCTTGAGAATAAATATTGTCTGCAAGTAAGCGTGTAGCATCGAGAGCACAAGAGAAAAGTATCGAGTGATTATTGTATTATAAGCAGAGACACAAACAATACTATATACATATAATAATGGCATTCAAACATATACAAAAATGATAAAACAAGAACAATTAATATTTTTTCTCTGCCTCAAAATATAAAAATATACAAAAAAGATAGTTCTTATATTAATTATTTATTAAATATTTGTTAAGTATTTTCGAATATTTTGAAATAAAATCTATAATATTTTATATACATATATATTATACATATGTTACACACAATAATGTAAACTGGATTACTATTGCGGAGATAAACACAATTAATTTCAACAGTAATAAATAATTTAAAAAATTATGAATTACTTACTTTACTTTGCTCTGCCATCATCTCTATGATGTTCTTTCGGGTCTTCTTCTTTCTTATTTATTCTTCTGCTTTTTTATGACACTCATATCATGCTGCAAAAATATTGTTACGATCGCACGCGCACTAACCAGTGGAATATGACAAACATGCGACATTTTGCATGATATTTCTAATGTAAGCAATGTGCATTTTATTATAACAAAACAATACGAAAGATACGATCCGCGCGGCCAAATTCAAGCATCACAAAAATGCAATTTTATTACTAAATTACATATATTTTTAGAGATTTTATTTTATATTGCATTGTAGTGTAAGTTAATAAATATATAAATTAAAGTTAAAGAGAGAGAGAGAGAGAGAGAGAGAGAGAGAGAGAGAGAGAGAGAGAGAGAGAAATATTATTTGCAACCTATAATAATAGAAAATGTAATTAAATTTGTCGACTGTTTAACAGACATAATTAATAAATATAATAATTAATAAATAGTTAATTTTTATCATGGCTTTTTCGAATCTTCTGATCCAACACTTCATCTATTATATTTCGCGTCTTCAATCCGAAAATATCGAGTAAAAACATTTTGACACTATATCAAAAAAACTAAAACGTGCGAGATATTTTTGTATTATAATTTTTATAACCTAATATGCAAGGTAATTAATCACGCACGCTCTAATAACAGTAATTGTAATAACAGTATTTATTTGATAGGGAATTCACAATTGCGAAATTTTTCAATAAAATAACGACGTGTAGCTTACACTGTTGCTCATTCGAACATCGCCATACGAATGACAATAAGACGACAGTTTTATCGAGACAGATGGTGCGTGAAATATTTCGTAACTGCAACAGTAACATTGTATTCGATGTTTGTTTTGACGGCGTTTTAACTATACTTGTGCTTTTAAAGATGTCTTGATTTCGCCTGATTTATAAATATTTATTTTCGGATTGAGGACGTGGAATATACATATGTATTTAATACAAGAATCGTCGGATTATAATGAGATTCGAAAAAATCGTGATATATCAATTGTTTATTAATTATACGTACTTTGCAAAATCTATCATGGGGACAATCGACAAGTTGAACCTCATTTTCGATTATTATAGTCCGTGAATATATTTTAAAATTCTAATTTGCATATTTATAAACTTATAATGTGAAATAGAATACAATTGCTTTAAAAATGTATGCTATTTAATAACAAAGCATTCTTGCAACGAGGATTTGATCAATATTTGAATGCTGTGTGAGTGCGTGTATGTGTGTGTGTATTTGTGCGTGCAAATATGCTTCTTATATGTTTCATTTTTTTATTACGATTTATATAGTAAAGTGCGTGTTGCTTACGTTGAGAATGCCGTATAAAGTGTTGTGCGATCGTTATATTCTGCTTGATTAATTCGCGCGCGATTTATAATTAATAATATTTTCGCGATTGAGTGTCACGAAAGAGCAGCAAAGAATGAACAACAAAAGAAGAAAGAAACGCTCGGAAAGGCATCAGGCAACAGCGCAGTAATCATGAGGTGAACAAAATTTATAACTTATTTCATTAATATTATTTAATAATTATTATAACTATTTGTTCATGTCTTTATCTCTGCGAATAATCTATTGTTTTATTAATATGTAGGTAATGGAATGCATATAAAATATTCTGAATTTTATTTTGAAATATTTACATTATAATATTATTATAATTTATAATATTGTTTTATGAATATATGTAAAATATATGTAACATATATCAACGTTATGTATAAAAGATATTTTATTATTAATTAAATAAGAATTAAATTTTTATTTTACAAAGATTTATATTTATAAAACATTTTTTTTTTTTAAATTATATAATATTTATTATTCATTTTTATTAAATAACGGATGAAAAATTCAATTGCAGACAATAATCAACATTGATTATTTTGGACACTGCTTTATAATTTGGATATATTTATTATTTTACAGATCAATGTACACAATAATTCGCCGCTGCACATCATACTGGTGAGTGTTAAATTATTTTTTTATTTTATAATCTTGAAAAATAATGATTTAAAAATTATGTTATGTATGTAGGGAGGTTTTTTAAAATTTACTTTTTTACGAAGTCTAGCTTTTTTTATTAAACGCCGAATTTTTATTAGCTGACATTTTTTATCCAAAACTTTTATACATGGATTAAGTCGTTACGAGTTAATCAACGCAATTTCAATTACAAAACAATAAGAAAACGAGCATTAACATTTTTATTAAAACAATGAGTAAAATAATATTTTTAAAAGCAGTTAGAGGAAATATACCTATGTGCTAAACATAAGAAAAAGTATTTAAAACTTTAATTTATATGCGGATAAATATTTAAATTCTATGTATACATATATATGGATTCACATCGTTTGTGTCGAAAAATACAAGTGACACTTCTTAAGATTTTACAAGAAAAAGTTAGTTTGTTGATTATTAAGACAAAAAGGTTTTGTATAATTTAAAAACTCACTTGTATGTATATACATAAAAAGTTTCTGACAGTTCTCTATCTTGTGTAAAAAAATGCAAGTATTGTAACATTTTTAAAAATATTTATATATTTTTATACATATTAATTACATTTAAATACATATACATTTTTTTAAATCATTATTTATTTATGATTATTTCTGTTATTGTTTGGTAAAAATCAGATCCCAAAAGTTGATTGAAAATCTTTAAAACAATGTCTATTATGCAATCTTTTATTTATCATAACTTATATAATGTAAGTTTCTCAAATTTATATTAATTTATTTTCGTCGTCATTAAATTTCTTAATATGGCGTGGAAACGTGAATTTTTCACAAAATCATAGAATTTAAGCGAAAGTATTACAATTCCTTAAGAAGATTTTGCACAAAATCACTAATACTTAACCCCCTTAATGTCGCCGTGGTCCCCGTGAATTGCAGGTCGAATAATGAAAATATAGGTATACTATTTCTTCCTCCTATCGACTTCCATCTTATCAAAATATCGAGAGAAATATAAGACCGCGCGTTTTCCTTTCGGACTCAATTGCGTTTCGATAAATCGGTCTTATCAACTCTCAAAATTCTCACTATCAAGAAGCATGTCAACAACATGTCAACATTCTTTAATATGTATATACATATTTATAATATTATTAAAAACTAATTTCGTTCCTTATTTTAAATATGACAGATATAATGATATTTGTCCTACATGTTTATAGGGATTAAAAAATATAATCTTTACATATAAACCCTATACATATATGTATATGTATATATACATATATATGTATATATGTACTTTATTGTTTTTTTACGTATAATTTCACGTATAATTTTGCAATAAGAATATAAAACCAAATAATTTATTTATAAATGCATAAAAACATAAGACTTATGTCGACACATTCAAAAGAAGGTCGCGCAATATCTCTGCACGAGAAAGACAATTCTGTTCGAACGACTTTAGAATTTGATAACAGGCATGCGAGCTGCTGGGGAACTTTTGAATGCGCAGTTATTCCGCTGTCGAACTCTTATATCGAAACGGCAAGTTCGTTGTACTTCGTAAACTTTTCAATTCTCAGTAAAAGAAAGTAGCGACCCCGAGATTATACACTAGCAGAACTTCGAATTACTCTCAAATTGTTACTTTCATTATTATTGCATAAGTGTATCGTAAAGGCTGTTCTGCATTAAATAGCGATATGCATATTTTAACGAATATATGAATTTTCTGCAAAGATTTATTTAAACTTTAAAAGACACTAAAGAGACTTATATAAAAATGTTTTAAATGTTAACAAAATTTAAAGTTTAGTTAAAAATTTAATAGTTTCAAAGAAAATTGCATATATTTAGAAGTTTCTGAGATATAATTAGATTATTCAATTATATGAATTTTCTCTCTCTCTCTCTCTCTCTCTCTCTCTCTCTCTCTCTCTCTCTCTCTCTCTCTCTCTCTCTCTCTTTTTAATATATATATATAATAATATAATTAAATTAAGAAAAAAATTCTTGCTTAAAAAGCTCTTTAATATTAAAAACGTAGTCACACATTTTGGAAAGTTATAAATAATTTTAAATTCATTTTTTGGGCAGCATTATCATCGTAAATGCGATACTGGAAAATTAGATTACTAAATGCGGAATAAAATAAAATATTACATCATTTCGCGCTTTATTATGATGTCGCTTTTATGCGGCGCGATGAAATTCCCAGAAGCCCCTCTGGCTTTAATTTAATAATTACAGCATTCGATACCGCCAACCTAAATCACAAACGTGGGTTTTACGTTATGCCAGGATATAACCGGCGGAGAGTTGCAACCTGAATCCAGCTGGAAGCAGAGCGCGGTGCGTGTTGCATGTAACACCCCGCGCAGGAATTAATAATGTAACCGCCGCTGTGCACCATGTTTCAAGCATGACGCGGAAAATTAGTCCGGCCTGCCGGTAGCTTTAAAAGATTTTTCATTCTTGGATGTAAGTGCGTCTCAACGGAACATGGTGCCGCAATTTATTTATCTCTCGTCCATGCACGAAATATTCATCTTGTAAAGTTTTATTCTACATATAGGCAATATATTTATCTCATACTTAACGTAGCTATATGTATATGTATGTATATTATATAGATATATAGCGTCATTACAAATCACGCGTTTCTTCTTGAATTTCGAGACATAAAGTACACTATGGTTTTCACTTCATTCGCCTCTTTTGTTGCAATATAAGTAATCCACTAGCGGATCCTGGGTTAAAACCCCCCCTTGGAAATTAAAAGAAACAGTTTTGCTGAATTTGTTTAAAAAATATAAGTAAAGGAAAACAAACATTAAAGAGCTATCGACGTCGTTGATCCTGGAATAAATAAATCTAATCATGAAACCAAAAATATTAAATACAATAATTTTGCAAACCCCCCCCCCCCCCCGCCCCATTATCGACGTCAGGATCCGCTAGTGAAGTAATCAATATTTTTTTTTAACATGTACACATTTTTATATTCAACATTATTGACGTATACCTCTAATATTAGTTCGCCCCTTGCTAAATTTAATAAATACTAGATACCTTTTCTTTCGTGATGCGTACAGGCATCTAAAAGTTAATGGATATTTTAAACTTTCTCATTTCCCTTTCTTTTAAGACTTAACCAGTTTTTTTTTTTATATAATGTTGTTACCCGCGAACGAGAAAACTATTGGCAAAAAAAGCGACTAAACGCAACTCCCTGGTCACAACTACGTGCGTTTGAAAATGATCATCTATCAGTGGACCCTCATTAACCGTCTCCTTGACGATAAAGCGCCGCACGAGATAGCTTATCTCTGATGTCGTTTGTCCTCGCTCTCCACGCCGGCTGACCCATCGAGATCGTTTATTGGGGGCTCTTTTCCACCGAGTTTTCCTTCGTTCGTTCATCCTGCTCTCCTTTTCTATCTCCCTTTATACATCCGGCCGGTCACGCTTCTTCCTTGGTCACGTATCTATTCTTTTCCTCTCTCGGGTCTGTGGGTCCTTTCCCGAGAAAGCAACGACTTCGAGAGAAGGAGAAGACAGCAAGCCACTCGCCGATAGGGGAGAGACAGTGGTAACAAAGGTACGAGAGGGTCAAAACATTCGTCGTAGGGCTTTCGTGGGGTCGTTATAATCATAACGACACATTTCGCTATAGTACCCTAGATTCGAGATTCGAAAACTTCGCTTTCTTCGGTGATTTTTTTTTCCCTTTCTCGCGCTATGACTTTTTTTATCGCGGTTAAAATCGGCTTTCACACCACATGGGAGTATAATCTCGCGAATCGATTGATGACGATCGGCTATGTACGCGCGTTATTGCGAATGGTTATCGGGTAAGATACAGCGGAAGCGAGAATATAGTAAAAATCCGTGGGGAAACAAATCGGAGCCATCATTTTTAGACGTGATTTTGATGTATCGTAGTTCGTGCGCAGATTACGCATAGAGTATAATGCGTGCACTGAGCGCGATCGGGGGATGAAGAATATACATCGTGAATTACACAATTTAATTTGAGAAAGAGGAATGACCGAGCATAGAAAAGAGAAGGGAAAAAAGAGAGAGAAAGAGAGAAAAAGACGAATAAATAACCGTGCCATACGCCGGAATACGGTGCGTTCGTTAAGCCACGTACGTGACTTCGTTGTGCGTTGGCGTTTTTCGAGGAGGAAAAAGGCGACGGGGATGAGAGGCAGACGGACGGGGAAGCTCCCGCAAAATGCCCGAAGCGTGCAAAATATTATATATCTGTCGCCGCTGATTGGACGACGGGCTGGCGGGTCTGTAACGCGAGATACGTGCGCGGATCAAAGAATGCGCACTACTGAATGTACTGCTGTTTAAACGCGACCAAGTCTCGTTATAAATATGTATGCATATACGTACGCGCCGCGCCGGGGAACATCCGGACGAGACAAGGAAATATCGACGTCCGATTATAATCCACTCTCGGTGGCGTGAGATTCGGTTACCGCGACGAGAGCAGACGCTCGTGACGAGAGACCGGGCCACTCGTTCGTACACGAGAGTGCCACGATGAATAATACATACAGTATGGACGTGCGCGATGACGTGTTCACTTTTGAAATGGTCTCCTAATAAAGGAATATCGCTTTTACACGCTCTTGGAAATGGATTAACAGTTTTGTCACCTCTGCCATTCGTGGCATCTAATTATACAACATATTATGTACTTTAATATCTCGCTTGCAGTTTAATATAGCTCGCTATAAATAATTTAGATTGTATTGTAAGGAGGAGAATTTGAGGAAAGCGTATGAATAATTAGATCAATCTTATTTTAAAACGAATAACATTTCTTTGATAATCAGTATAAATTTATTAAAGAGAAAGAGAAGGAGAGAGAGAGGGAGTATTAAAATTTTTTTCCATTTTCATCGAAAGGTGTGGTTCTGATGTAATTTATATGTTTTCTATATTTAAATCACTTAAATCAATGTTATGTTATATAAGCAAATTCAATATCTCTCAAGTTTTTACGATAAACTAATAAATTAATTTTGTGCTAAATTATCATGAAAGTAGTATTGTGGCTTCAGTCTCGCCGATATATTGATTATGTTCGCGTGTTCGGGGATGCAACATCTCCGGGGAAATTTCTATTATTATTCCAAGTGTTACCTGATTGGTTGGATATTAGGTAAAGTGATCGTCTTCGCGATACCTATTACATACACGTGAGACAAGATAGGTAATATTAAAGTAGTTCGCGTTTGTCAACTTAATGTCGCTATGACATAAAATAAGCTGATCGATGGGTTTTGTGACGTTATGCTGAGTGATATTACTTCACAGAATAATGTCTATAAGCATGTCGCATAACAAACGTGATAGTAATTATTAATATCTTTTTCTTAATTTGGTAGTATTTTTTTTGACAATTTGTATATTATAGCGACAAAAATTTTTGTCAACTGTGCTAATAAAATAAAAAGGAATTTTAATTTCAATTACAAAGTGAATCTCTTGCTAGTGCAAAATATGATATTTTTTATTTTTACTTGTTTTCCATATTTTATATCAAACGTACCAAATGTATTTGCTCGAGTCTCTTTATTGTAAATAATAAATCAAACCGTATATATTAACCATATATATGTATATTGAAAACAAGTTATGTTCCGGTATATAATAATATTATTACGCGTTTTAAACGTTGTAAAAATAAGCATTTATAAATCAAAAGTCCCATTTGACGCTCACTTGATGAAATTTAATATTATTCAATATTATATTTATTTTATTTCAAAATTCTACAAGTTTTCCTAGTTTTGTATATACCGTGAAACAAGAAATTATGACAATTCGATGTCATATATCTTACATGTATTTTTAAAGCATATAATGCACTCTCCAATTTTTTCTTTCTTTTTTATTTCTCGTATACACTCAAACTTCTCCAAAAGAGTTTATATAGTTAAATGGACGCGTACGGACATTAAATGAAAAGAAACGATATGACACGAAAACTCGCTTAACACAACAATGCAAAAGGAATCTCGCTCTCGCAATTGGAGAATCCACGCGTCGTTTACACAGCGTGTATTGCATGTTTGCGTAGCGATTCAGAGAGACGCACATCGGGCGCGATATACGCAGTGAGCCGTTGAGTGCACTGTTCACGCCGAAGAGAGTCAAATATGCGAAAAATACACTGTTTATCCGTGACGAAGAATCGTGCGAAATATAACGGCTGATTCGAGCGTATTGCGCGCGGCCGAGCGCAATAATATGTATACCCCGATATATTTTTTCAACAACTAAAATTGTTGCACGATTGAGAAGTGCACCGTTTATATAAATGAATAGAACGTCTCCTAAATAAAATCCGTTCAAATTGAATACATGAAAAGAGCACCGCCGAGAAGATATGTATATGACTGTATATCTACTCTTTTTCTCTCTCACTAGTTTCTTTGCGCATTAGAAAAGTGAACGAAATATTTTATTTATATTCCTTAATTTTTCGTAAGCAGGTGTTAAAAACTAGATCCACATCTAGTGCGAGACGCTAGAATCGTGGTAGCGTTTAAATAATCGAAAGCAGAAAAATTCGGAGAAACGAAATTGCGCGCTGTTTCGAGAGGTGGATGCGGACATTACTCAATTTTCGGCAGACAGCGCTCAGTTTGCCATAGATTTGATTTAAATCTATGGCAGCCGGGCACACGTAATTTCGGTAAAAATCTGCGCGTCGACATCGGATGAAATACGTAAAAAATGATGAGTCGAAAATAGAGAGAAAGGCGAAGAGAGAATATAGCAACGTGATTTGATAAAGTAAAGTTTAGGTATACTATCGATATCCAGTACATTATAGAAATAATTAATGAACGAAAGATTAGCGTCTTTTCTCATTCTAAGTACTGTGTCACGTGTTACTTTTCTCACACTCTACTATCAAGAAATATTACGAAGCAAATTTCAATGTTACTTACATTCATTAACAACCGTCATAAGATGGGAAATTCGATTGAATCGTTTTGTCTTCAAATTACATTTATCAACTTTGTCATGGCAAAAGTAATGGATTCTTATTAGAGCGCATTTTCTTTCACGTAATCCTTCATGTGCGTCATATTATTCAAACCAGTTATTAAACTTCTTTTTCCATTATATCTCCGTTGACGATAGATGAAATGGATAAAGCCTATGAAAGTAGAGACGTAGATGATGGAAATTCTACTCAATTTGCATCATAAATCAAGCTAATTTTATACTATTCCATGAATCTGTTAATGTATCTGATCAGATGTAATTTAATTTGCACTTTTCTTTCGATTAACAATAAATGAAGCAAGAAAAATTTTAGAGAGAGAGAGAGAGAAAAGCAAGAGAATCTAAGAAAAAAATAGGCGTTAGAAATATGAATAGAATATCGTTTACATAAATTCAGTTCTATGTATTTTCATAAACTGATTTATATATAAATGCATCTTTTTTTCAAAATTATTCTTTGCATAAAAAGTAAGCTTAATGACTTTTAAAAGAGAAACTGATAGACTATTTTTATTCGGCAGATTCATTACATAATACATATAATAGTGTGAAAGAAACAAGAGGGAAAGCGTCTGGTTAAAATAGTATATCATAAATGCAATCAACATTATATTTTATTTACAGTAATTTAAAATACATCTTTTTCTATTTTATATTTACTAGATACTTTCTCTCTTGTTTCTTTCTTATTCAATTTCTTGGTCGCTAATTTTATTGATTCGCGAGATGTCATAAATTAAATAACTCGACATAACATTATGATTCGATCGTTGAACTGATATTTCCGGCATGTACGTGCTTAAAATCTAAAATCCGCGATTTAAAACTTGATAAATTGTTATTTTTTAAATAAACCCAGCAAACACAAAAACACGGCGAAATCCGTTTCGGAATTTAATGATTTGAAGCCAGTTGGTCCGACATGGATTGATATTTAAAACTGGAATAATATACTCTTGTTGATCGATACGCATTGTTTATCGATAGTTCTAAAATTTAAATAGTATTCTATTCGAATAGTAAACCATCCTCTTACCGAATTAAATTGCCATCTGCTGTGTTTTCATACCGTTAGCGAAGTTACTTGTGCATTTGCGTGCGCAACGATAACCTACTTGTCTGGCCTTAAAGGGCTACTACTACTTGTCGCGCTGCAATCTATTTCCACTTGAGCTTCGACGGTCAACCTGTGCGCGTCTCTTAACCGTATGTACAGTAAATTTACAATAAGATAAGGCGCTCCGCGTCTTTATTATCTTCTTATTTCTTTTTTCTTTTTGGGGTTTTTTTTTATCGTATGGAACGACCATGGATTATTAATTGTATACAGTTTCCCGACTCGAATCAATCCTAATAAATAAATCAAAGCGAAAACTCTCGAATCACGACTCTGTCCGAGAAGACATTCTGTCTCGCTCCAGTACGCATCCAGTTCTTGTCGGTCAGATTTTTTTTGCGCTTGTTGCCACTCCCCGACGCACTATAGAAAAAGTGCTAGTGTACCTGTACCTGCTTTCGATGCAAATGCAAAGTGTTTTGGTGGAGGGTGGTTCAAAGCGGTACGATGACATGAATCGCGTGACTGCGCCAGCGGCTATTTCGCTGTGACATGCCCGCGGAGGATTAGCCTCGGGTTCGCGACGACCCTCGAAGAAGAAAGCCGAATCAAGCCGGGGGAGAGGCAGAACTCGCAGACCTTTTTTCTTGCCTCTTCGCCGGCAGCCGTTAGCCGTGACTTGTCAACTAACGCGTTCATCCCTCCAATATTTATGTTGTCGGCGTGACCATCAAGGCGGTTATTACGGCGACGCACGCAATTTTGCGGAGCAAGTCGACTGAAAGATACTCGGTTTCACGATGAACACGAGACATTCGCATGCATACAAATGACGTTAGCGTACTTGCGCGTTTGTTTATAAGATGCGTTCGGGATATTTCCGTCGCGCGAATAGAAGCGACGAACATTTTTTTTCCCTCCCGCAATTAGGATCTCCTTGCTGCTATAAGTCTAACCGATTAAGATGTGTCATTTAAGTTTGCACTTTACACCCATACGATCCTTTTCCCTCCTGCCAACGGAAACATCAATCTGCATTTATCGGGGCGCGATTTGCATTGACGTTTTGCGGATTCCTCATGATGCTCTTCTTTATGAATCTCGAACAATCTGCAAAAATAAATTCGTATCTACATATAATATCATGCGAATATATTCCTTCGTTCAATATCAATGTTATCAATATAATTCTTCGACATTTTGATTAAGTTTATACAAATTTTTGTAAGATGATATAAAACAATTATATAATTATTGAATGTACAAGTTAGTGAACTTGTATGCAAAAGTTAGTTAATCAGTTATAATCAGCAAATTAATAAAATCGAATTGTACGCATTGATTTCATTCTCATTAAAATTTCTATGATATTAATCTATAATTCTATATTTAAATGAAGAGCCCTCGTTTTAATATTACAAATCATAATTGACATATGTAATTGTGTTAGTTGATATAATCACGATTGCGTTTTAAATTTGTAAAAAGGTAGATAGGGTATTATATTCGCGTCATTAAATTTCATCCGATACAATACTGCGGTATATATCGTATAAATTCCTTTTTATTACTTTAGGAAATGAAAAAAATATCGAGAGATTTCTCTACGGGATATGCTATATAATATTCAGATTAAGAAGACTCGATCTCGTAAATTAACTCAAAGTCGTCTCTGTGATATAATATTATAAGCGTGAGACGGATTTTCATACCTCAGAAAACCAGAGAAACGATTATTAAGCCATAATCCATCTTTTCGACGTAATCTGAAAGAGTTTCTCGGTTTTTCATATATAACATACAAATGATTTCCATACATTTCAAGTATTATAAATATTATTAAATATAATGAGATAACTGTTTGACTTCTACAGTTACTCGTAACTCAATTAATTATAAGAAAAACTTGTATATTAACAAGATTAAGAACGCTTTTAGATCTAGTTGATACTTATATTTGAGATAAAACGAATTAATATTGATAAATGAATACGATTAATCATAATACATTATAATACATAGCAGTATCGTTCTATAGACAGATTATTTGCGCCAAACAAAGTCATAATTGGCCGAAAATATTAATAAATCATATCAAAATATATGCTTCTCGAAAATGAAGTTTCGATGAAAAAGACTTTGTCAATAGTTTTTCCAAATTTTTTTTTCATTCTTCTGTCGATTACACAGTATGCCAAGTATGTTCGCAAGTTATGAGAAATATTTTTCACGGCAATATGAAAATGATTTCATCAACATCCAGGCACCTAATAATTTCGTTGTTCGACTTCATATATCCTAACTTGACTCGCGGCTAGTTTTGCCCGCAACGTAACAACGTCACCGTTAACAAAGGGCTTCTTTTCGCGCGTGTGGCCAACCGAGGGAGAAGATTCAACAAATCGATTCGTAGACCGCAGGCTGGTAGAAGTTTAACTAGAGAGTGTGTATAAACTCAGCTCACGCAGTCGTCAAGCTACACAGCGAGCAACCACAATGAATAAAAGATGGTACTGTTAAGCTCAATTGAGAGTAGCTTCTCTAAACTGGAGCTTCTAACTTCTCTTTATCCCCGCAAGGTGATTCTTTATCGTATTGTAGAAATATCAGTGCCAACGTTATAGAGGTTTTGAACAATTTATCGAAAATGATCTATTATAGATAAAGATTTGAAAGAGAATAAGCAATTGTGATATTATTCGAATAATTCTTTTAAATGAATTTTTTTTTAGTTGGACTTGTGTCTTTTAATTTTGTAATATATTTTTGTTTCTTAAGTCTTATCTACCCTGGATTCATTTTATATTTATTATAAAAATACGGGCATATATATTATCTCGAAAAAATTCTGATTTAGCTCAAATTAATTTTTATTCTTTTAAAATTGAAATTAGGTTTGGATTAGATTAAAATTTTTTCGGGGCGGGAGTGTAGGAGGAAGGCCGGAACTCCTTCCCTTCACATGTACTTTGCAATAAAGTAAAATACATTGTTTTCCGCGTAAGTTAGAAGTTTACTTTCCTCTACGTGTAATCCTCGTTTCGGATGAAGTATTGCAAACTCATATGAAATTATACAATTACGAAACATTGGCATGTTCTATTACATAACGTAGACAAATAAATGACTATTCGCTATATCAATTAAAATCATATTTACGTCACTCAGAAATATTCCATTGTTTATTCGTGAATGCTCTATGCATCTTGTTAATCAAATCGATATATGTATCTAATACTTAAAAATATGTCATTTTTAATTCACTGCATTTATATATACATACAATTTTCTCTATATGTATGTGTATATATAAAATAATATAATATATAAATATGAATGAACACTTACAAAATAATATAAAAACTTTGCATTAATTGGCGACATGTATATTATTTATCGTATCTTCTTCTATATAAAGTAGACATGCAAATATACATTAATAAAAGTATCGATAATATTTATTTTTAACAGCGAGAAATAAAAAAGAGCTTTTACACAGAATTGAGAAAAAGCGAGATTTGGTTATAACTCGAAAGTTCGAAAAAAAATGTCGCTTTCGTAGGATTAAGTTAGGTAATTGGACAAAGTGCGGGTTGTTTGTAAATCCGTTTATCGATAAATCGATTTCTCTCACGCTTCTCACGCTGTTTGACGTTGTCGCGATGGTATGGTGGCGTGTCCCGCGTGAAGTAGCGGAAAGAACATCGAGTCTGTCGACCGCCGTGTGATTTGGGGCGAGAGAAAGATATCGCCCGGTCTGTGATTTTCTGAAATTGTGTTCGCGCGAATGAACGAATGGCGAGCCCGAGAGGTCCCGGTCGATTGAAAAACCTTCATAATCCGTTTATGCGCGGACTACACAAAAGCTGCCGTCAGCAAGATCTATATTTATCGCGTCTCTTAAATCAATCATCACGTCGATGCTGTTTTTGACGTTTTCGCAAACAGCTCTTAATTTATAAATGCCCGCGGAATCTCGTAACACGGAAAAGTAAAATTGGGTCGAGCGTGTTCGTGTTCGGAAAGATTCGAAAAATAATGAAAGAAGCGCGTGTCGAGTTTGTGAAAATATTTGGCGTGCAAACATAAACGGACTACTTTGCATTCAAGTCGCTTTACAAGTTGCTAACGATCGCGCAAAAATATCAGCGTAAAATTGATATTATCAATACTATCGGCGAATAGGTATATACGGTTTTCATTTCTCGTTTATATAGATCCGGCTAGAACTAGAACGAGTTAGAAGATAGCATCGGCGCGGGTAGAGAATCGAAGAGGGTCAAGCCAATAAAATCAAACGTAGCTAATTCGTTTAATGGCCGTGACCCAAACCTCCCTATTTATTTAGAGGAGTATCGACCGAGAGAGCAGGCAGGAGTTTGCAGGCCGCAGGGAGTTTAACTGATGATCCGCAGTCACGTCCGCGCAAACACGATTGGTGCGGCGATTTAATCTGTAGGATCCTCGAAAGGAATCTTTCGTGCCGGCGCCATTATTCCTTGATAACTGAATTTCTGTAACGCGGTGTTATATAAAGGATTATGCGGAAGGAAGGGAGGGCGGTGGGACGATTCGTGTTTTATGACAGCACCTTATGAATCTCGGCTACGGTATTGCGTAGACCGAGATAATGAATCGTTGAGCTGTCGTGCTTGTGCGCATAAAAACTAGTATGCGACGTTTTCGACATGTCAGACGCGTCATGACGCTCGTGATTAATTATTCAATACTCCGTTGCGTTTAACCCGTAATTCATCATAATTATATGTGAGCCGACGTCAGCCACGGTGAAATTCACGTTTTCGCTTTACACGTAAGATCGATTTTTTTTACTGTCTTTATTCTATCAAGATTGCATTAACGCGTGGTTGAGTAATTGTTCGAATATGCGAGCTGACTTTTCGGGATATATTACATTTTTTTTTTTTTTTTTTTTTTTTTAAGATGATCCTTGCGCTGTATCGCGCGTAAAGCTGTGCTTATTTGAATTCACGCTCATTTATTTGTCTTAAAATGCAATTCGTTACGCGAATGTTCGAAAGAACTTCACGGTCTCTCCGGTAATGGAATAAAGTTTGTCGCTTTCGCTAAAAGAAAGATTGTAAAGTTTCGAAAATTCGCGTCATTGAAGATACTTTGCGTAATGTAAACTTTCGAGATTGCCTGCGCGCTAAACGAACGCGACTTGGAAAATGCGTCGTACGGGCTGCGTGTGGACGTTGAGTGTAAGAGTTAAATTACTTATGTTTATCAATAGTTTCAGAAATCAAAGACCCAATTTAACGAAAGTTCTATTATATAATTTTTGTTCATATATTTATTTTCATTTACATTTATTTTCATTCTTTCTCTGTGTGTTTGTGATATTTTTATTCACATTCCACTTTTTTACAATTCTTACAATTTTATTACGCAAGTAAACGAAATAGTCAAAGAAACTTCTGAAGATTTTTAATTCGTTGCAATTATGCGCCACGTTTCTTATACGAGTTTTACAGAAAATTGTGCAATATACCGGTTGTTTGAAATATTTTTACCACTGTCGCAAATATTACATACAATCATAATTGACGGAGACATATATACTGAAGTGTTTCGATAGTTTTTACACGTTGTTTTGAATAATATTTTTGTACGTAGTAAACGTGTATACGTATAGCTCCGCTATCGATCCCTTCCCGTTACACTCTTGAGCATTGTGGGAAAAATCCCGTAGCTGGCTACTGTCCGCTCTCTCGAAGCTAACATTGTAGAAGCGCATTATCGTCAAGGGTTCACCTAGTGTAAACTCCTGGGGTTGCATGTGCAAATTGAGCGCGAGTTGTTTAACACGATCGTAGAACATCGTCGGAACGGTACAATAAGTCGCCAGTCCTTGTTGCACGTATACAACTCTCTCGTAAGACTCCTACAATAGTCACGTTCGCGGAAATACAATCATTGAGCCGATTTAATCTTGTGGATTCTCGTTGTAATCTCGCGCATCTACAATGGCAAAGATCGAATTGAGTCTTGTACGGATATATTCCCTTATCTTCTCTTTAACATCCAAACTGCCGGAAGTATCCTCGTACAGGATACAGGTCTCTTTCCCCTAAGTATGTCAATAAAATCAAATTTGTCTATTGTTCAATACGAGGAAGCTATTTAAATACTAACAGTAATGTCGCTGATACTCTTTTTTTCTTACATTTTTATTCTCTTACATGCTCTCTCTCTCTCTCTCTCTCTCTCTCTCTTTATTCGACGGAAAATTTAATAAGCATACCTCTCGAGAAAATATATAAACTTGTTCCAATATATATAATATATATTGATAAATTTTTTTTTTCTCACATAACATATTTTTGTAAAGCGGCCGATTATGTTTAGGACAGACGAGTCGTCTGGATGGAAACTCCATTAGCAATCGTGCCGAAGTACAAAACGCGTCGAGCGTGTCCGGGATCTAATGTATTTTAATGGAATTCTTTGGCCGGTCATTTCTCTTATGGAGTGGCGCGCGCACGCCATGGGGCGGCAGCTTCTTTTACCCGTGGATGAGCGCATTAGCGGAAAAGTTACCTAAAGTACCGCGACCCTGCCGCAGCTGCGGACGGTTCGCACGCGGTTTTTATCGCGACGCGGGGGTTAACGCTCTTACTTAGCTTAACGTTCGTTAAGGGAGCAGCTGCCGCTCCAGGACCGCTTGGAAAATGTCGCCGGTTTCTCTTTTTCGCGTGTCCGGTGGCAGAGGAGGACGGGATACTTGGTTTCTCTCGCGTTTCAGCCTGCCCTCGGTGTTACGTTCTGCAACCGGACGACGGTTCGCGTATCCAGATATATACTTGTATTATGTATTTTCGATTGTACATCAGCTCTAGCTTCGTTAATGGTAATTCGGATTTAATTTATCATTCCACTCGTGTTCCAATGCCTGCATTATTTAATCGACTTGTCTTTAATTAACGACGTATCGCGCCTGTTTTAATTGTATCATAAACGTTGGTTTGTTTTAATTTTGGTATATAGATTGATAAAGGAAATAACGCAGAGAGGGGATGCATAGCTGTCGATATATTGCAATGTCGAAGTAAAAGCGATTCGGAGTCGTTTTATTCGAGTTTGGCATTTTCGGAAAAAAGCATCGTTTTCTGTGAATAATTAACAGTATTCAAATCTATTAGATTGAAATTTATATTTAAAAATCGTAATTTACAGCATAAACATAAATTTACAACATAAGCCGTTATTATATCATTTAGATTTCTGTGACATTATTGCATATCAATAACGTCAATTATTATATAATAACATCAAAATATTATCATAATTTACAGAATGTTTCGCACAATATTTCAGCAGCGTTCCACGAATAGAGATTTTGTATGATAAGCTATAAAGCGGATTAGATCATTGTCATAGGATATTGTTAGGTAATGATAGGGCATGCCAGGAAGCCCGATGATATCCTGATTCAATAGTAAGCTATTCGTGTCGGAGAATAATCGTGCACACATGTGGCAACTGTAATATTAATACATTTATTTTGAAAAGTTCTTAAACAGTTCTGATTTAAAATATTCAGACCGACGCTATTTTCGTCGGAATCAATAACATCCTAAATGTGTCGTTTTAATGAGAGAGTTACATCCAGGTCGAGAAAATTCCGTTATCCTAAAATGCCAAACGCTGTTTTCAAAATCGTGAATTTATTTTTGGATCTTTTTAAAAGAAATCTAAAAAAACAATCAATGCTACTCTTTTCTCTGCAACTGTTGATTCTTTAATGTTATAAATATTTTATTAATATTAGATCCGCAACTTCTAACTTTAAACAAAGTTTGCTTGAAGGAAAACTGATGAATGAGATATCGTTATCTATTCACAATCTCGAGTTTAATCCTCGCTAAGACATTTTCTAATCTTAAATTATTCAAATAATACGCTTCTTAAGAGTTTGAGACAAACTTTATAGGACAAACTTTATGGATCTTATATGGATAACAGCATTAAATTTTAATATGCAAAATATTATATTATCATCAAGCTTTATAATAAAATCAAGCTTTATAATAAAATTAATGTTTTTATATTTATTTATACACATTACTTAATTTTTACGCGTTTTTAATCCAATTTTATCATGATGTTATCATAATATTACAATTATAACAACATATGCATATAGCAAATTAATCTGCGTTATAAAATTTTACAATCCAAATGCATATAAATTATAATAGGTTATTGCATATGTTATCTTTAATGAGTGAATTTAATCAATAATTTCTAGAGTAAATGTCATTGTCTCATTATATAAAATAATGTGTAATTAAATATAAAATTAATATACAGTAAAGCAAATGTCGATAATCGATCGATTACAACCCTGCAGTTGATCATGACAGTACGTTTAGTCAAATCTGACAATTTTTTTAAATTAAACGAGAACATTGCAAAATTTGCTTGACATTATAAATTATTTAACAAACATAATTAAAGGAAAGCTAAAAAGAATTTTAGAAAATATTACAGATTTGTGACAATCGACAAATTTTCCGCCAGTACGCAAATTTATTGCATTTAAGCATATACAATACATATATATCCAGCGTTCCATTGTTTTGGCAGTATTTCCACATAATGAGCAGTTATAAGCCATTCAAAAGTTTCAACACAACATAGTACACCGTTACAATAACCATGTACCACGCATCACCGCCCGTTAATGCGGTGTGCATGGCCGCCTATTAATTTATCGGCGTATTATGCAACGTTAACCGTCTGATCGCCGCGGCTTTATTAAAATTCACTGCGTTGACAATAAAATCACTGTAGCTATTCGCGGGAATAACTGTTCGCCCTCGTGTGCCCCGGAATGCGTACACAATGGCGGTAAGGATACCGTTGTGGATTCGGCACGACTATTATCGTATCACACGAGACGAAGATAGAGAAATGTAATTTTCACCGCAGATCGATACCGGCCTGCAGCCAGTGCGTCGGAGAATATATACGGACTATATAAGCGAATATTTAAGAATTCATTATTCCTTCGTCCATCCGGTTTATCCTAGCACGAAAGCTAAACCTCGCTGGAGATCGAAAATCTCGAATAAAGCGGGCCATGCATTATAGATATCCATTCAAACCGTCGGCGCGAAGTCCGTAACTACGTTGTTCGGCGGTAACGCGGTCCTCACTTGCCAACGGGAATCTAGGTTCCTGGTATGCTTTCAACCAGGGAGAGAAAAGACAAGAAGGATCGCGAGGCAAGCGTGAAAAGACGGAGATCGAGGAATGGTGAAGTCATGCCAGGCGGAAGAGGGAGGAACGATATGGTAACTGGAGAAAAACCGAGAGCAAGAACGAATGCGAGAGTAAATAGGTAGAAGAAGAAGAAAAGGAAGAAGGATAAGGCGGAAGAAACCTTGGGCGCGGTAGAGCGAGCAAGAAAAGTTGAGGGAGAGTCGAAGAGAAGTGGCGCGCGCGAAGGCCTCCAAATGATTTAGCCCCGCCGTGGGGTTAGATCCGCAATTTCGTTTGAAACATTCATGAGAAATATCCTTTTGGCCCGGTACCGCAGCTGCAGCGTTTAAAGAATTGCACCACGCGGTCGCGAGCGTTTACTTATCTCGATGGCTTCCTCCTCGGGGCTCTCGGTTTCGCAAAACGAGGATGTTTCACCCGCATAACCGGATCTTTCTTTGGGATCTCCTGAAGGGAGAGCGGAAGACGGGCGAGGAAAGGAAGCGGAGGATGAGAGTCGGAATAGCCGAAGGGGAAAAGTGGGAGGAAGAAAGGAGGAAAACAAAAATAAAACAAAGAATAGGGTGGATTTCACGGTCCTCTCACGGCCGAAAGAAATTCTAAGCGCGGATACCCTCTCCCGTTTGTACCAGACGAGCTTTAACGAGGTTACGGGTCAACGCCAATTTCCTAACCAGGTAGGAGAATCTCTTGTCTAGTCGTGTTCCGTTAAACCGGCCTCGAGCTGCTAAAGCTCGGCCTGAACGTCGCTGCTCGAGTTACGAGATATATGTAATTTATGTGATTTCGAGAATCGATGAAACTTGTCAGAACGTTCCGGTATTCCACGAGTAATTGCCATGACCGACTTTCGAAGATAAGAAGTTTTGTCAGTAAGCGAAGTACTTATCGACAAAAAAAGAATATTCGGCGAATAAATCATATGAAATTGAGATGTATAAAATGTATATTTCTCAGTATTTTGCTCATATATTTTTTTACAAACTTGATTTTACGAAATACAAGTTTTTCTCAAATTTAGATGTACATATATGTATATATTTTAGGAAAGATCAATTTATTTTAACAAATCTGTCAATTTTCAATCCTCAGTTTTATTTGATTTAAAGAAATTACTATTAAATTTATAAAACGATATTTTTCTTATCGAGATTAATATTAAGAGACAGTCTCACACACATATATATATATATATATTTTCTTTTTTCTTTCCCGGAAATAATATATTTATTTGAACATAATTATTCATCAATTTTCTTATTTTTTTTGCACTGACAATAGGATAGTCACAAAGTTATTTATGTGTCGAGTGTCGAGGTTGTCGATGTGGCGACCTTGTCTACGTGTCCTTCATTCACTTATCGGCTATTCAATGTCTTTACTTGTACGAATCCGTAATAGTAACATTTGCAATACATATACATGTAGTTTGATCGTGTCGAAATTCTCCTCTTCGCAATTTCTCAGGCTCTTATGTCATTTCTCGGGCAAATCTTATTATGTTGTTTTTTTTTTGCAGTCTTCTCGATACACAATAGCAATTACACTTTCGTAAAAAAAGAAATGTGAAGTAATTTTACTCAAGTCTAATAGTATAATTAACGTAGAACTTTTTTATATCTGCTACTAAATTATTATTGTTTATATATGTTTATTTGAATTATTTTGCTTAAAATAAAATACCAGATCGATTATATCATATTTGTTGTTAGAAATTTATTGCATTTTCTCATATATTCAAAAGATATGCAATTTATTCTTATCAGCTTTAAACAAAATCTGATAGTAATAAATACTAATATCTGTTCTTGTTTATCTTGCTTATAATAAATTCAAGTCAATATTTTCGTAATTTATACATTATTATACGTAATTTATTCTAGTATGCAGATTTAGATAAAAAA
This sequence comes from Prenolepis imparis, assembly GCF_030444845.1. NCBI lineage: Eukaryota > Metazoa > Arthropoda > Insecta > Hymenoptera > Formicidae > Prenolepis > Prenolepis imparis. Next base: position 18,289,101 of record NW_028141161.1, read on the forward strand.
AAATACAGACGTCGCTGTCGATATGAATTCCACTTCAAGAATGAACAGGGATGTCGACGACGATATACGGTTTGAGTCATAATATATCAACTCGGTTTGTTCCGCGATGTAGCTATAGTTCCGGATTGGAACCTTCTCTTCGTCCGAGTATTTTAACGCTCCAAGTCGCTCTCCTGCGCAAGCTGACAAAAGGCGACCATTTTCTGAAACTCGTATACGTGCGTGTATATATACATATATGTACATATGTCTATATACTATATCCGACGAGCGCAATAAAATGAGAGGATCGCGTTAAACTTTATTGCAGACGGGGAGATTGTTGCACGTATTTCTGCGGCATCATCATCGAAAAGGGACTGTTATAACTTTATTACGCCACAGATCAACATTGTACGTATCTTCTTTCTTCATCCTAGAATGTGCTTTTGCACGTCTCGATTCGCCTTATAATTATACGATCTATTAACGACGACAGAGCTTGTTGAATAATGAGAAATTGCGAAGAAAACATTAGAAAACTGCGATTGCAGGATTATTTCTTCGCTGGATTTTTATATACCGATGTGCACATATGAAACGTAGAAAGACGCGGTTGGAGAAACGAAATAAAACAAAATGATTAAGTTATTGTCAAATCTCCATATTGCGCGACTTTGTATCGCGCTCCTATTTATTGAATCGATTTGATCATCAATAGCTATTACGAAATTTATTTTTGCCAAGGTTGCACTACGTGCTCGAGATTATGCATAGACGTGCGGTATCTTGCATAAAAGCAAATGTGTTTTAAACTGAATTGCAGGATTATACCCCGTATATAGGCGCGTATCTACATATATCGGTGTAAATAATAAAATGACGCTTTATTTAATATCTTTGGCATAAAAGAGACCGTAAAAACTGTAGTCTAGAATATATATACACACGTGTAGCCTTTTTTATGACATTCAATTTTAATTTACATATATTATTGACATTATAAAAATTAAAACAACTTTAACAAGAGCGATATATGTGGAAACACTGTATGTACACATATCGTAAAATAGCTAAATTACATTAAGGCTCTTTTGATATAGTAACTATTTACGCTTTCAATCTTTTACAACGCATATCGTAATAACTTCAACGTGCTTATACACGAAATCATAATAGCCACCGTCTGACCGTTTCAAATTTCCGACTTCCCTACCCTAGAGGTGCAAAACAGAGAGATACGAAAGCGGAAGGATTATAGGGTCTAAAACCATCGCCCTGCTCTCCTTCTCCCCCTCATGACCATTAACTAATTGCATTCTACTAATTACTCGCAAATCCTTCCGTTCCCGCTTCCCCGTGACTCTGTATACGCCCGGTATACGATCGTAAATACCTCAACTTCCAAAGAGCCATGAGCTCCCTCCGGCGCTCTACCTTCTTCCGGCTTGTCAAGAACACAAATAAAGACTTCAGACCGGTTAACCGATTCAAGAAGGATAGTAAGACCGAATACACAAGAACGCGATCGTCGCTTTACCGCTTTAGTCTCATTGCAAATCGTACTGACTATTGCAGTTTTTTCTAAGCGCGAATGTTCTTTTTTTCCCCCTTTTTCTCTCTCTAATATATAGTTCATCGTGAGAGGAGCGACTATTGTACCTGACATAATTACGAAACATGGAGAAAATATATCCGCTTCTATTTTAACTCGTGAATAAATTTCTGCTCACGCGGACCTTAACGCTACCTCTCCGAAGGTCGTAGAGCGCGAAGTAAGTTTTTCTCGCGAAAATACGGAAATTAATTTCGACCGAGATCAGAGACACGAAACCGCTCCGAAAAATCGTGATTAAAAGAGGCCGTATATTACCTTGCCCCGAGTCCCATTTCACGCATATGGTATTCCGATCTTTGCGCTATATCGTATTGTATCAGCCGCCACCGTACAGATCGTATATCACGCTGATAATAATTCTTATGACTGCCGTGGCAAAAAAAAAAAAGGATTATTGCCATGGCAAAGATATACAGGGAGGGCGCTCTTAACCCGAAATCTCTACGCTATTCTGCCCTCCATTCATTACCCTCGCTTCCACCCCTTCCCACCTATTCTTTCGCCACAAATCTGAATCCCCCATCGACCCAGCCAGCACGGAACGCGAACGTGACCTCTCGCTGGTACAGCGAATGCGAGGATAAAATGCATTGGGAATTACGTATATCCCCCAGTGTTCGTCGAAGTGAAATATTTCCTATCGAGAAGCATCCCATCGGTCGGGGGGGAGGGATTGCGAGGCAGGCAACGGCGCACGGTCAGAGCTAGGCGTCGGTTTTACTCGTGGGAGAGAAAGTTTCGCTAAAACGTTTCCGCTGATAAATCTTGTTTACAGATGGGCAGGCTCAGGTGATGCGTGCGCGCGCTTCGTTCTCGTCAAAACTTTAAGTACGGACAACTTTCGAAATTCACGCGGGACGCCCGACGGTTACGTGCCGCGGCCGCGGCTTCGCCACCGTTGGCCAACATCGATAATTGGCAAGAAGCTGCGGAAAGTGACTTTAGCGCACGTCGTGCGGTAACAGAATCACGGCCCGGATGCCGGCGTATTAGCAACGGCGTTGAGTCGAGGTAATAATCGCCGCTACTAATGACAGCACTTGTACAGATGTGCCCCATAATGTATCTAATTCAATGCTGCTTCGTATATAAAATTCGCTTTTATACGAGCGGCTATATCCACCAGCTAATTAAATTATTCATGTTTCCTTTAAATTATCACGTAGTAATTTTCTCAAATTATTTTATTGCTAAGTATTCTCTGAAATTTTTTGAATTAGTAATTTGTTTTAATAATTTATATCAGTTTTTCTTGGCTATTGCTGATCTCAATTCTTCTAAATTATTGTTTTATTGTTATTCTTGAAGATGTCTATTAATGTTTGACCTATAAATGATAAAAAGATAGAAAGAAAGAAACTAAACTTCGAAAATAAAAATAAATTTGAAAAAGTATAGATTTTTATTTTTAAATAAACTTTAACTTTATTTAACTTTGTTAACAACATTTTAATTTAAGATTAAATCAGATGTTCAGAAGTAATTGTTAAAATATTATACGAAAGAGATGTGATATTTGAGCTTTTGATCAAGAAAAATTCAATCTCAATCTTTGTTATTACGTTAGAGTGTAAGAGAGATTTTTGACTTTTCTATATAACTCGCATATAATTTTATTTATCTTATTTTCTTTTTGCATAAGAGAGCATTGTTTCTTGTTCATAATTGCGAAATGCGAAAATTTAAATACTTAACAGATACTATCAAGCGATATTCTCTTCTAGAGAGTTTGTAACATGCGGACATGAAACTAATTAGAGCCACATGTCTGTTAACGTACATAATGCACTGTACAATAATGAAAAGTTACAAGACCTAACATTACTCTCAATTAAGGAAAAGCGAGAAATGACGGTTTCAATAATTGCTTATACAATATTTAATAGCTGCTCGATCGTCCACGAATAGCCACTTATAAGTTGAATGTAAATGATCTGGTTGTTGAAATATCGATCACACAAAAGCAACGAATAGACATTAAACAATTAGCAATTATTAAAGTATTTATATATTTAAAGTATTATTAGCAATTATTAAAGTATTATTTTTAAAGTTTAGTCATCTTTCTTTCTTTATCATTTATAGGTCAAACATTAGACATCTTGAAGAATAACAATGAAAAAATAGCAATTATTAAAGTATGAATTTTATTTATTAATCATACACACATCGGGATCTATTCTTATTTCTTAGCGCAAGGTAAAATTAAATATAATTATCATTACTTACGAAAGGATAGCGAAACTCTTATCTCATGTCTCGCGTCGCTTGCTTACGATCCCCTTCGATTATTTATCACTCGTCATATCGCCGGAATTTCAAGTGACCATTGCGCATTGCGAGAGTCATCATTTAGAAGAGTCGAGAATAATTTTAGCCCGCGGAAAACGGATGACATGCGGGAAACGCTACGTCAGTGCCGTTACGAGAGATTACGGCTAACCAAGGACACGGCGAAGAGGGTACCGTCCCTCTTTACCTCGTGGCGTGCTCATGCTTCAAGGAAAATATAATGACAAGAAAAGGAGAGCATTGCGCGTCACGACGCGACGCAAACGCCCATCTCTCAATTTGCATTTTCAGCATTTTGCTCGCAGACAAATAACGACTTCATTACGGCGCTCATCAGATATAAATGACATATTTGATTTGCGTCGGTGTCGTCGCCGTTGTCGTCGTCGTCCTCTTCAGCCCTCCCTCTGCCCACCCTTTTTCGACCCACCCGTTTTGTTCGTCCTCGTCGTCGTCATCTTCCGTACCTTCCGTCTTCCGCAACTCGCAGACGACAATGGATACTTGCGTACCCAGGCGTTCTGTTCACTTAATGAGAGGAGGATTTTTCTAGTAATCGATGATCAGTTTGCGAACAAGACAGACGTCGTTCATATTGAACTATTCCGTGACGATTAATCAGGCTTCCGCTTGTCGATATGCCAACCGTCACTTATATACTTTCATAATGGATAGTGGACGATTTTAGCCGGAAGCTATCGCGCGAACTCTCGGCTACGCGCATATTGGCTGTCATTACAAGCTGTCCGCATTAATCGCTATTGATACATTTCGCTTTTCGCATTGTCAATACCATTAAAACTCATAATTTTACAGTAATAAGTTTGTACATGATCTTTATAGCGTTTCACACATGTGGGATGAAACTATTACCGAGAATTATATAAGTAAAATGTATAGGATTATTAACCATATCCGAATGCCATAATTTCCGAGGAAAATTTAGCTATGATTTATATAACTATTTATAGCAATAAATGCTTAATATAATAGATATCTATCAAAGTTGATATGTGTGGAGGCAGAAACTGTCAATGTTATTTATGTATAGCGACAGTTGCTAAATATGACAAAATCGATCGCAATTACGATGGAGAACGTCTTAATCCGGACATATTTTACATTATTCCGCACATTCCCCTGCGAAAAGATTAAAGTGTTTGAAACGAAGGGCGTCGACCCTTAAGCAGAGACTTGTAAAGCACTCGCGCTGCTCTCGGCAATAAAGTTCACTTTTCATATCGAATTTTCGCGATGCGTCGGAACGAGGGTGTTTTCATTTGCTTTCGCATATCCGGTTTCTCGGGCTCGCAGAGATCGCAGCGCGCGCGCACACCATTGTTATGTGATCCTGATCACCATGTCGAAACAGGCGCGTGATCAATTTTGGCCGGTAAAAACATGTAAAATGCGATGTTACCGCGTGACAAACGCCGTAGACGTTTCGCCGCGATACATATAATGGCGGCGCGGTCTCATTTTTCATTCGCTTCGTGAATAAATGTTTCTCCGCCACAGCGAAATGGAATATCGCGAAACAAGTGTTACCCGATATATTCGCACAAAGCGATGCACTTCTGCCGGGCGTTATGAAAAATTACGTCGGATCGTATTTACGCTGTCAAACAAATTCGCGTGCGCGCGATCGGGATAATCCTGTGCGCGTTTGGGTTTCACCAAACAGTGGCACATCCGGATTAGAATAATATCCGCTCTCGCAAATATATATATACGACAGAATTTGTACGTTTGCACATAGCAACAACACATGCCCTCGCGTTTAACGTGACTTAAACGTCTCTATAGAAATAAAAATATCTATAAATAGACAGAAAATTTTGAAAAGCTTTAGAAAATGGTCAATACTCTACAATCTATATTCAAAATTTTATAAATGACACACACAAATACATATATTTTACGCTTTACATAAATGGCGCGGACGAAAATATTCGAGTGGATTGCAAAGTTCAATCTTAACACGGTTCTGTTTTTATCACGATCGACAATTGGAAGTCAAAATGCCGTTGTTTCCCTCGGCGCCCAGTGCTCGTTTTCGCCGTCACGGTTGGCCCCAGGCCGACACGATGCCGCCGCCCTATGCCTGGTAAATGCCGGTAGAGCGGAAGCCGCTGGCGAATGACAGGTCCCCGGTATTTTTTTTTTTTTTTTTTTTTCTTAACATACTATCCTTCCTTCTCTGTCCGATCTGGGCTTGATTCGTCACGCCGGCTGCTGCGAGATGGAATACGTGATGAGCACTCGCCGCGGTTGTTTCCGCCTAGCGTCGATTATCGGAAATCGATGACATTTCGAAAATGACGGGCAAAATACGCAACAAATGTAACAACGTAAATAACATACCGCGCGCCGGCACAGATTGGTTCAAACAGGTTCCGGTCCGGCCGGAAGCAAATCTATGAATCGAGGAGGAGAGGAGGAAAAAGGCGATACGTTCGATGGTCGGGTACGCGAGGAAAGGCCGATCGTAGGCTATACGAAAAAGAGACTTTACAGTCGAAAGGGAATTCTCTCTCTGCCTAAAGCTGGATCGCTGAGAAGGAACGATGGGAAACCCCTTGGTGGGCGCAGGGCGGGTGAATACGAGCCGCGCTCGTATTCGCTGCCCAACGATATACATCTTCGAGATCCGATAAGACAGGATAGATACGTCTCACGGCATCTTACCTCTTTACCCGCATTAAATCGAATGCCAAGGTATTCTCATGCATGCCAATTCCTCCATCCGATTTGCCTTCTCTTCCCCGTCACTGCTCTTTCTCTCTCTCACACTCTCTCTCTCTTTTCCCTCTGTGGCCTATCTCGTGTACCTTCGCGTTGCCGTGATTTATGCTTTAACGTAAATATCGTTGTCGTCGTGGCTCGAGTGCCCCACAGCTATGTTACACCACCACAGGCGCCATTTCCACTTGTTCGCGAGATTGCGCGTGCTTATGTACGCGCTCTCGTGCATGGAGATTCCTCGTCGGGGTAAAAAGAGGAGCTTTCGTGACTGATCGCCTATTGTCGGCATAAGTAATGTAAAGCGCATAGTAAACACAACCGTAGCAACTACGTGCTTATATGTATGTATGTGTGTATGTGTGTAGGAGCGAATAAATATATATTGTTATAATATTCATTACATTACATATAAAAGATCTATTTTGTATGTGCAACAATTAACTAAGATTAATTAATTGGGATTACTTATCAGTTTACTAAGGTTAGCAAATGTTATAACGTATATGTATAATATCGATATTTTTATCAAGTGTTAGACTTTGCACAGATTGTGAATTTTTATTTCTGGATATTATTCTTATATATTTTAATGTGTATATATGTATGTGTTAAGTATATATGTATACATTAGCATATTACATATAAACATTTTTTTATTAAATGAGAATGATTCAATATTAAAGCAAATAATTCTGCAGAGTAAAAAAGTAAAGGAAGTTCTGTGAGTAATTAAAATATAAATATATAAATTAATATTTGATTATAAGTATAAATGATATAATAATATAATATAAATATACATTGTGTGTGATAATTAATAATAAAATTTTTATTTGCTAGAGTGAAAAGTTTATGAAAATAAACTCTTTCTAAAAATAAGTAGCTAAAATAAAATTGCGTGAATTTATAAACTTACATTTTTAATTTCTAAAATTCAGAATTTTAGTTACTTTCTATTTCAGAAATGCTATTTCTGTTAATGATGAATTGAATGTGTTAAGTATATGTATAACCGCAGAAGAGATAATGTCAATCTATATATCTTACTCTTGGATATAGAATTTATTTTTGCATAAAATATGATCTTTTTTATAAAAATTAAAGTGGATATATAAAAGTATAAAGAAATATATAGAAAGATTTAACAATTTTAGAAAAAAATATAAAGAGAAATGTAGAGAGAATTTTAACAATTTTAAAATTAATTCTTCTAATTTTGGAACTTGAAAAATTTATTATAAATACACTTTTGCATCAAGTTCTTTTAATTGATTAATTTTTATTAAGGATTTTCTTCAACAAAATTTCAGACATATAGATACGTCAAGTACATTAAAAAACATCTATATCATTTTAACTTTCTTTCTATTTAGAGTCAAAACAAATTTTTTTTTCAATTTTCTGGATTTTTATCGTCGCAAAGAATATACCAGCACTGCAACCTCGTTATTTTTAACTACGCGGTTTATACCATTTCGGCACGTTCGGTTAGCCGTACCGCAAGTCGGTCGCATTTACTGATGTGTATCGCGTACGTCTTGCAAAGGTTCATACGTGTTTCAATAAAATATTGTTGATTAATCCTTAAGATCCTTAAAACACGAATCCCGCGAAATATCGGCGGAATTGCGTGAGCCTATTTAGACGAATTTACTAATGCGGGCCGTTGCATTCCGTTACTATGCAAAGAGGGATCAATCGGTACGCGATGCGGATGCTGCTACGGACAGTTAATGGCTTTCACGTTCGAGGAATTTAAGTCACGTAGAAAAACTATTTGAACCGCGCGAATTAGCATTCGGCACGGTGTCCGGTCGAACAGGCGTTTCATCGGCGAGAGACAATAGAAAAATCAGTCGGCGCAAATCGATGGGCAAATAATGTTGGACGACGGCGCGGCCAAATCCCGATTAGCCTCAAAAAATACTCGTGTTCTGTTTAATCTCTCTCCTTTTCTCTTTTTTTTCACTCAGGATCAAATATTTTTTTATTAGCAAAAAATGTGATTTTTGCACGCGTTGTTTTTACATGATTATAGAAATCATACCTACTACTTTTGCACAGTTGAAAAATTTGTGTTAAATTTAACAAATATCACCTGTCCCAGACGATCCACAGAAATTTTTGTGTTAATTTAACATAATACGGATATGTTAAATGGTGACACGAATATTGTGTTAATATTTTAACATAAAATAAATGCAAACTTCAAATAAACTTAAAATAAATGTTGTGTAAAATTAACATAGTTTTAATGTAAAAATTAACTAAAAAAATTGTTAATTTTACATTTTATCACCCCCACTTATATTATAAAGTAAAATTAACATTTTTTTTCTGTAAATTTTAACAGATAAATCTTGTCACTAATAATACGGAACATATTTATTGTGTAAAATTAAAAATAGATATACATTGTGTTATTTTTACACATTTTTTTAGTTGTTTTAATAATTTAACATTTGAGTCCAATTAACATAACAGCAATATGTTAAATTAACACATGAATGTGTTAAATATTTAACACAACAATTTTAACGGGGACCGTTTTTAACAAGAAAACACAAATTTTCCAACTGTGTGGCAAATTTTGAATTCTAATTTTTTTATTCTAGAGATTGTCATTTATTATATCCTATAGATCAGCAAAAAACTAAATTTAATACTTTATTATCGAAATATTTAACATATTAGGAAAAATGTATATGTATGTATTTATTTATAAAATTATATTATAATATATAGTTAATATTAATTCTAGTTCACACACACATACATATACATATGGTAACTAGAATTTTAATTTTTAATTTAACAAAAATTATGTTTTCTTTAATAATTGTATTAAATATCTTTATTAAAGAAATTGACCGTATCTAATATTATATTACATTTTATAGTATTTTATACAAAGTTATCCAGAATTTCTTTATTGTCGTCTGAAATTCTATATAATCGTTTTTGCAGGTCAGACCATTAATAACGTTTGCATTTTACAAAATTTCTCTCTTGCAATCATTTTCGAGTCACACATGCTCGACGGTTTAACACCAGCTTGTTCGAAGTTTCGCGTCTAGTTCTTCGTGCGCCGATTCACGTCGACTACTAGATCTCTGCGAGACTCGAACGGTGATAAACTCGAAGAAATTAACTGGACCATCAAATTGTACTTTGTAGAGAAGTTCTCATTGGCTTTCAAACGTTGCTCTTTACGAATTGCAGTCCACACGGGTGTTTAATTCTCGGATAATTCGCAAACTTTTATCGTTCGTCTTCTTTTATTTCTCTCTCTGACTAAAATTTTTTGGAACGTCAAAAGTTTGCAGCGATTTATTATATTAATATATTATAAATGATATTTTTGTTCTTATAATATTTTTTTGTCGCGCAAATACCTATTTGAATATAAATATTTATATATTGTCAAAACACATATGCACAATATATAGCATCTTCTTCAACGCACAAATAAATTGATTAATTATCAAATTCAGACTTTAATATTTATCTGTATTTAAACGATATTATATACGAGCGATTGGGAATGTCCTAAAAAAGATTAATATAAATGATCACTGAATAAAACTTGATTTGAACGTAAACATATAGTATAAAACATCATGTTTGATAATATATATGTAAAATATATTTATATTATTGTATAACGAATATTTATAATTTGTATTCATAATTTTGAAATTACATTAGAGATAAGCATGCATAAAATACATATGCTAATTAAAATAAAAATTACATTAAAATTTCGCGAATACTATATATACTATATTGTCATAGAGAATAATTCTCATATATTTAATTACTTTATATAGTAATTCTAATTTTCAAAAAAATAAAATATCTATTAATTATTTTTTCCGTGATTTTTAAAACATGATTTTTATAATAAAATGGGCGATTCATATCTGCATATTAAAATGCGCGTATAAATAGGGGCGAGTATAAATTTCAAAAGAAAGTTATTAGCTCCATTAAACTTCCATAAGACGCAAACACGCTCGTGCGCAACACCCGCAATTAGCATACAATTTCCGCAGAAATAAAAACTAATTAACGCCCAATCCCCATGCGCACATCGTCTCTAACACCGAAGCAGCGTATTATTAGAAAATCGATTCGGCAAAACGAGCGCGACAGTATCGGTTTTTGCAATGGCAAAATGGTGGCGGTCGGCGACGGCAAACGGGTGCAAATAAAGCAAAAACAAATCAGATTGATCCGATTCTAAGGACGTGGAAATTCACCCGTCGATTTTCGCACTAGTCACTCCCCCTTCCCTCCTTCGTCTCTTCGCCGGAAGATTATCGCAATTGCCGACAGGGAGGAGAGTGGTCTCGGTGCCCGCGGTGATTACGTGAAATGGATATGGGAAGGAACGAGTCCAATCTAAGCATCACGCTTCGATGGGCAATATCAGTGGCTTATCATCCTTCCTGGTCGTACACGCGGGGTATGCGCCACCCGTAATATAAATTCACACTCTCGTCTTTCTGCGTGAATAAACGCTGAAATAAGCCGACACAGCCTGTGCACGCGAACAAATGTTATTGCCTCCTCTCTTATGTTGATATCGCCACTAAGATGACGCTTAAATTTCTCATGAGTGGTAGTATATAGGGCGGAAAATTGCACTATGCATATTTTATTAGGAAAAAAAGCTTAGTTTCTCTCTCTCTCTCTCTCTCTCTCTCTCTCTCTCTCTCTCTCTCTCTCTCTCTCTCTCTCTTATATTTAATTCGTTAATATATATGCTTCTGATTTTAACCACACGTGTGCTGGTCTTCTCTTTAAGAAGAGAATGTTGCAATTTTATTGATATTTTATTTTAAAGAATCCAATAAATTATGCAAGAAATTGAGGAGAAATAGATTATTAAATTGGATTTAATTAATCAATTATGACACTCTTTATTGAAATTATCGATTCTTCGTGTCAATACCAATCCGATTGTCAACTGCGCATCGCTAATATCTCCGTCTTCCGCTCTTACGCTAAAACTTCACGATTTCTCAAATCCCTCTTGAACGATTTCACGACGACATTTGCGTTTCACCTCACTGATTTTATCCCGCTTCAGTCGAAAGGCAGAAAAGTCGCGGTAGACGTATTTTTATAGTTCGACAGATAGAGGTCGAAAGGTGAATAGATATATACACACATATTGAGATATATATGTATATCATGTACATAATACATATATATTATATACATGTATATGTGTATATATATACACATTTAAAATGCGTCTTGTGTATATGGAGGGGAAAGGGAAGGGTGGATGAAATCGGAGCATTTGGTGCGCTTTGTCGAGTTGTCGCCGTCGTCGATATCGATGCTTTCTCCGCGTAACGGACAGAAGTGAACCCAGGAGAACATAACGAGAAGTTTCTTCGAGTTTCTTTCTCGTCGATGCTCGTCACCTGTCTCGGACGAAAAAATCTTATTCGCGCTGAGAAAGCACAGAAGGATTTTCGCGGGATCTGAAAGTTCCGTTATAATAATTTTCTTCGGATTCTCCGCGAGATCAAGAATTCTCGTTTATACGCCATCGCACTCGACTAGAGCGATCTTCCAGCTAAATGACACCCGTGTCACGTAATTCATTTATATTTGATTATCATAATCTAAATTGCGATATATTATGTATTCTCTCTCAGTCTTAACAATTCAAAAATGCTCTAAATTTTATACTATTTTTCTTTACTATTTTTTAAATATAATTTTTATAAATTATTATCTTGCTTTTTTTCTCAATGCAATGTTTATTTATGATTAAGCCAATCAAAGCATGTGTTATATACTGAATTATTACATTTAATCTTATTTCTTAATACAATTATTTCATTATAAAGCTTAATATATACACATACATACATATGTGTGTGTGGAATGTTCGTGCATACCAGAATACATAATGTTCAATCTATATCTATATCGAATCGTTTAAATAATTTAATGTCTTATTTCATTTACTCGGTACTCTTAGAGCAAAATAGAATAATTGGAGAGTTTGCCGATTTCAACATTTGATAACGTTTCAATTTCAGAAGTTATTCGGGCGAAAAGACATTCGGGAACATAACTCGATTCACGTATTTCCATTTTGGGTACGGATAAGACCAACAATCAAATGAAATTCTGGAATCTTCGGAGCGTTATAAAATCATTTCTCGCTGCGCGCGTACCAGCTTGCCGAATACCAGAGAATCGCGCAGAGTCGACATTGCGCGTATATATACATATATATACATATATATATATATATGGAAATAGTTTTATTACGAGCAATCTCCGATCGTTAACATGTATACGAAAACTCACCGGATTTTTAACACCGACGTCGGGATTTAAAGGATTCGCGATAGGATTACGGGCATCGATCATCACGCGCACCTGCCTTTAAGCGGCAATATTGGAAGCGGATTTTAACGCCGGTTTTAACGCCGGTCCGTATCGCGTAATATTATCCTAGTATTAATAATGGCGATAAATCAACAGACTGGGGAATAACGTTCGACTTCGGGCTCGATATTCCGTTGGGTAGTTGGGCGCACAGTCGAATGTATATAGTGGCACTCCAGGGAACCACCGATGTATGCTGCGAGTTTCTCCAGCACGCCGAAGCACGAAATGCGCTCCGGGGATGGGAAAGACAAAATTACGGCTGCAGCGTGCATAATGATCTACTTGCGAGCTCTCCGATGCGCGGCGAGGAGATTTACAGCCGCGGTAACGTTCGCAAATGTGGTCGCTTCTAGATACTGTCTTGCAAGAACGCAACCTGTCCTCGACGTTTCCATGTATGGGATACGCGAAACGCCACACATACACCAAACCAAAGTTTACGCAGTTCTCCCGCAATACGATCTATCGGCACATACCGATACCGCTACTTATTGCCGTGGCTTAGCAGAAAATGGGACAGTTATTTACATTCAATTTTGTTGGGGTTGTAACGCAAGGGAGATTAAAATTAATTAATATTATTTTTCTCCTTAAAGAGAGATAGAATTCATTACAATGTCTCGCGTTAAATATACTTGATATTAATTTTGAAATTGAAATTAAGTTATAAAAAATTGTTTATTTGCGTGTACTAAAAACCCTGCTGTCTTCTTGCAATTTATATAAAATCTTTTGTTTTAAATTTATAATTAAAAATCTATTCACGTTTTTCGGCATTTTGTTACGAGAAAAGCAATTTTATACATTAATCGAAAAATATAATTATTACTCCAATTGACATGTATGCATGTAAAAAATTTGTTGTTTTTTTTTTTATTGTTTGCCGAATTACTCGCTTATTTGAATAACAGGATGTTACATACATATATAAATAGTGCTAGACATATGTTTTCGGCTGGAGTTGCGTACTGACTTTTCTGAATTTACATACACATTCTTTAACTCGTACTTACCTTCCGGCGCCGGTCGTTTTTTGTAATGCAAATTCGCAGCAAATCTACCCGTGAAACTGGCAGTACCTTTCCCTTAACGTACTGCCGGCCCGATATCAACTATTGCACCGGAGCTCGTTCCCGAGGATTTCATTTACGAGAAGCTTCAGCTTCCACCGACAGCCTCGCCGCGATCTCCGCAACCTCTTCTTGGATTTAGCCGAGATCTATTTGCCGACATACCGATATCTACCCGTCTCGTTTCCAACGGCTGTTTAGATCGTGTACCTGCCTTCCTCACCCTTCCCTACCTCTCACAATGACGCGATTTACATATCCCCGCGATTGTACTTAAGTCAGGTTTATCATCTCCGAAGACATTCCCCCCTATCGACGGGTCTTCCACCCCCTTCCTTAAACGCTAAGCTTTCACGAACGTCGTTGTAGTCCTACCATCAACAAGTTTCTAGTAAATTGCAGCCTCTTACCTAAATCGTAGGCTAAAACAATAGCTAATTCCCCTGGCCGCGCTCTCAGGTCGGCTTCAGAATCTATCAGGCTACTTAGCCGCATTGCGGTTCTCTCCTATTTCGCCTATTGTTAGGCACCTTGCAACGAGCGATTCATCTACGCGCCACATATACTCCCCCGCAAATCCTTGATTTAGGCTCTAATGTGAATACACGCGCCCACATCTAAACTTGGCACGTGGCACACGTACCGAGCTCCTTATCTTTCGCCAGCTGCGGCTCCGTCTACCCCCGCGCGGACTAAATGAGTAGGTGGTGATCACGTCAAGAGATACAGATGGCGTGGGTTAGCAACGTGTTAAATATGATTCGCTTTGAAATGCCAACCATTAATTTTATCTACCTCCGCGATGCTTCAGAATATCCAGTAGAACGCGAGAAACGTAATTTTAAACTTGTTGTTTTAATAAAGGTATAACGCGTGAAAAATGTATGAATTTAGATAATGATAAAAAATTTACAAATTTTATAATGATTTTTTTAGGTATATTTTTTTATGAAATATTATAGATGAAAAGATAGAAACTACGTTTATATACCTAATCATATTTGGAAATTAAATGTTAAAAATACGCAAAAAAAAACTGCGGATAATTTAATTTGCTTTCACTACTTTAAATCTTTTTTATAATTAAATAGTACATTATAGATTAATATGCATATATTTTTATTTTGTAACTGCAAGTCAATCGATCTTGCCGATAATATTTGAGCAGATTTTAATTGATAGAAAAATTGATAAAACTAAAAAATATTTGAAATTTTATCAATTCATGATACAATTGTATTCTCCGCTGGATTTGTGTGAAAAGATTTGCCGATTTCATTTCAAATTCAATATTCAGTGTCACACGCGGAAGATGTATGGCAAATGACATATCACTTTCGAAATTTTATTTATGTTACCATATTCGAACGGTAATATTTTTAACATCGAATATGTCAAATCTTTTACGTACATACAGAGTTAGTGGAAACTTAATTTGATTAGTATTCTGTTGCATTTTATGTTTCACTGAGTTAAATTTGTCCAATTACCATTACAATTAATAAGTAATTATACAAATTATTAATTTAACAAGTTTTTGACCGTAAGACTAAATTAAAAAATTAAAGACTTCTTTAATTTTTGAATAAGATATATTCATGCTTATACGTGCATTATGTAAAGAGAGAAGCACAAATAAAAATCTTTGTTATATTATATAAAAAATGTACGAAATATATAAATGCAAAATATATCGTATAAAAATTACTTTGTAGCGATAAATTTAATTTCCAAAATTACAAATACAAGCTCAATATGAATATAGTACATATAGAAAATATTATAAAAGAAACATATAACAGTAATATTATTTTTATTGATACATATTATAAATTTCTATACCCATATTAAAGACAGAATTTTCCATAGAATTCGTTTTAATGCTGTCGATTTTAAGCTCTTTTATTTAAATGCAACATTAAAATTCTTCTAATAACTTTAATACATATATATAAACTAATGAAACTAAATTTGAAAATAAATTCAAAATATTAGTGAAACGTGGAATGTGTATTAATTAAAGCAAAAACGCTTTTGGGTCAATTGCAAAGTAATTTAATCGTTCACTGAAAATAGTGAGGGAAATAAAGAGCAACGTTTTACCTCTGCAAAAACTATTTTAAATATAACTTTTTTTTCAACTTTTTCATTCCATTTTCTTCTCTTTCTGCAGTGTGTATAATGTTATAATGGAAGATAGTAGACAGAATAGAATTTTGCAGAGCGCAATTGAGATGCAAAAGGATGCAAGTGCCGAATCTTCAAAAGTTTATTTTATTATATATAATGCTATTATATATATTCATTTTGTATGCAACTGTAATGGCCAAAAAGTCAATTTACTTCAAAAAATAATTCCGCGAAAGAAAGAGCAATCGTTTGAATATTATAATTTTTATGATATGCAGCGAGTCAGTCATGGCGAAGTCATAGCGGATCCTTGAAACAGTTGTTTGTTTTAACTAGTAAATGAATGAAAAAAATGACAGAGGACAAATGCGCTACGTCTTTCTTTCTCTTTCTCTGTTTTCTCGTCCTATGAAAATTCGCTACTGATTCCTCGTCGGACGCATCCTCGTCGGAAGCGTAAAAATCGCCTGAAGTTCCATTTGCCGCGCTATTTTCTGGCACACTATAATTCTCCGTAGCGGCGCAGTAGGAAAGCGGGCGAAGCGAGCTTTATGTAACTGTACAATGTTTTAATAAGTGGCCAAATTACCGTTCCGGACGCACATAATCCGCCGGTTTTAAAAACTCGCCAAACAGCGCGGGGGGTGAGCGGGGAGGGGAAGGAGGGAAGGGATTGCAAGAGAGACGTCCGGCGACGTATAGCCCGCGGCGGGGTGTTAGGAGAACGCTGGGATGGCAGGAGGATGGAGGTGAGGAGAGAGGAAGGAACTCTTTATGCGAGCCCGACAACCCGCGAACCCGGCGCAGAGCGTAATTTGCTTTAGTGCCGTCGCGTAAATTTCAGGATGATGAGAACGTACGGCCGCCGCTTAACCCGTTCCTCTTCTCCCAGGGACCACCCGGGGAAGTTTTCGGATCGCTAATGCGGTCAGTTGTCGAATGGGTTTACCCGGGAATCCGCGTAATGCCCGCGAAGTTTGTCCGACGATAAAAACACACTCGGACACCGGTCAATTCTCTTCCGGTCGATTGGTCGCGAGAGAAGCGAAGAGTGCACACATATGCATATATATATATATATATGTATATATGCACCTATGTACCTTTCTCTCTGCCTCTCTCTCTTTTTTCTGTGTTCCATTATCGCGCCGTAAAGCAATTTGGAAATCTGAACCGGCTCGAGCGCGCGCGCAATTTCCTGAATAGCTCGGTCTTGGGAATATAGCGGCTGTTCGGTTTTTCTTTCCCGCGGGGCGCGAAAGAAGCGGAGATTAAAGATTAATGTTCGTCGGGGTGCCAATCGCGTATATAGCGCACAGAGACGGGTCATACGGTATTCGCGTATAACGTCATGATATATACCGCAGCGAAAACGCGTCGGAAAATGGGTAATAATTGAAACTCCAGCCTCTATGAGGGGGTGACGCGATTGAACAGATACGTGTTCCGCGACGTATAAAGATTTTATACGTCCTCTTGCGCTCTCTCCGTTCGAGTGTCAATCGCGAGAGGGTGATTTTCCATTCGCTCGCTATATTCTATTAATTGCTCGTGAGATTTTGCGATGCCGACTGCTTTATTAGCGAATATCAAGCACGGTAATTAGTTTTTCACCGGGACATTAGCCCCTTTGAATGTTTATACGCTATGTAGAGAATATATATGCAACTGCGACTCGTTTCGTTTAAAATGATGAGTTGCACATAAATATAATATTCATATATTTATAAGCATTGGAAATGGCATTTGATACATATGCGCGATCTGTGACGAAGTGCGCGATAAATATTTCATCGTACGTGAAAAATTGAAAATAGAGGAAGCGATCCGTCTATAGATATATCGACACACTGCGGCTATATTAAAAATAACCGCGACGATATCCGTATACAGGTAGCACTTTCTCTCCCGGACCGGCCTGTGTTGTCCGGCTAATAATTGAACACTTCGACGAAAACGAATCGTCATACCGGGCCGCCGTTTCCCGCCCGACGTATACGAACAGAATTTAGATTTCACCGTCGGCGGGGGATCCCATTTTCGTGTGCACGCGCTCGATGAATTTTTCAGCCGGCAACAATCGTACGGCTTTAGTATATGGGCGCGCACGCTCATGGGGCATTAACTTCAAAAGGGTCATTCGCGCGAGCTAAACAAGCAGTAAAAAAGTCGGGGTTCGCGCGTCCCCACGCGTGCACATGCGGAGAGAAATGCATCGGAATTTCATGGCGTGGGCTTGCGTGCTGAGGGATGTATACATATAGTATATATATATATATATATATATATATATATATTGTGTGTATATATGTATATATGTATATACGTTCGCGTTCGCGCTATCGATGTATAGTCGCGCGAGAGAGAGCTTGCATTTCATCGGGCCGGGCCGGGCCGTGAAATCGCGGCGCTTCAAAGCCTCACCGAAATTCGAGGCTCGTCCGAAAATAGACACGCAGCTCCGCTGCAACGTGGAAAAGCGATAAGAGCTCGACCCCGTTTATCTGGCACGCATTTCAACTTTTAATGGCCGCGCCCCCGTCTTCCTTCATCGTTTCCGCAAGCTGGATAATTGCGAGCCGCGTTAACACGTTTCCCCGTGAATTTTCGCGTGAAACGCGTAAAATTATCGCGCGCACATAAATGGGATGGAAATTCATATTCTTGTGAGATAGGATAGAGTGAAAATAATTGTTATCTAATACACGCACACACGATGTCCGCGTATTAATAATAATCGGGAGAGAATATAATTTATTAAATAATATAGCGAAACGCGCGAAAGGGGAGGAATTTTATCGTTCACGGATCACTAAACGGATGGAGTGGTAAATTTCATGACTTTTCTGACAGACTACAGCACGTACAAGAGTCGGAATTACAGAGGACGATATTAAGAAAGGGGACAATATTCTGATGTCTTCGTGAATAATGCATACCTCACTATTCTCAAGCATTATTGCGAGAGCGAGATCAGATAATATAAACCTTCGAAGAACTTTAGATATATGATTCTATATTTTACACAGAAATTTTACATATTCATCTTTTGACAATGTTCTCAGATTAATCTGTAAACAATGCTTTTACAAAAATAATGATCCGTGTTGAACAAGAATTTGGGTTTATTTCTTGCTTCTCTGTTTATTCTCCTTCTAAAGACAATTATTTAAAATGTTAAATTATTTTAAATACAATACATAAACAGCATTTTATTTTAATTAATTCGTAAAAGATTAGAATTTCGTTCTTCTCGCATGTATTTATACATTACGTAATAGTTTATAATTAAGTTATTATAAAGATTGGCATTGTAATTTTGTTTTCAAGATAGAAAATGTGTTCTTCTTTACAAACATAGAAAAGTTTAGAAGATATAAGGATGTACACCTTTCTCGAACAATATTTCTCTTTTTTTAGCTTTAGATATATTCTTTTAAATTTAACATTGTTTTTGTTTCGATTTTTTCAAAGGCTTGAATATTTGTAAAATTGCATCAAATCGTATAAAAAGCTTTCAGATATCAGAGCTTCAATATAAAATCGACTTTAAATATTGCATTATTGTGAGTGCATGTGTGTGTGTGTGTGTGTGCGTATAAGAGAAGGCACCAACACACATAAAAGATAATATTTACATTCAACATAAAAAAATTCCATTAGCGCGAAATTTAATACGTACATACGCAAGCACGAAAAAATTTATTTATTAAATGCATTACACCGTGAGAAAGCTTGTTGTTTAGTATTACATATAAATGCTAATATTTTCATGCATAGTGCAGCCATGCACGCCATCAGAGAACTTTGCTTACAGCAATACTGAAATATTCTTTTTATCATACTTTGATGCTTACGTATAACGTTAATTGTTCATTGCTTTTCGTGAATTGATTTTTTTCATATATAATAAAATTATAATTTGGATAAATCTTTTATAGAATATATTTTGATAATGGTTTTCGCAAATATATATATATTTTTTAAATTATAAAAGTATTATTCACAAAATAGATCAAACAAAATGTGGGGTAAATTTAAAATGTTCTGTTTATTTTATATATTTAAATTTTTTATGTTTAGTTATTTTATTTTAATTCTATCTTATTCTTATATATTTTATTATCGATAAATTTATAAATCTTACGCGCCAAAATTGTTGGATGTATACAAATAAAATCACATCTCTATGATTACTTAAAATGTGTTTATGCACACATACGCTGATGTTTTTTATTTTTCATTTTTTTTATCCACATTAATTGTGTACATACTTGCATCTCGTGGAAAATGTATTTTGTTGAAAATTTTTCGACCGAACAGTGAAACGTGAAACGAACACAACCGTGTCATTGAGGACGCGAAGCTCGGGAAAAATCATGTGCACCGCCAGCGAGCCAGATGTCGACGACATCGCGGCATTACTCGAGAACTAATTGCCCTCGTATTATCTTCGTTCCGAGAGACCTCCATTCGCCGGGTCGCCACCCCCGTAATCAGCCGAGCGCAGACCTGTCTATCACAGTCCTCCAGGTGGGAGTGTTGTAATTTGCAAGCCGATATCACAACGGCATCGTGTTTACCGTTACATCTGTCAAGCTAATGGACCCAGATTAGGGCTCAGCCCGTTATCATTGTCCCATTCCCTGTCTTTCTATCGCGACGGTGCGCTCTGTTCGCGAAATCCTGAGTGACTCGTTAATCCGTCGCCCGGAAAGCCCATGTTATCGCCGATAACACTGTCATTTTTGACAGTTAGCATTATTCCGTCAGTTACGGAGCCGAGCATCGAGCGAACTGCAGCGCCCGGTAAGAAGCTTAAATCGAAATGTCGTTTGGATCGCTATCCCGCGCCACGATTAACTTACGATTCTTTCTCATTTACGCAAATGTATAGTATTTGTACGCATTATGTACTTATTTGCACGAACGTTTATAAAAGTAAAATGTGTTCTCACACATTTACATGTGTATTTACATATTGTTCATACAGAGTCGAGCATTGCTTGCACAAGCGTTTACCGGTGTTGAAGTGTGCTTTGAAATTTGTATAGCTTATTGTTAGTGAAAATGACGTCGGAGACGAACTCTGTTTGTAACTTGTTATTATCAGGTGTGTTAGTTGTTAGGGTCATCATAAACGAGCATATATGCGAATCACTTACAACTTTATTTGCAAAATTAAAAATTTTTATATTACAATATTTGATAGCCTCTTTTAGAAAATTATGATAATATATTATTGACAGAGAAAATAACTATCATTATATATTATTAATTTCTTTTATAATTTAAATAACTCTAAGAATGGATACAAGATTTAAATATTATAAAACTGTACATAAAAATTATCAAACTGCAGTTTGTTGTCTTTAGACAATTATAGTAATAATAGAACATATTTCAATAATTCGATAAATTTTATGATTTTCTAATAGGAATCGAGGTTATTATTAAAAGAGAAAAATTGAATTATAGCAAAATAATATTATGTAAGCTAATTAATTAAATTATTTATTGCTTTCTCAAAAATAAGACATAATGCAAAGATAGATACATTTAATAAATATAAATGTTTTTACTTGTGATAATTTTAGTATGTATCATCTATTATCTATTAGATCATATATGTATATCTACAAACCTAAATTTTCTAAATGAGTTGGATTCGATTAGATTAGACGATTAAGTTCAAATATGATAGATCTTAAATATTTAGTAATTCTTTCAAATTCTAAACGCCAAGTAACGTCAGCTGACTGAAATAACCACCGAAAATAAACGAAGAGCAAATGAATGAAACATGAATAAGATGAATACGTCTTGTTATACCTAATTTTGAACAATGTCGAACACTTTGTGTCTAATTATAATGTATTTCATTCATAGGGATAAAGTTAGATCGGTTAGAATAATTAATTTCTAAGAAACGACAGTGCTCATGGATGGATTTATAAAAGAAATATTGACGTTAAGCTTAGAAGATCGTATTATTAGCCGCGTTATCTCACGGAGTGCTGCTATTTCCAATTTTATGATCGTCGCGAAATTCCTATAACAACGGATTTTCGCCTGCTTTTTTCTCCTTCTCCTCGGTGCCCGTTTTATTCTCGCTAAAGCCCTTCTCGCCATGGGACGCACGTCATTCTATTCCGGCGCGAGATTTTCACAGCTGGTACGATACTAAATATTTAATGGTCCGGGTAAATGTTAGATGCGACAGCTCAGGATCGAAATGCAGACGCAAATTCAGTCGATAGTCGGAATTCTTTCGCTGAATCTCGTTTGGGAATTGAGTGGAGAAATTCTGGGGACGGAGGCATCTCCTCTTTCGCGCTCTTTCCCGCTCGTTTTCTGATGAAATCGATATCGCGCACAAGCATCCGTATCGCCGACGTGAATTATTACGCGAGGCGTTCAGCAAATTGTCTTATCGCGTGGTACGCGTTTGACAGTGACACAATTCTTGCGAGACGTAATATTTATATTAAAAGTCCGCTCGATCAATCTACGTCAGGGGCTTAAAAACAAATTTACTATACCGCTGGATATTAATTGCCTCGATTTGCTCGGACGAATTGCTTCATCGTGTTCTTGCGCGAGTCACCGTAAATTGTTGCTTGGAGGGAAAACTTGAGCAATTAGTTCTTCAACCCTCTCCTCCGCAGATGATGTTATGAAAGTAAAATATCGCGAAAATTCCATTTTCATTTTTAAGCAAATACTAGCGTGTACATTGCAAACGATTACATTGATGAAAAAAATAATAATAGAAGATATTTAAGTAACATATTGAAATAATAATTTTATCGTCTCTGCGTTGCATTCCTGCAATGCATACAGATACATAAAAGATATTTCCATCACTTAATAATAAATAAAAACTTTTAAATGTTTAAATCATAACCAAAATATTAATTTTATAAGTGACAGACGATGAGTTTAAAATGAATTGTTTATCAATATTTATGTATTACAACAATAGCTGAAATATTGCTTTAAATACTTATAACAAATTTTCTTTCAAATTTCATTAATATATGTATATATGATTTTTCAAGGTTTTAAGCAAGACATACCAAATCGTGTTGAAATATACATGCAATAGTAATTTGCTAAGGTTGCTTTAATACACCCCAGGCGCAATCTGTAAACTCAAACAACCGCGGTCGCATCTAATCGGCGGAAGACATACAGAGACACGATTCGCGTTTAAATTCACAGAGAGCTTAAATTTCATCCTTGAAGACCCACCATGTCGCAAATACATGTAAACTTGAAATTTTACGCCCAAGTAAATATTTAATACATTTATGATCTTATTTTATTGTTTGAACATTGGAGCAATTGCAAAATGCGCAAAAAAATCAAAATATTAATATATAACAATTTAATAAGAGATGGAATTTTAAAAAATATGTATCGAGAATACTAATTTTTATTTCACTAATATTTGTTTGTAAATTAGAATAAAGTTAACGAAGTACATTATATTTTCTGAATCTATAAAACTAATAGTGTCATCAAATTTGTATTGTTATATTTCATGTTTCATGAACAAACTAAATCATCTCCTATGAGTTAACATTGCTACAATCAAGAATAGAATGACAAAAGCTTGTAGAATAACTTAATAAGTTTACATTCTTTTTTTGTTACAATACTATTTATCAATTTTTCATGTCTTAAAAAAATTCATGCAATTTCGTATAACTATAAAATCAATATTTCTAACAGTTCAATTTAAAATTATATTTGATCAAAAAATATATAATTACTTGAAATTTTGTAGAGAGTAATGAAAATGAGAATAAACTTCTAAAAGTTTTTTTTTCTTATATTATACACAAGTTTTTTTTTACTATTTTAATATATTTAAGATTAGAGATACATTGCATGATAAAATAAAAATGTTTATAGTGTGGTAACTCAGACATGTGACGAATGTACATATATACACGATTATATTACAGACAGTTATAAAGCCGTGTGTTTTATATTTCGAATTAAAATTGTTATCAATAAAAACTCGATTATTACATGCATGATGTCATAGTGAATTTCTGATTAAATCTGCTGCGGAGACGCGTGAAATTACCACGAAATGCTCTATGTGTTGTAACTGACATGGAAACCAAAATGTACTCACTAAAGCGTATAAGCATTAATGAAGTCTCCGCGAATTATTGCACTCTGTCACGTGCCAGTCAATTGTCACAAAATAAACGGCGCCGCACGTCGTTTGCTTGTTATTGCTTCATTAATCGCAGGCGCGGGCAAGTAAGCGGAAACACGCGTGGCATATTATCTAATTTATCGAGGCCGGGGGGTGACTGTCCCCCGCAGATGCACAACGATGAAACGCGATTTCGGTCGGGCGGGTGATAAGCGCCTGATTAATCTGCGCGGACGCATCTTGCGAATTTATCGCGAGAGCCTCTCTCTCGCGAAGTAAAATAAAAGGGCTTATTCGCGCCCCATCTCCCATCCCGCAGGGGGCCGCTGATACGCAGCATACACTACAAGTATCCGCGTTATTCGGCCGCGTCACAATGGCCGCAAGGCGATTATAAACTAGAGCAATTAATTATAAGTGGTCTCGCAGTATAACGACTTCATGCTGGAAATTCCAGCGTGTAACGCCGGTGCATACCGCGAATATTTGGTTTGCCATGAAACGCTTCAAGACCGGCCGTGCCTTCGTCTTCCGGTATGCGGTGAAACTGCAGTTCCCTGTTCTCTTCTATCCGCTTTCCTCTATCCCCACCCCCTCCTCCCCCTTGCTTCCATCCGCCCCTGCTACCGTCAACCTGCTCTTCCCTATACTCGCGACGATATTTTCCAAGCATCGCGCTGTCTCCTTCTCCTTCTTCGAGACGCCATTTATCAATTATTACAAAAGTCGCGAGCACCTGAGAATAAAAACGCTGAAAAATCCCGCTGTCAAAATGCCGAGATTTTCGCCCGCGTTTGCATCTATTTGCAATGCTGCCGCTTAAGTCGTCGCTTTAAGCTGTCGTGAGACTTTTACTCTGTATTCTGCGCATGCAGAAGTAACAGAGGAATCTCTGACAAAGGAGACGCACAGGAATGTCCGACATTCCGACGTCTAATGATTTCGGACGTCTTGTAATGCAGTTATCCCGTCAACTTTAAATTATTACATCTTTTCTAGCTTATTACATCTTAGTGCAATTATCACTGTATTCCTCGATACGTCTCTTTTAATGGCCAATAAGAATCTGCTTTCAGTGATCGGAAAATTTCTTATACGCAGCAATTTATTTTTTACACTTTTACAAACTCTTATAATAATTACAAATAAATAAAAATATTTAATATCGTAATATATTCTCGTTTTGATAAACAACAACAATACGCTTCACCATCCGCGTTTTATATACAAGAAGCAGATCTGATCGCTCTTATAGTTCGCTCCAATTGAACGACAGAATTCTGAGATTGATAAAGGCCGCGGTAGCAAATTCGCTTATAAGAGGATCGATCGGCGCCGGTTTCGAATCATAAACGTAATAACGATAAAATGTCATTTTGCTGCAAGCGAGCCGGCGGACGTTTTCTGCGCGAAGGAAATAACGTATGTTCGGTTTTCCTAATCGGATGTTCGACTGGCTTTTCCGGGATAATAGTTCGAGCAGGCGGGATTACGAAGGGACAGAGTCTCGGATAGCTTCTCTATCGCTTCGATAATTCTGTTCGATGGTCCGGACGAGTTGCCACCCTCTCGTACAACCAGGATTTTATATATTCTTCCGAACGTAAGAACGCACGTGACCAGGTATAAGCGTTCCAGTCGCGCACTCGGCATTATCGATATTCAATTAACGCGCTTATGTTCTTCATATTGTAACCTTCATCCCCCTCATATGATAATATTTGATAATAAATCTATAGAGGGATAAAAAAAAAGTACTTTTAGATTATTGACAAAACTTTTCAATTTGCTTCTCATAAGAATATTAAATTTACAATATGTACTGCAGATTCATCATATTAAAAACTGAAAACTGTATATATTTTTATTATTAAAGTCATTTCTCTCGCGAGATATGTACAACTTATTTATAGTATTCTCTTTTTGAAAGTATAAATGAGGTAAAACGGTGGCTTCAATTTTAGAAACAATATTATAAGCAAGATCTTCGTTATCTCATTAAAATTACGTCACAAACTGCGAGAGGGCAATTACGTTAACTTAGCAACATCTCCCATGAAATCAGCCTCCAATGTGAACTATTCAGTACCCAGACAACTACCTTGAGGTTACTTTACTGCTCGTTAGCAAATTCAACCCGAGATAAACATTTATGTATTGACTTGCAAGTAACATGGCCTTGACCATAAGGTAATAATTAAACAGATATACACATACAGAATATCGAAATATTGTAAAATGTTGCATGTATTATAAAAAAAATTCTATTCATCTTAGTTAAAAGCTATTAAGACAAATAGATATTTCTTTAATCTGCTCTATCGGTAGCTTTTAAATAAAATAAAACTCTCAGAGGATATAAAAAAATTATAAAGTCTTCTTTAATTATCTTTAATTAATTTTACAAATAAATTTCATCTTGACAGAGTCTTAGTTTAAGCTAGGGGATTAGTTACTAAAATATGCAACGTTTAAAATTTACAAATTATGAAATAAGTATAATATATTGTAAATAACTAATGTTCAACTAAATTTTTCTTAAGATAAGATTAATTTTAATTTTGTTAAAGAATCAATAAGTATAAATACATTATTGTTTTCAACACAATCTGTATATTTCTAATAAATCGCGAAGTGTATGATGTACTATTTATGTTTGAAAACGTGTATTTTTCAAAAATGTTTAATAGAATAAAAAAGTTATAATTTTTTTATAATTTATACACTCTCTCGAGATTGCTGCCTATGTATATATTTGAATTTTAGAGCCAAAGTTTTTCATTTTTAAATTTCACGTTTGTTGATTTGTAATACGGTTCTATATAGAAGAGGAAGTGGTAAAAATATCATATCGTTGTATTATTTTAAAGAGACGCAGACATCGGTAACGTTACAGTAACGCCGTTGTGTCGAATAGTATTGTTTCGGGTTGTTTCACGCGGAGAGCCACGAGCCCCTTTCATGTTTGAGATCCTCGTGCGCTACCGACGGCGAACTGAATAAAAGGAAAATGAATCCAGCCACACCCAGCCAGCCAGTCTTCACATTCCGAGGCGTTCACCCTCGCTCCGGGAAATCACGGTAATCTCGGAGTTTTTTTTTTTTTTTTCTTTTCAGAAAGAGATTCGTGTGCTTTCGTTGAAAAAACCTTAAGAACTCTGTGGGCTTATCGTACAAGTATTTTCTGCAAAATGGCAAATTTAACATAATTGTGACCTTGAAGAGCGATTTGCATTAGACCGAAATCTACATCATAATGGCGATGTTTATACGCCGGCAAAACTGCAAACGCTTAATTGCAAGAAACGTAATATGGGAATCCGCGAGGACGATGATAATGTATTCCCTACGATGACGGAGTCGCCGCAATTGCGTATAAGCAAGTGACCGCGCATATCACCGCGCGGCTGTGTAGAGCGTTTATGAATATGTGATGGCTGCGCGACCGTGAGTCCGCCTGGTGTTGCAGTTTGTTGAGTGAACTTTAAAACGTATGCAATTTTCCGCCATATCGTATTACGGGACGCGCGCGAGGAAAAACAACGGCCCTCCGGCCCGCAATTTCGCCTTCGTACTGTGTTGCACACTTATAACTCACGTATATTAAAATTACTAACGTTTTGCGGTTCAAGCGGAAATGCATTTGATGCGCGTGAAATATATGCGCGAGAGAAATAATCTGCTTCCTGAAATCTAGAAATATTGTGTGCGCTGCAAATTCTGCACGACGTGTGTGACAAAGTCATTGTGCGACTCAGAAATATTACTCCGAGAAACCGAGAAATGTGTGTATATAAATCGTAATTTTTAATATAAAATCAGGCAAAGTGCGAGCCAGTTACGATTAAAAAATAATTAAAGAATTAATATACGTACAGTTAATAAATGGAATTGCGTGATCAGCTGATATAACAGAAAGCTTTTACAACTGAATATAAAATAACAACTTTTTGATATCTTTTTTGAGCATATGTTAAGAGTACCAATTGTATACAATAATTTATTTTACTTACAATTTATCTTACAAATTCTAAATTGTAAATGTGACAATCTAACGAAAAAAAAATTTAATTTTTATAATAAATCATTTTGATAAGTATATAATTTAAATATAATTTTAATTATAATATATATATATATATTTTTTATATTATATTTTTTTAATTTAAGAGGGAAAAAGAGTAAAATTACTACTTCAACAACTATCTCAATTTTTAACGAATAGTATTTTATCGTTTGAGATACAACGTTATCAATATATCTTAAAATAATGATGATGTCATCAATATTGATAACGGGATTTTGACAAGATGTGGGTAAAAATTGCTGTATAGCAAAGCCGCACCACTCGAGCAGAAGGATACTGATAGGACCACGTCGGCGCGTGTCTCTGTCTAAAATATCTAACCGTGCCTAACCACTACGAAACACTACATATACACCATGAGACACGAAATATATGTCACTGGAAGTAAAAGCGATATATATTTATACTTAAAAATTTTCGCCATCTTATCGACGATTCGTTCCATTCCTTTCCAACTATATTGTCACGTGTGTTTTATGGAGGTGTTTGTGTGTACTGCTGTTTATTCAATGCTTATAGCGCGAGCCAATTTATCTCGTGCTTTGGACAAACGTCAAAGCCTTGCGCCCCTGAATAATGGTATGGTGGTTCGGGTTGTGGTTAGACAATGACGTCCCAACGCTTTCCGTCTCGTAGTCCCTTCGACTCCTAAAACAACCGAACGTACAACGCGGCTACGCCGGCACGCTCGCTTATGAACGTGCACGCTTACACGTATAGCTGGACCAGATGTACGTACATACTACGGAGTGTATGTACAACACGCAAGCAACGCTCACACGCTGTGCTAATTAATCGTCCTTATGCGACTCGTTTATCAAAGGTGCACGCATATACGTTGTAGGGCCCAGGTACCGTTGCCACCCGCTGAGAATTAATTGAAGGGCTCAATGCAGAACTGTCACGGTTGGCCCGATTGACCCGGGAGAGGAAGCAGCTCTTCCAGTCAGCCGGGAGTCCAATTATTAGATACGCGAAACAGTGGGCTGTGTATAAATAATTACGCATCGCGCGCTTGATCGGGAATAAATTATTATGCAACCGCATACAAATCTGGTTAAGTGGGTGTCATCGAAATTCGAATATTCACCAACATGTGCATGTGCATGATTGTCCAAATTAAACAATATATATACGTATCCATAACCAAAAGAATACGTGAGCATGTTTATTAGTTTAGCCTTGTATTTAAATTGATGCGTCGCAATATACGCGTAATCGGTTTTATTCATACATGCAAATCGAATTTACGTGAGACAAATGTAACATTTTAATGTAATACTTTAATTGAAACGACAAAAATTGAAGATCACGCGCTTTTATGCTAACAGCAGATTTAATTGATATTCCAATGATCTCTCGAGTTACATTAAATTATCCGTTAATTATGTCAATTATATTAATGATTTAAAAATGAGATAGTTGAAATGGATTGATTTAACATATATATAAAAACGCGAGAAAATTAATTTTTTAATATAAAAATATTGTATATAACATATATTTATCATTTTGTGTTCTATATATTATTTTGTCAAAAACCAATAAAATATTTTTACACGACTTTGCAAATATTACAGCAAAATCATGCAAGTCATATTTAATATTTATTTGTGATTGTTATTTATACAAATAATTATGCGAGAGACGTAAACAATTTACTAATTTACATGTTAACTAGATTATTAACTCATTGGAATATTGTTGCAACAAATATTACAATTTGTAAACTTGTGTGAGAAACGTAATAACATGAAGCATTTTGGAAATATTGTATGCAATTTTATAATAAATATTAACAATTAAGAAGACACATTTTTAAATATCTTAGATAAACATTTAGATATTTTCTCTGGATAATCATTTTTTCTCAAAAAATGATTAACCTTTTCAATTTTGAAAAATACGAAATTCACCATACTTTAAAATATAGAAATATTTATGGCTAAGAATGAATATCTTTCTTATATCTCACAATCAGAAAGTAAATCTCAAGAGTGCAGCTACGTATGTTTCGACGATTGCACGTAAATTGAACACTTGAATGTTATTTTTATTGTTTGAAGGAGATGTATACGCATACATAGAGTCAATTATTCGCCTTTTTTATCGGCCTCGCGATTTCGTTATCTCGCGAAGGAATCCTCCGTTGTCGTACGATTCACGATCGATATCTCTTTATACAAGGCAGATTTTATGATGCACTCTGACCTATTGCGCCGCGTGCAATGGGACGCGCTCGCTGCGTGCCGATATTGTCAGAATATAACAGAAATCCCCCATGGCGCGCATTATATTACCGGCATAATATTATCGCTGTAACGCGTTTCTGACGGTCGTTAAGGTCTGGTAGGATCGCCTTGGTGGCGTCAGGGTCTGTTTGCGGCTCGGCATGATGCGTGCAAAGGGCTACACACAATAACGGTCTAGTTATTAACGAAGTTTCCAAGTTTTCTCGTTTGCGCTTCTTCGCATTGCGACCCCTTGCACGTTATATAATGCTTACAAATCACTGCATGTACATACATCGTGTTGTCGTGTGTCACACTTTTTTCGACAGAAACGTGAAAAAATCTGAATTTATAATACAGTCAATATAGGAGTAGCAAATATGAAAAGATCGAGTAGTGGAATGTTGAACCAAATGTAAAAGAATAAAGATTAAAAGCATTGCGTTCTTTCATATGTAGGCCCAGTTAGGTTGCAAAAATCTATATATATGCATATAAATATTATAAACATATTAATAATATAATATGTAAATACTCAGAATAGCAAGAAAATTAATTAGAATTGTAAATGCTACATATTTCGCATTTAAGTGATTGAATTTTTTTATGAATTTTTTATCAATTATAATTGTATATCAATGCTTCTTTTATTAACTTTTTAAGAATGGTAATATTTAAATTACATTCTTTTTATTATTTTTTTTACTTATATTATATTTTCTATTTTTTTTTATTTATGTAATATAGTATATTATATTATATTATATTATATAATAGAATTTATTCTTTTTATTTTCTCTAAGCGTTTAAATAATTTTTGGGATATATGTAAAATAGATCTTGTAAAAACATGAGT
Organism: Prenolepis imparis; assembly: GCF_030444845.1. NCBI lineage: Eukaryota > Metazoa > Arthropoda > Insecta > Hymenoptera > Formicidae > Prenolepis > Prenolepis imparis. The sequence continues at coordinate 18,320,708 of NW_028141161.1, forward strand.
CTACTTTATAAAACACGAGATCATAATATTACGCAAATATTGCTATTGTTTATCCATTAAACTGATTGATTGCCAATCATATAATTCAGATGAGCAAATTTGGGTTGATTCCGCTGATGTGACAGCTTGACATTTAGCGATTAAATACCGTGAAACTAATGATTGAGAGCAAATAAAAAATAATAAAAAAACGAAACATGTACAAAAAGTATAAAATGAACAACATGTAAAATAATTTTAAGCGCGTCTGGGATAATAAAAGGATCAATCGTGATATATAGAAAAGTTGCATACATATACGCGATTCATCGTTAACATCCGATAATCTAACTATTCACGATATTGGCAAGACTGTAGAAAGTGAAGTAGTTTGCAAATTACAGTGCATGCGTATACGAGATTAAACACCGAGTTTGCTGTTGAGAGAGTTCTCAAGTTCGTCCGTTTGCTGTCGTGTGTTTCTTCGCACTGCATTCGCATCCTCGCGTTAGAGTGCATAAAAGCCCGGTACTTAGAGCAAGGCGAATAAAGCGGCCGTTTTTTTCTCCTTTCTCTCTTTCTCTCTCTCTCTCTCTCTCTCTCTCTCTCTCTTCTCTTGGACTCTTCGACAACCGTACTGGAATAAGCGTGAGGAGAGCGCTCGCAGCCGAGCTTTTGGACGCCTCTTAGCGCTTTCGCAGAAAATCGAATTACCCGTTTCGCGTTTGCGGTCCGCCGCGCCGACGGCAGGAAATGAGCATCCAGTCCTTCACTGGGAATGGGCATTTTCCGGAGCCGCTTCGACGTCTCGGGCGACCTCCGCGACGTCTCGCCCGATCTCCGTGCAATTTGATTTTATCGCGGATGCGGATCTAAAAACAAACGATCGCAGCGTTTTTCTTTTCCGTCCGACAGACCATCAGATCAAAAGTTATACGTGGCTTTAAAACCGCGAGCAGCGATAGTCTACGAACGTCGTCGGCGAGCACGATCGTTTAAAAGCGATTTGTGAAGTCTCGATTGCGCAGTTTACATCTTTATGTTAATAATATATACAATAATAGATAATAGTAATATGTAAATATGTACATATTTTTGGTCAGCGGAAAAAACGGTGCGTGATATATGAATATTTAAATTAAAATTCTCCATCGCGCTTTTTATTTAACTTTTCATTAAAGATAACATTTTTACAATAGCGTAGCTTTAATTAGAACATATATATAATTTGAACAATACCTACAGTTTCCTTCTTGGAGATTCGTGTCTCTATTGTGAAACTTGGCTCGAAAGACCTACAGAAGCACCTACAACGATGCCGGAATATGTGCGACGAGGCAAGTGTAGTGGAAATGTTGTCGGCTTTACCTTGCCAACGGATGAAAGGAAGAGAATATTGTAGAAAGAAAAGAGGAAGAGATAGAGAAAGAGAGAAAGAGAGAGAGGGGGGAGGGAGAAAGAGAGAGAGCTAGAGAGAGAAGCTAGATGTGTAGGAAAGGGAAGTGCGACAAAAAGAGGGAGGGAGAAGGGAAAGTTAGAAACACGTTTCGCTTCCTGCCGTCACCTTGAAGCCATCTCTTACCGGTTTACGAGGACACCCACGAAAGTTTCGGTACACTTGCACTTGGAGTCCCTCGAAATAGTGCGCGATGTAGGTAGATACTGTAATGCCTGTTACGAATACCGGCTAGAGCTGTGGGTTGGGTTTATGACTTGCACTACTCGTTCGCATGCCACCGAAAGACGTGAAACGCTTAAACTCCCACGCCAACCTTTTTGATAGTGACTTCCATCTCGCCGGTATATCGCACTAACGATTCTCCTGCCCGTGACTTGAAACCAATTTAGCATTCTGTATACCTTTCGTTGTTTCATAATTTTTGATCTGACATCTCATGACAGATCACGACACTGAAAGACGCGAATTACATCCGAATCAGAGAACTTTGCAATAGTGTATCCGACTTCTTTGAGTTTGTATTGTTGCATACTATATGCGCTATTGAAGAAAGAGCTTTAGAAGTGTAGAACATCCAGCTTCGTTAGGCTTGAACCTTTCTAAAGCAGTTAATAAACGAGGATATCTATCGATTGATCGACAGCCTGTTAAAGTAGTCCCCGCACGTGTAGGCTGCCTTGATGCGGTGAATCACAGGTCACGAAATCTTATCATCTGACACGGAAAAGTGGATAATCTTTTTCACCGTCAGACCAACGATCGATTTCAACTTATTTTCATTCCCCCACAGATTGAAAAAGCAACGTTTCGATTGAGCACGTGATTTCATTCTATACAAGTTCAATAGAGAAAGACGATCAATAGAGAAAAACTTGGCTTTTTAACTAATACGGCTTAAAATTCACGTCTGACCATACGACAGATTTTACTACTTGCAATATTGGAAGCATTAAAATGTAATGATTTAATTTTAATTGTATAGTAATAATATCAATACCATATAGTTAAATTATTACATTTTAATGCTTCCAATATATTATAAATAGTAAAATCCACCGTATGGTCCGACGTGAATTTTAGGTCCCTCCCTCTACTAAAAATTATTAAAAATTTTTCTATTCAATTTTCTTTTTTAAAATAATATTGCTAAATTAGCTTAATTATTTAGATAGAAAACAAAATTGGTACGACGAAGTTGAAATTTATGTCTGACTATACGACGGATTTTACTACTTGCAATATTGGAAGCATTAAAATGTAATGATTTAATTGTATAGTAATAATATTAATACCATATAGTTAAATTATTACATTTTAATGCTTCCCCAATATATTATAAGTAGTAAAATTAATTGTATGGTCAGACATAAATTTTAGGTCCCCGCTCTACTAAAAATTATTAAAAATTTTCTATTTAATTTTCTTTTTTAAAATAATATTGCTAAATTAACTTAATTATTTAGATAGAAAACAAAATTGGTACGGGAAAGTTGAAATTCATGTCTGACTATATTACGGATTTTACTACTTGCAATATTGGAAGCATTAAAATGTAATGATTTAATTTTATAGTAATAATATTAATACCATATAGTTAAATTATTACATTTTAATGCTTCCAATATATTATAAGTAGTAAAATCCATCGTATGGTCAGACATGAATTTTAGGTCCCTCCCTCTACTAAAAATTATTAAAAATTTTTCTATTCAATTTTCTTTTTTAAAATAATATTGCTAAATTAGCTTAATTATTTAGATAGAAAACAAAATTGGTACGAGGAAGTTGAAATTT